>NC_060119.1:262710664-263335664 GCF_021461395.2 Schistocerca americana | reverse complement strand
GTTCATATCACGAGACCTGCCTTGTGGTGGCGCTAGGTCTGCGATCACACAGTGGCGACACGCGGGTCCGACATGTACTAAATGGACCGCGGCCGATTTAATCTACCACCTAGCAAGTGTGGTGTCTGGCGGTGACACCACAGATTACATCAATTAGGAATGGATACAGGAGTAATATGCCAAACTACTGACGTCGATTTGCAATAGAATTTTGGGGCACCAAGCGTGTCGAAAGTTATGAATTGCCTCTAATAAGAGCCAGCCGGAGTGACCATGCGGTTCTAGGCGCTACAGTCTGCAGCCGAGCCACCGCTACTGTAGCAGGTTCGAATCCTGCCTCGGGCATGGATGTGTGTGATGTCCTTAGGTTAGTTAGGATTAATTAGTTCTAAGTTCTAGGCGACTGATGACCTCAGAAGTTAAGTCGCATAGTGCTCAGAGCCATTTAAACCATTTTTTTCTAATAAGACTTTCTATTGACTACCAGATATCACGGATTCAAAACATAAAGCTCGTTCGCCACACTACCAGCTCATTATTCTCGTAAAGTAATCAGCGATGTCTGCAGACTGATTCCATATTTCGATACCATTCGTCTCAAGCGGTTCCAATGAAATTGCGTACCTGTGGAGTATCGTCTCAGTTGTTTTACTGCAATCCTCATTTCCTGCCAGAACGTCACAGTCGCAGTAAGTGACGGGGGGAGGGGGGTCATCGACAAAAACACAAGTGATATCTGGTACTCCCCGAGGGAAATGTTACACGCCTTCTGCTGTTCCTAATGTAAAAGATTTAGGAGAAAGTCTCTGGAGTCTTCATAGATTGTTTTCGGGTGATGCTGTCATTTATCGTGTAGTAAAGTTATCAGAAGACCAAAAGCCAGTTTCAGAACGAGTTGCACAAGATATCTGCAAAGTGTGATAAGTGGCAGTTAAAAAAAATTAATTGTGTGGGAATGGATTACAATCAGATAATGTTGTGGCAGAACATTTAAAAGGTTTAAAAAATCCACGAAAGCGACTGCCTACGCTACGCTTGTCCCTCCTCTGCTAGGCTACTGCTGTCCAGTATCGGATATTTACCGGAGAGGACTGAGGGACAAATCGAAGAAAATCAAAGCAAGTAAGCTAGTTTTGTACTAATACGAAATAGGGTAGAGAGTATTGCATATATGATACACAAATTGGCGTGGAAATAATAATCTTTTGACACCCATTTACAGAGGTCGAAGTGATCAACATAATAAAATAGGAGAGATAAGAGTCAACATGGATAGATTTGTGTGTTCGTTTTCCTGTGCTCTTTTCTAGAGTGGAACGGCAGAGGAACGGTGTGAATCTGATTCGATAAATCCTTTGCCCGATATATAAGTGTGAACTGCAGAGTAGTCAAACAAATCTAGACGAAAACACTCAACAGCACGGCAAATACGAAAGCGTGCTGCTCTGGCCCATCCTAAGAAGATACAGTTGCCTTCAGTTGATGCTCCAAATGCACTAAAAATATATCGTACTTTATAAACAGCAGGTATAGGCCTGTACGACTTCACTGCAATACGCGTACGAATGTGTCAATGGATTTCCACAACAATCATTATTAGATTCGATTCCGTCTCGCTTTACGTGGTTCTTTTAACGCCGTTGCTTGACAGCTAGCTCTCACGTATGGCAGTCTATTGGCTCGTAAAACACTGAACCTCAGCTTACTGAAAGTACTTCACACGCGCACGGATCTACTGCATCATTTACTATAGCTATCTGCTGCAACCTTGGGATAGTTGAGAGAAGTCGGTGACTATTTTGACGGTATCCTGCTCTTGTCACGCATCGACATGGACGATAGGTCAAGTGATTCAAAATAGTACGCAGTGGATATCGAATTCAGCATCATAATTCATCGTTGAGCTGCGACCCTGAAACGCCAGGCCCTAAGCGACGAGAACGTGGAAGTTAACTCTCTTTGAAGGGCTACTCAGAAGTAAGTGTTCGGAAAACAACAGAAATTTTCGAGAGTGTGTTCAATTAATTCTTTGAGTAGACCCACTTTTAAGCGACGTTTTTAGAGATACAGATCCTTTCAACAGCTAATTTCTGTTCCGTTTTTCCAGTTATGTCTTAGTTTACAATTACCGAGCTACTTATTGAAATTAAAGTTCTTTCATGCTCTCCACACACATTAAAATAATTGTATTATGGAGTTTGTTATTATAAACATATCAGCTTACAGTAGTCAAATGCTCTTAATGAGCGAGGCGACGGTGTTGTGACACAGTTAACGGATTAGTATTTGAGACAGCAGCAGATAAAATCCGTGTCCATTTAGGTTGCCCTGTCGTTTCCGTAGATCACCAGAGGCAAATACAGGGATGGCTCCTTTCTCGCCCTTTCCCCACGTTCCAGTTTGTGCTCCGTCGCTAATGACTTGATCGTCGACGCTAATTGTCCTGTCTATCTGTCTTTACTACGACGTTTCTGTAGTCCAACTAGCTATCGTAACAAATTGATGCAATTCAGCAACCTACAGCGTGACTAATTTGATAGTTAAGCGACGGTGTATCTAACGAAACCTGTAGTGGATAGCATTTTAGCCTAGTTTTGTTTGTCCAGCCTGGACAATTAACCTTGAGCTAATTTAACTATCAGATGTGCCATTTAGCATTATATTTTGAATGAAATTATTTTTTCAACTCGCTATTAATGCGTTACCACTTTACTGTTTTATCTTCACAATGTTTCATTTCCAGTTTCTGGTTGTATAGCAACTTTTGCTCGATTCATCGTCCATTATCATACTCTCACTTCATTTGTGTTAAATTGTCTATTTTTTTATGTGCTGTATCCGAAGCATCTAGCAGGATAAATTGTTATTACCGCTCCTCTGTTCACAAGAAAAAGAATCTACATTCTTTCGTGTTCACTTCGATCTTAGATGAATTAAACAGAAATAACAAAAATAAAAGCACAATAATCCTGATCAAAACCTGCTACGAAGACCAGTCGTACTCGATAGTCATACTTCAATTATCACCTTGAAAAATAAAGTTACATAACTATTTTTTTCTTTGCAGACTCATATTTGCTGCCCTTATACAGGGTGGTTAGAAACAGACTGCAAAGCTTTTGAGGATGCTGCGGGGTAGGCTGTGATGAAAAACAATTGCTCAGAAAAAAAATTCAATACATTCCGTCGTTCCTAGTTAATTGGCACTAAAGTTACCAGTAGCTAGTCAGTCAGTTGCCGCGCGCAAATACAAGCGATCCGCCAGTCACAGGTATGGTCCGTTGTCCTCATAGGGTAGATTATAGCGCACGAAACTGCTCGACCTTACTGGCTCGGGTTCGATATTTATTGTCGCCACATGTCCAACTTTTGTATCGCTTTCTTGTTTGGATTTAGGAAACCAAACGAAGAATACATTTGGCGAGATCATGCCTGGCGAGGTGCTCGATTTGCGCGTTTAACGGACCGCTTGACTAATTTCTATGCCAATGAACTCGGAATGAAGTAACAATAATTTGTGAGCACAATCGATCTTAACAAGCTTTTCACTGTTTCTCACCAACCTCTATCCCTTGCGTTTCCCACCTCAGTACAGTGCGCAAGTGCGCAGCCCATTAATCAAGTGTAGTGTCGTTTTCAGAACGTGAAATAGGGAGTGAGTAAGGCAACGATGTAAAATCATATGACACACGAAGTTGTGCGGTGAAACAAGTCTGAAGGACGAATCGCAAGGGAACTGGAGGCCTCGGTGATCCAAGGCCGGTGTATCATAATAGGGCCGCTAGCGGGAAAGATGAATATAACTCATACGTCAGATTTAAACGTGTTGCACGATATTAAGAACGTCAGAAAGGTCGCCACCGACTATGTCCCGCGAATGACCAAATCCGTTCAACATGTTGGAGACGTGTCAGGATAATGTGGGTGACGTCTGTAACCGCCCAGTCACCATGGGCAGTGCTGGGTGTGTCACTACAACCCAAAGTAGAAGAAGCAAATCAAGCAGCGGAGACGACACCACCACCAAGTGTTCCAAGACGCAATGATGATCAGATAAGACGAAGCTGTGCTTTTTGGGACAGTCATGTTGCGGCGCTAACAGAGTATGTTCGTAACAGACTAACATCTCAGGAGCTTACCACAGAACACTCCTGACGAGGCTACGGAAGAGCGTCGACATGAAGCTTCGCAGAAAGCTGTCCAAGGATGTGTTTACATTACACGTCGACGACCCACCTCATTGTGCACGGGATCTAGTCCCACCTCTTGCCTCTTTGGACTATCAAATTTAGCTTCACTCTCACTCCACGCCGACCACCACTACACAATGGTCTGAAATGGCACCTGATGACTTGTAGCGTGTAGAGGCTAAAAAGATAAAAGGTAAAACGAGGAAAGGAAATGTGGACTGCAACAGCTTGCAGCTGGATGCTCAATGAGATGATTTGGCTTCGGGCATCATCCAGGATGGGCAACATGATTCCCGCATGAAATGTAATGCCATCCTGGGGAGGAGGAGGGGGGGGGGGGGAGGAGATCAAAGTGGATCAGAAGGAAACGCGAGAGGTCAAAGCAGTCGCAAAGACGCAATGTTGTGTCTTGGAGGCAGAGAACAACCGGACACTGTGATTCTAAGAGCAGCTGTAATTGATCCTTGGATCGTCTTGCTGGGGGGCAGTCGTAATGAGGAATGGGAAGGAGGGAACAAAAGAAGGATATTCAGCTCTATGACTGCCGAGTGTCAGCCTTCAAAGAGTCACTCCCACGGGGTGCCGAGGCTGGAGGATCCTGTTCCATGAAATCTAAAGGGGCGTCGGCATTCTTCCTCGGTTGGCCTGTGGATTCCAAGGCAGAAAAACGCTAGGTGGTAGGCACCTGAGAAATGGAGGTCAGCAGGGTTACGCGACGGCACCGTTCAAGAGTATCTCTAGTTGGGGATGGAGCACATTGTTTGCCTTTGTTCTATTTCTTAGAGCCTTTACGGCTGGCAGTGGGACTTGTAATGTTTCCGTTATACGTGATTCAATAGGCGAAAACTACTTTATAAAATGCATTTTAATCACCAGCCTTTTATTTGTCCCATTTGTCATCTACTGGTTTCGGTTATTAACCATCATCGAGGATGTATGTTACAACCGATTGGTTGTTAGCTATTCTGATGTACCCTACATCCTGGATGATGGTTAATAATCGAAACCAGTGGATGACAAATGAGGCAGTTAAACAGCTGAAAGTTAAAGTGAATTTTATAGAAGACTGTGACGTTTGTTGGCTGGAGGGACGTTAAAAGTCTTCACAGGAATATTCCTTTTGTCCTTTCCGTCCTGCCTTCCGTGTAGCAGGTGATTTCGCCACGGAGGCGAATATTTGACGGCGCAGTTGTGGGAGAAGGAGACGGGGATGCTACCATGATACTGGGCGATTTCAGAACTGCAGTACTGAATTGGTCGTCTCAAGTCCGTGTGGCTACGTCCTTCGTGGAACGAGATCTAGCAACAATGGCACTAAAGTGCCGGATGGCAAAATGCAGGGCTTTCGATCATCGATAAACTTGCGAGCGAGGGGGTAGGGTATTGTTTGCTTCCCCTGGATGTTTTGAACGCCCCGATCATCGAGATACACGGTTCATTCTCGAGACGGCGTAGCATGGTAGCCATTGCAATTGATACAATAGGGAGACGGAAGCGGTAAATCACCCATTTGATCATCTCTACCCCAAGTAATACTATCAGACGCGTTCTGACAGGTCAAGCGAGTGTGGCTATATCCTTGTCTCAGTACCTGCATTCTTGAACACTTCAAACCAGGCTCTGCTGCAATTCTTCCGACGGGTGTCCTTGGACTTTGCTAAACAATTCCAGAAAACTTGGTGGCATCTTCAGAAATAACCAGAGATTTCGTGCGACAACATTCCCGGCTGGATCATCAGCCACACTGCCTGCTTGTTGCAATCTTGCGAATAACTTGGTAACGGTTTCCATATCGGGTGCTTTTGAAATACTGAATGGTGTTTGAATTGCGGGCGTTGTTGCCGTAAGATAGCGTTCTACCCTGTTTTATTAAAGTACCAGAAAAACACATGTAATGGAATACATTCTTTCAGTCTCTTTCTACCACGTTTCAAATGTTGAACCGATCTTTATGAGCTGCTGAGCACTATTGATATGCACTACGTATTGTCATTACTGTATTTTGAACTATTTCGAAATTTCTGTATAACTTCTGTATAATATTATTACAGCTTTCACAATAAACATACTGCTTGTTATGCTTATCCATCTATCTTAATTTTGAAATCAGTGACTCCTTCGTTAGACGCACTGTACCTCCAGCAGTGTACTGGCAACAAACTTTTAGCGTACACAATGCGTCAAATTACCACTGGCAGCGGACCTAAAAGCAAAGTGCTCTCGACAAATGAGACACCGCAGAGAGCTTCCCCTAGAGTACGCTACACGGGAACGCGGTATCCTGTTTACCGTAATGCAGAATATGGAATGGGGTTGCGGACTGCGTCCACTCTGTGGGCGCGACTGCATGCCGTGTGGGACGGCAGTATCGCATGTGACGACACGGTGCGGAACAATAGCGCATTTCACTTGTCACCGCCGCCGCCACTACAAAGGCTGAGGGGTTTTGCATCAGTACGCCTCATTCCGCTGTCAGCCCCGTGTGCGATTCGCTCACGGTACGAGCTAATGAAATTTGGCAGACGCCTAATGCGGAATTTGTCTGTTTTTCTGCCGAGTTGATCGTACCAATTAATTCCTCGCTCTCCAGTAATGCTGAGTCGCTCCTATAAACGAGTTCGTGGGGGAAAAAAAGTTTAAAAGTACTCTACAGCGTAGAATTAATTAAAGCACAGAACAGCTCGCGTCACGCATTATTATCGTTGTGAACAGCGCGCCTGCCGACTGTATCACAAAAGCTCATCTTTCACTCCCGCTTTATTACAGTAGGGAATATTAGCTAGAATAATTTGATAAGCGTATATCAGGTTTCGCTTGTCACAATCGGTAAAAGCGAGTCAGAAATACCAGTAATAAGCGCTTGTCACGTGATACTGTATTACGAACATGCATTTAGAGACAATAAGATTGTGGCTAATTTAAAATGAAATATTATTTGTGATATAGTGCATTCTGATACGGAATAATGTTGAGCTAGGTACTTACTCTTCGCGTTACTTGTTACCTACGTTTTATGCCGTATTAATTTTACCTTCGTAGATAAATTCACCCCAAACAGTACCCAGCTGTTCCTGAGAAGGTGTGTATAGTTTTCATTACGCGTCAGTTAGTGAAAATGTAAAATGTCGGAAGCAGAGATATTGGCACGCATGCGGAAGCCTAGCAACACACATTCAGTTGAAAAGATAACTCCCAGAGTGTGATAACTCCCAGAGGAACTGAGAAACTGATACGATAGTCAGTGAACATAGCTTATAATTAGACGTCTTTAGGGACAGGAGAATGAGCTAAACATATATTGGAAACAGTTTCTGTCTTTGGCGTATGTGACCTCTGGTCACTGTTCGGCTTCTGTAGTTACGAGTGGTAGAAATGGCTCTAAGCACTAAGAGACTTAACATCTGAGGTCATCAGTCCCCTAGACTTACAACTACTTAAACCTAACTAACCTAAGGACATCACGCACATCCATGCCCGAGGCAGGATTCGAACTTGCGACCGTAGCAGCAGTGCGGTTCCGGACTGAAGCGGCTAGAATCGCCCGGCCACAGCGGCCAACAGCCGACAGTAGCTAGTCACTGACGGCTCTGGCGCGAATATCGCTGACGTCAGCAGTAGTTTTCCTGGAATAGATGACATCGGCGTTCCCGGAATCACTGACGCCAGCAGCTGGTCCTCAGGCAATGACATCAACCCTGGAATTTCCTCCCTCCCGACCCTCCCCCTCCCCATTCACCTTTCCCCGTGTGGCCAATTCTGCTATTTATATACATTGACATCATCATTGCCACCTGTGTCGGGGTGGGCGACAATGTATGCAAGCGAGCCCTTTGAGCAATTTTTATTTTTATAATTCAGTTGCGCGTGCAGTATTTTGTCATTTCCTGTCTATACATCCAATACGAAGCGCCACACATAGCAGTAGCTATCAGCTGAGTAGAGGAAGACTGTTAGCAATCCTCTAGTCTTTTTGTTATAACAGTACGGTTATTATTAGCAAAATCCACCAGTCTTCGTGCAGCACACGTCACAGCACTGCAACGCGGCTCGTGAGGCCAGCAGCTAGCATTACACTCTTTCCATGCCACACATACTAAACTATTACCGGGGCGAATAAAACGTTCTCGGTTTTCCAGCCGCGTCAATTACAATAAAGCCCTCGAGCTTTCGAGGAAACCAATACACACTGATCAGTGCTTGAACGAAAATAGTTTCCACCACCCTGTACACAAGAAAGTCGTCCTGAACACGTTGGTTCATAGAGCCAAGGGTATCTCTGACGACCACCACCTGCAGTCTGAATTGCAGAACTTAAAACGTGTTTTCAGGGAAAATGGATACAGCAAAACAGAAATCGCAAACGATTTCAAGGGCGCCGACGAAAGACACCTGGTGAATCAGTAGAAGAGGCCAAACAGACTATTCCTGCCATACTGTGGAGCAACTAGCAGTATGTTGTCTGCAGCCGAAACATGGGCTAAGACCAGTGTTCCGGCCCTCCTCTAAGATACGAGATATGTTGCGCCGTGTTAAAGACGACATTGTTCTTCGAGTGTCCGGTGTGTATGGTGTACCCTGTGAATGTGGCAGCATGTATATCGGACAGACAGTTCGCACAGTTGCGGAGCGTTATACTGAGCACAAGTGCCATATAAAACAAAGGGAGCTCGACAAGTCGGCCATAACGGATCAATTCGCTAAAAAACGGACATAAAATACAGTTCGAAAATACAAAAGTGTTGGCTAATGCGTCTACATATTGGGACTCGGCAATAAAGGAAGCGGCCGAGATTCGTTTAAATAACAACCATGTCAACAGACACCAGGGATACACACTCAGCAGGGCATGGGGACGGGCGTTGAACATCAAAAGAAAGCAAAGACAGATGCGCGACGCGGGAGCGGCAGTTTCAAATGTGGCGCCATCTGACGTCACCGGTGCTGCCACGGGTAATAGCTCCGCTAGCTGCCAGAGTCGACTTACGCGAGCGCGCCACATTGGATCGATCTGATTGGCTGCTGATGATGTCATCATGCCTCTATAAGCGAGAAACCGTAGCAGCCACGGTAGTCAGTGAACTCCTGACGACGATGGCGGACATGGCCATCGGAAGCTCGAGGATTTTATTCGAATCGACGTGGCTGGAAAACCGAGAACATTTTATTCATGTATGCCATAGCGAAAGACTCCGAGGACACATATACCTGGGTATTTTACAGATCTCCTGAACTAATGTAACAAATTAATAACGATTTCTGAAATACAGTTATTTGTGTAGTTACTGTTCAAGACCAGGAAATGGATGTATTCCGTGACCTACCAGTACCTCAGCAACAGCAGAAGTCCCTCTCCAAAGGATGTCTGCTGACCTATAGGACTTGTTGTCATTCGCTATGTCGCTGAAGGGCCATCTGCAGCCCGAAGAGCTCCTAATCCAATGCAAGTAGAAGCGATGAAACAGGACACAGATGTGTTTAATGTCCTATAAATTTTCCCCTCCTTATCAAACAACAACAGTGTACGTGAACACACACACACACACACACACACACACACACACATACTTCATGTAAATGTGGGTTATATCCTGATATAACGCCACCATAATGCTGGCATAATATGTTACACTGACATAACGTCTTACACCACTGTGCTCAATAGCATTATGCTATTACAAAAAGTATTGATTATGTACCACCACAATATCTTCAATCCGTATTAGTCTGTAATAAAAATGAACCAGTGAATCAAAGGCAAACTGTGTTCTTCCTGTCTTCAGTCAGACACAGTTGCTTTCAGCTAGTAGCTATAGTCCTCCACTGCTCATAGGAAATTTGCTCTCCATTGTAGGATAGTACGTGGATATTAAGACCGAAACCGTTGTTATGAGTAAACTTGTCTTGCACTCTCTTCTGTGCGGATATGCATTAAATATTCGACCAAACTCGCATTTCTGTGAGTCTCAGACTGTCCCTGCACACATCCATTTCTACCAAATTGGTGACCGCTAAATAATTGAATAAGCACTTTTTTCCAAACCCCTGTATGTGATTATTTTGGTAGAATAGGATAGTAAGACTTCAGGAAAAAAGTACTAGTGTATTACTGGTAAATGCTGTTATGTACCTGTCCATAATTTTAATTTTTTAGTGAAGATTCCGATTTAGTGTCGCATCAAGTCTTTTAGCATATGGTTGATCTGTTTTGTATGTAAAGCTTAGATTTGTAACTACAGTATTTACACCACATACTGGGTGGTTATAATTAAAGTGCAGCTATACACGGAGGTCCAGTGTCAGCTGCAGCCATCGTACGGCAGCGAAACTTGGTAGATATGCTAATAAAAAATGGTTCAAACGGCTCTGAGCCCTATGGGACTTAACATCCGGGGTCATCAGTCCCCTAGAACTTAGAACTAATTAAACCTAACTAACCCAAGGACATCACACACATCCATGCCCGAGGCAGGATTCGAACCAGCGACCGTAGCAGTCGCGCCGTTCCGGGCTGAGCGGGCTGGAAAAGGAATCAGTTTCAGTTGTGGCTACCGAATGCAAATCTGGTGCTGTATTCTGTTGGTAACATGGTATAACATATACGTTGTAGTTTGACATGAGTGAAAACTATGGCATCGAGCAGAGAGACTGTGTACTATTACCGAATTTGTTTTACATGAATGGCAAATATTATGGGGCTGCATTGAGATTAGTGTTTAACAACCCGTCCAGAATGTGGTCATTAGAGATGGGATACAATCTCTGATTCGGAAGGATGGGCGTCAATATTACTCTTTCACATAGTCGCGATTCGTTGACAAAGATTTGTTGTAAGGCCTGAAAAATCTGAATAATTAGCTTATTTTCCGATCTCACAACATTTGCAGAAGCGGCTTTAAAAAATTATTAAGCCCTCCGCATCCATTACCATGCGGTCGTTGTCGATCTCGAGGCGGTATTGATGAAAGAGACCGGCCGCTGTGGCCAAGCGGTTCTAGGCGCTTCAGTCATGAACCACGCGACTGCTACGGTCGCAGGTTCGAATCCTTCCTCGGGCATGGATGTGTGTGATGTCCTTAGGTTAGTTAGGTTTAAATAGTTCTAAGTTCTAGGGGACCGATGACCTCAGATGTTAAATCCCATAGTGCTCACAGTCATTTGAACCATTTGATCAAAGAGCTCAGACCCTCGGTCGTTGTAGAGCTGGACTCCCACAGTGGTTGTGACGTGCAATCTTTCTACATATGCAACATTGACGATGATCGCTCAATAACCAACAGCGTCTGTCAGAAGTAGCCTGTGGACAAGACAATGACACCACCCATTACTACTCGGTTACCGTGGATGTCTTGCAATATTTAACCGAGTACCTTGATGGCACACTTGTGTGACATCTAGCATTCGTCCCACACGATCAATCTGCACTCCTGCAACAGACAGACGCAACCACTGCTCTTGTTCATATTTCATGTGAGTGTTTCTTCACTAGCCTGATTCAGCTAAAGGTTGAACACTGAGTGGCGGTGTGGGCTCCTCTGAGCAAGGTCGTCCCTATACATGAGAACATAGCGCAGCTGTGCCAATGAGAAATTCGATAGCAATGGCTGGTCGGTTCCGCCAGATCCTCATCTCCGTTCTCCAAAAGAATTTTTCTTTGCTCTGGTAATAGCTGGGGCTCAGTTTGGGCGTCTTAATCCACTAAGGCTGCTGTGTCGTAAGTGAGCTCCCTGAGGAAATCGGTGGACAACTATCCACTTCGATATTGGATGGTCATGGTGAAATCAGATAGCCGTCTTCCCACCACTGAGAAAACTTTGTCCTCAATAAGCCTGAATATGTCGCCGCTGACTGTGATGCTTTCAGTTCATGAGGATTTAAATCTGTGTCACGTATGAGTAATACCAGATTTCTGGATGTTTTACCTTATAGTGTTGTTTTTTAAACGGCAAGAGTGAATTTAACTGTTTTAATGTAATGTTTGCCATAACTTTCCGAATGCAGACATTGGGTTGGATACTTGCGTTGGCTTGCAGGTGGCACTGAGTTATTTCCTGTGTTGGCTGTACCGACGTGCCGAATTATTTACTCGCTCAATAGAGCGAGTAAATAATGCGTTTATGTACTTCTGTCGCTACTGCCTGCTAATTGTTTACGTGACTGGTTGCCGCAGGGCTCCGATCGCTAACGCTTGTGTCCGCCCACGCCCCAGATTTTCTTAGGTACCCATCAAAACCCGATAAATCTGTTGTCTTGTTACGTATTTCTGTGACTAAATTTAATCAATTCTGTGGCCGCTAGCATATGGCCAATCTTAGTCTGTTATAGATGTGGGCTCTTGGATTTCTGCCACCAGTAATCTGTTAGTGTGACGCCTGGAGACAAGAGTGACTGGGCTACCTTAGTGGTGGGGCCGCAGTACAAAGTTGTATATCTTGTGATATATTGCTGTAATTATTCGTTAAATTCGATAATCAGTAACTGAAGCCTGAAAGGGCAAGGTGTTCACATTCATTGAGACGCTATAATAGTATGTCTTTGAGCTTGGTTGCTTTTGTTGTTAACGAATGTTCATCGTTGTATTATTTCGGTACTTCCACGGCAGGTAAATTTTGGAGAAGTTGCATTCAATTTCCTTGCAGGAGCAAAACTTTTTGAATTGATTCTGTATAGCTTGGCCACAGGCGTGGGGAAATTAGCAACCATTTGGGCCCACTGTTTCGGTATTTTGATTAGTTGATTGTTCTGTCTCTTATTTGTTTTTATATTTTTAGATCACTTTTTTGAACTTCAATTCTCTGTCTTAGTATGACTGTGGTTAGCTTGTAAATTTTAATTGCAGTTTGAATGTCATATTGTCTGTGAGGGGCAATGTGACAGTAATTTTAGCATAAAGGTGCTGATTTAATACTCGTGTCTCTTCGAGGGATCGTATCAGTTACTGAAATTCTCACTGATTGCTATGTAAAATTTGTTATTTATTTGCATCATTAGAACCAGTTACATTGAAAGATCGTTACTCGACTTCTGACCTCAAATAAAGAGTGTGTAACTGCGAATGCTGGTGCCCCTGTATGTTTGTGGGTTCCCTCTTCTACTCCACAGCCACTAGCGCTGCACCTTGCGTCGTTTTAGCTCAGAAAGACGCAACAGTCCCAGACGGGGGTCATCAGCAACCGTACACAATAATACTCATTGTACTGCATGTACGGCGAAAATTTTGCCTAAGGCATCAACTTCCTTCACTCGTTGGCAGCCTTCTAGGGTGGTGACCTGCTCACAGCGCTCCCATTCTTTCCGTTCCATGTGTAATATTTTGGCACTTCAGCGTACAGCAAAGCTCGGGCAAAGTCGTCCGTCTGGCACAGACGAAAGATAATGCAACGAGGCCGGTAGTGGGCAGTGTCACTAATCGAATGTGCAACTTGGCCGCCGTGAGGTACATGCGCTCGCCGTTGAGGTGCACAGCAATAGTCATCTCTCGTTAAGCGACAAGCCCAATATCCGCCATGTTAGTTGGTTGATACTTATCGACCAACTCCAAAAATCTGAACTTCACCTCCTCGGTCACTATTAGTGTAGCCCACCTGTTCCACAATAAATATTCCGAATCACTGCCTTTCTTTATGTAATTGCAAATGTATTTAATAGCCTGAAACGCGTCACAAAACTCTACACTAATGTGGAAACGAGCGGTGAGTAAGGAACCATTCTATTGTGGTCCTTTACAACGACTCGCGCAGTACCTCTCACTTTAATGGCGACCATACGTCCCCCTTCTTCGGGCGCTCTCCGTCTGTACAACGGATATCCATTCTCTTTCGTCTTGGTATTTTTCAACAATGCCAGAGGATGCTTTTTGATGCATACCTCACCCTTCATGCAAAGAGACATACGGTTCAGCGCTTCGCCGGCCGCTCTGGCCGGGCGGTTCTAGGCGCTTCAGTCCGGAACCGCGCGACTGCTATGGTCGCTGGTTCGGATCCTGCCTCGGGCGTGGATGTGTGTGATGTCCATAGGTTAGTTAGGTTTACGTAGTTCTAAGTTCTAGGGGATTCATGACCTCAGATGTTCAATCCCAGCGTGCTCACAACCAGTTCAGCGCTCCACAAGAACCATGGATTCTGATCTTAGGGACCGTGTCATATAGCTGTTGGCCCAAGATGTTGTCGGGCAGCTCTGCTGACATGAAACGATCGACTTGGTTGAGTCGCAATTTGGTTTTAACTACATCAGCAAGTGCACGTATGGCTGGACTCGTTTTTCCCACTCAGTGGAATACATGAAGCACTGCCTCACGAAGAACGTGCCCTTTCTCGAGGCAGGGCGTATTTTTGCTGGTCAAAGGTGTACATGAATTAAAACTCACAAAAACGCACCTTGCTTGGGGAGAGCCACCAACCTCTGCGCTTTAACCTTAAAAGTACGAGCTGTAACACTGCGGCGGTCCGTTGGTTTCTGCACGTCCATCAGTTCTTCCCGCATCTTCGTCCAGGCAGGGTGAAGATGATGATTAAGTCCAGCTGACCACAGCTCTGGACATAAGAAAAAGCGTCCTGGACATACTTGTGGCGGCAACTCCGACTGTTCCCGAACGACGATGGCGGGACCCATCCGACCTTGTTCGTTCAGATTCACGTTGCCAACGTCCGCAATGGCACCCTGTAGGTCAACGTAACTTTCTGCGCGCAGCTTGCTTTGGCTTAGCTGTAGGTGCCTTAGACCCTCATTTCCCACCTTCAGGCACATGTCTACCAAAACTGAGACATAAGTAACCTACGGTGTTGCTGAAAGTGAAAGTTGCGTTCGCAGACCACCAGGTGAGAACGTTAGAAATACATCCACGCTGCTTTTTTGTTTGGGCTTGGTCGCCCAGTGGCTGGATTCGTTTGAGGGATACTAAAATGGTACCCTTCTTGCCCTTTCCGATATATAAAGGGATACTATAGGGCGTTGTACAGAGGCGTGTGTGCGGTCCTGGAGAGGGAAGCATCATGCTTGCGCAGGGGGATGCCCTCGAGGTGCTGGAGTTGACACTAGGGACCACAGTTACAGCCTCGGTCGGTGTGCTTGTGCCCGCTCAGGGCGCCATTCGCATGGATTGTCACGTTACAGCTCTCTTGGGCATTATTTTCTGCATCAGGGATGACTGCATCGCGAAGGTAAGTCAGGAATCAGGAAATGTATGATTTTTTTTGTATCCCGCCTGGAAGGCACTGAGTGGGTAGGAGCAGGAGCAGGAAAATTACGTCGGTACTGCAGTGAGTAAAAGTGGTTTACTGGTGCAAGAAAGAATACATAACTTTGTACAGATGCGAAGTCTTAGAATCGTCGTATATAGAGCAAAGCTGTAGCGAAGTTTCCTGGCTGGCTGCACCTGATGAAATAGCCTGAAGCAGTCGCGGAGCTCGTAGACCCCGACAGTACCAGCTAGAGGGTGCTGTCGTCGATGTCTCTCGTAGTGGCAACCTAGCAGAGCGGACCTACGTTGTGGCATCGCAGCTAGGATGCCACAGATTTTGTTGCTCATACGATGCGTTTCGAAATATTTCCGTCCTCACAAAGCTACAGAAACATTTTATGAAATATAGTAATAGATAACTATAGATGTTCACTTGACTGAAATCACTTGGCACAAACTGTACTACACCTACCGAGCAGCGATTGCTGGACATAGATATGGCATTCCAAATTTTATGGGAAACTAACATTCGTAGACTAAAGACACAGTTCTGCAGAGTGCGAACCAGGAAGATACTTTTGGCACCAGATGGCGTTAAAAATGTACGTAACAAGAACTGCTGTGCGTTTATTACCAAATATTATATATTGCATATTTTAAACAAATATTTTGTGTACAAAGTTAACGGTTGTAAATGACACGCTCAACTTCGACAATAGAGAGTATATTTTTATCAACTGCAATGAACACGGCCCTCCCATGCCCTCCAAACTCTCTTTGCGATATACGTTTCATGACTCGCTAAATATCTGAGAGCTTCCCTTCACTCGGTCCAGAGAATAATTTGAGCGCGAGGACCTTCCTGGAGGGCAGTATATTTGAAAACTTTCTTACGAATACTTCGAAAATTTATTTGAAAACTTTTGACAGTCGAAGTGTCTCTACTCTGAACGTGGTCTGACTTCCCCTGCCGCGTATTGACTGGCGAGTGTTTATCACAGTACCTAAAATTACCGTCTAGCCTCGAGAGTCGTCTTCCTTTGTGTGTTCGCCCCTGACATGTCAAAAGAAGTCCTGTAAACTGCAATCATTAACACAGCTCTAGAAATCTGCAGCCGTCATAGAGTCGATGAATTCTATGGTTGAGACTCTCCACTCGACTCCAAACCAAAGGATCCCGATGAACATTGGAATTGCGAGCTCTGCGTGTACCTTATGCGCGAGGCCAGCAGTCTTCACCACATCCGCCAACCGCCCATATATACTGATGGTGTATTCAGAACCCAAGCGATAGGTGTCGTTGGTGCCGACGTGAGCCACGACTTGCGGACGACGCAGCCTCCACGCTCGATAGCCGTAGGGAAGGCCACCTCCACATCTCCGATGAGGCCGACGGGCAGGAATACCGAGTACCTACTGGGTTTCTCTCCGGCGCTGAATGTTATCTGCCTAAGGGATTCCATAACGCGCCTAACGTTGCAGCTCCTGATAAGTAGTAAACCCGTCCTCCCGTGTGCCTGCTAAGACCCTGTTGACGGGGAGGCCACCAGTCCACTCACAGGGTGCATGACCCTCCGACCCGAGCAAAGCGAACTTATTGCCTCCCGCCACTGAGTCTGTTTTGAGGGCGGATGCATCACGTCGGGTATAAGAGGCGGTACCTCGGTAAGAGGGCCGGTGGGCGAAACAACAGACACCTGAGTTACGATACTGTAGTGCCTGCCTTATACTGATTTTGATGCAAAATTCCATTGAACATGCATGCACATCAATCGCCGGCCGGAATGGCCGAGTGCTTCTAGGCGCTACAGTGTGGAACCGCACGACCGCTACGGTCGCAGGTTCGAATCTTGCCTCGGGCATGGATGTGTGTGATGTCCTTAGGTTAGTTAGGTTTAAGTAGTTCTAAGTTCTAGGGGACTGATGACCTCAGACGTTAAGTCCCATAGTGCTCAGAGCCATTTGAACCATGAACATCAACAGCTGTAGAATAGAATGACGACAATGTAAATTTGTGCCCAACCGGAACTCGAACAAGACTTCCCGCTTATCGCAGGCGGTCGCCTTACCATTTGGCTATCAGTCCACGACTCACTGCCAGACCCAAACAAACGCATGGCTGACGACTTATGGAAGTTTTGGCCTCGGGTGGGTCGTGCACGGATAGCCAAATTGTAAGGTGACCGCTTGCGATAAGCGGGAAGCCCTGTTAGAATTCCGGTCCGGCGCAAATTTTCACTGTCGTCATTCCATTCTACAGCTGATGGTGGTCCATATCCCCAACTGCGAATACATTTAATGTAGAACACCTGAGGTGTCCCATGCAACGCCCCGGATTCTTCGCCATTGCAACACCCCGAAGCAGCAGCTTGAATGTGACTGACCAAAGCCGAAAGTGAATTCAGTGTTACGCGAACTGCGGCAGACTTGTCGTAGAGCAATAGCAAGTCAGCGCGCGTCTGCCTCTTCACCGCTCGGTGAACTAGGTCACCGTAATTAAAGCACCGTTAATTTTTTGATTCGTAGTGCCTCAAGGTAAATATATACCCATTCCCTCTGAAGGAATAGGTACCGAACTCGCTAGCTAACGTGAATAGCAATCACACAGAACACTGTTCGAACCACGACTGACAGTTGCAGTTTATAGAGGGCGTTCTACATGGGCTGTCGTTGGTCAAATACAAGAGCAGGACCTGCAACTTCGCTGTCATTTGCATTTACGTTCAAGCTTGCATTTCTCAAGGTGTTTCCATATTTCTCTCCACACCCCGTATATAGGCCTATCACACATCACCCGTCTTTTGCTGTACCTAATACTTATTGTTATCAGAAATTTGACCATCTGAAACATTTATCAGGTGTAACGTCTGAAGTGCCTCTCTGACGTCTTTACATTTCCTAAAGACAAACTGATCCTTATCTAACTAAACCTCAACTTTGCTTTTCCTATTTCTTTCCGTTATTCTTGGCAGCCACCTGGACTCATGAGCTTTTAAGCTGACTGTGTTCGCACTTACCTGCCCTTGGCAGCTTCGATATTGTGTAGATGACATTTTTCCCAAACTCTGATGATATTATGGTGCATTTAATTCAACTCTTCATGCTTCTCACACATCCAAATCAGTTGTGACCAGTAGAAACCGACTGATTCTATGAGAACCGTTTTAATTGTCATACTATAAATTCTGCGCATTTAAAGTTGGTTGTGATGCAACACACAAGACCCACTCACCAGCTACACGAAATTGCTTGAAATTGTCCTCCATTTCCACATCTGTCTTTCTACATATATTTTATCAGATTTTTCGTGTAATTAAAATGTTTGTATATTCCATAAAATTTTAAAGTGTATTTTTTTTTTTTTCAATCAGTCTTCCGACTGGTTTGACGGGGCCCACCATGAATTCCTCTTAGCCAAACTTGTCACCTCGAAGTAGCAGTTGCAGCCCAAGTCCTCAGTTATCTGCTGGATCTATTCCAGTCTCTGCCTTTCTCTACAGTTCTTACCGTCTACAGCTCCATCCAGCAACATGCACGTTATTCCCTGAAATCTTAATAGGTATCCCACTATCCTGTCTCATCTCCTCGCCAGTGTTATCCACATATTTGTTTCCTCTCCGATACTGCACAGAACCTCCTCATTCCTTACGTTATCAGCCCACCAAAATTTCAACATTTTTCTACACCACTACATCTCAAATGCTTCGATTATCTTCAGTTCCAATGTTCCCATAGTCCATGTGGCACTACGATACGATTCTGTGCTCCAGACTCATATACATAGAAACCTCTTCCTCTAATTAACGTCTATGTTTGATACTAGTGAATTTCTCTTGGCCAGAAACGTCCTTTTTGCCAGTGTTAGTCTGCTTTTTATGTCGTCCTTGCTCCGTCCATCATGACTTATTTTGCTGTCTAGGAAGCAGAATTACTATAAATTATGAACTTCATGATCACCAATTCTGATGTTAACTCACATGCTGTTCTCATTTCTGCTAATTCTTATTAAATGCCTCTTTCTTAGATTTACTCTCAGTCCATATTCTGTGCTCATTAGACTGTTCATTCCATTCAATACAACATTTAAATGTTCTTTCCTTTCACTGAGGATCGAAATTTCATCCTATTATCTTGAATTTCAATCTTACTCTTGAACCTTTATTTTACTTTTGCTTCTTTCATATACAGTTTAAACAGTAGGGGTAAAAGAATATACTTTTTAATCGGAGCACTTCTTCCCTGTTTGTTCTTGTACAGATTGTGTAATACTAATCTCTCCCCATAGCTTAACACTACTTTTCTCAGTATGTCAAACCGCTAGCAACGTTTGACATGACGAACGATTTTTACATGTCAATGAATCGTATGAACGTACCTTGATTTTTCTTTAGTCTTGCTAGCATTATAAACTACAGTGTTGAAATGCCTCTCTGGTACCTTTAGCTTTCCTAAGACCAAATTGATCGTCATTTAACATATTGCACGTTTTCTTTTCCATTCTTTTCGGTTGGCTTACACATACGCTTACACCTGACATATTTCAGAAATCTGAAAAACTGCAGACTGTTCCCGCAGCATCTTTGAAGCGCCAGCCTTAACCCTGGCTGCTACCCCTCTAAAGAAAATCAGCCATCGCAATTCCTCGTGCGAGATGATTGTGACTTGACAATATAGCTGAACATGCCTGACAATCCTGGGACAGACGAGGTACTTCCTAGGGTGACTCATAATTATCCTTATGACCCTCTTCCCTCTTGATATTTTAGCAGAATTGAAATTCAATATTGTGAACGATTTTCAATTGTGATGTGACATATAATTATGAAATCTATGTTTTTAGCCCAGAAAGGTCATTTCGCGCAGAGACCACAGCTAATTTCGTCTATTGATTGCGAATTATGTGTCTTAGTAAGCACTAGGACAATGAGGGAGCACAGAAGGTTGCAGATGCTCGCTAGGCTTGTAGAAATGTCATTGTGCTGTAAAACTAAGGCCACCATTTTGTCTATTACGTGACTGAGCTACAGCCGTTATGCTTCCTGAAAGTGCCGAATAGTTTACGTCAAAAAAATCCAAGATGAAGGGAGTAAACTATTTTCTGACGTTATTTCTCTGACAGCACTCACCCCATATGCGGAACTTTAGAGCTTCATTCACTTTCTTCACCCTCTGTTAAATGCAAAGACAGCAAAGTGACACAGTCGTTCCGTTTTCTAATCCATTAGTGAAACCTTTTAGTACTAATGTTCAAGCTACCACTACTAGAACAATACTAGAATAAAAAAAATACGATTGCTAAATACACTCATGGCACCAGCACACCAAATCTAATAGCCACTAATTTATGGACCACCTCCTCTTTCCGGGTAATTTTTGTCCACAATGGTAGATTACATACTAATTATTCTCCAAGTTTTATGCTCCATGAGCACTGGTCACAGCGTTGTTCTTACGGTACACTCAGCTTGTACAAATTCATTCATTCTGAAAGCCAAACTACGATATTAAATAATTCTATACTTACCAGAATGAGTGCAAAATCTTCCTCCGTAGATCATAGGCGAAATGCCTCCCAATCATCTGAGGTGCTATCGTCAGGCAGGAGTAGGCTGGTGGAGCAGTATTTGTTCTCATCAAAACAGGCAGCCAGGAGCTCTCTCAACAAAACAGCTTTCCCGGCTCTTGATACTACTGGCTGGTTACAAAATGAAGTAAATTGACACTGAGCTTCCAATAGACTGATACTTTTAGTTGACTATAATTGGGTTTGACAACTCAACAAATCTTTTGCACTGCACAACGTTTATCACGAACATATAGGGCAGCAGTTTGCTCTGGTGGAAAGCAGAACATCTTGTGGAAATTAGATGGTAGACGACTGCGCTCCAAAAACATTAAATCGGCTCGCTTTTTTCCCAAATGGACGGACCAAGATTATAGAGATAAACAACAGAATGTCTCCGATGAATTTAAAACCACTGCCGTAGATAGTATCACTTGCGATGATTGCCCACTGCGATATATCCGCAAGCTGGACGGAAGTACTGAAGTAAGATTCGAAGAGCATCTTAACCAGAGGAATACGAAATCCGCCGTAAGTTCACACCTGACGGAGCTTAGTCATACTGTAACTAGTCTCTCTAGAAATATTCGGTTCTTACAGAGGGAAAAATAAGGCCAACACTGTAAATATTCTTGAGGAAGAGGAGATTATCCGTCCCCTGAAACAATTGCCTGAGTGCTGAATGTCTCCTCAATGGCCATCTAAAGCTTCGACATCGCAGTTTAGTATCTACTTTCGATTGCATCAGCGTACAAAGATTGCTTCATTATCTTGTATCATCATGTTTTGGCGATTCGGTACTTCAGGGGAAAGAATTGATCTACTTTTACCCAACCACCTCTTGGCCCTAACTCGGGTAGTTTGTGTACAGTAACCAGTTTGTCTTGGTTTCGTTTTGGGTGCTGTCAGTTTTCATGCTAAAACCTAAAACAGCTTTATATAGTAGTTTTTGGTCGGAAAACAACTGTTTATGACTGAATAACTGGAATTTTTATCAGTATGTTTTTCAGTGATGGACCGTGAGCTGCTTAAGTTTACATAATCCCATAGATGATCGTATACGGTCGGCTTACGATCGCTTTTCCGTATATGGGGACCCAGGGTCCGTTAGCACACCAGATGCTGTTACCCATAGTGAGTGAATTTCAGTATCATTTTAGCTACCTGATGTTTTTTTATTCAAAACCAAACTCCATTCGATCAGGCATTGGAAGGCCCAAAGGTACCGACCACCCGCCGTGTCGTCCTCAATCCACAGAGTTCACTGGATGCGGATATGGAGGGGCATATGGTCAGCACACCGCTCTCCCAGCTGTATGTCAGTTCACGAGACCGGAGCCGCTATTGCTCAATAAAGTAGCTCCTCGATTTGCCTCACAAGGGCTGAGTGCACCCCGCTTGCCAACAGCGCTCAACACCGAGCGAGGTGGCGCAGTGGTTAGACACTGGACTCGCATTCGGGAGGACGACGGTTCAATCCCGCGTCCGGCCATCCTGATTTAGGTTTTCCGTGATTTCCCTAAATCGCTCCAGGCAAATGCCGGGATGGTTCCTTTCAAAGGGCACGGCCGACTTCCTTCCCCGTCCTTCCCTAACCCGATGAGGCCGATGACCTCGCTGTCTGGTCTCCTTCCCCGAAACAACCAACCAACCAACAGCGCTCAGCAGACCGGATGGTCACCCATCCCAGCCTGACAGCGCTTAACGTCGATGATCTGACGGGATCAGGTGTTATCACTGCGGCAAGGCCGCTGGCATAGCTTTTAATTAGGAATTCTTATTGTTAGCTTTCCTTCTTTCGAGGTATTACGGGATCGTATCACGTGATCTTTTTATCTGTTGTTTTATGCTATTTTAAATTTGACGTCCGCTTCTTAGCGAAAAATTGCTCACTATGAACGCTGGATCATCCAGTCTTCTTTTTACGATCCGAATGTGACTTGATTTTGTGAGTATGTTCATATCGTGTATCTTTCATTTTAGTTACGTCTTCTTGCCGTACATCAGTTTTTGTCTATTAATTTGTACAGACTTCATCGGATGATGTAGCTAAAATGCGGCGAAGCAGGTCGCACTTATAAATGAAGAAATGACAGCTAAAGCGACCTTATATTCAAAATAATACAACCAAGCTCTGGTAGCCCTCACTGCTACTTATCTTCCAAACAATACATTCAGGTTTCGACTGCCCTAATTGAAAAGTCTTCTGCATATTCTCTACTTTACATGTCCTACTGAGGAACTGCCCCTTACTATGGTTTTAGTTTGTTCCGATGCCATAATTATTTCTTGTGGAAGGTCCCGTTCTGCGATAGGTCGAGCCTCGATGTCCTTGTTGCCTTCTGTAATCTGTTCCGTTTGAAGAACTTCATAGTCTGTACTGGGCCCAGTTCCGTCTGAGCAACTGCATATGGTTCTTAATGTTGGCGCTTTGGTTATGTTGTCACTGTCAGGTCACTATAGTCAATTATTAACTCGCTGTAATGAGAAGTGTCAGTATGGGCAACTTCAGGAGGCTTGAGTCACAGGCGTTTGTCCCGTGGCAGCCGCTGCGCACGTTAAAGGTAGCGTTGGCATTGTCGGGAGTTTCACAGTTTCCGCGGCTGGTAACTGAGCCACCCGGCGTTGTATGGAGGACATTGTGAGTGGACGTGGCCTGCAGCGGCGCTCGACGCGGAAGTTCTTGGCTGTCCAAAATACTTCATGATAGCTGGATAACAGCAAATAATGATGTATGACTGTGTGTGCTTATGTAAATCTACTCTGCCTAAATCCATTACGGACAGGAAAGTTGTGAGGAGGAGACGACTTCCCCGCCAAATTGCTGATTACCTTATAAAGATATCACTAAATTGAAATGTTGAGCAGAAAGGTAGTTCAAATGCATTAATAGCCAAAACTCCCATCCCTTAGATCATGAAGTCATTTGGACTGAAGCGAACTGCATAAGAGTTCAAAATGATTCAAATGGCTCTGAGCACTATGGGACTTAATTTCTGAGGTCATCAGTCCCCTAGAACATAGAACTACTTAAACCTAACTAACCTAAGGACATCACACACATCCATGCCCGAAGCACGATTCGAACCTGCGACCGTAGCAGTCGCGCGGTTCCGGAATGAAGCGCCTAGAGCCGCTCGGCCACTCCGGCCGGCAACTGCATAAGAGGAGCAGGAGAATTGTCATTCGAATCCTGCCTCGGACATGGGTGTGTGTGGTGTCCTTAGGTTTAAGTAGTTCTAAGTTCTAGGGGACTTATGACCTAAGATGTTGAGTCCCATAGTGCTCAGAGCCATTTTGAGAATTGTTAGTACTAAACCGAATTACTCACAGGCGTCAATGTCGAAATTTTTACTAATTAAATTTTGTCGATGTGTAGCCTTGAACTAAGGAAGAAAGCGCTACTACTGTTTCAAGCTATTCCCTGTTTTCTTGTATTTTTAATTTTCCCTCGAATTACCGGGAGCAAAACATATATATCATCAGTGGCAATAACTCCTGTATTTGGAATCTTCCCCTTGTTAAAAGTGATGCTACTGGTTTGGAGCATGAGTTCGTGATGTTTTTCCGCAAGTTTGATAAGTGCAACAGATACATTTAGCAGAGAGTAGTCATCAATAACATATTTTCCCTTACTATCAACAACAGTCTGCCAACGGTGGGGTGGGTTTCCGATTCAGCGATGATAGAAATGACGGGATTTGAGGCGAAGAACTTACGTTCGAAGCTCCTTGAAAGCTGTTCGATAGAGAGCAGAAGAAGCGAAAATTTGAGGGCATAAGATCGGATGGGTCAGGTGGGTGCGGAAATAATTCTTAACTCCTGTTTAGTGTTTCTTGTGCGGGTGTTATTTTGGAGTAGCATCATTTCATGCTACCTTCCTGGTCGTTGTTCTCGGATTGCGTCTGTAAGACGTCTCAGTTTGACAATAAATGTCAGCAGTGATGGTAATACCTCGGGGGCGCAATTCGTAATACAACACGCCTATGCTGCTCCGCCAGATGTATAACATTATCTTTTTTGGATGCGCGCAGGCTTTTTTAAGGGAAATTGCTGCTTTTATTTGGGCTCAGCAATAGCTTTCTTTAACTGTTAGCGTAAGACAACATTTCTCGTCACCAATAAGAATACAGGATAGGAATGGTAGTTGTTGTTCAAGAGACAATTGATGAGGATGCAAGCAGGGATGTACCTGCTGTTTTTGGTGGTTTTGAGTTGGAGCATGCGGTACCCATATAGCCCATTTTTGAACCTTCGCATGGCATACAAAGATCCCACGATAGTGGAATGATCACAGTTCGTCACATTTGGCCATTCTATAGTACACTGACGTGGTACATTGCGGATTTATGCGCTTGAATGACCTTCATCAAACCCCAAAGCTCTTCCTGAACGTAAAGTCATTGATGCCAAAATGATGCTCCTTGACACGAGGAAACTATTCCTGGCGTTCTCTGTCGAATGACATTGTCCGCAAACACGGCGCAAATTTTTCTGGCTGCCTCCGCTGCTGTCATACTTCTGCTGAATTCAAACAAAAGAATGTGTAAGGTATTTTCCGATTTCTCCATTTGGCACTCCTTTTTCTAGTGTCCACAGCTCCAGCCAGTATCTCCAAATGACCGAATGACATTATGTAGATTCAAATGGTAAGAGTGAACTTCAAATGAAAAATGACAATCGATAAATAAGGCCATACCAACTGGAAAACCAACGTGTGAAATGAGAACGCCACGAACTTACGCACCAAGCCAATAACAGCAATAAAAGTGCTATGTTAACTTGTAATTATTATTTGTAATTGCTTGTGTACCCTGTTGCTTTGAAACATGGTAAATGAATTTGGTTCGTGTTTCCAGACAGTAAAAGACCAAAGTCAGTTGCGTTAGCTGGAAAGTGCAGGTATTAACGTACTGACACAAGAAACGCAGTAGCTATGTATCCCGGGAGACTGTAACTAAGTGGGGGTTGCAAGTTTTGTCGCGTGTAAAAGAGGCATTCCAAGTCTGGAAGACTATGTAACACGCTAACAAAGTCAAAACGTTGGAATTGTCTCGTAGTCGTAACGATTCTCATTACAAAAAGTGTTAGAAGTTTGCCCTCGTCACAACAGGTTTACAAACACGAGAGTAATAATTCAGTGTCACAACAATGCGGGTCGACTGTTTTCATTGTTTCACTAAGCACTGAAGGCACGTGCCGGAATAATCTTGCATGGCCGACTCCCGCAAGAAATCCTACTCGCATACCAGGAGTATCCCGTAAGCTTTAGTCGAGACGTCAAAGATACACTCCTGGAAATTGAAATAAGAACACCGTGAATTCATTGTCCCAGGAAGGGGAAACTTTATTGACACATTCCTGGGGTCAGATACATCACATGATCACACTGACAGAACCACAGGCACATAGACACAGGCAACAGAACATGCACAATGTCGGCACTAGTACAGTGTATATCCACCTTTCGCAGCAATGCAGGCTGCTATTCTCCCATGGAGACGATCGTAGAGATGCTGGATGTAGTCCTGTGGAACGGCTTGCCATGCCATTTCCACCTCGCACCTCAGTTGGACCAGCGTTCGTGCTGGACGTGCAGACCGCGTGAGACGACGCTTCATCCAGTCCCAAACATGCTCAATGGGGGACAGATCCGGAGATCTTGCTGGCCAGGGTAGTTGACTTACACCTTCTAGAGCACGTTGGGTGGCACGGGATACATGCGGACGTGCATTGTCCTGTTGGAACAGCAAGTTCCCTTGCCGGTCTAGGAATGGTAGAACGATGGGTTCGATGACGGTTTGGATGTACCGTGCACTATTCAGTGTCCCCTCGACGATCACCAGTGGTGTACGGCCAGTGTAGAAGATCGCTCCCCACACCATGATGCCGGGTGTTGGCCCTGTGTGCCTCGGTCATATGCAGTCCTGATTGTGGCGCTCACCTGCACGGCGCCAAACACGCATACGACCATCATTGGCACCAAGGCAGAAGCGACTCTCTTCGCTGAAGACGACACGTCTCCATTCGTCCCTCCATTCACGCCCGTCGCGACACCACTGGAGGCGGGCTGCACGATGTTGGGGCGTGAGCGGAAGACGGCCTAGCGGTGTGCGGGACCGTAGCCCAGCTTCATGGAGACGGTTGCGAATGGTCCTCGCCGATACCCCAGGAGCAACAGTGTCCCTAATTTGCTGGGAAGTGGCGGTGCGGTCCCCTACGGCACTGCGTAGGATCCTACGGTCTTGGCGTGCATCCGTGCGTCGCTGCGGTCCGGTCCCAGGTCGACGGGCACGTGCACCTTCCGCCGACCACTGGCGACAACATCGATGTACTGTGGAGACCTCACGCCCCACGTGTTGAGCAATTCGGCGGTACGTCCACCCGGCCTCCCGCATGCCCACTATACGCCCTCGCTCAAAGTCCGTCAACTGCACATACGGTTCACGTCCACGCTGTCGCGGCATGCTACCAGTGTTAAAGACTGCGATGGAGCTCCGTATGCCACGGCAAACTGGCTGACACTGACGGCGGCGGTGCACAAATGCTGCGCAGCTAGCGCCATTCGACGGCCAACACCGCGGTTCCTGGTGTGTCCGCTGTGCCGTGCGTGTGATCATTGCTTGTACAGCCCTCTCGCAGTGTCCGGAGCAAGTATGGTGGGTCTGACACACCGGTGTCAATGTGTTCTTTTTTCCATTTCCAGGAGTGTATATTAGGTAAGGGAAACGGCCACATTTAACTATATTTCACCACATCCACATCTACATACTGTGGTGTGCGTACTGTAAGACCTTCGGTACACACACCATCAGATTATTTGACTTGTCGCTCTAACGAAGTAGGCGAGTGTCAGCAATATGTCTCGTGGTCTTATCGTGGCATGCTTATCTTCTGCCGTTAGGTCAGACGATAGAAATTCCACTTGCACGCTTAGAGTAGCACTGATGACCACACAAGCGACCTGCCAAATTTGAGCCGAATCGGTTCGCCGTGTCTGAGGCCTTCCCCTTGTTAGTGAAACGTCAGTAATATTTTGTTATCCTGCCACATTAAGTTGTATCAATGTCAGCTAAGGACAAGTGCTTACATGCATAAGATGATACCTGCGCATTATTTTTTCATGACCACATTGTACAGCTTATGAATGTTTTATTATCTACAGAACTTACCTAATGGTATGTTATGTTTATACAGGGTGTTTCAAAAATGACCGGTATATTTGAAACGGCAATAAAAACTAAACGAGCAGCGATAGAAATACACCGTTTGTTGCAATATGCTTCGGACAACAGTACATTTACAGGCAGACAAACTTTCGAAATTACAGTAGTTACAATTTTCAACAACAGATGGCGCTGCGGTCTGGGAAACTCTATAGTACGATATTTTCCACATATCTACCATGCGTAGCAATAATATGGCGTAGTCTCTGAATGAAATTACCCGAAACCTTTGACAACGTGTCTGGCGGAATGGCTTCACATGCAGATGAGATGTACTGCTTCAGCTGTTCAATTGTTTCTGGATTCTGGCGGTACACCTGGTCTTTCAAGTGTCCCCACAGAAAGAAGTCACAGGGGTTCATGTCTGGCGAATAGGGAGGCCAATCCACGCCGCCTCCTGTATGTTTCGGATAGCCCAAAGTAATCACACGATCATCAAAATATTCATTCAGGAAATTAAAGACGTCGGCCGTGCGATGTGGCCGGGCACCATCTTGCATAAACCACGAGGTCTACGCAGTGTCGTCTAAGGCAGTTTGTACCGCCACAAATTCACGAAGAATGTCCAGATAGCGTGATGCAGTAATCGTTTCGGATCTGAAAAATGGGCCAATGATTCCTTTGGAAGAAATGGCGGCCCAGACCAGCACTTTTTGAGGATGCAGGGACAATGGGACTGCAACATGGGGCTTTTCGGTTCCCCATATGCGCCAGTTCTGTTTATTGACGAAGCCGTCCAGGTAAAAATAAGCTTCGTCAGTAAACCAAACGCTGCCCACATGCATATCGCCGTCATCAATCCTGTGCACTATATCGTTAGCGAATGTCTCTCGTGCCGCAATGGTAGCAGCGCTGAGGGGTTGCCGCGTTTGAATTTTGTATGGATAGAGGTGTAAACTCTGGCGCATGAGACGATACGTGGACGTTGGCGTCATTTGGACCGCAGCTGCAACACGGCGAACGGAAACCCGAGGCCGCTGTTGGATCACCTGCTGCACTAGCTATGCGTTGCCCTCTGTGGTTGCCATACGCGGTCGCCCTACCTTTCCAGCACGTTCATCCGTCACGTTCCCAGTCCATTGAAATTTTTCAAACAGATCCTTTATTGTATCGCTTTTCGGTCCTTTGGTTAAATTAAACCTCCGTTGAAAACTTCGTCTTGTTGCAACAACACTGTGTTCTAGGCGGTGGAATTCCAACACCAGAAAAATCCTCTGTTCTAAGGAATAAACCATGTTGTCTACAGCACACTTGTACGTTGTGAACAGCACACGCTTACAGCAGAAAGACGACGTACAGAATGGCGCACCCACAGACTGCGTTGTCTTCTAAATCTTTCACATCACTTGCAGCGCCATCTGTTGTTGAAAATTGTAACTACTGTACTTTCGAAAGTTTGTGCGCCTGAAAATGTACTGTTGTCCCAAGCATATTTCAACAAACGGTGTATTTCTATCGCTGCTCGTTTAGTTTTTATTGCCGTTTCAAATATACCGGTCATTTTTGAAACACCCTGTATATTCTACCACTAGTCTACAACATCTGACAATATATTTCTTAGTTTTATTATGTAAGGATTCTGCGTATGCTCTTATCCAACATGTTAGGCAAGAATCACCCCACAAAATCCTTAAAAGTGATGGTGGGGTTATGAAAGTTGACGTCTATGATTCTGCTGCGTGCATTTACAAACTGTGAGTCTCAGATATTATTACCCCCAAGTAATAGCGAGAGGACAGTTGTTGAGAGTAGTCGAAAGTGAGCGGACGCAGTGTGCTGCGGAGAGAAGCTGCGTGACATGAGAGGTCTCAACCTGCCGTGATAGTGTTAGTAGCGCTGGAGGAGACTTTGGTATTAATTGAGGATTCTTCGTAATTTACCTGTTTGCTGCTCGTAGTTGTTGGCTGCTTACGCACTGAAGGGGTTTTCTAAGTTTTGTGTATGCATACAGTGAGATAAACGTGTTTATTGAGTATAGACGTTGTGTAATAATTTAAAGTCTGTGTAATGTTAGTCAGTGTTGAATAATATATTGCAATTATAGTAGACTATAAGCTATATCATTTCTTTCATCTTGTTTTACACGATTTGAGGCTAACTGAACAAATCCCCTCCTGAGCATTCAATTTCTATACAGAAAAATATAGCAGTAGTTGTAGAAATTATCGTGTCCACTATGCTTTGAACTCTGCATGGATCACACTTTTGCTTTTTAAATATTCTAGCATGTTGCTGATCACGCAGTTACAGCGGCAAGATAAGGTAAGTTGGCTGTTGCTGACGGGACATTGCAGAACAGTTGTTACGAGACCTTAGAGAATATTTTAGCTGTCAGGTAGTTGAGAATTGATTTCTTTATAGTTCGTAGGTGGAGTAATTAGTTTTCTGTTTCTTTCTGTTCTAAGTCAGAATTGCATTACTGTCAAAGACGGAAGTCATACACATGTTCCCCTATGTCTCCTACACAAATAACTGCCAATAGAGTTTCCGTGCGTCTCTACAAAATATCTGCCCAAACATTTCAATACATATACGATCAGCTCAAGTCGTTGTTTCCCATTCGAGATTGATGGGGCTGAAATCGACATATATGAATTGTGTCTCTTCTTATAACTAAGAACCGACACATTATATTCTACATGTCATTACGATGTAATTGTAAATCGTTGTGGTCTAATAGTTGATACTGATGTCCGGGCATCACTTTAGAGTTGCATGTGTGACTGTACAGCAAAAATAACATGTCTAGACAGCGACGTTTCTGGCAAATAATCTTCCTCTGTGGTAACGTAGTTTTCTGTTTCCTACGAGGTTGCTATTGGTGAGTCCTCAAACCAATGGAATGCTTCGTTTTGGTGACCACCCTCGTAACCCGCCAACATAGTGACTGATTTCAGTGTGTGTTACCATCGAACCACCGTAGCTCTTCCGATAGCAACTATGTGGGTACTTGCGAAGTACAGACCACATCCATTGTGATAAGGTAAAATGACAATGAAGTGGTGGTAACAGGCACACCTGCCCTGGATACTCACCAAAATCCAGCACCTCATTTATGAGAGACACGGGGATTGATCGAAAGCAAGCACTCCAACCATGAGACTCAAGTGGACTCACCAATATGAGGCACCCCTACGGGAGCAGAAAACTATCAGATCCACGTCGTTGTTCTTGGATCACACTAAACGTAGTTTCTAACCAGATATTGAAACGGCTAACCATACTGTATTGTCTAATCAACTTTGCAGCACTCAAGAAAATTTCGAACATAAATATCTCCGGTTAGAGCACAAAGGTTAACACTTACATCGTGAATGAAATGCAGAATCAAATACTTCGGTTTGTAAATGCAAAAAAGGCGCATTTTATATTTGCCGATTACAGCGGCATCTACTGCGAACGGAAAACAATCGTTAGAGTAAATCGTAGGCAACTTTTGGCGTCGATGGTTCAAATGGCTCTGAGCACTATGGAACTTAACTTCTAAGGTCATCAGTCCCCTAGAACTTAGAACTACCTAAACCTAACTAACCTAAGGACATCACAAACATCCCAGCCCGAGGCAGGATTCGAACCTGCGACCGTAGAGGACGCGCGGTTCCAGACTGTAGCACCTAGATTAGCTCGGCCACCACGGCCGGCTTTTTGGCGTAGAATCCGAATATGGACTAAAATGGTGATTGGAGGGTGGGAGGTCCCATTTCAAAATACTTGGTCCCACCCATGCAGAAGTGGTGTAGGCTGTGGCCAGATGTAGCATAGACAGATGTCCCCGTTGCTAATATGAATTTGTCGCATAGTACATTTTTTTGTGCGATGTATCGAAATAATTAGTGGCCTCGAGTTACATGAAAACCCTTTAGACTGAACAGTAATGGAGAAAGACTACTTTATCATTAGACGATGGGTATTATGCTGAAACCTCATTTTGTAAAAAAACCTTGGAGATAGTCGCTGGAGGTACAATGCTAGCTAAAACAGTTGTGGAGGATAGTCGTAGAATCCAGAAAGATTTGTTAATTACTTTATGTTACCATTAAAATTTCGCTAAATTCGAAATGGTCAGTTGATAAATGAATATTGTCACGGAGATTTTAATTTCTTCTGAAACTGAATTACACCTTGTGTTCGGTTTTAAAATAATAACGATTCTTGTTTATAAAGAAATTCTGTGTTGCGTTAGATTTTATCTACATGCTATGCGTGAAATAAAATATTGTTATATGTTAGGTGACAATGAGATACAGAAATTTTGTAATTTATACGAAAAAATACCTTGAATGGCTATGCCTCAGATCTGTTCGCGCCCTGTAAACTGTTATCTTGTGATTTCGATTAACATTTTGCCAGCACTCATTTCTTTATAACCGATCGAGAGGACGCAGTTGTCTACACTCTGGACTTAGATTCTCATGGAGCAATGTCAAAATCTCCGCCCTGGTTTAGATGCTCCTTGTTCCCTTCAATTGATTACGGTGAATACTGGCGTGCTACGATTCAAAGGGACGGGGACGGCGTTCTGGCTGAGCCTCGGCTTTTCGAAATTTTATTCCGTCTCTAATGAGTTCGTCGTCATCTGAACGCTTAAGCTTAATCCACCTTCTGTCCTTTACTTCATTATAAGCAATCTGATGGCGCATATAGTCGGAAAGTATGAAAAACAAAAGCTTGGTATTTTCTGCTGGTTTGCTGAATTCGTTTCAGATAATAACGGCGAGAATTAATGAAGACTACATGAACCGGATTTGAATACACAGCATCTCAAAGGATTATCTTGTATATCCAAGCTGTGGACACTACAACACGTATTTACAGAAATTAATTACTTATATTTATATAATTTTCTAATAATAGGAGACGAATAGAGTTTTGTTGCTATTAAGTAATTGTTTCTCATATTTACCATTTCGTTTGAAATATACCTTCGCAAAAGAGAAACAATTCCTCATGAAAAGGTACATGTGACATTTCTACTTCTTAAACCCAGGACACTGAATGTGTTACATTACAGCAACTATGCATGCTCACTGAAGGGAAAAAAGCATACAGGTTCCGTGAAGGCCACACTTTAATCTGATTACAATCACTGTCATGTTTCGACAGTAACTGCAAAATCTGAATGGCAAAGTTGTTTCGGGTGTGCATGAAGGATTCAGCGATAAGAATGGTTTGTGCTGCAACATTGTTGCGACGAAGTCAGCGGCGGCTCGTGACCAAAGGAGATGGTGGTGCAACGTCAACAAGAGAGAGAAAATCAAAACACTCCTCATGTTTTTGTAATGCCTGATATAAACAGACCTCTCTCTCGTATCACTGCTGCATCTACTCATAATAAAATCAAAAGGTGTACACAGAAAAAAGTATTACTTTTACAGAATAAAAGGAATTAAAATCAACTGCAGCTCTATGTACTCAAAAAGTACTAGGCATGCCTCACTAACATTTATCAGCAGGACTGATGTTAACGCCGCTCAGTTTTATCTCTGAATTTGGATGTGGTGGTAATGACTTGTGCAGGAACTCTATTCCCTTTTCCTTCATATTCGCAAATCTTTCAATCACTCTTTGATTGAAGTCTGCAATTCCTAAAACGAGGTCTCGTTCAATAGGGAGCATCGTATTCCGCAAGAAGGTTTTGGTGCGTTTCAGCGAAGAAAAACAACGTTCTGCTTTTGATGTGGTCATTATCGTTTTCAGGAGCTTCACAGATTCGCTCAGTGTATCACAAAGATTATTGTCTCTTATGTAATTCAGAAAACTCAAAGCTCCACACATGCTTTTCAACTCCTCTCTTCCATAAACAACAGAGCGTTCTGTTCGAAGTTTCTTTGCTTCCAAAAGAGAGTATCATTCAATAACACCTCTGAAAGAAGTTTCTGGAAAACTGAAAGAGTAAGTAGCGAATTTCTCTGGTAGAAAGAGAGAGGCTGCAACTAGGTGTCCTGTGAACTTGAATCTTTCTTTTTCCTCGTAACTTATGACATCACATACTTCTTTTGCCTCCCGCAGTAGGGCTTTGGCATTAAAATCTCCCAAAATAATCTTAACATTTCTGATATCAGTGCTTTCTACTGTTCTTTCTATTTATTCGTAACACTCACTTTCTCCTCCTCTTCACTTACGTTTGTTGGTGCATATCCATTAACAGGTGTTACACCTCCACACTGATGCCTTTAGTGAGACACGATATCCTCTTGCTGTTTGCACTGAAGCTCTTCACTTACCTTACCAAACAGTTACTCGTCACAAAATCTGTTCCATGTTAGTGCCTTTAATTCTCTCCACAGTCTCCATAAAAGTTTACTGATTTATTCTCACGTAAAATGCCTTCTCCAAACCATCTACTTTATTGTAATGCAATGATATCAACTTTATATTCCTGCAACCATGACACTACAATTTTAGCTGCTCATGTGTATGTAGACTTCTAACGTTCCATGTGTCAGTCGCAAGACAATTTGTCTTGCCTTTGTCGCCTTGTAACGTTCCATCCTTTTCTGATGCACACATTTAAGGTTTTTGGTAGTGCTAAATACCCACTGGCTGCGAAACATGTGCTGCACAGGGCTATACTTTTCTGCTCCTGAACTTGCAAAATTTTTATCCTCTAGCAAGGCAGGTTTCACTACACCTATAGCTGCTCCAGCCCTACGGAACGTAGGGGATATGTTAAGGAACGTAAAAAGAGTAAGATGGAGCGTTGTGAGGCCCGCATTGTGTGGCTCCTCCGCTGAGACCTCTCCAGCTAGGCTGGATCCGCCGGTAGCTATGCTACGGCCGATATAGCTCTCCACTTCGTAGCAGCACACGAACTCTCCTGCCCGCAGAGACCGTGCTCCCTGGGAGAGTGATTTAGGTAAATTACGGAAAACTTGTATGTAGATGGCCGGAAGAAGATTTTAACCATCGTCCTCCCGAATGCGAGTCCAGTGTTGTAATCGCTGCGCCATCTTGTTCGGTGGCCTTCGTTGACCTCGATGCAACGCTATGCTCGACTTATCGACCAGTTTTTCACACTTAATAGCACTGTGTGAAGGAGAGAGAGAATCGCTGTTTCAGTGTTCTGCTGTACTCGTCAGAAGGTTGTTAAAGTGGTGCTGTTGCTACTACTTGCTGAAAATATCTATCCACATATGGATTAAACTGTCCGTGAACGTTCCGGTTAACTTCCAAAGTTTGATGAAAGATTGATGCTATAATGCGGACAACAGAAATTGTGCACCAAACACGTCTTGAAATCATGCAACTGCTCTTCAAAAACTGCGTAATGACGCATTTTCTGTGATTTCACATATCAAAAAGGATGAACATCTCCTCATTCCACTTCGCTCAGAAAGTATTCACAGGAATCAACTTGCGAAGGTTGGTATGGATGCTTTAACTCATGGAAAACAATAAATTTATAAGGAGGCAGATGAAGTCTGTTTTTAATAGCGTTTTGACACGACTACCTCTTATTTCCCACTTTAGCAGATAAATGACGATGACTTACAAACTCTTGCCACCCTCCATCGGTAATGCTGGAATTCAGTTTGGTATTGGCCAACCCTTAGCTTTGATGACATCTTCCTCGTACGTTGAATAAGGTGCTGGAACGTTTCTTGAGGAAAGACAGCCCATTCATCACGGAGTGCTGCGCTGAGGCGAGGTATCGATGTCGGTTCGTGAGGCCTGGCACGAAGTCGGCGTTCAAAAACATCCCAAAGGTGCTCTATAGGATTCTGGTCAGGACTCTGTGCAGGCCAGTCCATTGCAGTGATGTTGTTGTCGTATAACCACTCCGCCAAATGCCGTGCATTATGAGCAGGTGCTCGATCGTGTTGAAAGATGCAATCGCCACCCCTGATTTTCTGAAGCAAGGAGGTGCTTGAAACATCAATGTAGGCCTGTGCTGTGATAGTGCCACGCAAAACAACAAGTGATGCAAGCCCCCTCCATAAAAAACACGACCACACCATAATACCGCCGCTTCCGAATTTTATTGTTGGCATTATACACGCTGGCAGATGACGTTCACTGGGCATCCTCCATACCCACATCCTGCCTTCGGATCGCCACATTGTGTACTGTGATTCGTCACTCCACACGACGTTTTTCCACTGTTCAATCGTACAGTGTTTCAAATTGCTCTGAGCACTATGGGACTTAACATTTGAGGTCATCAGTCCCCTAGAACTTAGAACTACTTAAACCTAACTAACCTAAGGACATCACACACATCCATGCCCGAGGCAGGATTCGAACCTGCGGCCGTAGCAGTCGCGCGGTTCCGGACTGCAGCGCTTAGAACCGCGTGACCATCGCGGTCGGCAGATGTTACTGACTCTGGCGTCCTGACGAGTTGCCAGCACATTCGAAGCTGATGCCCCCATTGAATTGACCGTACGCTCGCTGCTGAAGTGTCCTCAGTCCCACTCCAAATCATACGTGACCACTGATGATCCGTCATTGGTGTGTTATCAGTAGTCGTGTGGGTGTTCAGTCTTTTCCCTACCACCCCGGTTGGTTTCAGCATCCTGTGATGCCTGGATGTTGAACATGAATGTGGATCCCAAGAGGCCTAGCTGCTGGCCGCACACTGCAATGTAGTGTTGTTAGAGGACAGTAAGTTTCTCCATCAGTAGACAGAAGTTCACAAGCAGCACAGTGTGTTGACCATAGTTTCAAGTACATCAGCTAGTTCGTAGACTGTGCTGAAATATCCAGGATGTAGATTCGCTTCAGTATCATAATCATGGAATCAAGTGCTATTGCCATGAATTGCGTCAATGTTAATGATCAACTCATGATAAGAACAGGAGCGCTGGGGCATCTAAAGGGAGCTAACGTGAGGCTCGGTTTGCACTGGTTGCATGTGTTCTCCTTGTTCTGCTATAATCGCTTAATAAGTAGTTAACTGCAGTGCCAGTTACTCGCTACGTGCTCTCATGTAAGAGAGTTTCTTGCGCCATGTATTATGAGCTAACAAGCATGCTTGAAAAATGTTTTCACAGGCAGCTGTCAACTGCATCGACATACTTGCTCTTGTGTGATAGCCTACTGGTTTTGTGTCTGACTGCTATTCTGTGCACTTGCTGTTTGTACAGGTGTTCATGTTTTCAACATCGTTTTCTACTTAGTAAAGCCTGTATTATGGCCTTAAGTATTAGTTTTCTTACGTTTTGAAATCAGCAGTGGTATACACATTCCTGGTTGAATAGCATATATGCTCTGTGAAGTTGTTACAATACATATTTTTCCACTGTTAAGATGGCTCACAATCGAATCTGGTTGTGAGTAAATGTACAGAAACGCAAAACAGTATGTGTCATGCATTTCTATACGAATATGCTTGTCTCGCTTCCTTTAGTTTTCTGTCGCAGTCTTATTTCTGTGAAATGTGTATCCTAACTTGGCATATGCTGTGGTAATGTATCCAGGACCTCATTCACATGCAACATACCAGCTTGCATCTTACTTCTGACTGTCTCTCATATGACTTGTTCTGCCTGTAAAAAATTTCTTATTTCCTTCCCCTTACTACTTGATGCTGCAACATTACTATCTACATACATAATTAAGTTTGTACGGACACCTCAGAGCGGGGGTCCTACTAGGACTTGTGAAGTTATAAACATAAGGTCGCAAACCTTGTCCAAAATCTGATGATAAATTACTTTGTTTAAGTTGACTGACAGCTATTTCTGTAACTATCTCACTTCAAAATGATAACATTCTTTTACTAGAGATCTGATACATTTGGCTTCATCCGTACTTATAACGAAATCAAAATTGATCTCAGCAGTTATGGTGAAAGTTTGAAGTTAAAAGAACGTTGGTGCTTTCAGTAAATCACCAAACGTAAGCTTGTAATTGGTTCTGGTGTACTTGGTGACATGACAGTGACAAATTCTGTGTTTTCCCTTCAATGAATCGCACCAGGTGTTTGAAGCTCAAGATTTTCTGACAGCAATGAGCTTGCTGAGGCCATTGCCACAATAATCGTGTAGTAGCTTCCGTAAAACAATGGATCAAACATTAAATGATCATTTTGTAAGAACCTCTAGTTGACCCTCCACTTGTGATGGTTCAAATGGTTCTGAGCACTATGGGACTTAACATCTGAGGTCATCAGTCCCATACAACTTAGAACTACTTAAACCTAACTAACCTAAGGACATCACACACATCCATGCCCGAGGCAGGATTCGAACCTGCGACCGTAGCGGTGGCGCAGTTCCAGACTGAAGCGCCTAGAACCGCACGGCCACACCGGCCGGCTCCACTTGTGACTTGGGTCCCTCATCGCAATAGGTATTTTGCACTTGGGCGCACTCATACACTGTCCATTACGGATTAACGCTTTCTGAAAAACTAACAGTTTTTATTTGTCTCCAAGAAGTCGGCGGCAAATTTAACTATCAGGTCTAACAGACAATGGCATCATAATGCGTACGGAACAGCCACAAAATCTAGAAAGGTCACAAAAGTATGTGTCATCAGTTATCCCTTCTTATAGGAGGGCTTCGTTATCAATGAAACTCGAATAGGGTACAGCGGGGCTATTCCCTTCATTCCAACTGTAAGACCTACATAGTATGACACGAAACTTTTTAAAAAGGTGTCAATGTGATTCAGTTATGGTACTTTAATTCGGAATAATTTTCAGTGTACAAAAGTTTCAAATTCATTTACACAAAGGTAGCATTAAACAAATACCTAAAGGTATAAATCACAATACATAAAAATGATGGATCTGTTCCATCCAATCATGAGGCTATAATTTCCAGTGTATTTCAGTGTCAAAATCGCAACCATTCACCACAAGTAAACATTTTTCGCCCATCTGCAGCCACACTCACTCTGCGAAACCGTGTAACGTAATGCTCGCACTTCATCCAGAGGAGCTGCCTATAACACCTGTTACTGCTTGTTTCATATCTTCCTTGGATGTGAAACACTTGGCTTTTTCCTTTTTTACATATGGGCCACATGAAAAGAAACCAAGAAGACATTTTCTTTAGAATTTCACAGTAAAATATCGAACTAATATTCTGAACGTAAACAGCCCCACATGTACAGGGCGAAATAGCCTCACAAACAGACATTTAGGAAGACACGGCAAATCAGCCATTTGTGGGAAAATCCAGGACGATTTGTAGATACAGATACACATGTTCTTATACAAGAAACATTAACAGCTTATGACGTCACGTTACTGTGCATGGTACACCTTAATTTGTTGGGTTGTATTACTTAACGGTGGCATCAATCCATCGCAGTTCGCTAACCTCTAGAGTTTGTTCTTCTGTCCGTTAATAATGTAACAGGAAACACCGTTACTACAACCATAGAGATATCGGCACATCCTGAAGGCTAAAAGACCTTAACTCTGTGCACAACACTGATTCACTTGTTTAATTACCTCGTGGCTTTTGAGTTTTGTTTTTCGGTAATTGCGAAAAACTCCCTTACATGGTTTGTTTGTGTGGTTTCAAACTATACGTTATTCATGGAACATGAAATTTGATTGCAAAACACGAACATCCACAAACAGTGTTATGTTGGCTTTTCATTTGTGTTATTACGTATTAGAGGTGCTGCCAATTCAGCCATTCATATGGAAACTGTTTTCAGATATTTAATATTGAAATGAATGTTACTTACACGAGTGCTGCCAAAGCAACCATTCATATGGAAACTGTTTTAAAATATTTAATACTGAAATGAATGTTATTTACACGCAATCTTAATTGGGTCGGGTGATGCCAAAAAAGCGCATCGCTTGTAGTGAATGAGTTTTTTTTTATATTGCAGTGTGCGTAATACAGAAAAACGAAGGTACCTATGACCGATACGAAGAGGAGAGCCGTCGAAACAATTTTCCTTTTTATTTATGATAATCGAGTTGCAGTCGGTGGATTCTGTTATTATTCGTAACACTGCTTCACAAATACACGGTGTAAGGTGAATACAACTCATTGACCTCTACTATGAGTTCAGGTGTTCTGTTCCATGTGGCAGCCAGTGACATTATGTCTTCGAAGAGCGAGCTTTGCCGGGGCCAGACAGCTGAAGATTCACATCGGCTGAGCAGATGTAGCCCCCTATCACAAGTATGATGGAGAATTCGCAACGTTGTAGAATGTATTTCGGACCTATGTGACCGTCGATTAAGTTCCTAGTTTGGTTCATAATTATTCTGATAAATCTACTCGACATTTTCTTATAATTTAGATTAACTACTCTGAATCATTCTCACCTAAGGGTATGAGTCCTAGAACGGTACCCCATTCGGATCTCCGGGAGGCGATTGCCAAAGGGGAGGTGACCATGAGAAGAGGATTGAATAACCAATGAAAGAATAACGTTATACGGATCGGGGCGTGGAATGTCACAAGCTTCATCGTGGCAGAGAACCTATAAAGTTTGAAAAGGGAAGACAAAGACTCATTCTACATACAGTAAGCGCCAGTGAAGCGAAAGCGAAGGAAGACAAGGATTTCTGGTCAAGTGAGTATACAGTAATACCAACAGCAGCTGGAAATGGTATATCGGGAGTAGGATTCGTTATGAACAGCAAGGCAGGGCAGAGAGTGTGTTACTGTCAATAGTTCCTTGATAGGGTTGTCCTTATCAGAGTCGACAGCAAAAAACACCGACAACAATGGTTCAGGTATACATGTCGACGTCGCAAGTTGTAATACAGTACGTAAAAAGAGATTAAAATGTAATAGTCATGGGGGACAGGGATGCAGTTGTAGGGGAAGGAACAGAAAATGATTCCTGGAGATTACGGGCTTTGGACCAAAAAATAGTTCAAATGGCTCTGAGCACTATGGGACTTAACTTCTGAGGTCATCAGTCCCCTAGAACTTAGAACTACTTAAACCTAACTAACCTAAGAACATCACGCACACCCATGCCCGAGGCAGGATTCTAACCTGCGACCGTAGCGATCGCGCGGTTCCAGACTGTAGCGCCTAGAACCGCTCGGCCACCCCGGCCGGCGGCTTGGGACAAGAAATGAGAGAAGAGAAAGACTGATTGATTTCTGCAATAAATTTCAGCAACTAATAGATAATACTCTGTTCAAGGATCACAAGGGGAGCACGTATACTTGGAAAAGGCCGGGTGATATGGGAAGATTTCAGCTAGATTACGTGATGGTCAGACAGAGATTCCGAAATCAGATCCTGGATAGTAAGGCGTAGCCAGGAGCAGATATAGACTCAGGTCACAATATAGTAGTTATGAAGAGTAGGCTGAAGCTTAAGATTTTAGTCAGGAAGTGGAATACAGAAGTACTAAGAAATGACGTGATACGGTTGAAGTTCTCTAAGGCTGTAGATACAGTAATAAGGAATAGCTCAGTAGGCACTACAGTTGAGGAGGAATAGACATCTCTAAAGAGGGCCATCACTGATGTTAGAAAGAGAAACGATGAAAGAAGGAAGTACAAAAATGTTTCGAGAAGCTCAGGAATACAGAAATACAAGTCACTGAGGAACAAAATAAATAGAAGTGCAGGGAAGCCAAGAAGAACTGGCTGCAGGAAAAATGTGCAGAAATCTAAATAGAAATGATTGTCAGAAGGACAGGCTCAGCATACAGGACAGTCAAAACAACCTTCGGGAACATGAAAAGCAAGAGTGATAACATTAAAAGTGCAACGGGAATTCCACTGTTAAATTATGAGGAGAGGGCGGATAGGTGGAAAGAATACATTGAAGCCTCTATGGGAGGGGAGGCGGTGGTGGGGCGGGGGGGGGGGGGGGGGGAAATTTGTCTGATGTGACAGAAGAAGAAACAGGAGTCGATTTAGAAAGGATAGGAGATCCAGCATTACAATTAGAATTTAAAAGAGCTTTGGAGGACTTAGGATCTAATAAGGCAGATGGGATCGACAAAAATTCTCTCGGAATTTGTAAGATCATTGGAAGAAGTGGCAACAAAACGACTATTCACGGCGTACCATCTGACTTTCGGAAAAATATCAGCCACACAATCCAATTTTCTAACAGGGTAATATACAGGAGAATGGAAAAGAAAATTGAGAATTTATTTGATGACGAACAGTTTGACTTTAGGATGGGTAAAGGCACCAGAGAGGCAATACTAACTTCACGGTTGATAATGGAAACAATACTAAAGAGAAATCAAGACACATTCAGAGGATTTGTTGACATTCGTTTTGGCTCATTCGTTCAAACGGTTCAAATGGCTCTGAGCACTGTGGAACTTAACATCTTACGTCATCAGTCCCCTAGAACTTAGAACTACTTAAACCTAACTAACCTAAGGACATCACACACATTTGTGCCCGAGGCAGGATTCGAACCTGCGACCGTAGCAGTCCCGCGGTTCCGGAATGAAGCGCCTAGAACCGCACTGCCACCGCGGCCGGCTGGCTCATTCGTAACTGGATCGAGACCATACAATAAATTATAGTAACAGTATTAAATAGATATCAATTAGGTTGACAGATTGATAAAATATGCTTCATGCAGACTCTCGGCGCTTGAGCATGACATTTTCGTTAAAGGTCCGGTCGTGTATTTTTAACTGTGTTTCTTCTCTCTGTGTTTTCACTAAAATCGGACTTCGTAATAAGACAGCACACGAAGACGAATGTGGATCGAGCGTGATGATTTTTTGCTTAAAAGTACGGAACCTTTTGCCATGCCAAATCACCCAACGATCTTACAACGACTAAAGACACAAAATAAAACATACATAGGTTAGTAATTACAATATATTCTGAAATAAAAACACAATGAAAAGTACGACACGTTGTAGCCGCCCGGAGTAGCGTGTTTCACGGTCGACGCGGCTCCCCCCTTTGGAGGTTCGAGTGCACCCGCGGGCATGGGTGCGTGTGTCGTCCTTAGCGTTAGTTAGTTTATGTTAGATTAAGTAGTGTGTAGGCTTAAGGACCTATGACCTCGCAGTCCGGTCCCATAAAACCTTACCACAAATTTCCAATCTCCAAACTTACGTTTACAGTTACGAGAGCAATTTTTTGGCGGGAGTCGAAGGTGCACCAAGTGCGTCGTTTCAATATCGTTATTTAAATATTAATAAACATTTAAAGGAAAAAAATATCTGAAGTAAGTGAATCACAGCTTGCTATTCAGACGGTATCTGCATGACAGACGGTAAAATCTAAATTACATCGTATCAAATATTAATAAATTCCAAATTCCCAATTTTTTTTTTTTACTGGTTTGCTACGGCAACGAATTCGTCTCCTGTTCCAACCTCTTCATTTATGAGTAGCACTTGCAGCATTCATCCTCGATTATTTATTGGATGTATTCCAGTCTTTGTCTTCCTGTACCGCCTTTGCGCTCTACAGCTCCCTGTAGTACCGTGGAAGTCATTCCCTCATGTCTTAACAGATATTCTACCATCTCGTCCCTTCTTCTTGACAGTGATTTCCACATAATCCATTCCTCTCAGATTCTGCGCAGAACCTCCTCATTCCTAACCTTATCGATCGACCTGATTTTCAATATTCGTCTGTAGCTCCAAATCCCAAAAGCTACTATCCCCTTCTGTTCCTGTTTTCTCACAGTCCATGTTTCACTACGATACAATGCTTTGCTACGGACGTATAGCCGCACGGTCTAGGCCGTCTTGTCTCGGCCCACGCGGGTCCCCCCGAAGGAAGTTCGAGTCCTCCCTCGGGCATTGGTGTGTGTGTTGTCGTTAGCGTAAGTTAGTTTAAGTTATATTAAGTAGTGCGTAAGCTTAGGGACCGACGACATCAGCAGTTTGGTCCCATAAGACACTGCCAGAAATTTCCAATTTCTTGACGTACATTCTCAGAAATTTCATCCTGAAACTAAGACCTATGTTTGAGTTGACTTCTCTTGGCTAGGATAGCCCCTTTTTTCTAGTGCTAGTCTGCTTTTGGTGCTCTCCTTGATCCGTCTCTCGTTGGTTATTTTGCTGCCTAGGAGGGCGGAATTCCTTAAGTTCATATCCTTCATGATCATCAATCCAGATGTTAAGTTTCTTGCTGTTCTCATTTCTGCAACGCCTCATTAGTTTCGTTTCTCTTCGTTTTTGTCTCAGTCCATATTATGTACTTATTAGACAATTCATCCCATTCAGCAGGTCATGTAATTCTTCTTCACTTTCACTCAGGATAGCAGTGTCATCAGCGAATCGTATCATTGAAACCCTTTCACCTTGTGTTTTAATCCAATTTCGGAACCTTTCTTTTATTTCCATCATTACTTCTTTGATGTACAGGTTAATAGTAGAGGCGAAGGACAATATGGCTGTCTTGCACAATTTTTTATACGAGCACTTTGTTCTTGGTTTATTACCCGTCTCGCCCTACAGTTTATCCTATTTTTCTCAGAATTTCGAACATCTTGCACCATTTTACACAGTCGAACGCTCATTCCAAATTTAATTTCATTGTTCATACAAGGCAACAATACAGTTTTATCAGTTCACTGTATGGACGACTTTAGTCCTGTCTGACGTTATAAGGCGTGCAGCCATTAGTATTCAAAATTCCACCATTACTTTCGCCAATTAATTTTCCTGTTCAGACATTGTCGCATAGCGAGATTAATTTTTGCATTTATTCTGATTTCCCATACGAGTTAAAATTTTTATTGTGTCGTACATTACGTGTGGCATGGTACTGACCTGAAAACAATTAGCACAGATGGAGAACTAGAGACTGCAATCACAGACGCAATCCGACTCTGACATGCCATTAAATAATGAATGTGACTTTATGGTTGACTCGAATACTAACGAGCGACTAATTATTGTCTATTCTGGTGACGTAAATTTAGAAAATAGACCGTCTACCCGTAATATGCCTAAATCTAGTTCCGAACCCATTTTGGTGTCTGACGTCATTTCTAACGACTTGGCGGTGGCGGGACAGTTGCACATCACTAGTATTGCCAGAATGTGCGATGCTATTATGAAACAAATGACACAATCTAAACTGGACATTGACGCACGTATCGACCAACACATGACATCTATACGCGCTACTTTGAAAACAGCCGATGACGAGATGAAAACACGACATGATGAAATTAAATCATATATAGCTGCACTTAAAACTTCAAATGACACTTTGTGTGTTTGTGTGTATTCCTGAGGGACCAAACTGCTGAAGTCATCTGTCCCTAGACTTACACACTACTTCAACTAACTTATGCTAAGAGCAACACACACACACACACTCACCCATGCTCGAGGGAGGACTCGAACCTCCTGGGGGGGAGGGGCCGCGCAGTCAGTGACATGCCGTCTTAACCCCGCGGTAACTCCGCGCTACCGTGATGAGGAGATAAATTACGGACTGACTGGACAAGTGTCCGAGCTCAACGCGAAATTTTCAGAGTTTTCAGTACAACAAGAAAACACAAATAAAGATTTGACAGATATCCAATCACAAGTGAACAAGCTCAGTAAAACATGTGAGTCTGTAGTTACTCAGATCAAATCTTATCCGGCAGTGCACGATGATATAATAACGAGTATTGGCGATGTTAAACACAAGGTTGACACACCTGATAAACAGTTTTATGATAAAGTAACACTACGCACTGACAACCATTTCTCATGCATCAGTAGAGAATTTCACAGTTGGATACAGCAAAATGACAAATATTTTGACGAGTGCTTACAAAAAAAAAAAAAAAAAAAAAAAAAAAAAAAAAAAAAAAAAAAAAAAAAAAAAAGATGCCTTCTGTTCTCCATGACACTGTCGCGGAATTTATAAATAACAACAAACACGTAATCACTCAAGCAGCGGAATCTGCCGCTACGCAATCGAAACAGTTTGACAATTACGTACAACTAGTGTGCAATGACGGTAGTAGCAACCAAAACATAGAGTTGGGCAATGAATACAAGTACATTTATGACGCACACTCACCGCACACTACGTACCCGCAACATCAACAGTACGCATCTCGATATTACACACTGTATTGCAGTCGTGATACCAATCAACAGTTTCCTTGCCATTCGCCATTTGAACCTTACCGTAATCATTGTCAAAATAAACATTACTATAATGCCAAGGAAGAGGAGAGTCTTATAAGACACAGACGATTCCAGCCATTTATACCTGAAAAAAGAACCGTACATCCTGTCATCTTTTTTAAAGCCTTCGAAAATGCATTTCCTCGTACGTGGAGTGACCATAACAGGATATCTTAAGTTGTTATATCCAAGGCGACGCAGCTTTATGGGCGTATAATGAAACCGACAGATGCTTCACGTACGGACAATTTGAGAAAGTCTTTTTATCTAAATTCTCGTCACATTCTGTACAGAAACGACATCGTAGGCAGATTGTGGATCCTGAATCATTCAGTCCTAAGCACGGCAATTTGCGCCGGTATTTTGAGAAATATTTAAATATGGGACCTTCCCTTGGCGAGCCGGTTGCAACGTGCCACAACCTCCGCGCATTGAAGGTAAGACAGCCGTTTATATCAAAGAAACAGGTATTTGTGACAGTCAAGGTAGGTAATGGAATCGTTCAATGGCCATTTCTTGTCGTCAAAAACCTGATCACTAATTGAATTTTAGGGTTAGAAATATTGTGCGAGAAGGACAGCACTATTGACTTGTCCCAATGTAAATTTATAAGGGCAGTGATATTTCAGTTGACCTGGATACCAGGACTCTGAAGCACGATAAATATTCTACAGTTAATACAGGACACTGATAATGTTGATACACAGACACATGCACCTGATGCCGAGTTTGAGGACATGAAAACTTTAATAAGTAATAAGTTATCAGAAACCACACATGATGAACGTAATGAATGATGTTTTGTCCAAGTATATACAGGTATTTAGCAAACAACCAGGTGTGATCATACATGTGTGTATGAAACAGAAGTTAAGCCTCACCAGATTTTCTTCCACAAAACCTATAATGTGCCACTATCCCAACAACATGCTGTGTGGCACGAGTTGAAACAAATGTTAGAGTGGAAATTTATTGAACCTTCCACGTCACCTTACTACGGCCCTTTACTTCTTGTATAGTAACCTAGAAGGAATATCGGAGTTGTTTTGGAAGCTTGTGCAATTTTACCTGTTCGCAATTTTACCTGTTCGCACGAAACTTGAGAATTTAGAGGGGAAACTTCAGAGATTTTTAAATTCTAAGAATTTTTCTACAACAGATGTGACGAATTCGTTCTGGCAAGTCCCCCTCTCTTGCCCGATTATAGAAAGTGTACTGCATTTACATTCGGGGAGCGAATCTATCAATTTTGTGTCCTTTCTTTTGGTCTGAACGACATTTCAGGCGTACTTATCGCCACATTGGATACTGTACTTGGTGATGAATTGGTTGAATTGGTTACTCACTACATTGATGACCTGTTCATAGCTAGTAAGACTTGATCTGAACACATTGATACTTTGCAAAAGATTCTACACAAATTCTCACTGGCTGGAGTGACAGCTAATCTCAAAAAGTCGAAATTTGCTTGCAGTGAAATTAAGTATTTTGGACGTATTATTAACGCTCAATGTATACTACCTGACCCAAGTAAGCTAGAAGCAATCTGGAATTTTCCTAGTCCACGAACTAGAAAGCAAATGAAATCATTCCTTGGACTTCGTTCTTTCTTTCGACGATTTTTACCACAACTTTAAAACAGCAAACATCTATAGAACCTACTCGAAAAGACTCAGATATGGATATGGTCTGACCAGTGTCAGAAAGACTTTGATCGTATTAAGCATGCTTTGGTTAACGCAAACATCCTGGATCACCCTGATTTTAATTTAGATTTTTGTATGACATTTGACGCCTCATCCTATGGCTTAGACTTTTGTTTGTTTCGATTTTTAATGAATGGAGAACAAGAGCATGTGAAAATTATTAATTTTGCCAGCCGCACACTTAGTGAATGTTAGCGCACATACTCTACCACAGAACTTGACGCACTCTCTATAGCGTGGGCCCTCAAGATATTCAATTATTACTTGTATGGTTAGCACACTAAAATTTGTACTCGCCACCAAGCTCTCACATTTCTGTTTACTTGTAAGTTGGTCCATCCCAGATTATCAGGTTGGGCTTTATCTTTGCAAAACTAGTCGTTTGATATTGTATATATTAAGGGTAAATACAACATCATTGCCGACACTTTGTCTCGTCTGACTCAAGGCTTGAATGAGTGTAACTCTGACCTGGAGAATGTGAATGATTACCGAATACTTCTTATGCAGGATAAGCTATATCACTATTATTGTATCGGCTTATGTACAAATATATCAACGTTGCAGAAAACTGATGCTAACTTGAATAAGGTAAGAGTTTTACACATGAACCTGATCATCCTCTGTCCAACCGATGTTTGATACATAATGATGTGATATTTTATCGCCGTTATCCTGAAGCCACTACTTGGTGTGTTTGTGTTACTAAGGATTCTGAACACAACCTAATTTGGCACGCACACTTTGTTTGAGGTCATTATGGCACCCTACTCAAAACATATGCGTTTTGTCAAAAATCTCAACTGCTGAACTTGACTACGAAGGCTGATTTGTATTCTAATCTACCTAGTAAAGCTCTACAGATTTTAAAATCTGACATAAGTGGTCAACATCCCACAAGCAGTGGTGGTGTGAATATATCTTTGCGTTTTACGATTTATTCTCCAAGCATGTTAAACTGTGTACTATAAGATCTGCTATGGCCACCGCCATCATTCGTCGTTTCTCACTTGACTACATTCCTCACTTGGGAAAACCAGAAGCTATTTTATCCGACAATGCTGCATACTGTACAGGGTACAAGTGGCAAAAATTTCTCAAAGACAACAGTATTAAGAGTATTTTTATCTCAAGATATATTCCCCAGTGTAATCTCACTAAACGTGAGTTCCGTGAGATTAACAGATTAATGAGAACCTACAATTCTACCAAACATACCAATTGGGTAACATATTTCTCTTTATTTGAAGAAGTACACAACAACCTCAATGTTTATGAAACTCCATACACTCCTAATGAGCTCACGGTCGATCGCAGAGAAGACAACGTTTGGACAACACCGTTACCAAAACTTTCTTTTCAGCAGACAACAGACAACGATAAGATAATGGAGGTCTGCGCGACGCTGACGGCGGGAGCGAAAATTAGGAACAAAACTTATGTGCACACTGTCAAGAGGAAGTAGGAATTTAAAGATGGTATGTGAGTGCTCTTGCTTACTCACCATAAGTCGTCTGCTCTGCAGCGGACCAATGTGAAGTGATATCTTCTGTACGATGGTCCTTATGTGATTGACAGCATTCCGCATCATGGTGCATATCTGCTGCAGCATCCTAAAACATAAAGAATTATTGGACTGCATGCTCACCATGATCTTAGAGTATACGATACTCAACAGTAAATACATCTATGGATCATGCTTAAGTTATTCACAACTATCAAATACGCATATATCGCAGTACTCCTACACATATGCTACGTAGTATAAGAGTTTTATTTCAGCTGTTATTGTAAGCAGCAGAAGGAAGGAGAAGAGATTCGTCTTCGCTGAATACTTACAGTAGTCACTTAAAATTTTAAAGCAAATTTTATATTAACTTTTATACAGGTTGTTGTTGTGGTCTTCTGTCCTGAGACTGGTTGGATGCAGCTCTCCATGCTACTCTATCCTGTGCAAGCTTCTTCATCTCCCAGTACCTACTGCAGCCTACATCCTTCTGAATCTGCTTAGTGTACTCATCTCCTGGTCCCCCTCTACGATTTTTACCCTCCATGCTGCCCTCCAGTACTAAATTGGTGATCCCTTGATGCCTCAGAACATGTCCTACCAACCGATCCCTTCTTCTAGTCAAGTTGTGCCACAAGCTCCTCTTCTCCCCAAGTCTATTCAGTACTTCCTCATTAGTTATGTGATATACCCATCTAATCTTCAGCATTCTTCTGTGGCACCACATTTCGAAAGCTTCTATTCCCTTCTTGTCTGAACTATTTATCGTCCACGTTTCACTTCCATACATGGCTGCACACCATACAAATACTTTCAGAAACGACTTCCTAACACTTAAATCAATACTCGATGTTAACAAATTTCTCTTCTTCAGAAACGCTTTCCTTTCCATTGCCAGTCTACATTTTATATCCTCTCTGATTCGACCATCATCAGTTATTTTGCTCCCCAAATAGCAAAACTCCTTTACTACTTTAAGTGTCTCACTTCCTAATCTAATTCCCTCAGCATCACCCGACTTAATTCGACTACATTCCATTATCCTTGACTTGCCCCTGTTGATGTTCATCTTATACCCTCCTTTCAAGACACTGTCCATTCCGTTCAACTGCTCTTCCAAGTCCTTCGCTGTTTCTGACAGAATTACAATCTCATCGGCGAACCTCAAAGTTTTTATTTCTTCTCCATGGATTTTAATACCTACTCCGAACTTTTCTCTTGTTTCCTTCATTACTTGCTCAATATACAGATTGAACAGCATCGGGGAGAGGCTGCAACCCTGTCTCACTTCCTTCCCAACCACTGCTTCCCTTTCATATCCCTCGACTCTTATAACTGCCATCTGGATTCTGTACAAATTGTAAATAGCCTTTCGCTCCCAGTATTTTACCCCTGCCACCTTCAGAATTTGAAAGAGAGTATTCCAGTCAACATTGTCAAAGGCTTTCTCTAAGTCTACAAATGCTAGAAATGCTCCCTGCTTAGCCATTTCGCACTTCCTGTCGATCTCATTTTTGAGACGTTTGTATTCCTTTTTGCCTGCTTCACTTCCTGCATTTTTGTATTTTCTCCTTCCATCAGTTGAATTCAGTATCTCTAGTATTACCCAAGGATTTCTACTAGCCCTCGTCTTTATACCTACTTGATCCTTTGCAGCCTTCAGTATTTCATCCCTCAAAGCGACCCATTCTTCTTCTACTGTATTCTTCAGTTTTAATCTACAGTTCATAACCAATAGATTGTGGTCAGAGTCCACATCTCCCCTGGAAATGTCTTACAATTTAAAATCTGGATCCTAAATCTATGTTACCATTATATAATCTATCTGAAACCTTTTAGTATCTCCAGGGTTCTTCCATGTATACAACCTTCTTTTATGATTCTTGAACCAAGTGTTAGCTATGATTAAGTTATGCTCTGTGCAAAATTCTACCAGGCGGCTTCCTCTTTCATTTCTTAGCCCCAATCCATATTCACCTACTACGTTTCCTTCTCTTCCTTTTCCTACTCTCGAATTCCAGTCACCCATGACTATTACATTTTCGTCTACGTTCACTACCTGAATAATTTCTTTTATCTCATCATACATTTCATCAATTTCTTCATCATCTGCAGAGCTAGTTGGCATATAAATTTGTACTACTGTAGTAGGCGTGGGCTTCGAGTCTATCTTGGCCACAATAATGAGTTCACTATGCTGTTTGTAGTAGCTTACGCGCACTCCGATTTTTTTATTTCTTATTAAACCTACTCCTGCATTACCCCTACTTGATTTTGTATTTATAACCCTGTATTCAACTGACCAAAAGTCTTGTTCCTACTGCCACCGAACTTCACTAATTCCTACTATATCTAACTTTAACCTATCAATTTCCCTTTTTAAATTTTCTAACCTACCTGCCAGATTAAGGGATCTTACATTCCACGCTCCGATCCGTACACCGCCAGTTTTCTTTCTCCTGATAACGACGTCCTCCTAAGTAGTCCCCGCCCGGAGATCCGAATGGGGGACTATTTTACCTCCGGAATATTTTACCCAAGAGGATGCCATCATCATTTAATCATACAGTAAAGCTGCATGCCCTCGGGAAAAATTACGGCTGTAGTTTCCCCTTGCTTTCAGCCGTTCGCAGTACCAGCACAGCAAGGCTGTTTTGGTTAGTGTTGCAAGGCCAGATCAGTCAGTCATCCAGACTGTTGCCCCTGCAACTACTGAAAAGGCTGCTGCCCCTCTTCAGGAACCACACGTTTGTCTGGCCTCTCAACAGATACCCCTCCGTTGTGGTTGCACCTACGGTACGGCCATCTGTATCGCTGAGGCACGCAAGCCTCCCCACCAACGGCAAGGTCCATTGTTCATGGGGGATTTATACAAGTGTGAGGAAGATATATTTTCAGGCTACGAGATTGACTATCTGCACGATCAATCTTCGACTACTAACGAATGATTGACGTGAATGGTTAATCATTCTACAGCCTTATACTTTTACCTCGAAACTGATTGGATACGCATCTCACCATTGAACACACACACTTAACGAGTAGCTAGGGCCATGCTTACATTATACACTTACACTCGTGTCGTGAGTATTTTTTATGTTTGATGTCAGTTCATTGCTTTTGTTATTTGCTGATTTGTAGTTGTGCGCTTCGTCACGTGCAAAAGTAAAACATTGATCTAAACTTGTAATGATTGTAAATACTGTAAATATTGTACACTCATATAAAGCTATATGAAAAATATTTCTGAGTGACCAATCATACTTGTGTGAAGACAAAGAAATATGTCTCTATGTTTATGAAAAGCCAATGTGTAATATGTTTGCATGTATTTGCAACTATGTAAAAACCTATATGTAACATGGTTCTTTGTATGTATCTGTATTTAGTAAAGCTAAATGATATATGCTCACTTGTATCTGTACTTGTTACATGTGTCCATTTTGGAAAAGTTATGAGACTTGCATCAACTGAAACTATTTGTGGACTTTTACTACATGTCCCTAAACTTGTGACTACGAGGAAACTGGTGTGCAAAACCGCATAGTTGAAAAAGGCTATTCTTGATATATTGCTATTTATATAGACGTGATGGACTATTTATGATTGAAATTTTTTTACAAGCTGTAAATGTAAAGTCGTGTTACGAATTGTTTGCGTAAAGACTTGTTAACGGACATTTGTTCTACGTCACAATTACTCGTGAACGAATATTTGTATATCGCCTGAGAAACCGAGTACGAAAAAAAAACTGTCATAGTGAAGTGCTCCGACACTTTTGAGTGCATCGCGAATTGACATTTAGTGCGCTGTATCTCTGTATATCTGCATCTCTGCAAGACTGAATAGCAAGAACTGGTTCACTACTGCACCTGCGGTCCCTTAGCTCCAAAACGGTGAAGACTTCTCGATGGGTGCAGGAATTTGGGATGGGCCCTCAGGGAGGAAAATGTTCTCGGAAATGACGGACACTAGTACCTGGTCTAAACGAGGATCGATAAAAACATCGTGCCATCCGAGGTACTGCTTCCACGCCTTCACGAACTTATGCTGTGGAATTGGAATCCACCAGTCTTCTATCATGTGATGTACGACCTAGGGCAATTACAGTGACGTCAGACTAAATAAATAGTGAAAACAGTGCAAAAATATAAATTGTGCTACGAGTGATTGTGCACACGCATCTGTATCAAAACTGCGAACTGTGACGTTTAACTGCTATAAACAATGCTCACCTTTATAATGTTATCGTATGTTTTCGGTTAATGGAACTGTGACCGTCGACACGTCGTGAAAAGACGTCGTATCTGAAACAAAAAGACGTCTCAAGCGTAACACTGTACGAAAGAGACTATCAGCAATAAGAATTTGTAATTTCATGTAAACATATGTTGTCTCTGCGACGTCTTTTGCACATGAACACACAGACTCAGTATAAACTATGTGTCGTGTGATGAACTCGCTTCGCGACGGCCGCGCTAATACTGAATTTTAAGCGACTGAATAAAACTGTTATAGGCACACCATGGGTAACAGAAGAAATACTTCAGTTGAGTGATGAAAGGAGGAAGTACAAACATGTTCCGGGAAAATCAGGAATACAGAAACACAAGTCGCTGAGGAATGAAATAAATAGGAAGTGCAGTGAAGCTAAGACGAAATGGCTGCAGGAAAAATGTGAAGACATCGAAAAAGATATGATTGTCGGAAGGACAGACTCAGCATACAGGGAAGTCAAAACAACCTTTGGTGACATTAAAAGCAACGGTGGTAACATTAAGGGTGCAACGGGAATTCCACTGTTCAATGCAGAGGAGAGAGCAGATAGGTGGAAAGAATACATTGAAAGCCTCTGTGAGGGTGAAGATTTGTCTGATGTGATAGAAGAAGAAACAGGAGTCGATTTAGAAGAGATAGGGGATCCAGTATCAGAATCGGAATTTAAAAGAGCTTTGGAGGACTTACGGTCAAATAAGGCAGAAGGGATAGATAACATTCCATCAGAATTTCTAAAATCATTGGGGGAATTGGCAACAAAACGACTATTCACGTTGGTGTGTAGAGTATATGAATCTGGCGATATACCATCTCACTTTCGGAAAATCATCATCCACACAATTCCGAAGACGGCATGAGCTGAAAAGTGCGATAACTATCGCACAATCAGCTTAACAGCTCATGCATCGAAGCTGCTTACAAGAATAATATACAGAAGAACGGAAAAGAAAATTGAGAATGCGCTAGGTGACGATCAGTTTGGCTTTAGGAAAAGTGAAGGGACGAGAAGGTCTATTCTGACGTTACGGCTAATAATGGAAGCAAGGCTAAAGAAAAATCAAGACACTTTCTTAGGATTTGTCGACCTGGAAAAAGCGTTCGACAGTATAAAATGATGCAAGCTGTTCGAGATTCTGAAAAAAGTAGGGGTAAGCTATAGGGAGAGTCGGGTCATATACAATATGTACAACAACCAAGAGGGAATAATAAGAGGGGACGATCAAGAACGAAGTGCTCGTATTAAGAAGGGTGTAAGACAAGGCCGAAGCCTTTCGCCCCTACTCTTCAATCTGTACGTCGAGGAAGCAATGAAGGAAATAAAAGAAAGGTTCAGGAGTGGAATTAAAATACAAGGTGAAAGGATATCAATGATACGATTCGCTGATGACATTGCTATCCTGAGTGAAAGTGAAGAAGAATTAAGTGATCTGCTGAACGGAATAAACAGTCTAGTAAGTACACAGTATGGTTTGAGAGTAAATTGGAGAAAAACGAAGGTAATGAGAAGTAGTAGAAATGAGAACAGCGAGAAACTTAACATCAGGATTGATGGTCACGAAGTCAATGAAGTTAAGGAATTCTGCTACCTAGGCAGTAAAATAACCAATGACGGACGGAGCAAGGAGGACATCAAAAGCAGACTCGCTATGGCAAAAAAGGCATTTCTGGCCAAGAAAAGTCAACTAATATCAAATACCGGCCTTAATTTGAGGAAGAAATTTCTGAGGATGTACGTCTGGAGTACAGCATTGTATGGTAGTGAAACATGGACTGTGGGAAAACTGGAACAGAAGAGAATCGAAGCATTTGAGATGTGGTGCTATAGACGAATGTTGAAAATTAGGTGGACTGATAAGGTAAGGAATGAGGAAGTTCTACGCAGAATCGGAGAGGAAAGGAATATGTGGAAAACACTGATAAGGAGAAGGGACAGGATGATAGGACATCTGCTAAGACATGAGGGAATGACTTCCATGGTACTAGAGGGAGCTGTAGAGGGCAAAAACTGTAGAGGAAGACAGAGATTGGAATACGTCAAGCAAATAATTGAGGACGTAGGTTGCAAGTGCTACTCTGAGATGACGAGGTTAGCACAGGAAATGAATTCGTGGCGGGCCGCATCAAACCTGTCAGTAGACTGATGAAAAAAAAAAAAAAAAAAGGCACACGGGACACATTCAAACACCGAAAATCTGTTCTGTGTATGTATTATGTTATGATATGTACGTTATATATATGATATGTATAAGTATTTGTAGAGTTATATATGCAATGTGCTTTAGAGTGAGTTGCTCGCCTGCAGGTGTGTCCTTTCGCCTCGCAACTCAGGCGGCTGTTTAAAGGCACATTCGCATGGTGAGCTTTTCTTAGCAGAAAACGTAATTATAAGTAATAAAGAAAACAAATTGAGCCATAGATATAGTCCACGGCTGTATAAATATTATATGCAGCCGCTGGAAACATTTGAAGATTTTTGATCGTCAGATGATTAAAAGGCACCTTTTGTTTCCTAGGTATTGTCCAGATCGCTCGTATGTAACACCCCGCCATTGGTACTACATCCTTTCATTATTTTATTCACGTGTTCCATCCAGTCGGAAGTCGGAATTGTATAACGTAAGTGTCGTACTTTTCATTGTTTTTTTATTTCAGAACATACTGTAATTACTAACATATGTAAGTTTTATTTTGTGTCTTTAGTCATTGGTAGATTGTTGGGTGACTTGGCATGGCAAAAGTTTCCGTATTTGTAAGCAAAAAGTCGTCCAGCTCGATCCACCGTCGTCTTCGTGTGCTGTCTTATTACGAAGTCCGATTGTAGTGAAAACACCGAGAGAAGAATCACGGTTAAAAACACATGAACAGACCTTTAACGAAAATGCCATTCTCAAGCGCCGAGAGTCTGTGTAAAACATACTTTATCAATCCGTAAACTTAATTGATATCTGTTCATTACTATAATTCATATAAATTTAGTTAAAGAGTGAGGATATAGAAGTTAATGTGAGTGAAATCTTATGGGACTTAACTGCTAAGGTCATCAGTCCCTAAGCGTACACACTACTTAACCTAAATTATCCTAAGGACAAACACACACACACCCATGCCCGAGGGAAGACTCGAACCTCCACCGGGACCAGCCGCACAGTCTATGACTGCAGCGCCTCAGACCGCTCGGCTAATCCCGCGCGGCGCATTGAACACTGTTAGAACTGTATTTGACTGCTTTATGCTCATAATGGTGTTGTTGAACTGTGATTCAGTCATTTGTAAACTGTACCTGAACTTTACTTGACTTTGTCTGAACTGTGAGGTATTGATTCTACGAACTACTAGATGCTTGACACTGAGCCCAGTATATGAAGAGAATAAGAGCTCAGTTTATATTAGCATGAAAAGCAGTTTTAAACAAAATTTGTATGCATGGTATTCGGATTATCCGAGTGTTAATGCCGATTTCTACAGGCTACGAGGCGGCGCTACACAGGAGGTAACACGGCAGGAAAACAACAGCAGGAGTGACACGTTAGCAGAGACGCCAGAAGGGGTAATTCAGCGGTCCTGAAAGCGGTATGTCATGCAGGCTTCAGCAACGTCGGCGGCTGCAGACCATCTCGGTGGCAGCACTCAGAATAAATCAAACAAAGTAAATGTTACGCCTGCACAATATAGTTTCGTATGTATACTGGCAGGCAGAAAGAATAGTTTGAGCGGCTAATCGAGATATTATGCACTGTTGTAGTCTCTTTATTCACTAAGATTTGAATATATCTGTCAAATTTTAAGTTGCAAGTGTGGTAAATTATAATAGTAATGTCATGAAAGAAAAATAAAGCCTGCCACCAGAAACAATGTCAAGGTTGAAATCTGTGATACGGTAAAAATGTGTTTCTGAAAAATCAAAAACACATTTATCATAAAGCCAAAATATATGCAGGCTGTCTACTTCATATGAATCATATGGATCAGTGTCAAACAAGATTAGCTTTCGATGGGTAATCACAGAATGTAGTGGCGATATTACAAAAGAAATTGAAAAGATTGACGGAAATAATATCTCGAATGTTGGATCAGTTAATAGGCGCGAAGCAAATTGAAGCTAATCATGGTCCTTCAGATCAGCTTCCTTCAGATCAGCTTCAAGAGTTGCAAGTTAAAGATATTAGCGATCATCCTTCACATCAGCTACAAATAACAGATATCGATGTCGAAAATGATGTTCATGAAAATTGTGATTCTGTTTTAAATATCTGTACTAACGATGAATATTTGTCAGAAGAGACTCTCATTAGACTGTAAGCATAGGTTAAATAAGGGAGAGATTGAAGAAGAGTTTCATCCAGATGTGGAATACAGATGGTCATGGTGAGGTTAAAGAAGAATTTGATGAATATTATGACATGTTATTGAAAATGACCGTGTATGACTTGATGAGCTTGTTATGGAAAACACAAAAGCAGGTAACACTAAAATAATGATGGTCAACACACTTATGAAGCACTGAGAGTAAAATATAATTGCATGGTGGAGAAACTAGAACTATTTTTCTCATTAAAGGGAAAGTTAGAATTAGAAAAATTAAAAGAGTTTCTGCTAAAAGAAAGCATGGTGGAGAAACTAAAACAATTTTTGTCATTAAAGGGAAAGTTAAAATTAGAAAAATTAAAAGAGTTTCTGCTAAAAGAAAGCCTTAACATAAAGAGAGATGTGTTTACTTATGGATTGCAATGAGAATCCTCAAAGAACAGTAAATGACTACAGAAGGAAACATTGTGGAAGTCAATAATACTATTGTGAACACAGATATAAGGAAGGTAAAGGCAAGCAAAACCAGTTCAAATGGTTCAAATGGCTCTGAGCACTATGGGACTTAACATCTATGGTCATCAGTCCCCTAGAACTTAGAACTACTTCAACCTAACTAACCTAAGGACATCACACAACGCCCAGTCATCACGAGGCAGAGAAAATCCCCGACCCCGCCGGGAATCGAACCCGGGAACCAAAACCAGTTCCATTAATGTTTATCTAAGACTGTCAGAAACAAAAAAAAGGAAGAAATGCAGAGATAGGGTACTGATGAAACAAACGACTCTAATGATCAATTGGAAGCTCAATCAGAGCACAGTAATCTGTTGTATCTGAAGCTCACGGATCTGTTAATGTTCAAGATGAAGTCGGTGGAACTTGTAACACATATTAGCTGTACAACACAAGCGAGAAATTAGATAACGTGCGTGTAACTGTGGAGTCTGCAGTAAAAGACTATGTTCAAGATGAAGATTCTGTCGTGCTTGACCACAGAAACATGGTAATTCGAATGAAGACCCCAGAGACGTAGAATATGACGTCGACATTTGAAATGAAATGATAAAAGACTGGCATACGCTTAGCTATGGCAGCCTCTAGTTTCACAAATGAAAACGGTAGTGAGGAAAATAATGTTGCATCAAAGCAAAACGAAAATATGTCGGCAGAATCAAAAGAGTTGGGCTAGAATTTCGTTGAGTGTCAGGACAGAACAACACATGAAAGAAATCAACCAATTTATGTCTATTATTATGCAAACAGCAGCTGTGAGGAGCAAATCGAAGCTCACGTACATTGCAGTAACAAGATTCTGTTGGTCTTGAAGTTGCTGGTATGCAAAATGAGTTTATTGACACCTATATTGTAAATTATGAACCAGTTTTTGTTCAGCCCTGCACAAAGAATTCAGTAGTACTATTGATGTACGAAGTGACGCTAGTGACTTTTGTATGGAGGATCATATACATTGGCTCTTCTGTACTGATTTAGTGCCTGAGGCACAGAATGAGGTGAGCAACGAAGCAGTGCATGTTGAATCAGATCGCCAAGGCGAAGCAAAAATGGTTCAGATTGATATTTAGTTATTCGATATAAAAGTGAACAAAATCGATGCTAAACAACGCAAAGTCGATGATAATAGCAGTATAAATAAGAGACAACAATGTACACAACTTAATGCAATATCGAAGGGACAATCTGAAATTAAAACCAGCATTATTGACGTAGAATCAGTTAAGGAAGATGAAGTCAGCGCAATTGTAGCCAACAATAAGTATTTAAATTGTGAGGTTAGTCAAAAAATTAACACATCAAGTGAGCTCAGTTTTGCTTTTGATACAAATGATCGTAGTGGACACATAAGTGGTATCTTATTCCCTGACGCACTACACAAATTTAACAGTAAGATTGTTAATGTAAAATCATCTAGTAAAGACGAAACAAACGTGAGTGAAATCTATATTGAATCATTTAACACTGAAATTAGTGAAGTTGTCAAAAAAATTGAAGTTTGTAAACTCTGTGGCATTAATCATATACGTCAAAGTGTATAGACTGATTTAATAGATAAACAAACATATGGACTTAGAAGTAATATTTCCAATATAGAGCAGTAAAAGATCGTACCAGGGAACCCAGAAAATATTAGATACAGGCTCCCAGGTAGATGCTATTTTTCTTGACTTCCGGAAGGCGTTCGATACAGTTCCGCACTGTCGCCTGATAAGCAAAGTAAGAGCCTACGGAATATCAGACCAGCTGTGTGGCTGGATTGAGGAGTTTTTGGCAAACAGAACACAGCATGTTGTTATCAATGGAGAGACGTCTACAGACGTTAAAGTAACCTCTGGCGTGCCACAGGGGAGTGTTATGGGACCATTGCTTTTCACAATATATATAAATGACTTAGTAGATAGTGTCGGAAGTTCCATGCGGCTTTTCGCGGATGATGCTGTAGTATACAGAGAAGTTGCTGCATTAGAAAATTGTAGCGAAATACAGGAAGATCTGCAGCGGATAGGCACTTGGTGCAGGGAGTGGCAACTGACCCTTAACATAGACAAATGTAATGTATTGCGAATACTGTAACCTCCCCACCGCAATTTTTTTTATAAGAAAATATAGCAATACTTAATAGAAATGGGGGCCAAGTGTAATCTCCCCACAAAAATTTTAAAAGAAAATAACGATACTAATTAGAAATGCTGATGGACATGGCTCTATGCGTAACCTGCCTACAATCAAATGTACTGACAATCGCAACAAATGTGAAATTCGCAATCTGACTCAATTATAAATCCTTCAAAAAATTAAAGTCCATTCAGTGACAAGAAAATTCAATTAAACCGAAATATCGGTTTTTTTTTGTTTTTGGCCCTGTGTAAAAACAATCAGAATTAAAGTCTTACCTCAGAATAAATGGATGTCACATATCTGCTCTTGTTGTTGCGCACCACTTGGAGGAACTACATTGCAAATAATAATATTCTCCTTTTTTTTGTAATTCTAGTGAAATTTTTCTTCAAAAAGACGTGGAATGAAATGGGAAGTGCAACGAGATCTTTAGTTCAAAAAAATTAAACTTTTGAGAAAATGCTTTTGAAATAAAAAATTATTATTGGGAGACTTGTTGGAGAATAATTACAATAAATAAAATTTTTCATTATCTAATGATTATATTAATTAACAGTATACCTTATTCCTCATCTTGACCATTGTTGCCGACCGCCTACATCACACAACCGCACTGGGCTGCTACTACTGACCGACCGCTCTGCATGACGACTACAGACTGAGTACTGCTCTCAACTAGACAGAGCTACAGACTCGCAACGACTGACTGACTGCTACTCTGCATAGCGACAACTAACTCGCAAAGACTACTACTGACTGAGAACCGCTCGCAACACTCGCGCGGTCAAGCGCATACTCTCTGGTCACAGATGCTACAATGCCTCGCCATCGCTGCTGCGTTACATACGTGTTTCATAACCCTCCACTCGGGGGGCAAAAATTTGGCAGCGATGGTGAGTCATTTGGACTTGCCAAGCGCGGCAAAATTTTTCTTTAATTAACAAAATCCTACAACTTACAGAATATTTAAATGTTGTGCACACGCACTAAGTACAAAATATATCAGACAAGGACAAAATGTGAATACTAAACATAGTAGCAAATCAGAAAAAAGTATATACAAACTTTTTGACAGATAAAGTGCACAGGCACTGAAAAAATTCTTTAGCATATGCAGAACAAATAAACAGACTGGCAAGAATAATTAGATGTAGTACATAAAGTAAATGTTGTGCACACGCACTAAGTACAAAATATATCAGACAAAGACAAAATGTGAGTACAAAACATAGTAGCAAATCAGAAAAGTATATACAAATTATTTGACAGATAACAAAGTGCACAGGCACTGAAAAAATTCTTTAGCATATTCAGAACAAATAAACAGACTGGCAAAAAATATTATGTTGACAAGTGTACATGCACTGAAAAATGTCTTTAGCATTTTCACAACAAATAAACATAATGGCAAAAAAAAAATTCATGTCCAAAGTGCACATGCACTGAAAAATGTCTTTAGTATTTTCACAACAAATAAACATAATGGCAAACATCATGTCGACCAGTGACATAAGTGTACTCACACTGGAGTTTAGCGAATCGAAAAATGTATAACCTATGAACATAAATGATGTTACCAAAAAAAAATTTTTTTTTTTTTTTTATGTGACAAGAATCAGGATAGGAAAGGGAAGGATTGCATCATGGTTGTAGCACTTTAGATTGCACACAGCTGCTCTGAAAGTCCATATCTTTCCACAGTAGTACAACACCAAGTGACACAACTTGAAGTTCTTTTCCCATCAGAATTTATCAGTGTAGCCAAGACACTGAACTGTCGTAGTAATGTTCCATGTTTTCATTTTGGCAGTACATTAGGTACACCAAACAGTGGGACCATAATAATGTCTTCATCGCTCATGGTGGTGGACAGCATGTCGTGTCAACACCACACTCTTACAAGGCACACCAACGTAGAATTAGTGCAAAACCAAATATAGTGCTCCATGATCACTGGGATAAACAGGACAAATGGACATTGCAGTAATTCAGGGTAGTCAGCTTATGAGGTGAAGGACATCAAGTCACATAATATTGACAATTACAGTCTTCATTGATAGTTCGTGGCATTCATAGCCCAGTTATTGAACATTTCTGTACCAAGTATGTAGTATTACAGAAAAATGTTCATTAATTGTTTTACATAGAATCAGTAGCCTTCTTTTCCTGGTTACAAAATATTATGAAATAATCGCATTCCTTTCAGTTACAGAGTATAATTAAGAATCATTAACCTTCTCCTAATTACAGTTAATTAATCATTTGTCATTCCAATCTATTAAGAATCATTAGCCTTCTTCTAATTACAAAGCATTATTAAACAATCACATTTATTTCCAATTACAAAGTATGAACATTGAAAACAAGAGTTAATTAATGGCATAATTAATAACAATTTCGTTGATTGACATTAATTATTGGCACTCAGTGGCCATCAAGTATTGAATAGAATAAAACATAGTTCATCATTCAGTATTATTCAGATCATTACAAAGTCATTATTAAAAATCAGTTAATTACAGTCAAATCATTAGTAATCACAGGCATTACAATAAACAGTGGCAGTTATTAGCTAGTGACAAAGCATTATTTTGAATATAGTCTCATTAAGAGGTCATTACTCGAGTGACATGCTATTCAGAGTTGATCAGTATTATTCAGAATTATCATAAACTAGTGACATTATGTGGGACTGGTAATACATTTTTTTGGTAGCAATGCATTGCGTTGGGATCGATAATTAATTGCTGAGGCATAATACTTTTTGCTTTTGACCTATTGCTGCAAATGAGGATAGGTAACGTCATTCGTCATGAGTCAGCTGTAGCAAGATTATGTAACAAGGCAGTACATGTGATCACATTTATAAATGATAAACACAAATGGGTAAAAAATATAAAAATGCAAGTACTAGAACAGGTATAATAAGTAACAGGTTTAGTAAGTGTCATCAAAAACTTCTCCTGGAAAAAATACAAAAACGGATTATTGACCTGAAAGAAGAAACGCACACTATGCTGAAAAGTAGTGAACTTCGAATTAACAAGTAGTGAGATGTGTATAAAATGTGTCCCATAGCTGTCCTTTCCAAAACTTTCCGTCATCCTACTATGCAATGTAACACCTGCTGTCAAAGCAAACCGCAACAAATACTTAAATAACTACGTGGCATAAAGAAAAAAAAACTTCATTATCCATATCATCATAACTTCACCATTATCATCACCTGTAGAGAAAAACTTCATTATTCATAATACCATTTCCTTCATCATTATTCATCAGTATTCACTATCATCTGCAAAAAATCACTTCATTACTCATTACCTAACTATTCCTTATCTCTAGCATATTTCATCACTAAAAATAAGATGTGTAGTTCTCTCTGACAGCCTGCATCAATCACCTTGTATTCTGAAAGAAAAAATTAGTTAAGACTGCTATTCTGTGATGAGTATAGTATAGTCTTGTTAATGCTTGTTAATCCTGATCCCTTTACTCTTCCTCATAAAGTTATTGCATCTCCTTTCGTTTATTCCGTAGGTGAAATTCCCATTTATGTTAAATTTATTTCTTAGAATCATCATTCCTTTCTGAAATTGATGAACAAAGATTAATGTCTTGCATTTAAATCCTATACCCACTAAATAATGACTGGTTTATGGTGACACAATTAACCATACAGCATAACATGACAGAAAACGTAATATGTCCAAGACATTGACAGTGTTCGGATGCGAAAAAATGTACACAGAATAATACAATGCAGTAGCAAAAAAAATGTGAAACAGTCACGATGTTGAGATGTCATAAGGCAAAAAAAAAAAAAAATGTCAAAGTCGACTGGTGTGTGTTATATCTTAACTATTTCATAGTGCATACAAACAAAACTGGAGTACAGTCATATACACAAAAAATGGAAAATGTGCACGGTCTGATGTGTAACGACAAGAAAAGCGACCTGCTAACCTTACCTTGCCGGGCACTTGCCAAAAAAAATACGATAATCATCAATAAGTAGTCACATAAATATAATTGCAGAAATAGTCGTAAATGTGTAAATTCATCTGGAAAAATATGCACGGTCTGATGTGTAACGACAAGAAGAGCGACCTGCTAACCTTACCTTGCCGGGCACTTGCCAAGAAAAAAAATACGATAATCATCAATAATTAGTCAGGTGAATTAATTGCATTAGTAAATGGCATCATAGTGTGTTGAATCATACAGTGGTTTCACTCAATAAACGGTTTAATGTTTGAGATATGGTGATTGCCTTTCGATTTTCTGGTTCTCAAAGTTTCGACGTGTACAACATTGGGGTGAGGGATACTGCGAATCCGATACGGACCTGCGTATAGAAGTTCAAATTTACTGCACTTACCTTTTAATTTGCTGGATAAATAGTGTGTACGTACTAATATCTTCTGTCCAACGTGAAAGTCGCGGCGTGTACAAACCTGTTTTTGCTGTCTTCTCCGGCGCTCTGCGGCACGTTTGATGTTGTTCAGCGCAATGTCAATTATTTCTTGGTGTCGTAGGCGACGATTTTTGGGGAATTCTATTAATTCTTTAATTTTGTTCGGTGGTTCAACGTTTTTCAGTATAACAGTCGGAGATAGCATAGTGGATTCATTTGGAATGGAATTAATTACATCTTGGAATGAGAGTATGTGTGTATCCCAATCAATATGTCTTTTGTGGCAGTATATTCTGCACAGCTTACCAATTTCCTTCATTAATCTTTCACAAGGGTTCGAAGAAGCGTGGTACTTGGATATATAGATCGGAGAAATGTTTCTAGCTCGTAACATGCGTGTCCATACACTACTACGAAATTGAGATCCATTATCAGAAATTACTTTCATTACATGCCCTACATGAAATAGAAAATGTTTTACAAATGCTTTCGAAACAGTTTTAGCAGTAGCTTTGCGTAACGGAGTGAAAGTAACAAATGTTGAAGTGAGTTCAACAGCGACAAAGATGTAGCAAAAACATGGTAGTGAGGTCGGACATGTTCTTTTGTGTTCCGATTCTACTTTGTTACTATCCGTAATAGTTTGCACGTGTCAAAATTAATCATTTGCTGAAAAACATTTGTTTGTGTTTTGTGAGTGTCGTAAATTGGTAGTGACAGCAGAAGACAACACAGCTGACGGACAGAAGCATTAGCTCGTGCAGCTGACCAAAGCATGTGAAAGAAAAAAAAAGAATACTATGTCTCGTAATGACGACGAAATGAAATTTTCAAATGCAACTTGTTGAATGTACATGACGCTGAAATTTGCTTTGCAGAAGTTGGTTGCGATGTCTTGCTGATTGTTGCCGAGAGAACGCGATAGTGCGTCTGCTATAACATTTTGTGTGCCGGGAATATGAACAATCGTAAAATTAACTTCTTGTAAATATAGTTTCCATCTACTTAATCTGTCGTGAGTAAATTTAGCTGAAAGCAAAAAATTGTATAGCTCTATGGTCTGTGTAAACGGTGGTATGTCTGCCATAAAGAAAGTGCCGAAATCTCGTAAAAGCCCATACAACACATAATGTTTCCAGTTCTGTAACGGAATAATTTCGTTCAGCAGGTGACAAAATGCGACTTGCAAATGCGATGTTTTTAATTACTGTAGAACCATCTTCTTCAATTTCCTGAAAAATATGTACACCTAAAGCGGTGTTAGAGCTGTCAGTGGCAATGGAAAAATTTCTGGTGAGATCTGGGTGCGATAAAAGTAGAGCATTCAATAAAGCATGTTTCAAATAACATTCTCGTGAACAAAATTCTGCGTGTCAAAAGTAATGTTTGCGTTACTGTAGTATGCAATCTGTGCTGTATCTGGTTAAATTCTATCGTTCGTCCTGTTATTTACGGGAGGATGCTGTGGCATATCCACTATATGAACTGTTCTGTTATTTCTTACTGACGTGTTACGCTATGGATGACACCTATTGTCTGTTCCATTCATGATTATTTGTTGTTGCTGATGTTGTTGCTGCTCATAAGATCGACTGTTATTAAATGTACGCTGAAAATTGTGCTCATCATTCTTTTTACGTCTGTCCTAATAATCATTCCTATACGGTGTATTGCGATAGGAATTGAAATAGAGTGTTGTCTGTACGTAGTTATTTCTTTGCTGCCATGCGTTACTATTTGTTGGGGCTGGGACTATACGTGCACGCGGCGAAACATTAAAGTTTGGTTGACCTTGTAGACTGCATTGTTGGTTAGGTATGCTAAGCGGCTGACTTTCATGCTATTGTGGTGAAAAACATCTATTGTTACAAAAATATGGTTCCGACTGCTCAAAATTTTATACATACTGATGATTACGATTTTATCTGTAATTAAAATTACGGCGGTACTGGAGTGCCTACTGAAAATTGTCACATTCGGTAAAAGATTTGTCGTATCCGGTTTTCATTACATACGTTTCTTAATACTAGGTAGAGCAATAGTTAAAGAGCAGTTTGGATAGATATAAAGGATAGTAGAAGAGAAGGCAGCAGTGCAGAAAACTAAAGATGAAACAGCACTACTACAGCTCGGGGCCCTATGCTCGCTACGGCACATATTCATTAAAGCGTAATGAATCCCCTGAGGTCCATTACGCACTGCAAATAAATTTTAGCTTTTGCGTTGCACGCAATAGCGGTAAAAATTCAAAAGCAAATAGTTGTATCCATGTTAATTCTAGTTTCCTCATTACAGGCAATGCTGATGAAAATACAATAGCAATTTGTCGCTTCAGGTTCAAAGCTAGTTTCTCCATTACAGATAATAGCGGTGAAAGTACAAAAATAAATTGTCGTATACAGTGCAAATCGTGTATCTGTGTTCTGCCATTATTAAATTCCTTACATTTTCTTACAAATGCAAACTGCTTATTATCAACGTTCTCGTCACTGAATTTGAGAACACGTTCGGGTTTGTGTGTGAATCTGTTCGTCTCTGTCATTTCGGTTTTCAAGTTGCGTAGCTTTTCAGATTTTAATTCGCGTGGCTTTTCGGATTTTAAGTCGCGTAGTTGCTGTAAATTGCTCACATTATACACGCTGCGTGAGTCTGACAAATGTTCATAAAGTGGCGTCTGTTGTGGTATGTTATTAACTGACATGTTTTTCATCTCTGTTACTTCTTGTTGTAAATTTGATAACTTCCGACGTAACGTGTTGTTAGATGAATCGATTTCATTAATTGTCAGCTGTAAATTTTGAAATTCAGGTGTTTGGATAAAAGAAACCGGTGCAGTATCGTCTGATTTATTGTCATTAGTATTTTCGATAACATCAATACGACTGGCCAATTCATCACATTTTTCAGTCAGTATTTTAACCTGATCATCGGTTTTAGAATCAGACGCATTAATCTGTTTTTGCAACTTGCGCGTAGTTTCGCTCAGTTTTTTAACATCAGCTTTGATGACATCGCAATCCTGTGTTAGATCTAGTTGTTCGAATCTATCTGTCACTGTTTGAATATTTACTGTGTGTGTATCCGTTTTTGCTTTAAGATCAGAAATTTCATCCCGTAATTCCGCGTTCAATTGTTCTATGGTATTAATTTTGTCGGACACTGTAGTAATATTATTGTCTACATACGTCTTCGCTTTCGCGAATATTTTACGTTTGTCCTCTTGTCTCTGTGCAGTGATTGTTTCCATGACTTGTCGTTTTACTTTGTTTTGATCTTGAATAAATCTGCGGAAACGCGTATCACTGTTCTGTATGTGCTGACTAAAGCGCTCGTTAATCTGAGTGTTCTGCGGTTCGAATTTCGCGTCTATCTTTGCGTCCATAGTGCGCGAAAGTTCTACCGTCATTGCTTTAAACTCGTCCCGTAATTGTGCAGCATTTTCAGAGCATTGTTTAGCGACTCCGCTAATTTCGTCTCTGAGTGTTTCTGTTGCGGCTGTTTGCATTTCTCTTAGTTCTTGCGCAACAGACTTAATTTGTTCGCTATTTTTTTGAGAACAAGCCTCAATTTCCACGCGCAATTGTTCCTTAGTGTCATGGCACTGCGCGGCAACGTCTCTAATTTGTTCACTAAGCTGTCTGTTATCTTCCCTAAGTTGTTTGAAATTTTCACTCTGTTGTTTATTATCTTCCCTAAGTTGTATCAGTATTGCCATAATTGGATCCGAGCCAAAATTACCATTTCTATTATCTGTACTGTTCAATAGTGGATCTGGAATTGTTTCACTTTCTGTAACCATTTGGTCATTCTGAAATTTACAAAAAGGTTTGTCAGTCAAATGTATACTATCAGTCATTGTTTCGGAATTAAATACATCTGTCCTACTTTGTGTGATCTGTTCATTTTCATTAGACAGATTTGACTGTACATTACTTGAATTTTCCAAATTGGGTGTGTTAAGCTCTACAGCGCTCATTACCATAGAGCATTCTGCGTCATCAATTGTCGTCAAGTTAACAGACGAGACAATTGAGTTCGTTTGTTCATCATTAAGGTGAAAGTCATCATTAGTGGTTGGAATGCACTGATTGTTAGTGAACGCAGGATTGTCATCATTACGTTGCGTATCACAATTACTATCGGTCACGTTGTTTAAGTCGGTAATTTCATTCACAATACTTCGCGATACACTATTCACAGTCTTTCGCGGCATTTTTACAATAGTCAAAATTTTTCACAAAACAAATAAGCACAATGCAAAAGCAACACACAAATACAACAAAGCAGCAAATTGCCGTTGACCTGTAGAAAGAAAGTCACAATATTATTAAAAGCGTTGCGCCAAATCCTAATTATCTAAGCAAATAAGAGCAGATATCTGACTGTCGCTCAAAAGACTCTCAACGAAATACGATCCTGGACTGGGTGTCGCCAAGTGTAACCTCCCACCGCAATTTTTTATATAAGAAAATATAGCAATACTTAATAGAAATGGGGGCCAAGTGTAATCTCCCCACAAAAATTTTAAAAGAAAATAACGATACTAATTAGAAATGCTGATGGACATGGCTCTATGCGTAACCTGCCTACAATCAAATGTACTGACAATCGCAACAAATGTGAAATTCGCAATCTGACTCAATTATAAATCCTTCAAAAAATTAAAGTCCATTCAGTGACAAGAAAATTCAATTAAACCGAAATATCGGTTTTTTTTTGTTTTTGGCCCTGTGTAAAAACAATCAGAATTAAAGTCTTACCTCAGAATAAATGGATGTCACATATCTGCTCTTGTTGTTGCGCACCACTTGGAGGAACTACATTGCAAATAATAATATTCTCCTTTTTTTTGTAATTCTAGTGAAATTTTTCTTCAAAAAGAAGTGGAATGAAATGGGAAGTGCAACGAGATCTTTAGTTCAAAAAAATTAAACTTTTGAGAAAATGCTTTTGAAATAAAAAATTATTATTGGGAGACTTGTTGGAGAATAATTACAATAAATAAAATTTTTCATTATCTAATGATTATATTAATTAACAGTATACCTTATTCCTCATCTTGACCATTGTTGCCGACCGCCTACATCACACAACCGCACTGGGCTGCTACTACTGACCGACCGCTCTGCATGACGACTACAGACTGAGTACTGCTCTCAACTAGACAGAGCTACAGACTCGCAACGACTGACTGACTGCTACTCTGCATAGCGACAACTAACTCGCAAAGACTACTACTGACTGAGAACCGCTCGCAACACTCGCGCGGTCAAGCGCATACTCTCTGGTCACAGATGCTACAATGCCTCGCCATCGCTGCTGCGTTACATACGTGTTTCAATACATAGAAAGAAGGATCCTTTATTGTATGATTATATGATAGCGGAACAAACACTGGTAGCAGTTACTTCTGTAAAATATCTGGGAGTATGCGTACGGAACGATTTGAAGTGGAATGATCATATAAAACTAATTGTTGGTAAGGCGGGTACCAGGTTGAGATTCATTGGGAGAGTGCTTAGAAAATGTAGTCCATCAACAAAGGAGGTGGCTTACAAAACACTCGTTCGACCTATACTTGAGTATTGCTCATCAGTGTGGGATCCGTACCAGGTCGGGTTGACGGAGGAGATAGAGAAGATCCAAAGAAGAGCGGCGCGTTTCGTCACTGGGTTATTTGGTAACCGTGATAGCGTTACGGAGATGTTTAATAAACTCAAGTGGCAGACTCTGCAAGAGAGGCGCTCTGCATCGCGGTGTAGCTTGCTCGCCAGGTTTCGAGAGGATGCGTTTCTGGATGAGGTATCGAATATATTGCTTCCCCCTACTTATACTTCCCGAGGAGATCACGAATGTAAAATTAGAGAGATTAGAGCGCGCACGGAGGCTTTCAGACAGTCGTTCTTCCCGCGAACCATACGCGACTGGAACAGGAAAGGGAGGTAATGACAGTGGCACGTAAGGTGCCCTCCGCCACACACCGTTGGGTGGCTTGCGGAGTATCAATGTAGATGTAGATGTAGATGTAGATGTAGAACTTAACGAAACAGTGGCCTTCAAAGTCACCAAACTTATGGGGAGAATTAAATCCAGAGTTAAATGCAATATAATTGAAAAAAAGAATAAGTAAAGTTAATGATTGTGATGCAGTAGATTGCATCACTGTAAGCAGAATTAGAGCTGTATCAACAGAAACGAACATATGGCCACTGACCTTGAGACAATTAGAAGTAAGAATTGTGATTCTGTGCACACAACAAAAAACATGCCACTTTGTTTACTCTACACTGACATGCATTAAGATGGGAATGGTAGTTTACAACAGTGCTCACAATATTGTTGAGTTCCATGTGAAAAAAGAAGATGGCAAAAGAAATTGCTACGTTCCAGTGCTAAGAGCAAATGAAGTATGACCACTGATTCAGAGGACGTTGTGATCTATGCTATACTCGATGGCTGACGACCACCAGGCACTCAAGTTATTGGCATATTAATTCTTTTTCTCTTCATATTGCAATCTTCCTCTTCATTCACTCATAGTTAAACGTAATTTTTACCATTCTTCACTATAATGCTCGAAAAGCTATTTGTAACATGTGGGAGATGTTTAAAAAATAGTAAGCAAATTATTCGAATTAAGTACAAAGTAAAATGGGATGATGTGATGTAATGTCTCTTAAATGGGAGATATTAGGTGAACACGAAATAAGTATATTGAAACATGACGATGTTATGCCAAAATGTGATACTGATCGACAATGAAAGCATATAGGAAGAATTTAAACTGCATTGTCAAACTACATGTAACTGGAGAAAACAGCAAGCAATGGCAGGTATTTGTTAAAGGGAAATATTAATAGCTTAAAACATTCGACAGCTGATGAAAAGTGGTTAAAATATTATTATTTTGTAGTTTACAGTGGAACTGCTTTTTCTCTTTTTGCACATACACAGGCACAGAGTATATAATTGTATTTTCATGTTAATAAAAAGCATTACAAATGAGAACATTTAAGATAGTTAACTGAGTTCGCAATCATGATGGCATTTAGTGAAAGAATGGCAAGGAAAACATTACGCTGTATAAGCTGCCTCCTGCAGAAAAAGAAAATTAAGTAAGAAAAGGTAAAAACTCGTAATCACAACAATTGTAAGTAACAGATGGTATCAAAAACTGGTAAAATGAGGTACGCAGTCTCGCAAACGTAATAGGGTGAACCCTGGGTTGGGTGTAAACAATAGTATGCTACATAAGAAATGAGTTAATTAGGTGAGGTGCATTTTGCCATATCTGATTAGGTTGGGTGTTTATATAGGCGAGGGATTTTCCCGCGAATGAAGTTTATGGTGCTGTAACGAGATTTATTCGGTAACATTAAGTCGGCTCAAAGGAGTTGTGTTAGGGGAGATTTTGTTAAAGGCAGTGTGTCAGTTGGCCATTCTGTGGGAATTATTGACGTATTAGGAGGATTTAAGGCGGTGTGGGTTCCGACGGTGTTTTAGCATATTTCAGGAAGCAGGCATACACATCTGGATAAATACAAAATAAAGAATTATCAAATAAAGGTCATAAACGAAATAAGATATAATACCTACGAGGTATACATTTCACTTTGACTCATAAGAAGTATAACGCTTTCACACGACGAAAACACTAGGAGTGAAGTTGGGTATGGGCGCAAACAGAAAAACGCATCAGTCATAAACCGAGTTCCACAAATTTTGCAGTAAGGTAAACCCATATGAACATAACTTACTTGGTAAAACAATTAGAGATAACGGATTATGACAACACAAAGAAAGGACTCTCTAACTGTCGAATGAAAGCAATAATAAATTATACTGGTAACTGATATTTCAATCATATTTTTCAAACATCGTAGGTTATCATTTGAGGTGCAGAATGAAGTGTTCTTTCAGAATAACTACGAATCATAATTGTATAGATAAATAATTTGTGAGACAAACTGCTGTGGTTAAGGAAAAACACACGTATTGGATGCAAGAAATTATTTAAAAAAAGGAAGACCAAAAGACGAAGTTTGTGATTATCTATAATGAGGTCTGTGTAATAAAAATACATATTAACATTACATTTCGATGTGTGAAATAATTGCAGTAGAGAACGTATGCTACATGGTATTGAAACGTCCCCTTTGAACAATTATACATGACTGTGCTTAAACTGACACACAATATTTTGTTAGCGCAACGCAATCTGACTTTCAAAATTCCCTACAAAAGAATGGCCCTGACTAACATTAAACTATACCTTTCACAAATCACTTACCTCACAAAAATCTTCGCTGCTCAAGCTACTGCAATACAGCGAGCGCCACTACTGCCAGCTAAATAAAAGATTCAAACTATGGAAGGCACTAACTACTGATAGGGATAGTTAGCAAATGAAAGATATTAATAGAGAACAAACAATGTATTTACCTTGATATCATCATATATAAATATAGCAGTTCATGACAAATTTCAAAACTCTGCCATCAAAGACAGTCCTGATCATTCATTACGGTAAAATATAGTGTTTTTCTCAAAGTCTGAGCAGTAGAAGAAAATGCACACGGAAGTAGTGGATTTCCATGCAGTCTTGAAGAAGTAGTGTTGTCCTTCCAACGGAAAGACAGTGCTGACTCTCGACATGCAGACAAGTATTGGGTCACAACAGAGCAAACCCACAGCAGAGTCAGTCGAAATTTTGAAGAGTATTGGTAGGTAGGTCATCACAGAGCAGACCCACTGTAGTCCTGGTAGAGATTACGGTATTGGTGGGCCACCAGAGGTGCAGACCCACTGTAGTCCTTGTAGCAATTGGTGGGCCATCGAAGATGCAGACCCACTGTAGTCCTGGTAGAGATTACGGTATTGGTGGGCCACCAGAGGTGCAGACCCACTGCAGTCCTTGTAGAAATAATGGTATTGATGGATCATCAAAGATGTAGACCCACTGTAGTCCTTGTAGAGATAGCCAACAGCCATCTATTGTGACTGTGCAGGTGCACAATCACCATTGAAGAGTCTTGCGGATAATATAGCAAGTCCATAAACCACCACTTGTGCACTCACAAAGTTTCTGGAATTGTCCTTAGATCCAACAATGCTGTTATCCAGTCCCTTGCTGAATCATTAACACACGTGCAAACACTATCAGTCCCTACTTCTCACATATTGTCCATATACTATGACCAACAGAAACGTGTGCAGTGAAATGTAACTTACAAGTTAATAATAAGATGAACTGGTGTCAATTACAATTTTATAAATTTACAACATGAAAATACAATTACAAAGGTACAAAATACATCATTAAAGAACATAATAATACAGATAACATTTGTAGTAATACAGGCTTTACAAAAGAATCGAAATAACATATACATCAGTGTTACAGGAATTATAAGTACCTACATAAAGATCAGAATAGCTTTGGAGACAACAACTTCACACATGAGCATTAAAACAAAACAGAATTAATAATGTCTAACATCTTTACAAAGTAAATAACATATTATTAATGCAAATTATATTTGAGGATAACAGTATTCCTCATCATAGTTCATGTAGCTGAGTATGAGAAAAATTCTACAACAAAAGTCTGATGAGGTAAACATATAAAGACAGGAAGAACATATATACACAAGGGTACCCAAACACATAGTGGGATAACACAAAAGGAAAGGACAGGGTTTGTTTCATTGCAGTATTTTGCAAACAAAACTTTCTTTGCTTCTTGGAGATCTCCCTTCATCCATCATTATTCCCAAAAGTCCTATCTAAGCCTGCCTTCTGTATTTCGTTCACATCCTCTGACAAAAATAGTTTTTCTCTCTGCTTTCTGTATTCTGTTCACATCCTCTGTCAATAATAGTTTTTCTCCACTGTACAGTATCCTTTTTATTTTGCCAGACCATTTTCTGATAGCTTCTCAATGCATTTCTTATAAATTTATAATAGTTAGTTTCTTATATAGTCTCCTCTTAAGCTAACTTAAATCTACTGAGCTCAGATACTAAACTAAGGGACGAGGCAATGCAGCAGCACAAAACAATTAACACAAGCAGCAATGACAAAAAATACAGATTGGCAAAGCTAGCAGCAGCAAATGTAATAACTTATATCAAAACATGACATAGCTCAAGCAGAAAAAAATATTACACTAAAAATGGCCATGTCTAATACCTATGTCACATCTTAACACTAGAGTGATGCATCACAATTTATTCTACAAAAGAAATTACCAAGTACTTGAAAAGAAAATTATGAATGCAGTTCCTGTGAAGGTAAATGTCGCTTTGTGCTCCCTCATTTTTTTTGAAAAAAAATTATTATATACTCGATCTGTAGACAGAAAATATTTATATTAGTACATCTATAAAATTTTATTTTAACCAATACTGCAGTGCAGCTAGAAACTAGATATCAAATGAAATAAGCAACTATGTACAAAGCAAAGCGTAAGATCATCGTTCAATAGTCATGTGGCATTTCATAAGTAGTAAAACAATCTCTCATCTAGAAAGACAGTAGTCATAGTCAGGTGTGTAGACAAACTATTTCTTGTCATTTCATTAGGCATTTCAGTAAATATCAGAAAGTACGATATGTTTCCAAGTAATCAGCGTGTCGGATTTGCGATGCTTTCTCTAAAGGAATGACAATGGCCAGGATAATGGCCTCCCTTTTTTTTTTCCTGTGCTCTGAAAGGCACACGCTAATGGCTTTTTCTCGGGCGGCTGTTGCCTAGGTGGGTGCCCGCGACGCATTACGTGCAGGTGGTCACTTAACTTTCTTACGGAAATTTTTACGACAGCAGTTTCCGCTACAGTGACAGTCTCACATAAAAATATTTCACAGGTCAAGAATTTGCGTTACAAATCTGTAGAAACAAAATGCTATTCATATAACAGTGTCCAAAAAAATTTTCGTCTGCATTGTAATACATTCACGCATATACACACACATTTCATAACTCTTAAAGTACGTTTCTTGGTTTCCAACATCCTTTTCATAAATCAGAGTCCCTAAACACTACTCATTATTCCTTACCTCATTATACATATACATATTCATCGACACTTCTTCAATATTTCATCATGAGAAATACGTAGCATAATAAACATTCCTCAACAACATAATACACATCGTCGTCGTAATAATAACATCATAACACTTCAGTCAAATCTCAAAATCGTCGTAGCTTCCTCCAATAATTAAAAAAATTCTCTGCTCATGTCAAAAGTGTCGTCTGCCTCAAACGTACTTTAGAAATCATGAATCTATACCAAATACATCATTCAAAGCTCTCATAGTATCACAATGGTTCCGAAAAAATATGAGCATTTCACAAAGTACAGACAAAATACAACTTCATAAGTGTGAAGTTATCCAACTGTGTAATTGCGTAAACATCTGTCACTGATGTAATAAAAAAGTTTATCTCTCAGTTACATGATCAGATAGCTGTGTAATTTGTGTGTTAGAGAAATATGGTACCGATGTGTAAAGTTGTATAAGCAAATACCATATTAGCTAGGGTTCCTTGTGGTTGCCAAACACATGGTACACAAAGTAGGCGTGTACCCCCCTGAGGATTAATGTAATTATACCCTCAGGTGTTACAGATTACAGCAATGAAATGAAATGTATCACTGAAAACTTTCTTTGTAATTCAAAAATCTTGAAAAATAAATGGCTTAAGTACAAAATCTCTCAAATGCGTGTCCTGTAGCGCTAAATGTGCGTCTTGCTGTAAGATAATTCTGTGGAAGTGTCGTACTTATCGTCCTCCGAAAGCCAAGTTCTGCAGAAGTCAATGTACTTACCTCATGATAAACAAAAGTGAAATGCTTTATGTATAGATATCTTAGTTATTACGCTTATTGCCGTGATGAAGAAAGTACTGTGCTGTAACGTATTGTTGTGCTACGGAAAAGACAATCTCATTGTTGCTGTACCACAAAAGTTACTACTAAAACATGTTTTTCTTCCTAGAAGAATTCAGAAAACTGTGCAGATATAAAACAGATACACTGCAAAAGCAACATTGTAAATTGTCACTCATTAGTAGCGTCGTGATAACATCGTGTAGCTGTCACATAAACTAACCACTGTGCCATCTGGTATCTCACTGAAAGTACTTTAAATCCAGAATATATTTTCAAGTAAACCAAAATGTTGCATTAAAATCTCATTAGCAGTACTGGTATGTGTCCTAAGTATGTAAGCCTTATAGTCGTTCCATAATCGTGCAACTAACAAGCAAGAATGTACAAATACAACACTGTGTCGTCTGTTCACTATAACAATGCATTCATAATTTCTGTTTAAAAATGTTCCCTAGGTTCTAGACTGGATATTTAACTTCAAACATTGTTGCATGTTAACAGATTATTAAGTCTAACACAGCATACTAGTAATGTAAAGTGAAAAGTTATATGGCAAAGACAAAGTTAAAAAGCAGATTATCTCTCAGTAAGCGGTTTTACATGTGAAGTGTGGTGCAATCCTTTACTCTTCCTAGTACGCAGACTTTCAGCTTCAACGCAATTATCATGTGATATACGTCGGTGAGGAGCGCTAAAATTTTTCTCAAGGTTAGCGTCTTATGTTATTTTTCTCGGAGCCAGCGGGCGCACGCGGCTGCCTGCTGTGCGAGTCATTGTCTGTTCCTTTGTTGGCGCGCGTCGTTATTGGGATTAGGAGACCTAGCTTCTACAAAATCACGTTGTCGAAAGTGCCCTGCTCTGTTTGAATCCCGCCAGTTCTGATAAAATTCAGGTCTGTCGTTATGTCGGTAGTTTACACAATTTCTTTCGTGTCGGTCACGTGGTGGAGGATTTCTCCCTGAATCGTAACTGCGCGCTGAACTGTTGCGTCTGAAGTTATTCTGTCTCCCTTGATAATAATTATTTTGGTTCCCATATTGTTTGTTTCTAAGGTAAGCTCTGTCATATTCTTTACTACGGAAATGCGATCTTTCTCTGTAACTATTATTACTCTGCCAGTGGTTGTCATATGGGTGGTGTCTGTTTTGGTCACGATTTGCGTTGTAAGAATAGGCTTGTCGTGTCCAGTTATTGCTTCTATCGTCACGAAATTGTGACGGATGTGACCTGTAGTGATTGTTTTCCTGTTTTCGCATCCCGCGACGGTCTGTGTCAATTTCCAGTTCTTGTAACAGTCCCTGAAATGCTTCAATGTCGTCTTTGCAACGTCCTGCTAAAATAATATGTCGTAAATGTTCAAGCAATTTGAGTAAGCAAATGCGGATGAGTTCTGAGGGGCTGTATGGGTTTGACAGGTACTGATTCTTGTGCAACATGTCTTCAAAATATTTCATAAGACTGGAAAATTCAGATTGTTCGAAACGTTTCATCATTATGATGCTTTGTTTTACTCGGTCTTGTGTGGCCTGAGACCAATATGCTGAGAGGAAGGCATGGTAAAACTCTCCTTCACTGTGGCAATCGTGAATGACCGACCGCATTCTTACAGCTGGTTCATTCTCTAAGTAGCCACACATAAATTCTAATCTGTGCTCTAATGACCAGTTGGGAGGAAAACAATGAGAGAATTGATGGAGCCATGCTTGTGGATGAATGTCGTTGCCAGAATTCTTAAATGTTTTGAATTTACGTGTAGTAATAAACAGCTTATAGTCAAAGTCATCATGTCGGCGAGTCGCATATCGGTCATTGTTACGTCGTTTCGGCGGTTCCATTTCAAAATTCGGTGCACCTTACCAATTTCTTTCATAACTTCCGAAGTGTCCTGTGTTATTATTTTGTGGTTGTTCCGTATTTCTAAGTCCCTCTTCCCGTATTGGAGCACGAGTTGCCTCTGAAATACGTAATTCTTGTATTACCTGAGTCAGCTGATCTTGTACTTCCCGGATTTCTCTTTGGTGTTGCGTATTAATTTGATTCTGATTTTGTTTGAATTTCCTAATTTGTTCGCACTCTTCTGTGTCATTAAAGACTGCCGGTTTTGTGTCGTTCAGATTATCATCTACCTTCGTAAATAAGTTAGTGAACTGATCCGAAAGTTCGGCTACTTTCTCCGATAGTGAACACATTTCCTCAATGTGTTTTTCTGAACCAAGTTTCAGATTGTCCATTTGTGTTGAAATCGAATCTACTGTGTTCTTTAAGTTTTCCTGAGTTTTTGCAAGTTGCGTAACCGAATCGGTAGATGCAACTGAGTCAAATTTAGCTTGCAAGGTCTCATGATTTTCATGAACAATAATTTGCAGTTCTTTTATGGCTGCTTCGTGATTCTGTAATGCCTTTTCGTGCCGCGAAAAAATAGGTTGAAAATGCTCACAAATTTGAGTTTTTACGTCATTACAGACTTTTTGACATTTCGATTCAGTGTTATGTAACTCAGTAGTTAAATCTTCACGCGTTTGTTCAAGAGTTTGTTCCAATGAGTCTAACTTTTGAAGCTGTTGTTGTGTTTGTCTCCGATTTTGTTCCAGTGTGTCTAACTTTTTAAGATTTTGTTCCACTGTGTCTAACTTTTTGAGATTTTGTTCCACTGCGTCTAACTGTTGCTGTGTTTGTCTCTGGTGTTGTTCCATTGTGTCTAACTTTTCAAGCTTTTGTCCCATTTGTTGCATTAATTGTAATAACAATGCACTGGTGTCTGAAACATGTTCCTCAGTGCTTTTCGGCAGTGAAGTTGCACCGGCAACATTCACATTTTGACAACCGGAAAATGTGTCTTGACTCATTTGAGAAAACGGTGAGAACCCAAACCTGAGTCTGCAGTATTTGCAATATTGTGTTCTGTCATTCCCGATTCCTGAGGCGAGCTGTTGCCGACCAATCGATCGATTACGCTTCCCTGTTCACTACCTGTTTCACTGTCTACACCATTGTTTGCCGCCCGCTCCATTTCCCTATGCGCAATTACCAAATTACTACTTTGAACATTAGTTAATTCATTACTCTGCAGCGCTAACACACTGCTTTCGTCTTCACTGTCATTTCTCAGTTTACTTTGGAGCCTAGTATTACGTTTTTCACACGCCATTATTGTCACAATATTTCACACGATAACACAGAAAAGCACAATTTGAAGAGCAAAATAAAATAACATAGCAATGGAAATAATGTCTACTTAATTGCCAGCGCAGCTGCGAAATACTTGGTGCAAATCTATATGCATGCCACAACTGTTTTACTGTACAAGAATGAAAAACTACAACTACAAAGGAAATTCTCTCTATGATTATGCGCTATCAATAAACAAAATCTGCACTAATTACACAAACTACAAGAAAAAAAATCAGAAGATTCCAGTGAGGTATCCTCGGCTAAGGGTCGACATATGAAACTTCCCCTTTGAACAATTATACATGACTGTGCTTAAACTGACACACAATATTTTGTTAGCGCAACGCAATCTGACTTTCAAAATTCCCTACAAAAGAATGGCCCTGACTAACATTAAACTATACCTTTCACAAATCACTTACCTCACAAAAATCTTCGCTGCTCAAGCTACTGCAATACAGCTAGCGCCACTACTGCCAGCTAAATAAAAGATTCAAACTATGGAAGGCACTAACTACTGATAGGGATAGTTAGCAAATGAAAGATATTAATAGAGAACAAACAATGTATTTACCTTGATATCATCATATATAAATATAGCAGTTCATGACAAATTTCAAAACTCCGCCATCTCTCTCCCCACATCCACCACTGCTGGCGGCTCACCTCCAACTGCGCAACGCTACGCGCTGTTCACATCCAGCTGCCTAACACTACAATGGCGAGTATTACAACAATGCAAAGCAGCCACAGACTGCACACAGCACAGCCAGTGATTTTCATACAGAGGTGGCGTTACCATAAAAAAAACCTAAACAGCCTACTTACATAGAGAAAACATAAACAGCCTACTTACAGTATGAGGCAAGCAACTGACAGACTATAAGATGAATTTAAAGCACAAGCAAGGTGTAGGTAGAACGTGAGCTAATATGACTCGTGAGGGGCGGTGCCATTCGCGTTAGCTGCCTGGTTACAGACGGACTCGACCAAGCTACGTGAACGACGATGCTAAAAGGTATTCAAGCTGCGCATTTAAATTACACATCACTACAGATTTATAGTAACCAGTAACGGTAAATAACGAGTAAATGCGACGAAACTGTAGTTAACTGACCTCTCAATATTGTCCCTGTCATCAAAACTAAAAACAGAAATACTAGAAATACCTAATAATGACATACTTTATCTCTAGGACAACGTCCAATAGATCTGATCCAATAGATCTGATCTCATAACTATGTTTCAACATAGCCTCACATAACACAACTGACAGATCTGCCTCTGTTTTGCTAGGGTCTTCTGCCCATATTAATCGCACCCGAGGCAGCGAAGCAGAAGCAGCGAGCCAGATATCCGCGCTGTCCACTACACACACAGTCCACAATGGCGCATCCTAATTACAGGAGCGTTCTGGCTGCACAGGGGGCGCTTTGTGTGAACTGTTGGGCGCTGGTGCTCGGCCGCCGTTTCAAAGACTGATATTCACTGTCAGGGAATTTAAACCACAGTTGGGGTGGCTGGGAAATGGCCCGCATCTCGCCGCCACCTGTGGGCTTCTCCGGGTTCAGGTACAGGTAGCGCATATGATGAAGCCTCTGCAGCCCCTTTGTCTTCCGAAAATTGCAACACTAACTACCGAATTACTCAGGCAAATTGATAAAAATAACAGCCACAAATTTAAGAGCAGGCCACAGAATTACGGAATTAATAACGTCATTAAGAATGACGTTCACTTATCGCAGTTTCATGCATAAGAAAATTGAAAAATTCTGTGCTCACAAACTAAAGTTACAGAGTTATACTACATTTAATAACATTGAAATAAATGCAATGCATTATTACAGGATTTAAAATATCGTATCAGAAGCAAGTACCGATAGCGAGCTCACTGAAAAACAAATAACTCGCCACCTTGAAAGTGCACAGTGGCTATTTTTGAGCCCTGTAGATATGGTGTGTGTGGTATCGATAGCTACGATGGCACGGCGTAGATTAAAGTTCTTAGGTTGGCACTACGACACCGACACCGACGACAGCGCCCTCTAGTTCTACGAGCGCCGCTCCAGATTCTCCCCATTTGATTCCGAGTAGACGACCAAGCAACATTGTTTCTATTTCATAGTGGGCAAGCCACTACAGATTTGTCTTCGTAGCTTCTAGTAGCTGTTAGCTTTGATACATGAACGGTTTCGCACCTAGTGATCATCGGTACCCAAAGTTAAGTAATATTATCAGTTGTACATGTTCATGCACCAGTAAAAGAGCTTTAACCTATACGCCGTACCGAAGTGCTTCACCTTTTCCTGCTCCTACTCGCGTACTTCACTCTCGACCTATTTTGCAGAAGCAGTTCACAGTAGCACATCCACGCGCCGCCTGTCCAGGCGGGATACAAAAGTGTGAAACTGCTCCCAGGCGATCGTGTGAGCCTCCACTTTTGAAGTGAGTCATGGCAGAGGAGTGGCGTGTCATTCACTTTGATTTTCTTCGTCTATATCTCTGATGGCATTGCCGGCCGAAGTGGCCGTGCGGTTAAAGGCGCTGCAGTCTGGAACCGCGTGACCGCTACGGTCGCAGGTTCGAATCCTGCCTCGGGCATGGATGTTTGTGATGTCCTTAGGTTAGTTAGGTTTAACTAGTTCTAAGTTCTAGGGGACTAATGACCTCAGCAGTTGAGTCCCATAGTGCTCAGAGCCATTTGCACCATTTGAACTGATGGCATTATAAGAAGCAGTTAAACCATATATCTGCTCCTTTCAGTATTACAGTTAACTATTGTGCCGTCAGATCTTTAATTTTATAAATGTAGTCGGTCCTAGTGTACTAAATAACCGGTTTATGTGTTCATATTTCTTTTTTTAGTTAGTACAAATTTAACTATCAAATATTTTGTACTGTGCTCCTAAGACCGTATTAGTATTGATGTTAAGCAGTAGAGACTAATAGTATTAATAGCTCACACATGTTTCAATTCTTTATTTTTCTCTCGGCTTTCGATGGCGCTTAAGCATTTATAGTGCTGCAAACAAAGTGTCTTATACACATGTGTGATATTTGAGTGTTTTTGATTTCTTATTGTAACACTCACTGTTGTTAACCCTCGTATCATTTTCCATAATTTACTTTTAACCTTCATTTTTTGTAAGCGCTTGAATTTTTTCCTAGTGTTGTTGACAGTTTTAGCGTCTGACGGGACATACATGTTATCTTAAAGCATTATTGCCAGATTTGTACAGTCATTAAAAATATCTTATAATGAATAAGCGTTGGTCTTAAGTTACACTTTCGAATGTAAATAAATTTATGATGTAATGATACAAACAGCACTCCACTGCTCTGTCTTTGTGCTGAACCGTAATTTTACTTGGAACGAGGTGAAATTATCCTGTCAGATTGTTTTCCCAGATGGGGTAGCTATGCTACTAGCCACAGCTTCTGACACTGTCCTGGAAAAGCAAATGTTTAAAAACTTGTACAAGTCTTACAACTGAATCATCTATTAGGAACACTGTAGATGATTTTAACGTGGTGTAAGTGAGCTCATGTGTAGAAGCATCAATCACCCAAACGAGTGTAACAGAAGATTTTCACTTGTCCCCATGCTTTAGTTATTTGTGTTCATTACATTCCTCTTCACCCAATTTGTTATCACTGATAATGTGATTTTCATTTACCTTCCTGAATCCACTTCGTAACGGTAATATAATTGCGGCTGTCTGAATTCATTGCCTGATTTTTCACGTTTACCAGTCACTGGCGTCACAGATGTTTTATCATTCACAGGTACGATCCCCTTTCACACAAATGTACCTACAAATGTTAAATCTTCTACTCGCCGTGATCCATTTCCCACAAACGTACCTACAAATATTAAGTCTTCTACTCGTTGTACCTATCGCAGGTTGTACATGTTCATTCCATTTCTTATCTCTCCTTAGTATCACCCCAAATTACAATTACGATAAGATGCACCCAAGACGTTTACCACTGAACTTGTAATCGCATACTATCGAGTCCTTTCTATTTGTTATAAGACAGATTTTGCATCCATCCACAGTCACAGAAATCATTCATTATTTAGTGGAAGCGTGTTTCAAACCTTTCGTGGTTTCCTCGTAAACATACGACGATCCTCCCCTGTATGAAACAGCGTTGTCAGTGGGCTGTCTGATAGTACTGCTGAATTTACCCTTAAAATCGCTTGTATATGTTACTGTGAATGCCCGCGGTTGGAGAAGCTCGACTTTGTTTGGTGAAATGTCTGCAATTTGCAAGCCGGCCGGTGTGGCCGAGTGGTCCTAGGTGCTACAGTCTGGAACCGTGCGACCGGTACGGTCGCAGGTTCGAATCCTGCCTCGGGCATGGATGTGTGTGATGTCCTTAGGTTAATTAGGTTTAAGTAGTTCTAAGTTCTAGGGTACTGATGACCTCAGCAGCTAAGTCCCATAGTGCTCAGAGCCATTTTTTTGCAATTTGCAAATACAGGGTGCCAGTTATTGAACTATAAGAAATAAAATCGTCATAATTTCTCAACGTTTTGCGTTATGACGTCAAACTGAACGGTTGGCCGCGGGGCATGATGCGAATTAGTACGCGCATGCACACACGCCTTGTTGTTATCGGCTATTTGCACGCGCAAATGTCACGGTACAGTGTGGATGAGCGTATAGCCACTGTGGAGGCCTGGTATGCAATCCGTATATTGCGTAATCCCCACCGCACTTTTGACTCTATATGCAGTTAATATGACATGATATTTTAATTAACTGTATATTGTTTATCGTTGCGAGCACAAAAGATAAAATGCGATTCTCACGATTAGTTTCCACGGTTGAGAATATTTTAACTTTGTGCACCTTGATTTATTACGTTGGGATTCGCACAACACTAAAAGATTTCCTGCTGTGAACACATGATTTTTAATTTTCAAACTATTTTTATATAACCCTGATCTGGCTTGTTAGAAATGGAACACGGTATCATTACTGTAACTAATTATGAAATTAAACCTGGCTTTCGCTACTTTCATCTCTGAAATGCACTGAAAATTACTCTTATTATATGTACAGAAGTTACAGTACGCTATGTTCGCTAAACGCAAAAGCTGCACTGGATTTTTTGGTATACGAACACCCATCGATTCCCACGACTAACATGAGAGCATGAAACTAAAAATGAAATTTGGTTTTTGTATTACTAGCCCGAACAGGTTTCATTACAGCAGTCTTTGATATCACAGAAGTAAAATTCTCTTGCTCTGATTTACTTAAATAATTTACGTCACTGATATTGCAATAGCAGTTGCCCATGTCCACCTGAAAATGACATAATAAAATTCACCATTCACCTCTGAGGTCTCTGGGAAGCTGAAAGAAACAATTTTAATGCACCATTAACTGCCCGCTTAATTGCGGGAACAGTGCTTCCATTCAGTTTAATTTGAATTTGCCGCTGCAGCGGCTCCCGCGATCGCTGAAGAGCTGTGCCTAATGGAAAATCCTAAATATACTGAAAACTGCTAAAACTGTTGACTGAAATACTGGGAAAGATAGAAATCAATTATTACAAGCATTTTTAACAATCTTTATATTCAATAATCAACATAAATTTAAAGTACACACCTTTTACATTCATCGGCCTCCAATGGCGTCTTTCTCGAGCAAGGAACAAAAGAAAGCTAACCAAGCATTCAATCGAGCGTTACAGGCTCTTACAACTTTGATGGCTACAAGAAGACAAACAGAGTAATGTTTCGACCTCCAGTATTTATAGGCAATTTAATATGCTTCTTTGTTATCTTTTTCAATTATCATTTCTCTTTCGATTTCTACACCCGCCGACCACAGACGTTATTTGCAAAACACAGATCCATAATTACTGAACAAACACAAAAAAGATTATTTCTTTTTTACAGTCTACATAATCGACAACCGTTGAAACAGAAATGAAATAGAAATAATAATAATAATAATACAGATAAATGTTTCTTTTTTTCGCATACATTACAACGATTTTGTGAATGTCTTCCCAGGAGACGTCACAAGTAGCATCCCAACTGCGGCTCAAAGGAAGTTTGCGACCGATTAAAGCTGAAGACAACTGGTTCAAATGCGCTAACAATCGAAATTTTGTTTCGCAAGTTTAAGAGAAGCCTAAAGGATTTATTGGTGGCCAACTCCTTCTACTCCAATGATAAAATTCGCATTAGAACCAACTGAATTTATATAGAAAGTACAATCTAACTTCTGCACCATTTCAGTGCAGTAATGTGTTCATTGTAAATAAGTATTGTAGTAGTTCTTTATGTGTTTCTTACCTCATATATAAAAAATAATATTTGTTTAAAATTTTATATTGAGTGCATTAGTCCGATCTTCATAAATGAGTGTTGTAAAATGATCCTTTCATACAGTATTCATTAAAAAAAATAACGATCATTCCACTTGGGACCTGTGGAAGGCACACTTGCTTATTCGTTTTAGTTGCAAATATTTGTCATGTATTATTGTTTTTCTCACATGTTCTACATCCTGGAGGACCTCCTCACCACGGACGAATTGGAAAGAAGTTAATCTTATCTCTAATCTCTAAGAGAACGAGTAGTGTTGGTGGTGACGGTCGTCAAAAAAGGGTGAAAACGCCGGGAAACATCGAGAAGACGCGGGCTGTGTGTCATACCAGGCCCAGGAATTAAATCAGACGAGCTGCACAACAGGTGGGAATCAACTGTCAGACACTGCGACAAATTGTTGTTGAAGAACTGCATCTCTTCCCATAAGAATTTCAAACCCATCAGCCATTAAGCCCCAGGGCCATGGAATAGCGGTTGTGGTTGTCTAGCACTATTGTCCACAGAATTGACGAACAGGACTTTGATGGGAATATGGATGGTTTAGCTACGAAAGCCGCTTTCATTTGGATGGATTCGTCAGTAAAAGCAAAACTGGTGCATTTAGGGGAGTGAGAATCAGCATTTCGCGATCGAGAAGTTTCATCACCCTAGGTGGGTGACAGTGTGGTGTGCAATGTCCGACACAGAATAATCGGAGCGACATTCCTTGATGGTGCGGTGGCTACTGAACGGTTCATGAAGGTTTTGAAAGATGATTTCATCCCCATTATCCAGAGTTACCCCGATTTCGACAAGATATGGATCATGCAAGACAGAACTCTACCCCTCGAAGCAGGAGAGTGTTTGGTGCCCTGTAAGAGCACTTTGGGGACTGCATTCTGGCTCTGCGGTACTCAGATGTCACTGGCATGGGCCTCGGCTTGCCGCCATATTCTTCCGATCTGAACAAATGTGATTCCTTTTAGTGGGGCTAAATTAAAGACAAGGTTACAGCAACAGCCCGAAAACCATTGCTGAGTTGAAAACAGGCATTCAGGACGTCACCGACAGCTTCGATACTCCAGCACTTCAGTGGGTCATGCAGAATTTCGCTATTCGTCTGTGTAACGATGACAAGCGTATCGAATATCTCATAAACTAAATCCTAATATCTGTAGTGACGTTTAAGTGTTGAATAAAATGTGGACACACCGCAATTTGTTACCAATTTATCGTTTTCTTCACATAGTTCAATAATTGTCACCCCTTACGTCGACAATAGACCGAATATTTGGCTATATTCTTACATAAGTAATGATGAAAAAGCTCCAGTTTGAGAGCATTGCTGCAGCGTATATGCAACGTAGCGCCTCTGATGCAGATGTATAAGTACCGACATGCAGGTAAGGAATTAATTTGGCATTCGCGTCTTCCCGACGTGCGTGCAGTAATTGCGCAAATGTAAAGTATAGCGACGTTATTACCAAATGCGCCGAAGCCATACCATGTGTTGTTATTCATTTCTTGTCCGCCAAAGGACAAATACCGGACGACATCCATCGGAGAATAAAGAATGTGTATGGGACAGCATATCTGTCGATAACCGCGTCCGGGAATACTGCGACAGGGAATGCTGAGGTTTCATGGAAACGCACGTCCCCACGTCGCTAATGTTCTAACGCAGAAGTTACGCCAATTTAAGTGGGAGGCACTCGAGTATCCACCCTATAGTCTTCATCTCTCCCCATATGATTGTTACGCGTACGATACCGTAAAAAGTCCTTAAGAAAGCCTTCCAGGGTTGACGATTCATGTCGGAAGAGGATGCGCAGCAGACACTTACGGACTTCTTCCCTCAGCAGGACACGGTGTTTTAGCACGCGGATGTCTTCAACCAGGTGTGTCGTTGGTACGATTTCCTCAATGCTCACTGTTATGTTGGCTAACGGGCTTTGCAAGTTGGTCTGGTTTCTAAACTGCAAAGTAAGCCTAGCATGTGTCTCAATAATATTAGGGTGCCCTCGAAAATAACAACTGGAGAAACTTTTAACCGTTAAATGAATCATTCTGATAAAATTATTGGCAAAACTATTCACAAACAGTGGCATATCTGACGTCGGGGGTGGCGGTAAAATGCTAATAGGCGCTCAAATGAACAAAATGTCGTTGCAAATTGCCCAGTGATTGTAGTAATGTTAATTGAAAGCAGATACAGCTACAGAAGGGAATATGTCACAGCTGTGGTCGATGACAGCTTCTTTATTGGCAGTTAACTCCGGTCTTGAGAGTGAAGCTTAAGGTAAGTGTAAACCGACGGTGATCCCCCGATTCATAGTCTCACAGTTGCTGCTAGGTCCCACCAGTGTTGCAGGTGGAGGCTGAAAAAGCTACTGAAGCAATACCTGGCGAAAATAGTGACCCTCGCCTGCGGCTAGGTTCAGATCAGCTCGAAATTTTTCTAAGTCCCTAGCTCAGGTGGTGCGGCGTCGAAGTCTGGAGTCAGTGGCTCCCGTATATCGAGTGATTTCTAATCTAATGTTAATTGAAAGGAAACCTCGCATTTCCACGTTTTGCGTGTCTTAGGAAATTCAAATTGGTTGGGATCCGACTTTTACGAGGGCCCACCAACATAAATGCTTCTTAGAAAACACTATACCCCTTCCTTAGTTGGTTAACCAGTAAGATTTATCGTACTGTCTTCCACATAAACCCAGATTCACTCTCCCTCTATCATCATGGCTAATGAGGCGGTTCCAAGCCGCCACTGCCCCAAATGGTTCAAATGGCTCTGAGCACTATGGGACTTAACTACTGTGGTCATCAGTCCCCTAGAACTTAGAACTACTTAAACCTAACTAACCTAAGGACATCACACACATCCATGCCCGAGGCAGGATTCGAACCAGCGACCGTAGCAGTCGCGCGGTTCCGGACTGCGCGCCTAGAACCGCTAGACCACCGCGGCCGGCGCCACTGCCCCATTTCTGTCTCGTAACTTGTAGTTTATTCACGTTAATGATGGCGGTTCTTACATTGCGTCAACATTTCTCTCCCTCTCCGTCTTTTGAGTCAGTACATTCATTGGTGTATTGTTCTCGAAGAGCCTAAATTGTGGCACCGCAATATGTCTTCGAGGTACTTTACTCTGCCTCCCGGTGCTTTCTGGAGAGGCACTCAATTTTCTTCATTTCAGCACACTAGTGCCTTCTGTTGTAAAGCGGACCACAGCACTCCACTCTGAGACTGGAAAATGTTTTCGTCGAGAGTTTGTGCCACGTATGATTCTATCTGTATTCCTTCAGAACAAAGGAGGGCGCCCTGGTACCGCACTACAAAAGCATGGTCGATGGCCGGTGGACTATGACCCTCGCCTCACCCTCAACAGGTCTTCTGAGAATAATTGGCTGTTGGGGTGGTGGCCGACTCTGCTCACCCTGGTGATCTGTATGCTTCTTCACCGCTCAGAATGCTTTCAGTGTTATCTCGCTTCTACAAGGCAGGCAAATCCGAATCAACAGTAAAAGATGGATAACGTTACAGTGATCAGTTACCGAGGTGCACTAGTATTGTTGTTTATCATATTCCTTGGTGTCACCTAAATTTTCTGACAAAACGGGTCTTTTAAATATGAATTTGCCTTGACTATTCCTGGAAAAATGGTTGCATGACAGCATATAGATTCTGTACCGTGTGGGTTTCAAATACAAACTTTTTGATTGGGCCATCACTGGTGAATGTTGACAAACACAGATATGCCTTGGTTGATGTCGAAACGAGAAACTGTCATCGACAGAGAGGCGTCTGTCTGCAGCCAAATCCTTTTTTCTGCTTCAGTTGAGGTAGCGTCTGTTTTAGTCTAGAGCACTGTTGTTTGTCAGTGTGAGGTTTACTAGTGCATGCAACAGCTTCTTTATTTCTAGTTTCTATTCTATACCATAACTGATGTTGAATGGATACAGCAATGAACCATCATCTTGTTTTAAAAATGGTTACGGGGATTACCTGTGAGGAAACGAGAAGAGTAATTTTTTTTATTTTTCTTAAGAAAGTAAAATACTTTCAGCTGTGATTTTGCTGGAAATAAATGCACACTCTTTGATTTCAATTAATATCGAAGAAAAATTAACTGTACTATTAAAGCAATGGGAACGAATACACAGTATTATGTTACCATGCGTGGACTGTTCAGTACATCATTTGAAATTCACTCCAGAACACACCAGGGAGGAAGAACACTTATCCTTAAAGAATTGTAAGTGAATTGTAAAAATATCTTACAAGAATTTGTACATTTGTATTTAAATTTGTGCCATGAGTGTCATGTGAAATGTAGTATACCTAGGAAATCATTGATCAGTTTAGAGGTTGTTAGTCATTACAGTATGTCAGACTGTTTAACGTCAGAGGTATAACTGAGTTTATTATCGGCATTTTTTTCTCATTTATTACGTTATGGTTCTCTTAGGTTCACAAGTACTTCGTACATGTTCTGCTTACTTGCTCTGTTACTTAATATTTCTTCTAATTGTACATATATCGTTTTTAATTATGAAGTATGAATTACAAACGTGACAAAAATTTTTTGTTTCCCCATCGTTGCACAGGTGAGTATCGACACTTGTTGATAGAAGTGAGAAATAAGGATATTTCGCAAATATTTCGGGCATACGCCAGTCGACTATGAGAATCTTGACATACGTCAGTTTCGATCTTTCACAGTGACGTACATTCTGAGAACATGAGAGGTGCTGCTATGCTTTACCGAAGTCCGTTGGAATGCACTTTCATTCGTGTTGGACATCTGCTACTCAGGAAGGCATACTGCGTGCACTCACTTGGCGTAAAACATATAGAGCCTATCGCATATCTGTGAAAGTGCATCTAGTGCACGTATCTTTCGCATTTCTAGATAACGTGTAATAGAATCTCACGCTTTTGCGATCTAGGAAACTACCTCTTGGGTTCTATTACTATCTGAAACATACTGCGAATGAATAACGTAAGGCGTCTTCAAAATGAAAGGTTTTCCTTAATCTGTTCTGCTTCTGTGAGACAACCATCTTTCCTCTAGCACGAACGTCATAAAGTTTGGATTCAGAGTATTTTTAAGGATACTCCAAGAGATGGACATATGATTTTTATTTCCGTGCATCCGTTCTTTTACCGTGTTAGTGAACTGGAGTGACGTGTGCTATTTTCCTATTCACGCTGTGGCATTCATGAATGACTATTAGAGACGGTAGGCGATAGGGAGGAAAGAAAAATCAGCAGTTCCTTTCAAATAACCTATTCGGTGTTTGCATTTATGGAAATAACATAAAAACTAAATATATATGGTCAGACGTAGCTTTGTACCAACTGGTGTATGTGAGACCACGGCCTCACCACTGTGCGATCGCATTAGGAGATTAATGGCTGAGTAAGACATTCTGGATGTGTATTATCTAGGAAGGATTTCAATTTTCAGAGTATTGAATGTGTAAGATTGTAATTTATTTGGTTAGAGCACTCATAATTGTTTTTCAGTACCGAGGATGCTTACTTAAATACCTGTCACCTGTGAGCGTCTGCAGCGGCAAACTTGGGCGTGGTAGTGTCGTCATTGGTGAATGTATTGTTAAATATGTAATTTAAACTTGGGCTCTCTGGTTCCTGTATTCCCTTTCAATACTACGTTGATGATTGAGATGTTCAACGGAGAGTCTGCACTTCTTGATCAAGTAGGAGCTCTGATGTTTTATCAGTGAACGTAATATTCCTACGATATGAGAAGGGGTTTTTCTTTCTCGGTTACAGAAAATAGTGATGTTAATTCCGTTTTCATTATTCAGCATGAAACAACATGATCTTAGCAATTTAATTTCCTAGCAGTAGACGCAGTAGTTATACAGCACAGCGTCTTTAATTAATTATGTAATAGCGTTAGCTGCTGATACAACCTGACGAATACAGAAACAAGTTTCCGGACGTTAAAGCAGCTTCCATGGAAAATGTTACTACATTGGAGAACTGAGTTTAAACTTTATATGTAAAGTAGTCGTGACCATTCTTCAATTTTCCGACAGTCTTTATGAACAACACCACTCGACAGCCACTTTGGAATGTGAAATGGAAATTTGTGGTAAGGTGTTATGTGACCAAACTGCTGAGGTCATCGGTCCCTAAGCTGACGCACTGCTTAATTTAACTTAATCTAAGGATAACACACACACCTAAGCCCGAGTTAAGACTCGAACCTCCGACGGGGCTGGACGTCTCAGGCCGCTCGGCTATCCCGCGCGACTGTGGAATGTGATAAATCAATAAATTTACATTTAGGTGTTTAGAAACAGAACCTTCCGTTCAATATGTTCTAGCATGTAAAGTTTGTAAGTTTTTAAAAGTTTTGGTATTGCGCCTATAGTCATCAACTAATTTGTGCGAAGCAAGGCTGGAATAAAGTGTATTTGTTTTTATTTTCATAATACTTTTTGAATGTTTCGATCTCCGATATAAGGTGTCTTCGTACACAGTGATATGGACTATAAATGCCATGTTACGACTTTTGGCTAACCTGTGACAATGACTAGTAGACGAAAGTATTTGTGCAAGTCAGTAAACCGTCACTGGTAACAATAAACTCGTTTCATTTGATATCAATAACAGTGATAGTCAAGTATAACCAAAAACGTTCGCATTTAAAGCTCTACCGCGAACTCGCTCCCCTTCTAGAAGTAGTTTACAGTAGACCGCTGGAACAACGTGTGGACCTAGCGGCTGGAAAAAGTCGATGTACTCCCGATTATAAACAGAGTAGTATGACTGGTGCAAATACACTCCTGGAAATTGAAATAAGAACACCGTGAATTCATTGTCCCAGGAAGGGGAAACTTTATTGACACATTCCTGGGGTCAGATACATCACATGATCACACTGACAGAACCACAGGCACATAGACACAGGCAACAGAGCATGCACAATGTCGGCACTAGTACAGTGTATATCCACCTTTCGCAGCAATGCAGGCTGCTATTCTTCCATGGAGACGATCGTAGAGATGCTGCATGTAGTCCTGTGGAACGGCTTGCCATGCCATTTCCATCTGGCGCCTCAGTTGGACCAGCGTTCGTGCTGGACGTGCAGACCGCGTGAGACGACGCTTCATCCCGTCCCAAACATGCTCAATGGGGGACAGATCCGGAGATCTTGCTGGCCAGGGTAGTTGACTTACACCTTCTAGAGCACGTTGGGTGGCACGGGATACATGCGGACGTGCATTGTCCTGTTGGAACAGCAAGTTCCCTTGCCGGTCTAGGAATGGTAGAACGATGGGTTCGATGACGGTTTGGATGTACCGTGCACTATTCAGTGTCCCCTCGACGATCACCAGTGGTGTACGGCCAGTGTAGGAGATCGCTCCCCACACCATGATGCCAGGTGTTGGCCCTGTGTGCCTCGGTCGTATGCAGTCCTGATTGTGGCGCTCATCTGCACGGCGCCAAACACGCATACGACCATCATTGGCACCAAGGCAGAAGCGACTCTCATCGCTGAAGACGACACGTCTCCATTCGTCCCTCCATTCACGCCTGTCGCGACACCACTGGAGGCGGGCTGCACGATGTTGGGGCATGAGCGGAAGACGGCCTAACGGTGTGCGGGACCGTAGCCCAGCTTCATGGAGACGGTTGCGAATGGTCCTCGCCGATACCCCAGGAGCAACAGTGTCCCTAATTTGCTGGGAAGTGGCGGTGCGGTCCCCTACGGCACTGCGTAGGATCCTACGGTCTTGGCGTGCATCCGTGCGTCGCTGCGGTCCGGTCCCAGGTCGACGGGCACGTTCACCTTCCGCCGACCACTGGCGACAACATCGATGTACTGTGGAGACCTCACGCCCCACGTGTTGAACAATTCGGCGGTACGTCCACCCGGCCTCCCGCATGCTCACTATACGCCCTCGCTCAAAGTCCGTCAACTGCACACACGGTTCACGTCCACGCTGTCGCGGCATGCTACCAGTGTTAAAGACTGCGATGGAGCTCCGTATGCCACGGCAAACTGGCTGACACTGACGGCTTCGGTGCACAAATGCTGCGCAGCTAGCGCCATTCGACGGCCAACACCGCGGTTCCTGGTGTGTCCGCTGTGCCGTGCGTGTGATCATTGCTTGTACAGCCCTCTCGCAGTGTCCGGAGCAAGTATGGTGGGTCTGACACACCGGTCTCAATGTGTTCTTTTTTGCATTTCCAGGAGTGTAATTGTATGGTTAGACTGGTGACATCATTTTGCTGTATAACCTTGGAATATGTTAAATGCTCTTGTATTATGATTTAACTGTAGGACATAAGTCACCTCCATAAAAATTAATATTGCTTCCGCAAATAGAAATCCTGAGAAACTCGCTCAATTCGTCAGCAAGACTCAACAATCTGTAGATGCCAAAAACGATACGTGTCCCTTGACTTAAGGAAGGCATTTGAGACAGTTCCACGCTGTTGTTCGGTTAAAAAATACGAGCTTATCGAGTACAGCTCCATATGTGTGACCAGATGCAAGACCTCGTTGCCGGTAGAACTCAACATCGCTCTTAATGAAAAAAACAGGTGTAAAGGTATTCTAAAGCGTAGTGAAGGAAGTATGTTACGACCGTGGTTGCTTACATTTTAATACATAAATCATTTACTGGTTGACGGCGGAATATCCGTGAGGTTGTATGCGATTCTCTATAAGAAGGCAGGAACGCCAGAGGCAGTAGCAAACTACAGGATTAGCTGCAGAGGTTTGGTAATTGGTGCAGGGTCTGGCATGTGACCACGAACGTAAATAAATGTAACGTATCGGATATAAGTAGGCGAAGAAATCCGCCGCAGTATTGTTACGCTGTTGGTAAAAATAAGCTGAAAGCAGTAACTAAGATAAAATACCAAGTGCTAACAATCCACAGCGATCTAAAGTAGAATGATTGCATAAAACAAACAGTAGAAAAAGCAGAAGCCAGAAATAGAAAGAATCTTCATTCATTGTAACTCACCTATGAAAGAAGAGGCTTAGAGAGCGATTGTTGGAGCACTATTAATCAGTCTGCAACCCTTAAGAGGTAGACAACATCCAAAGAAGGGCGGCGTGTTTCGTCAGGGGATTGTTTAGTCAAAAAGGGACGCTCAACTAACTGCAGTTGCCGACAGCACGAGAGAGTCGTGCGTCACATATAAACGCGGGATTTACTATACAAGACTTCATTCACTGAAAATGTGACCGTTAAGACGTCGGACACCCACCACCACCACCTCCCACCCCCCACCCCCTCTTTATAATAACGATACTTCAGTGTGCATGAGAGTAATATGCCTTAATATGCCACTTTGTAGGCAAATACTGACCTATTATAATTAAAATGAAACAAAACAGCTAAAACTATTGGAAGGTCGATTTAGAGTAAATGGTTAGTTTTATTCCATCGTTCAATCACACCATAATTCAGTATCGTAGTAACTGCAATGATTACCCACGCCATCATGCACTTTAAAGTACTATTTATGGTCTCATCAATATAACTATTCATAGAGGTAATATAGTGCAGTTATTAAAGTGAATAATTTACTGCAATGGCGGGGACAGTACACTGATAATCGAACCTTATATTCGAGTGCCAAATATTTCGTAATAAAGCTTTGTGAAAATAATTATTAAAAAGGAATCAGTAGCCTACGCTGTATTTAACTCTTTAGTTTCAGAATCTGAACCCACACCGTTAGTGAGAAACTGTAAATTATACCTTGTCTGTATTATTGTTGTGACGTCATTATTAGATAAATAATTTCCATATCCTCCCTCATCATATTATTGCGATTTACTTTAAATGTTACTTAGTCTCACATCTCTTCTTGTAGTATCTCCCTATATACAAGCACTCATAAATGTTCCTCCACATGTATTTCATCGATAATCTTAAAACTCACACACAGACCAGACGCCATTACTAAACGAACGGACCGCCATAGACTCTTACTCTCAGTGATTACAATAAAGAAAGGACTTAATTAATGTAGTTTCTCGTACAAGCACAATAAATTTCTTTCTTTATAATACACATTCTCCCTTTCCATATAATTTAAATTCTATAGTAATTGAAACACAAACAATATTATCCGTAAGTACCAAAGGGCTCAGAGAGGAATGACAGTATTTATGGAAACAGTTTCGTACTTTAGTAACAGATGGCTTTCTGCGTTACGGTTACAGAACAGTGGCTCACAGTTTGAAATATCCCAGACCGGACTTATAAATTGAAATTAATGACCCCACAAATAAAAATTGTGCTGGGCTTTTGTGTTCCGCGAGAGAGCAACTTTAAGTGTACGTTATTGTCGTAATAGAGCTGTGTCGTTACTCACGGAGAGGTTTACTACTGAAAAAAATTTATCACACCTCGCGAAAGACCACAACCGTGAAATCTGAGGAATTAGAGAAAATGCGGATGTTTATCGCAAGTCATTCTTGCATATGCACCATTCGCAAATGGAAGAGGGCAGGGGGATCAATTAGTGGTAATACAAGATGTTGATTTTGAGGTAGATAACAAGCAAATTGGATATATTGTTTGTGATATGTCATACGTACAATTTCACTATGTCCCTTTGTAAAGCAGGAGAAGAAAACTTTCGGAACGCACCTGACATGATCTGTATTATACGTCTTATTCTGAGAAACCATATCGTCATGACTACATTTCACTGTAATTTATATACCTTAAGTAGCTATTTCCTATATAAAGAATTCAGATGTTAGTGTGACATAGCAACTGAAAATTAGTATAAGCTGCAATGTTCGTTTCTTTCAGATGGTTTGTTGTGGCATCAACATCATCTGTTATGTAAAATGTAAACTTTCACGTCCGGAACTGTCACAATTAACAAAATATACCGCGTTACTACGCTGTGGTCGAAGGGATTTCGGTTTAAAACCCGACGTTTCGTCCCCATTTGCGGAGGACATTTTCAAGAGGGATCGTAGCTTTGTTGAATTCCGATTCACACCCCGGATCGCCATTAAATAGAGCAAAATTTTGCTTCCACGAGCTTCAGTGCAGTTGCGTGACGTCACATGCTTTGAATACGCGAGCGTAATTGGCCGTTGTCGACTGCCGTCGTCCGCTGTTACTACCATCCAATAATGGAAGACTGGTACACATCTTCTTCAGCACCGGAATCTAAATTTCATTCAATTACAGTACCTCCTCCTTCCTTCTGAAATTCCTGGGGTGTTTCACAATCTCTATGGCCTCTCTGCCTTTAGTGGTATCCGTATGTAGCTGCCAGTACTTCAGTCATATCAAAATGAATGTGGTGGCCTCCTGGTTGTAAATCATGTTCCGCAACAGCTTATCTGTCAATCTCCCCTGTCCTTCAACTGCACTTGTGCTCTTCGAATCTTTTTTGACAGTCTTTTTGTAATACCACGTACACTTCTCCACAACGAAATCAGAACCCTATAAATTCCAGCTTTCTCCAGAAGTTGGTGAGCATCCTTGGCCGATTTTAGATGATCTTGTACCTTCCGTGTGTATGTGTAAACTACCGCGATATTCCGCTTTTTCAAGATTTTTCCTATGCGGTCAGTCGCGTTCTTAATGTACGGCAGGACAACTTTCAACGGCGCTTGAGCATCACTATGATTTTCACGCGGTGGTCTTAACGTTATTTTCACCTCAAGGTAGGAGTAAACATTCAAAGGAAATGCTGTGAACAGAGCTGCTTGACGCAGAATTAAAACGTCTCACCAACGCATTGCTCAAAAATGGTTGATCGTTCACTGAGTGAAATCCCTTCGACCACGGCGTAATAGCCCGGAATATTTTATTAACTATGATCATCTGTTTTATTTCTCTACACTAAAACGTAATCAGTTAATGAGACTACTGTGATTGTTCGAATTAAACTGTACGCTGTAAGGGTCAGGTAGTGGGCATGCGCTGCAGATTCATGTTTTAGTTCCCCACGGTGTTAGCAAGCGAACCTCATTAAAACTTTCCACTTTCACCTCTTTGTTTCCGACTCTACATTAAACAGTTACACTTTGTGTTATCCGTTGCGCTTGCAGGAAGTTAGCTTCGTTGCTCTCCACTGCTCATACAGTAGAAAGAGAGCCTCGCTTAATTGACGTAGCAGACAGAGGTTTTAACGAGCACTACCAGCATATCTCATTTATACATACAGGTGTATTATTTGAACGCCAGTACTCATAACGAAACACAGTTAATGTACTTGATGCGTTTTGTAACATTACATATTCTCTGGAACGCCTTTTATTATAATCTGGTAAGGTGATATAGATTCTGAGCTTTAAACAAAACGCCGAAGTTATTCAAATACATTACACAATCGAAATATTTTATTTTTTATAAGTTTCTCAGTTGGGAAAGAAATAAAATGATGGTGACATACATATAACGAATTATTCCCTGCCAGAAGGTTAATACAGACTTTAACGATCTCTGCCCGTATACCTCATTTGTAGATATAGCTGTAGTTGTTTTGTGAGGATGACAATGAAGGTTTTTGGTCATATTCTCCAAAACTATAAGCTTCAAGTCAAGAGTTACAATAACCTTTATTTTCCACTATAAAAGTTGTAAGTAAGAAACCATAAATTATAGAGTCAGCGATAGATGCCATAAAGACCACAGTCAGTAGTCAAATAATTTTATGTGTGCTTCACTTCTCAACGACTTATTCGATCAGAGTTAACTGTTGCACTAAGCCCGTGAGTTCCGCTTGCAGCACGGCGGATTGTGTCTTGAGGGCGTCCCATAGTCACTGAAAGTCCGTATGCTGCCAGAGGTTATGTCGAAATCTGTGATGGAGCAGTAGTGGTTTTGATTCCGTTATCTGCAGATAGCCTATTACTCTGTAACCTTTGGCATCGAGCACCTGATTGCATCTCCACTAAAGGTATAACCGCTGTTGCAGTTGATCCACAGAGAAGTTGATGGTGTTTTTTTAGAAACCACGTAGAAAATATTTTTAAGCTGCTTGGCATGGTGTGCTGAAAATTATGAAGTAAGCTACTTTATCGTGAATAGGTGCTGTGTGATGAGCCCCAGAAAATAGCAATGTCAACTCCCAACTTTATCGCTGTTAGATCTTTTATCTCGACAGTACGTGTTAGCGATTGCTCTGTGATTCCAGAAGACGGGATCTTCAGTCACTTCAATACAGTTTTCAGTCATTGTGTTTGCTGTGTATTTAGCGTTGGCCTGAAGAATGCCATTTTCCATTATTTCAGTAGTTAGGATCTACCAATTTTGGCAGAAATGATATTTCCTGAAACTTCCTGACAGATTAAAACTGTGTGTCTGTAGGTGTATCTCTGACGAATCTTCACAGAAGGGAACCTCTAGAGTGGAGTCGTTAACATTCCAACTGTATAGTGGTGCAGTGGGCCAATTTTCTTTACACAGATGAGTCCCGATTTGGTCTAGGGAGTGATTCTCGACGGATTCGTATCTGGATGGAACGAGTAACACGATTTCGGGACCCAAACATTGTGGAAGGAGACCGGTATCGCGAAACATCCCTAATGGTGTTGGCAAGGATTACGTTAACCACACGAACATCTCTTGATGGAAACGTTCGGGTGAATCGATAAGATTTAACTGCTGTCGGGTATCGTGATGAGATCTTGGGATGTCATGCGTGGTTGTTGCGAGGTGCTGCAGGCCCAGACTTGGTGTTAATGGACGATGATGCAAAACCTCATAGAGAACGGATAGTTGGTATTTTCTTGGAAACGGAAGATATTGCAAACATGGCGTTGCCGTGCTCGCTCTCCCGATTTGAGTCTTGTAGAGCATGTCAGAGATGCACTAGGGAGACGGGTTGCATCACGTCAGCATCCATCAACCACTCTCCAAGACTTGTGTTCAGCTCTGCATGAAGAATGGCCTTTTTTTGTCCAACATGACATTGATAACATCATTCACAGCACGCCCCGTCATTGTCAGGCCTGTATTAGTGCCAAAGGTGGCCACATAGAACACTGAGCACATTAACCAGTCGACAGAATGTGCGTGCAAACCCTTTATATTGGAAAAACGAAGAACATTTTTGTCTATGGTTATGCTTGTTGTACTTGTTTACTTTCTGCATTCTTCACATTGTTGCTCCTTTAGTGTCACCATTTTACTTTGTGGGAAAATAAACGTAACCCTGTTAACTTTCAGTTTGTTGCCCTCATTTCGGACACCATTGTATTAAAAAGTGTGGGTGAAACGCTACACTCTTTCGAACCCCTTGGTTTACCGGAATGTGGTCTGGTACAACATGGTTAGTCTTTAGTATTATTTACGTATAGGCTCCGACCGACTTTCCAATCAAATACCATTTTTTGTCTGAATGTTTTCCTATCAGTAAGGTCTGCTTGAGCTATACCGGCTGCTTTAAGATTCTCCTTAATCAGAGCAATCCATTTCATTGGCTCAGTTTTGACCTTACTTCTGTTTTCCTAGACTTCTACTATTTGATTTGTTAGCCTTTATTCCTATTTTTATTCTTTCATATAGACTTTCTATCACCTTCATTTTCTAATGAGGATGTCCATTCTTGTGTGATATGTTCTGTAGGGTTTCCCTGTCTACATGGTCGAATGCTTTCGTTTAGTCAATAAATTCTGTAATAAGTAGATGAAGCTATTACGCTGTTTAGGCAGCAAACTAACTCATGACGGACGAAGCAAGAGGTACATCACAAATAGGCTCGCACTGAAAAAATTGGCGTTCCTGGCCAAGAGAAATCTACTAGTATCAAACTTAGGCCTTAATTAGAGGAAGAAGTGTCTGACAATGTACATCTGGAGCACAACGTTGTATGGTAGTGAAAGATGGACTGTGGGAAAACCGGAAGAGAAGAGAATAATAGCACTTGAGTCGTCACGCTGCAGAAGAATGTTGAAAATTAATTGGACTAATAAGATAAGGAATGAGGAAGTTTCCTGCAGGATCACCGAGGAAAGTAATATGTGAAAAATACTGGCAGGAAGAAGGGACGGGATGATCTGGACATCTGTTAAGACACCAGGGAATGTAATGGTAATAGAGGGAGCTGTAGAAGGTTAAAAACTGAAGAGGAAGACAGAGATTGGAAAACATTCAGCAAATAAATGAGGACGTTGGCTCCAGTTGCTGCTCTGATGCGAAGAAGTTGGCACATATGAAGAATTCGCGGCGGGCCGCCTCAGATCAGTCAGAAGACTGATGGCTCAAATGGCTCTGAGCACTATGCGACTTAACTTCTGAGGTCATCAGTCGCCTAGAACTTAGCACTAATTAAGCCTAACTAACCTAAAGACATCACTCACATTCATGTTCGTGGCAGGATTCGAACCTGCGACCGTAGCGGTCGCTCGGTTCCAGACTGTAGCGCCTAGAACCAAACGGCCACTCCGCCCGGCGGAAGACTGATGATTCATAACAATGAAAAAATTGTTTAAGTATGAAAACATTATCAGCACAGGAACTTTATTTTCGGAAAAAAAATTGTTCCTAAGGTAATAGATGTTCGGCATTAACTTGCAGAAGTTGATTTATTATCTTGGCTAGAGCCACATACACCGTGTCCACTAATATTACGTATTAAAGTAACTGAACGTTTATGTCGTCGGAGTCTGTTGTTTTCATTTATTTTGTTTTATTTAGGGTCTGCAGCACTTTTGTAACACTTTCAGCCTCAACCAGGAGCGTACTTCCTTGAAGCCTTTTTGCTGACCCAGGGAAACCTGGTGGACATAACAACTATCCAGTCTTTGAATAATCACAAATACGTCATTATCACAGAATGAGACCTATAGTAATGCTGTATTTAGAAAATGTACCAGTCGGAAACTGAGTACTCACCTGGGCCCTTTTATTGTGTACATCTTCCAAGAAAAAAACCGATCCGATTGGGTGTTTGTAGTTGAAATCGTTTGTTCAATACACTTTCCGCGAATAGATAGAGAAATTGAGGATCGTTCAGACCGAGCACAATGTTATCTAGACAATCGTATCAAAATTGGCGTGTGACTAGAACTCCAGAGGTTGCTAACTAGTATCCGATCAGCTTTCCATCGACTCATAGAAAAGCTTGGGATTGGAGATGTTTCCGTACAAAGGTTTCTCCGATACTATTTTCATGGAGGTTAAGCCAAGGTTTCCGCCGAGATACCAAGTATTCCATTAAGGTGGCTGCTGAAGCATGCATAGAGCTTACGGCTATATGTGACGGACGGCTCTGACCAGCTCTGGACTCCACGATTAGCGAAACCTGAACTCAACCACAACTTTCCTCTCATGAACATATTCCATAAAATTAATCGATGCACAGGAAATCTTGGAAAATCTCGACATTTTAATTGGTACAATCTACGGACCCGTTCAGTTCTGAAAGACGATTTACGATAATAATAGGAACCACCCACAGGAAAAGGTTGTGTTGCTATACATATGTAGAGTGACGTCATTAACGAGTCGACTACGTTCACCATACAACGGATACGGAGTTTTAATTGAAGAAAAGATTTCATCATGTAAGATAGTCCATTTTAATTTTTCTTACAGTTACATACATTTGACCACTGTTAGTAGTAGAAAATTTATCGCAGAATATAAAAAGTCACACTTGGTGCAAGACACTCGGGTACTCAGTATTATATCAGTTCCTTGAAAATAAAAGCACGTCTTGGAATGTTTAGTTTGAGGGAATAACATCCATATCAAACACGCTCTGATATAGATAATCATCTACACAATTGGCTTTTGCACCCCATCGCGCAGTTTGAGATGTGGTGCTATAGAAAGATGTTGAAAATTAGGATGACTGATAAAGAGTGAAGAGGTTCTCTGCAGAATCGGCGAAGAAAGACATATACGGAATACACTGAAAAGAAGAGGGGACATGTTGCCATGTTTTAAGACATTAAGTGCTAATTTCTGTCTTACTACAAGAAGTTATGAGGTGTAAAAGCTGTAAGGGAAGACACAAATTGTAACATATCCAACAAATATCTGAGGACGTTGCGTGCAAGTGCAAGAATGAAATGACGACGTTCGCACATGAAGGAAATTGTGCCGGGCCGCATCCGGCGAGTCGGAAGACTGATGACCTAAGATGAGATACAAAACCTCAATTATTATTTGTCAGATCCAGTGATTAAGACGATTTAGTTTCTCCAAATGCTCAAGGCAATCTAGTCGTCGCTTAGAACTATATGATAATTGACGAATGTGGATACAGAAGACAAATGCGGTTGGTTTCCCAAATAAGGGTAACGCATTCGATGAAAATTATGGAAATGAGACAGCTACTGTAAAATTATAACAGAAAATATTGCAAAAATTTGATCGCTGTTACTTACACTTTTCTATGTGTAATTAAGTATGGGCCCTGTTTATCAAAAACACAACAATCTCTTATGTACAACGTCTTTTACATTTTGTAATTTGAAGGAAGTGGTTTGGTACACCACGTATTGCATGCTGTAGTAGATTGTTTGCTGCACCAGAATACGAAGGATTATTTCCAGGGGAGAATATACTATCATATAAAGTTTCTTCTTGCACAAAAGTGCTGAATACCATGAACAACTTGTAAGCAATGTTTGCAGGATAATGAGTTGCGATACAAGAATACACTTTGAAAGGACGTAGTTTAACCCGGACACGTATCTGGCGAATGGTATTTTCTTGAGCGTATGATGCCAGCAGTTGAAATGTTGCGATGAAATGTGTGTACCGGATGATCCAAAAGTCAGTATAAGTTAGAAAACGGAATTATTCACGGAATAATGTAGGTAGAGAGGTACAAATTGACACAAATGCTTGGAATGACGTGGGGTTTTTATTAGAACCAAGAAAGTACAAAAGTTAAAAAAATGTCCGACAGATGGCGCTTCCTATGATCAGAATCGAAATAATTAGCATAACGAAGTAAGACAAAGCAAAGATGATGTTCTTTACAGGAAATGCTCAATATGTCCATTTTCATTCCTCAACAATAGCTGTAGCCGAGGAATAATGTTGTGAGTAGCACTGTAAAGCATGTTCGGAGTATTGGCGTCGGATGTTGTCTTTCAGCATCCCTAGAGATGTCGGTCGATCACGATACACTTGCAACTTCAGGTAACCCCAAAGCCTACAGTCGCACGTACTGAGATCTGGGGACCTGGGAGGACAAGCATGGCGAAAGTGGCGGTTGAGCACACGATCATCACCAAACGACGCGCGCAAGAGATCTTTCACGCGTCTAACAATACTTTCATTTTTTGTTTTTGTTTTCTTTGTTCTGATAAAACCCCATGTCATTCCACGCATGTGTGTCTATTTGTACCTCTCTATCTACATTATTCCGTGGTTTATTAAGTCTTCAAATTTATACTGACTTTTTGATCACCCAGTATATACTTTTGCTTGTACCTTTGAAACTTCTATATGGTAATCTAAATGGACGTGTTTCTACTAGGAAAAACAAGTCTCTAACAACAGCGTTCAGCCTTCACTTTGACAACAGCTCGGGTACAGAGCTCAGTTATATATGAACTTGAAAACACAACCATTACATCATGTTCGAACCGAAAAACAGATTCGCGCGATTTCTCTGGAGTGGCAACTTCAGAGTTCTAATTCAAACCACTGAATACGTTTAGCAAAAACTAAAGCATCACTAGTGCGCGTGTAGTTCACCACAAAAAGTGATCCTGAAGCAACATAGTCATATTTCGCTTTCAGTGTATCAGTACTTTAAGCACAATATTACTCGGAGATTAACCAATAAAACAGTAACAAAAGGAATTGACACACACTAGTAGTTATTTACAGCCACAAAGTTCTGATTTGTACGTGAAGCTTAACTGCTGTTGTGTCTGTCAGAATTTTGCACTTGGGCATGAACACCGTGTTGGCCTACTCATCAGTTGGTTTATTTCTTAATTCATGACGTCACACAGTTGATGCCAAAAGGAAGCATTCAGTCAATACCAGTACTTTTACATTGACAGTTAAATACTGTTAGCAATTCAGAGGCTCAGTTTCCCGACATTTGTCAGTATGATCCCTTTTCTGTCTTTCTTCAGTAGAAAATCCTCTCACATCGACGACATTCCTAATATGTATTAATAGTTGTTCAATTTGTTTCCACAGTGGCTCTCACATTCATCTCATTGATTAACTCTCTGGATGTTACCCCTTCAGGGACGTGAAACTACGTTTCCTACCGCACCATTCCATAACAGATGTCCCCATTAATCAATTGGACGGCAATTTCCTTAATGAAAGCGAGAAAGTTTCCAGCCAAAGTGGATCACAAATCATTCCAGTGGTGGCTCGGAAGTCACTCCATACCGGACGACGTCGGTACGTAACGTGAGATACATAGTATCTAAGCTGGGTGAGAGAACACCATATGCATAATATTCACGCTATTCGTGGAGAAGGGATTAAGTATATAGTTACGTTTAAAGAAATCAGACTTAAAGATAGCCCTGTGGTGCAAATTTTGAGGAGGCAGGGGCTACATTGAACGTTGTGAAGCGCAACCGTAACTCGCGACTTCCAGAGTTCAGGAACATGATGCAGACATGCTAGTAACCTATTTCGACTTGCTTTCCTATTTTACCTAAAGAAATAAAAAACCGTAGTTGGTAACAAGCTACAATAAGTTTCTAACAAACAACTCGCAGCTTAAAACTCTACCACGTTACGTATTTATTATCAAAAGCGTTCTGCCTTGCTATTCGAGAAGAATGAGTAATGAAATGCAGTTCTGGCTGACAGCAGTTGCAGAAATGTGGGGACGATTTTTATTTCACTATCACTATGTTTTCCCTTAGTCATTATTGAAGTATACATAAAATCCCATCGACGTGTTGCATCTTCTGCGTGAAGCTGTTTTCGTATATAGATCACAAATTTCATTACTTCAGGTCTCGCATGAACCAGATGTGTCAACCTCTCTAATCTTACTGTCTAAAGAGGTCAGATAATAATACAAAAGGCATCATCCAGTAGGTGACATATTCTGAGTTTATAACCAGTAATCAAACGCATCTTTCGGTCAGTTGCGACGCGCAAAGGCTATATTGCATCTAGGATGAGATTTTTCTCATTTATGTGCTACTGATCTAAAGTCAAAGTAACTACGAATAAATTTTAACTTTTTTCCTTGGACTAGAACTGCTGCACTTGTAGGAAAGTCCTGCTTCATATACATGATGATGAAATGTAATCACTCATTTAGTTAGTGTAAATAAAAACTGACAATTAACGGCGTAAGTACGCTACTACATCTACGTGAACATGTGACATGTAGGGTAGAGATGAATGACAATATTACGCAAACTGAAGCAGTAATTTACAATAATTTTGCTTTTCAGGTGACAAGAAAATGCCCGGAACACATGATGACAACTCATAGCTCAGGATATTAAAGTATACGGACTGAAATCATTTATGTACATCTTTAAACCAAGTTTTCTAAGTGCCTTAACTTCATAGGGGAGTTACGACTACACAAATAATATCAGCTAGTAAATTATGCTATGTGTCTGTGGAAAGTCTGTTAGATGCAGAGACAAAGCAACTAACACACTGAAGTAGGTGCATATAAAGATACCAACTGTCACTATATTTGTACCTCTTCCCTAACGCCACATATTTTCGCTCTCATAAGTTTCTGTTATTAATTGTCACTCTATCTGAGTGTTAATTCAACCACAATACTTTTAAGCATGTCCGTTTGTTCACTCTCGATGATAATCAGCCATACGAAGTCCTGTAGTTAGTTATAGGGCTCCTCCAGATATTTCCATGTGTTACTTTCTTCAGTTAAATACCTACACAATGTGTGTGTATGTGTTCTAACATAGCGTGTTGGCCTATATTCACGTAGTAGCCTAACTTTTTCTTTGACTTTTGCGATTCAGCAGAGTACTCGCTAGTAAAAGCTTCTGACCCCATGACTCCCATCTTACCCACATCCTTTTCTTTTTCTTTGCAATCTTGATTCACTAATTAGCCAAAACATTATGACCAATGATCAAGATGAGGGTGAATGTCACCTGGCGGCGTCACGTGCACATCATGTGATGAGAAAACTGTAGGTATAGATGAATCATTCTAGCAACAATGTGGTTCACAAATGGGGAAATCCACTAGCATAAGCGACAAAGAGCAGTTGTTATTCATCACTATTTAGTAATGAACATCTTAGAATGATAAATGCAGGAGGGTAGCTACTTTTGTTTATGTGAAAAGTGCTTACAGCACAGTGTAACCTCTATAGAAGGAATTAAAAGTCAAAATTTGACCTCTCACTCTCAGGTTACCAACATTCAGGGTCAGAGGATATGTATTATGTCACGATTCTCCACCTCTTACCTTAGCCACATCCCCCTTACTAAGCCAAGCACCTCCTCTACCGCTATCCTCAACTTGCTCCTGCCCACCAACCCCCACATCTTACTCCCTCTTTCTATCCATATTTCTCAGTTATGCACCTTCCATCTTCCTTTCCATATAATTAAAAACACATAACAGTTTACTGACTGAGTGTCCACAGCCAAACTTTTCCATGTAGAATAAAAACCACTGCAGCTGTTTTAAAGCTTCAACTGGTGTAGCAATTTAAACTACACCATCAGTTGCAAATCTGAATAAAAAGAAGAAAGAGACTGTAGGCAATATTACACAAAAACTATATCACAGTGGTAAAAAGTGTGTAGAAGACTTCATACTTACTGAGCGTGTCGGCTCGTTCTATGTTTTACATCTTGCTTACTGGCGCTATCTGTCTCTATGTAGTGCCTGGCTAGCTCTTCAGTGACCTGTTAGTTGAGTCTTTGCTTGTAGTTTCTAGGAACGGCTTGTTGACGACATGGGCCACCAGAGAGGGAGAGAGACATGAGAGGCACATGTGACGAACAATGAGTTGTTCTCGGATCTTATGGGCGCACGATTATATAAATGGCCGGTGGTCAGTAGATTTGTGTTGGTCGGCAATAATTGGGCCTAATGTCAATGCAGCTGGTTTACCCTGGATTAAGGAGGTGTATTTTCAGATGCGGGTGTTGGAGTGTTGTTCATGTTCTGGTGCCTTTTGTTCTGCCTTTGGGGATTGGGTACTCGATTCTTGATTGACACATGTTTCCATGATAAGGTCCTCCTGCTGCGCTAGATTGCATGTGGTTCTCCATCACTCTACCTCAGCTGTTAAATTTACCTTTTGGTGCACTTGTTTGAAATTATCTGAGTGCCAGTTTGTGTACTTTAACACTTATTTTACTTGCAACTTGTTCAGAGTCTACTTATTCTATCACTTCGGCCTTAAATTAATCGTGTCATCTGTTCTCGGCTGCCATGTGTATTAGTGACCATAGAGGTCGAGATTGAGTCGTATTTGTATTGGAACTGTTGTTCCCTGACTGATGTAGTAACTACAAAATTGCCTACAGCCACGGTAAACAAATCATAGCGGCCCAGTGATTCTTGGCTCATTTGAGTAATTGAGGTCCTAAACCATGGTGGCATTTTATCCTTTCCAAAAAAATTAATTTTTATTGTTTTAAATATAATTATTATTCTAGTTGTCTGAGTTTTAGCACCTCAGCTTTTGCTGTACCTTCTAGGTCAGTTAAGTTAATGTGTTGAATAAACTGTGATCTCTTCGTTATTACATTAACTTTTTACTATAATTTATTGTAAGATTAACTGGTTAGTCCCCTTAGTAATTTTTATTGTAATATTCTTGTTGTAATATGTAAGGTTTTGTTTGGCGCTTGGGACCTAACTCAAATTAAATTTTTAGCCTTGGTTTGAGCATTTTCATATTTTCTATGATTGTTTTGCACGAATTATATGTTTTCTAGTTTTCTCTCAGCTTTCTGAGCTGTTCATAGCGTTTGGAGGCACTCCCCTCGGTTTAGCAGCCATAATCTATCCACGTCGGCTGTGCATGTGCGTGCAGGCAGTGGGCCGCTTCCCATCTAGTGGTGCCCACTGAAACATTGCGACGTCCTGGCTTGCTACGACTTTCTTCCTAAGTTGAGTTTCTATCTTGCAGCAATTGGGCGTTAATTTAAGCAGTAATGCCCATTATTCTAAAGCCATATTGAGACGCCCGGCTTAACCTGGATGGTTAACAGGATGGTTAGTTTAATTTGTGGAAAGGGATCAAAATAAGGGGCAGTCAGTTACACTCGAACATACAACTTTATTATCTCATCCAACATTACAACAGCCATCAAAAATTTTTTTTCAAACACACAGCTTTGATCTTTGGGACTTAATTAGCAGCTGAAAGCCACTTTAATTTAAAAATGACTGAAGGCCAATAACTTAAAACGCAAGCATAATCAGAAATTTAATAAGCAAGTCTTATCGTACAACAGTTCTTTATTTAGGCTGAAGGCCCAAGGAATTTGAGATTTTCAGAGCAAACAATTTGAGTTCAAAATCGGCCGAAAGCCCAACACACAAGACAAAACAACATTACTTTGAGAAAAAAAGCCTTAAATAGAACAGTTCTTAATTAGGCAAAACTCAACCAAAACATAAATTTAAAAGTCAAAAACTTATCTTAAAAGAGTTATTTAGTTAGGCTGAAGGCCCAAAGAATCAGTCACTTCAAGAGCAAACAAGTTAAATTCAAATCGGCTGAAATCCTAACACCTAAAACTCCATAACATTAATTTTTTCCAAAATACCAAAGGCATTGGGTGGAACAGTTCTTTAATTTAGGCTGAAGGCCTTAAGAGCAAAACAACTCAATCTCAAAATCGGTTGAAGGCCCAACACTTAAAATTCAACAACATTAAAATTTTTATAATACCAAAGGCCTTAGGTGAAACAGTTCTTTGAATTAGGCTGAAGGCCTTAAGAACAAAACAAATCAAACTCAAAATCGGGTGAAGGCCCAACACTTAAAATTCAATAACATTAAAACCTTCAAAATGCCAAAAGTCTTACGTAAACAGTTCCTTAAATTAGGCTGAAGGCCTACAGAATCTTATGCCTTAAGAGAAAAACAACCTTAATTTAATAAAATAATAGGCTAGAAGCCATACAAGTACAAATAACAAGAACAAATTTACAAAATGCAGTACACCTAAGGGCGCTCAGATGTTCGAGGGTCGGCCTGGAATTCAAACACTAACGCTCGCTTAGGTGAGACAGGCAGTCAGGCCAACCATACACGATCAGACGACAACTCAACCAACCGACAGTCATCGGACCCACTGACCAGATAACTTCCACTTCACCTGACCAGGGCACAACAGGGAGTTCAATGGAACAACGTAGAAGATATTGGCGCCCACAACCAAACATACATGGAGCTGTCGAACTACACACTGTGTTGGACAGCAACAACACAATGAGAAACAACTGTGTCTGAAATTTACGTCAACGGCCAGGGCAGATAACCGGAACGTTAACGGTCACAAGGCAGAAGATTCCGCTGGTGTACTTCAATTCAAATAACCAAATACAGTGAAACTGCACTGGAGGGTGGCTAGAATTTTCCAACTTGAAAACGACATTGTTGCTCGTGGGACTGTCCCAACAGCTGACAACGAACTCCAAACTTCACAATGTAAACAGTCTTGACTTGCTGGTAGATAAAATCAAAACGCAACTTACGTGTCCAGGGACGGTGAGCCACGGACCTCATAGCAATGGGAACAGCCCCACACACTGCGACATGCATAGAGACCACCAGCAGCCCCAGCCAAACTACGTCCCGTGGAGAATTCCCCACTGCTGTACGCCAACCGACTGACTCCCAGGCCCGGAAATGGTGAAAGGACCAAATATATGTCGGCCGATGAGATGACGAACCAAACGACCAACCATTGATCGTCCCGCTCCAATCTCCCTCCTTCGGACAGTTCATATGTGTCGCCAACGGTCGGCAAGCACTAGCTGTCGGCGCCTCAGTGGCGGCCCGTCCCTGACTTCACTGCTGCTGCATCCCACTGTACTGCTGGTCCGTCTTCAGCTGACTGCCAGACACACGACGACCTGGAAATACTGTCGGTCGCTGCAGCGATGGTACGACAGTGCACTTATTATCGATATGCACTGCTGCTGCCGCTCACGGGCAAGTTAGGCAGGAAGTTAGTGACACCAGTAAATAGAATAAGAACGAGAGGCGGCAGTACCGTAATAGAAGATGACAATGAATAAATGGTATGAACACGAGCTGTGCACGGCTCACATATTATTCAGACCTGGCCTGTCGTACCTACACCTTCCATGTTTTTCCTGTTTGAAGTTTGGTTTTAACGTAATGGTGTAATGCTCAATTTCATAACTGGTATTTTATTGTTTTTCGATGTTAGTATTTTAATTATTCCCAAGGGACTTCTCTAGTTAATCAATTATTGGATATTTGTGTTGATAACAGACTTTTGTAAATTTATGCTACTACATTTCTTGTAAGTTATATACATTAATGTAAAGCACCTCTTTTAGGCGAATGTTTGAATATTAATCTTTATCATCATTGCTGTCATTGTTTACCCAGTACTAAGCACGTATTTGAATTATATTTGATTGTGCCGCTTGCTTGTCAGTCCTCCCTAAATTGGTGCATTTCATTGGTTTAAATTAACTAATGAATCATTAAATCGTTCAACTGAAGAAATTTTGCAGTTACCGCCTGAGTCATTTGCATTTTATAAGTGTTTTTGTTCTATGCGCAATAAAGGATTATTGGACTTTTCAGAAGTAACAAATGACTTGAATTAAATGGCCTGCGTCTTTCTCATACCTATTTAGGTACTTCTTTATCCTATGATGTCCACTGACCTTGGGATGGTAGCAGAGCGTGGTTGATCGCTGACAAGTCATTTGTTGCTGTTTTTCTTATATATTGTGCCTAATACATCGCATTGTAATTGTTCCAAATTTAATTTGACTTGATGTAGAACAGAGGTTGTGGATTAACTTGTCTTCGGCGCGAGCAGCTTCAATATTTTGCAGCTAAGGAAACAAGATGATGGCAGTGTGTGAGAGGGGGGGGGGGGGGGGGAGGATAGAGTATCGGAGTTTGTGGCTCGTTGGCGCACCATCTGGTCCAGTCCGTGAATTGCCCCTTCTGTTTATTGATTGGATAGCCAATGAATTGCTATTTATTTATTTAATGGGATAATAATAATTATTAAAAGGTGGCAATTTTATTTAAGCACTGATCTTACTCTTTCGATTGTTGCGCGTCAGCGATAGTGCAATGCTGCTCGCTGAAGAATGCACATTGTAACCTCCCCACAAAATTTTTTCTCATTTAGCGTAACCTCAAAACAGAAAAATTCCTAAATCTCTCAACAGCAAAAAATTATAATAATGTCGTTCACATTCACTGTAACGTCCCAACAAAAAAAAAAAAAAAAATCTGTTACCTGGTAATAATACAATGTAACTAACCTCACAATTAAATTGTCGCTCACTTATAACTTTTCAATAATTGACTGTGAATTTAACCTGGTAAATTTTGGACGTCAGAAGTGCTGCGTCATGGCCCTGAAAGATCATTCTGAATAAAAAAGAGAAAAATTGTTACCTCAATGAAGTCGCCAGATAACGCATATATATATATCTGCTCTTAAAATAATGTTTTCTGGCACAGCCCTGTGCAATGGTGGCCGATAGATTTGTCATTTATGAAAGTAAGCAACTGATTTTTCTTTTGCAACAATCAGGATGATCATGAATGGAAGAAATTAGTAAATTCTTTAAATTGAAATGAATGGTTGTTAAAAGTTACTTTTTATGAGAAAGATTATTATTACGACAAATTTTGAAACATTTACATGGGACTTGAGATGACATTACTACATATGAGTGAGGCTGCTTTTTACCTTATACAATAATACCCAGGCTCCGGCATCGCTGCACCACGACCGGCCCAGCCAACACGATACACCAGACCAGACGAGAGCAGACTGCAGACTAGCAACAACTTACTGCTACAGCTACACAGTTCCTACTGCAGTCAACACTGCTCTCTGGTCAGAGATTCTCTTATACCTTGCATATTGCAGGCAGCGCATGAGCAATACATCGAAATTACATCTGCTCGGACCTCTTACATAACCCTCCATGGGGGGGGGGGGGGGGGGTCAAAAATTTGGCAGCGATGGTGAGTCAATTGGACTTGCCATGAGCAACTAATTTTTCTTAATTAACTAAGTTTACAGTCACAGAGTATATACATATATATAAGTACAGAACATAAAATGAAATAGAATGCACATGCACTGAGTACAGAACATATCAAGAAATGACAAAATGTATACGCAATGAGTACAAAACATATTAACAAATGACATAAAGTGCACACGCACTGTATATATTTTAACCATTTTACAAGAACTAGGAAAGGAATGGGAAGGATTGCATCATGGTTGTAGCACAGTAGGTTGCACGTAGCTGCACTGAAAGTCCATATCTTTCTACAGAAGCACAACACCAAGTGAGACAATCTGAAGTTGTCTTCCCTGAAGTGTTAATCAGTGTAGCCAAGACACCGAAATGTTGTATTATTATTCAATGTTATCATTTCGGTAGTACATTAGGTACACCAAACAGTAGGACCATAATAACATCTCCATCGTTCAAGGTGGCGGACAGCGTGATGTGTCACCAGCACTATCTTGTAGAATTCTTACTCTTTCACCAACGCAGAATTAGTGCAAAAACCAGATATAGTGCTCCATGATCATGAGGATGGACAGGACAAACGGATATTGCGGTAATTTCTGGTAATTAGGTCAGAAGGTGAAGGACATTAAGTCTTATGCTAGTCATCATTGGGAATTACACTAGTCTATCAACCAATCTGAGTAATTGTTAGCACTCATTGCCTAGTTACTAAACATTTCTGTACTATGTATGGAGTATTACAGAACATTATTCATAAGTCACTTGATTACAGTAAACATTGGCACTCATTGGCCAGTTACAAACCATTTTATGCATAGTTCAGAAGTTATCATTCAAAACAAGAGTTAATTAATGGCATAGCATTTACATAATTCATCTAATTATAGTAATCATTGACACTCATTGGCCAGTTGCAAACCATTTTTATGCATTGTTCAGAAGTTATCATTCAAAACAAGAGTTAATTAATGGCATCGCATTTACATAATTCATCTAATTGTAGTAAACGTTGGCACTCATTGGCCAGTTACAAACCATTTTTATGCATTATTCAGAAGTGGTCAATCAAAGCAAGAGTTAATTAATGGCATAGCATTTACATAATTCATCCATTATAGTAATCATTGGCACTCATTGGCCAGTTACAAACAATTTTTATGCATTGTTGAGAAGTCATTATTCAAAACGAGAGTTAATGAGTGTAGCATCAAGCTACTGGTATTCGTTTATAATAGCATGTAAGTGACATAAGACAAATTTAAAATATAAGAAACAGTGGCATTCATTGGCCAGTTACAAAGTATTCATACCTTTATTCAGTATTATTCAGAATGGTTAATGGCTCTGAGCACTATGGGACTCAACTGCTGAGGTCATTAGTCCCCTAGAACTTAGAACTAGTTAAACCTAACTAACCTAAGGACATCACAAACATCCATGCCCGAGGCAGGATTCGAACCTGCGACCGTAGCAGTCTTGCGGTTCCAGACTGCAGCGCCTTTAACCGCACGGCCACTTCGGCCAGCTATTATTCAGAAGTCTGTAAGTAGACTGTATAGGTTTTTTTATTGGTAACGTCACATAGCGCTCTGTTTGAAAATCACTAGCTGTGCTGTGTGCAGTCTGTGGCTGGTTTGCATTGTTGTCTGCCATTGTAGTGTTGGGCAGTTGGCTGTTAACAGAGGGTAGTGTTCCGCAGTTGGAGGTGAGCAGCCAGCAGTGGCGAATGTGGGGAGAGAGATGGTGGAGTTTTGAAATTTGTAAGACTGGATGTCATGAACTGCTATGTATATTACGATTTTTCAACACTATTAAGGTAAATACATTGTTTGTTCCCTATTAAAATATTTTATTTGCTAACTATGCCTATCAGTAGTTAGTGCCTTCAGTAGTTTGAATCTTTTATTTAGCTGGCAGTAGTGGCGCTCGCTGTATTGCAGTAGTTCGAGTAACGAAGATTTTTGTGAGGTAAGTGATTTGTGAAAGGTATAGATTAATGTTAGTCAGGGCCATTCTTTTGTAGGGATTTTTGAAAGTCAGACTGCGTTGCGCTAAAAATATTGTGTGTCAGTTTAAACACAGTCATGTATAATTGTTCAAAGGGGATGGTTCAAGTCATCATTCAAAATGATAGTTAATTATTGGCATAGCATTTATAGAGTATAACAAAAATATTATTTACAGAAATTATTGGCATATCATTTATGCATTATTACAAAACATCATTCAGTATTACTCAGAAGTCATCATTCAAGTGACATAGGACATATTTAGAATGTAACACACTGTAACTATTACTCAAGGTCTGTGGTCCAATAAAACATAGATATAGTGGATTCAATACATCTGAGAAATTTGCATTATATAGAACTAGAAATATCTCTTAAACTGGTAGCATTATTTGGGACTGGTAATACATTTTTTTGTGCTAGCAATGCATTGCGTTGAGATCGATGATTAATTGCTGGGGCATGAAAATATTTGCTTTTGATTTATTGCTTGAAATAAGTATTAATAACGACATTCGTCATGAGTCAGCTGTAGCAAGGTTATGAACAAGTAGAGTATATGTGATCACATTCATGAATGACACACACAAATGGGTAAAAAAATGCAAGTACTAGAACAGGTTTATTGACTAACTGCTTATAGCACATTAATTTCATGAATAGCTTCTCCTGGAAAAAATACAAAATAGATTATTGAGCTGAAAGAAGAAACGCATATTATGCTGAAAAGTAGTGAACTTTGAATTAACAGGTAATGAAACGTGTACTCAATATGTATGTACTCTAGCTGTCCTCTCCAAAACATTCAGTCATTATACCATGCGACATAAGACATACTGTCAAAACGAACTGCAACAAATTCTTAAATAACTACATAGCATATTTTAACTAATAGTAAATATATAAACTTCATCATTATTCTCATATGCAAAGAAAAACTTCATTATTCATATTACCATAACTTCATTACTATCATCACCTGCAAAGAAAAACCTCATCATTCATATTAGCATATTCTTCATATAACTATTCATCATCATTCATTATCATCTGCAAAAGAGACACTTCATTATTCATTATTCATATTACCATTTACTTCATACAACTATTCATAGTATAGAGTTTCTTATTTCCAGCATATTTCATCACTAAAATTAACATCTGTAGTTCTATCTGACAGCCTGCACCAATCGCCTCGTATTCTGAAAGAAAAATAATTAGTTAAGACTGCTATCATACGATGTGTATAGTATATTCTTGTTAATGCTTGTTAATTCTGATCCATTTACTCTTCGTCACAAGATATTGCATTTTCTTTCCTTCATTCTGATGGTGAAATTCCCATTTCATAGTAATCCACTGTGGTTTGCTTAAGTTATTTATTTTACACGTTATTGCTTTCTGAAAATGATGAATAAGGATTAATATCTTGCATTTAAATCATATACTCATTAAATAAAAACTTGTTTCTAGTGATATAATTAAGCATACAGCATAGCATGACAGAAAACGTATTAGGTCAAAAATATAGACAGTTTTCAAGTGCAAAAAATGTACACAGAGTATCATAATGTAGTAGCAAAATCTGTAGAATAGTCACGATGTTGAGATATCATAAGGCAAAATGTCAAAGTCAACTGATGTTTGTTATATCTTAAAGATTTCATAGTGCACACAAACAAAACAGGAAAACAATCATACATACACGAAAAATGGAAAATGTGCACGGTCTGATATATAACGACAAGAAAAGCGACCTGCTAACATTAGCTTGCCGAGCACTTGCCAAGAAAAAATATGATAATCATCAGTAAGTGTTCATATAAATATAATTGCATAAGTGGTCATATCAAAAACAGGAAATGGCATTACAGTGTGATAAATCATAGAGTATGTTCATTCAAAAAAAGGTTTAATATTGGACACCTGGTGATTGGCTTTGCTTTTTTTGGTTCTCAAAGTTTCGACGTGTACTACATTGGGGTGAGGCATGCTGCGAATTCGATATGGACCTGCGTATAGAAGCTCAAATTTACTACATCTACTCTTTCCTCTGTTGGACAAATAGTGTGTGCGTACTTATATCTTCTGTCCAACGTGAAAGTCACGGTGTGTACAAATCTGTTTTTGCTGTCTTCTCCGGCGCTCTGCGGCACGTTTGATGTTGTTCAGCGCAATGTCAATTATTTCATGGTGTCGTAGTCGACGAGATGTAGGAAAGGATACTAATTCTTTAATTTTGTTAGGTGGTTCAACATTTTTCAGTATAACAGTCGGAGATAGCATAGTAGATTCATCTGGTATCGAGTTAATTACATCCTGGAATGAGAGTATGTGTATGTCCCAATCGATATGTTTTTTATGGCAGTATATTCTACATAGTTTACCTATTTCTTTCATTAGTCGTTCACAAGGGTTCGAAGAAGCGTGGTACCTGGATATATAGATCGGAGAAATATTTGTTGTTCGTAACATACGTGTCCATATAGCAGATCGAAACTGTGGTCCATTGTCGGAAATTACTTTCAATACATGCTCTACATGAAATAGAAAATGTTTTACAAATGCTTTCGAAACAGATTTAGCAGTAGCTTTGCGTAACGGAGTGAAGGTAACAAATTTCGAAGTGAGTTAAACAGCTACAAAGATGTAGCAAAAACCTCTATTACTTCTGGGAATCGGACCAAAAATGTCTACAGCGGCCATGTGTCTCAATTTAACGGGTACAATGGGATGTAACGGAGGAATATGTGAAGTCGTGTCTGACTTAGCTTTCTGGCAGGGTTTTAAATGACGCTAAGACTCGTCGAATACGTTTCTCCATGTTGGCAAAGTAACAGTTCTGTCTCAGTATAAGAAAACATTTTCTGGCTCCGTAATGTGCGTAACTTAAATTAGTACAACAAATTAATTAATAAGTTCGTCAGGAATGCATAGTAACCAGTTGTTGCTGTCAGGGTGAGAGCGGCGAAACAGAATGTTATTGCGTACAGTGTAATGGTTTTTGATGGTAACATTATTCCTATCTTGCCAAAGGTGTTCAATTTCTTTCCACACGTTGTCTTTGCTCTGCTCCTGTGCTATGTCTCGTAATGATGCCGAAATAAAATTTTCGAATGCAACTTGTTGAATATACATGATGCTAAAATTTGCTTGGCAGAAGTTGGTTGCGATGTCTTGCTGATTGTTGCTGAGAGAACGGGATAGTGCGTCTGCTACAATGTTTTGTGTACCGGGAATGTGAATAATTGTAAAATTAAATTCCTGTAAATATAGTTTCCATCTGCTTAACCTGTCGTGAGTAAATTTTGCGGAAAGTAAAAACTGGATAGCTCTATGATCTGTGTAAACGGTCGTATGTCTTCCATAAAGAAAATGCCGAAATCTCGTAAATGCCCATACAACACATAATGTTTCAAGTTCTGTAACAGAATAATTGCGTTCAGCAGGTGACAGATGCGACTTGCAAAGGCGATGTTTTTAATTACTGTAGAACCATCTTCTTCAATTTCCTGAAAAATGTGTACGCCTAAAGCGGTGTTAGAACTGTCGGTGGCAATTGAAAAATTTCTAGTTAGATCAGGGTGTGATAAAAGTGGTGCGTTCAACAAAGCATGTTTCAGATTAGCAAATTCAGAATGTGCTTGGCTATCCCAGGACCAAATAGTGTTTTTACCTGTCAATTGACATAATCTAGGGGTGTCTAAAGCAGAGTAATGAATAAATTTACAAAAAAAAGTTAATTAAACCCAAAAAGCTGCGTAGTTGTTTCTTCGTCGTAGGAACAGTAATGTCACGTAAAGCTTGAAGTTTTTCCGGGCCAGGCGCAATGACTTCTGCTGAAATTACATGTCCAAGAAATTTTATAGAAGTTTTGCCAAAGTGTGATTTGCTACGATTAACTGTGAGTCCTTGTGCACGAAAGGTTTGTAACACTTGTTCAAGAATCAAATTGTGTTCAGACCAGTTAGCTTCTGCAATAAGAACATCGTCTACATACGTTGTGATTCTGTCTTTAAGTTCTGTCGGAAGTATAGTATTCAAACCGCGAATAAATGCTGCTGAAGAAATAGTTAAACCGAACGGTAATTTGCAAAATTGATAACAGTCACCAAAACAGAGAAAAGCCGTGTACTTTCTACAGTTCGGATGGAGCTGTATTGGCCAAAATCCCGATTTCAAATCTAACGTAGAATAAATAGCAGTACCATGAAATTTCTGTAGAAGTTCTTCTAGTGTCTGTGGGCGATCAGTTTCATTAATAATAATGTCGTTGATGTGACGCGAATCAAGTACGAGGCGAAGTGAACCATCCTTTTTCGTAACAATATGGAGCGGGTTTATGTACGGACAAACTGCCGGTTCAATAATTCCTTAGTCAAGCATAGCTTGCAATTCTTTCTTAACTCGTTCTCTGTGGATATAAGGAATGAGATAATGTTTGGCTTTAAATGCGTCGTGCTGTTTAACTTGAAATTCATACATAAAACCGGACATAGTACCAGGGATGTTGTCAAAAACTGGAGCTTGCTGTAAAGGAATTTTGCGTAGCTCCGAACGTGCGTGCGTTCGTCGTCTGTATTTGCACTGCTCTGTTTAACTTTGTCAGAAATCATTTGCATAACGTCATAGTCGTCTTCGTCTGGAGTATTATAGTTGTGTACGTACGTATCTATGAACAATTAGGAATGACAGTCTACGTTACGTGATGCAGAAATGACCTCTGTACGATTAATTGTTTGTTCTTCTACAGATAAAGAGTGCTGAAATTCTGAAGCCAGTTGTATATTTTCATCCTTTAACATTAAATACGAATTTTGAAAGTCAATAATTGCGTCATGTTGTACCAGAAAATTCGTACCTAAAATAACGTGTGTTGTCAGTAAGGGAACAATCCAAAAATTTGAGTGAAACGTATGACCTGCAATACAAAATGATAAGTGTGTCTGTAACTTTACATCTACTCCTTTACCAGATACTGGTCCTTTTACTTTAGTTTTGCCTAATGGTAAAGTAGGATAGGTATTCTCTTTGTTACATTTGTTGAAAGTTTCTTCATTTATAACTGACATAAGTGATCCAGAATCGATTACTGCTGAAAATTTGGGTGATCCAATCTTTACTTCAATGACAGGGTCGGAAATGGTTTTTTGAATAACTGGTTTTTCATGAAAAAGTGTGTCTCGGATGTCGTCAAAAGTAATAAGATTTTCGTGAACAAGATTCTCTATGTCAAAAGTATTTCTTACGTTGCTGGAAGATGCAACCTGTACTGTATCTAGTCAAATTCTATCTGACGTGCTATTGTTTGCAGGAGGATGCTGTGGCATTTCAACTATTTGTACTCTTCTGTTATTTCTTCCTGACGTATTCCGTTCGGGATGATACCTACTGTCTGGTTCATTCATGATTATCTGTTGTTGTGGTTGATTCTGCTGCTGGTAAGACCGACTGTTACGCTGAAAATTGTGCTCATTACTTTTACGTCTGTCATTATAATCATTGCTATACGGCGCATTGCGATATGAGTTGAAATGGTGTGTTTTCTGTACGTAGTGATTTCCTTGTTGCTGTGCAGTACTATTTGGCGGAGCCGACGCTATACGTATAGGCGGCGAAACATTAAAGCTTGTTTGACCTTGTACATTACATTGTTGGTTAGGTATGCTAACCGTCTGGTTTTGATGCTGTTGTTGGGAAAAACCTCTATTGTTACCAAAATGTGGTTCCTGTTGTTAATAATTTTGACGATACTGATAATTAAAATTTTTTCTGTTATTAAAGTTACGCTTATAGTTCTTGTCATTTCGGGAGTGTGTAATGAAAAGTGTCACTTTCGGTAAAACTTGTCACATCAGGTTTTCTTCACTCATTCTTAATTCTAGATAGATCGATAGTTGAAGAGTTGTTTTAACAGATATGAAGGATAGTGAAAGAGAAGGCAGCAGTGCAGAAAACTAAAGATGAAATAGCACTACTACGGCTCGGGGCCCTGTGCATGCTACGGCACATATTCATTGAAGCGTAATGAATCCCCTGAGGTCTTTTACGCACTGCAAATAAATTTTGGTTTCTGTGTTACAGGCAATGCCGGTGAAAATTCAAAAGCAAGTTGTTGTATCCAGTCCATTCTACTAGTTTCTGCGTTACAGGCTAAGCTGCAGAAAATACAAAAGAAAATTGTCGTATCCAGTCCAAAACATGTATTTGTGTTCTGTCATTTTTAAATACTTTAAATTTCCTCACGGATAGAAAGTGCTTGTAATCAAAATTTTCGTCTCTGAATGTCTGAACAGGTTCAGGATTGTATGCTAATCTATTTGTCTGTGACTGTTCGGAATCTTACTCACGTACTCTCTCTAAATTACCTAAATTACACTGGCTGTGTGAGTCTGACAAATGTTCGGAAAGTGGCGTATGCTGTGATGTATTAAAGGCTGAAATATTTTTCATCTCTGTCACTTCTTGCTGTAAAGTTGACAATTTTCTACATAATGTATTATTGGATGAACCTATCTCACTGATCGTCTGCTGTAAATTTTGGAATTCGGGTGTTCGATTAAGCGAAACTGGTGACGTGTCGTCTGATTTGGTGTCATTATTATTTTCGATAACATCAATATGACTGGCCAATTCATCATATTTTTCAGTCAGTGCTTTTACCTGATCATCGTTTTTAGTATCACAAGCATTAATTTGTTTTTGTATTTTATGTGTGGTTTTGTTCAATTTCTTAACGTCTGCTTTGATGGCATCGGGATCCTGTTTTAATTCCAACTTTTCAAATCTGTTGATGATTGTCTGAAAGTTTAATGTGTGTGTGTCTGTTTTTGTTTTAAGATCGGAGATTTCATCATGCAATTCGGTGTTCAACTTTTTAATTTCGTCTGATACTGTAGCAATATTGTTGTCTACGTATGTTTTTGCTTTCGTAAACAATTTACGCTTATCTTCCTGTCTCTGTGCAGTAATTGTTTCCATGACTTGTTGCTTTACTTTATTCTGTTCCTATATAAATTTAATGTAATGCGTTTCACTGTTGTGTAGGTGCTGATTAAAACGTTCGTCAATTTGTCTGTTTTGGTGATCAAATTTCGTGTCTACTTTCGCATCCAGTGTGCGTGAAAGTTATGATGACATTAATTTAAACTCGTCGCGTAACTGTGTTGCGTTTTCAGAACATTGTTTAGCGACTGCATTAATTTCATCTCTAAGTAATTTAGTTGTGGCTGCATGTGTATTACTTAATTCTTGAGCCACAGATCTAATTTCTTCACTACTGCTCCTAGCACAAGCCTTAATTTCCTCACGTAATTGTTCTTTAGTATCATGACATTGCGCGGCAACGGCTGTAATCTGTTCACTAAGTTATTTGTTTTGTTCATTAAGTTGATTGAAATTGTTATCTTGCTTATCATTCGACTGTTTGGAATTGTTGTCTAGTTTTTAAGTTGTTGTTTGAGATTTTCATTATTTTCATTAAGTTGTTGTTTGAGACTTTCATTAAGTTGTTGTTTGAGATTTTCACTAAGTCGTTTGTTTGATTCATGAAGTTGTAGCAATAATGCCATAACTTGATCCATGCCAATATTACCTACTCAATTCTCTGTGCTGTTTAATGGCGTACCTGCAAATGTCACGTTTTGTGTAACCATTTGCTCATTCTCTGATTCTTGAAAAGGTTCGCCAATTGGATGTGCACTGTGGGTCACTACCTCGGAATCAAACAAATCTGACGCATCTTGACTATATTGTTCATCTTCGTGAGAAAAATTTATCTGTTCACTATGCAAATTTTGCAAATCAGGCGTGTCAAACTGGGCAGCGTTCATTGTATCGGAACGTGCCGCGTCATCAATTGTTAAATTTACTGTGGACATAATTGAATTTGTTTGCCCATCATTAGGATTTAACTCAGTACTAGTGATCGGCAGGCACTGGTTATCTGTAATTAGAGGATTATCGCTATTACACTGAGTGTCGCAAGTATTATCGGTCAAATTATTCGACTCGGCTATTTCACTCATTGCACATCGCGATGTACTGTTAACAGTTTTTCGCGGCATTTTTCACAAATCAAAATTAAGCACAAAAATGAAACAAAGACGAAGAAAAAATGGAACAGACACAATTACAACTAAGAGCAATAAATTGCCGATGATCTGTGAAAGAAAGAGTGACAAATTAGTAAATGCGTTGCGCCAGATGCAAACTACATTTAAGTAAATAAGAGCAGATATATGACTACTTCTCAAAAATTCACAAGGAAAATACGATCCTGGGCGGTTGTCCCCATGTGTAACCTCCCCACCAAATTTTTTCTCATTTAGCGTAACCTCAAAACAGAAAAATTCCTAAATCTCTCAACAGTAAAAAATTATAATTATTTCGTTCACATTCAGTGTAACGTCCCATCAAAAAAAAAATAATTCAGTAACCTGGTTATAATACAATGTAACTAACCTCACAATTAAATTGTCGCTCACTTATAACTTTTCAATAATTGACTGTGAATTTAACCTGGGAAATTTTGGACGTCAGCAGTGTTGCGTCATGGCCCTGAAAGATCATTCTGAATAAAAAAGAGAAAAGTTGTTACCTCAATGAAGTCGCCGGATAACGCATATATATCTGCTCTTAAAATAATGTTTTCTGGCACAGCCCTGTGCAATGCTGGCCGACAGATTTGTCATTTATGAAAGGAAGCAACTGATTTTTCTTTTGCAACAATCGGGATGATCATGGATGGGGGAAATTAGTAAATTCTTTAAATTGAAATGAATGGTTGTTAAAAGTTACTTTTTATGAGAAAGATTATTATTACGACATTTTTAAAGCATTTACATGGGACTTGAGATGACATTACTACACATGCGCGAGGCTGCTTTTTACCTTATACAATAATACTCAGGCTCCGGCATCGCTGCACCACGACCGGCCCAGCCAACACGATACACCAGACCAGACGAGAGCAGACTGCAGACTAGCAACAACTTACTGCTACAGCTACACAGTTCCTACTGCAGACAACACTGCTCTCTGGTCAGAGATTCTCTTATACCTTGCATATCGCGGCAGTGCATGAGCAATACATCGAAATTACATCTGCTCGGACCTCTTACAACATTTTATAAGAATAAAATTATAATTACATTTTTGATATCATGAATATTTCTTTAAATCATGAAAATAAGGTTTGACACCGTCGTAATATTAATTTTCATCGTTGTAGCACTACATCCGGTGTTGACATCACTGAGGACACTAGAGGCGAGGTAGGAGGCGCAGTTTATAGCCGTTCTTCAGCCATACAGGAGTTTGATCGAAATTTGAATTTTCTCAGACATAGCAAGCCCACCTGTTAACTACAAACTTTACCGTTTGAAGGGTCGTTTGGCCGATTTAGTGGGTCCTCAACTCAGTCAGTCGCAGCAGGGTCTGGTTGATAAATTGCAGGGTGAGTTTCAGAAATTGTTGATCTCAACTGGTAACTCAGGGTTGCAAGAAAAATTTATTCATAACTGGGTGCATAGTTTGGAGTCAGCTAATTTAGATCAGGAGATTCGACCTGGGTATCCTCTTGCAACTGAAGCCCACGTTGCCTCTACCTGCGCCTACTTGCAGAGCTACATTATGTATTTTCTAAAGGATATATCTGGGTTATTACTTGATCAATTAGATCAGGTCAGGCATCCATTGTATTAACCGTCCGTTTCAAACGTCATGTCGATGCTTTTAGGTTTGTTGCATCCCCTAGCCCGTGGCTATTTAGGTGATATTTCGATCGAGTCGAGGTAGTTTAATTGATTTGAAGCGGCGTATTCTCCAAGAGAAATTGCCACCGCGTGCCAACAGTGAATTAGAACTGACACATTATTGGCGCGTTCAGGTGCTTTGCTTTGCTTCCCTACATACAGCATGTTCGCACCGCAGTTGCCGCCCTACAGATGACCGTCGTGGACTAAGAGAGCATCTTGGAAGTTATGAGACCCGAGGACCGGGCACGCCCAATTTCCTGAATTAAATATATTAGTTCGTTCAATTGGGGCCGTAAGGTTTGCTGATAAACAGCGGCGTCCGGGTAAGGGGGGGAGCGAGTTTCAGGACTTTCCACACTTAACTAGTGTCGTCCTTCTTTATCTGGCGAACGCTCGGAAAGATGTTGTTTTCGTTGCTGATCCAAAGATCATTTCGTGCGGGCGTATGCCGACGAACGCCCATCCCGATCGGGTAGCTGACATCATCATAAAAAGGGGAGAAGCCGTAGGCGAAGAGGTCCAGCAGATTGCTCTCGTATCGTTGCTGCTAAGGATTCTGCCCATCCCTTTGTTTGTGCTAGTCTAACCGAAGAACCTGTTTGTGCGTTGTTGAATTCCGGTAGCGCCGTTCCTCTTTTTGCTTACAGCTGGTGTCTAGAGTTCAGGAACATTTGTAGGTTTTTTCCCCGGCGCTCTCCTCAGGGATGTCGTACCGCCAATGGGCAAGATTTACTTTTATCTGGGGAAGTAAAAGGGAAATTAACTATTTGTGGAGTTTCGTGACGGTGACCTTTTTGTCGCGAGGAGTTTGTCTGTTACGTTAATTCTTGGGTGTGATTTCATAGGTCTGACTGGTCTGGTGCTCGATTTGGACCGTAACACCTTTTGGTTTAAATTTTCTTTCTTAGAGAAAATAGCATTGTGTTCGAACCGTTTTGCTGGTAGCGTTAATTCCGTTCAGCTTCAGGATCTCGAATTTAACGTTGGCCACCTGGCTGTCAATGAAGCACGAGAACTGTTAAGCGTTTTGCACCAGTTTTGTGATGTGTTATCTGATAGGCTCGTTGCTGTTCTTTCTTGGTCCTGGACCATGTGCTGAGGGATTTGAAGTTCCGCTGTATCTACGACTATCTAGACGACATAGTGATTTATAGTCAACATCTTGAACACCTCTGTCAAGTTTTGATCTGGTTTCGGAAAGTTGGTCTTACGGTAGACCTTAGCTAGGAGCAAGGTTTCCTTTTAAGGGCAATTAGTGTCCGGTAATGGGATTAGTTTCGACCACTATTTTTCGTACCTGGGCAATAAAATATTGTTGGACTTTTGTGAAGTAACAAATGACTTGTGATGAATGGGGGTGCACCTTCCCCATGCCGGTTTAGTTGTTTCCTTATCCTGGAGCATCCACTGACATTTTACTTATATCATAGTGGTCAAGCAACTTTTACAGTCAGATCCTAACCATTTCTTTAAAATTTGGGAAATTTCGCAAAAAGCGAAAGCCATGGAGTAAAGTGTGACAGTAAAATTCGAACCTAGACGTGCCACGCTGGTTTTGTCCTTGGTATTAACAAAAGTCTTTTAACAAAGAGAAAGGTAAAGAGCCGTAGGACTGCTCCAGTCCCGGGTCTACAGGATTTTTCAGTTACATTACTCTCCATGCAGGAGAATTAACCTAGGATCGTTTCTTATCATACGATTCCGTACTAAGGAACAGTTTCAAATGGAGCAGGTATGCAGTCCTTTGCAAGTGATATTGTCTCAGCATATTTCAGTTCTGGGAATAATGGGAGACATTTAAGCACAGGAAGAGCAAAAAATGGGAGCCCTACAAGTCATCGGGTGTATGATGTTGCCTGACTGCCGTCTATTAAATACACATTGTTGCTTCCAAGGTGCTGGAAAGACAGCCAGTTGCTGAGATGGCGGTGTATTCCACGTTGCGGCTACTCACAAAGGATTATATCTAACACCTTCAAGCAAAAGCATACAACTAAGAGCAGGATGTTGCATCTCCATTCTTTTATTACCCAGGACGCACCCGACAGTACGTTTCCACAGGAGGCGGAGTGGTGTCCATAACCAACTTAACGTGGTGTGGATGCATTAGCCGTGGCTGTGGACTCCGACCAACGGTGCGGTACAATAGTCTGTGGTGTTGGTTTGCAGGCCTGTTTGGGTGTCATTTTTCGAACGTGCAAGTAGTCGATGTGCCTATGTACCGGCATGCTCGCTGTAAAAATTTGAAAATAACGGCTCCAGACAGACTATCTGAAGCGATTTTAGCATTAACTGAATGGTGAGCGGGAAAAATGTTCAGCCCCCTACACCAGATCACCAGTGTCGTTTACTGGGTCGCGAAAATTAATTTTTATACTCAAACTAGTTGATTTAAATAGGAATTCCCTAATAATAAATTTAATGGGTCCATGCTTGATACCAATTATCTAGTCTTTTAATCCGCAACATGAACCTGTAATCAGATTTTCTGAATTAATTTTATTTCTTTCTGTGACTTTATCTTCTGTTTCTGGAAAGGGCAGTTTGGGTGGAATCGGCGCGTGTTGTGTTCTTACCTGCCCCAGCCTCAAGCTTACCACTGTTACCACAATGATGATTCCTTGATACGTCACGGTGTATCACATCACTGATCCCCTCTGTTACTCAAGTTGTCCCATAAATTTCTTCCCTCCCCAGTTCCATTCAGTACATCATCATTCGATATATAACACACCCACCTAATTTTCAACATTTTTCTGTAGCTCTACGTTTCAAAAGTTTTTATTCTAATGGTGTCTGAAAGAGCTTATTGTGTAAGTTTCGCATCCATACAATGCTGTAATCCTAATATATTCAGAAATGATTTCCTATCACGTAAGTTTATCATCGATGTTAACAAAATTCTGTCTTTCACAAACGTTTTTCTTTGTGTTACCAGACTGCAATTTGTGTGCTCTCTGCTTCGGCCATCATCACTTATCTTGCTGCGCCAATTGAAAATGTACTTGGCCATTTATAGTGTGCATTTCCTAGCCTAGTTCCCTCAGTGTCGCCTGATTTAATTCGAATACATTCCATTACCCTTGTTTTCCTTTTGTTGGTATTCATCTTATAAACCCCTTTCATGGCACTATCCATTCTGTTCAACTATTCTTACGGGTGCAAAGAGCATTCCTCAACACGCTGTCAAACAAGTCAACCTGCTCCCGAAGAGACAGGAATAAAGGCCAAAAAATAAGTGACAGGGTAGAAAATTGATCTCGCTTTGACAATAAACTTTTCGTAGTTAATTTTAGGACCAATATGTCTTTTAATTTGTAATGTGGACCAAGAGCATGTTGGGTTGCGGTCTGGTACCGCGGATGAGGCAGCGTGCGACGACACCGAATCTTTGAGCACGACACATAGGAACATTTCTCCGCCAGTAACGCAGCAGTAACTCCAATAAAGCTGCATGATATTACCTGCTGGAAGACGTCAGTGAGAAGATTCAGCAGCCTAAGTGGGAAGGCTAACTTTTGTCTTGCATAACGGCCCCTTTGCTTCGCGAAGTGTCAGAGTTTTACGTTAAATATATGAGACCTGGTACCAAGGAAGGCATGATTGGGTTACGATAGTGGACGGGGCCGTAATCAATTGCTGTTAATTTATTTTTTCTATCACGTACACTTTATTTGGAAAGAACAACAAATAAAAGTTGACAATAAATTAAGAAGTGTTTCACGGCTGAAGGCCTTAATGACAGCAAATTCAAAACTACTTGTCGGCTGAAGGCCTCAATAGTGATAATTTAAAAAGTGTTTCACGACTGAAGGCCTGAATAGCAATCCTTTAAGAACCAGTTAAACTTAAAATGACAGGTATTAAATTTTTTTAACAAAACAATCATCAAATCTGTCCAAACTAAGAAGAGAAGGGGTGGGGCGGAGCAGACGTTGCTCAAAGGATCGACCTGGGAAAAAGTCCCTCAAAACTTCGCAAGCGATGGGACATGCAGCCAAGAGTTGTATTCAGTTCACAAGATGGTAACTCAGACTAGTGGCGGTTTAAACGCATGACCAATAATCATTTGCTGAATCTTCCTAACGTTCGATGACCAATGCAGCGATGGAATAACAAATCCATGCCGGAACAAGCAATCAGCACTACGTCTTCAAACTCCGGTGTTTAGAGCATCCGGAAGCATAAAGGAACCACTGTTACCAGAGTAGCACTCCGTCGTCAGGCCAAGAGTGGCCTACCGGGACCATCCGACCGCCGTGTCATCCTCAGTGGAGGATGCGGGTAGGAGGGGTGTGGGGTCAGCACACCGCTCTCCCGGGCGTTATGATGGCATTCTTGACCGAAGCCGCTACTATTCGGTCGAGTAGCTCCTCAGTTGGCATCACGAGGTTCAGTGCACCCCAAAAAATGGCAACAGCGCATGGCGGCCTGGATGGTCACCCATCCAAGTGCGGACCACGCCCGACAGTGCAGAACTTCGGTGACCACACGGGAACCGGTGTATCCACTCCGGCAACGCCGTTGCCCATTACCAGAGTAGGAAAAAAACACACAGAAAACCCTGCCCACAAATCCAGGAAACTGTTGAACTACACACATTATCAGACAGCAGCTGCAAAGTGAGGAAAAGTACACTAAGCTCCACGGCAGGTAACTGGGGGGTTAGCGGCCACTAGGCAGGAAAAATACCACTGGTTGAACTTCACAAGTAATAACATACAGAATGCAACAATTAATAATAAGAAGCGGAAGAAGGCTAATTAGGCTCGCCTTCCCCAAACATTCCACTTGCTGCTCTTCGTCTCGGCGACACTGCAAGGAGCAACACGCAAGTAATTGGCGAGATGGTTTCACTACTTGAATTAAGGTCCACTGAACTTAAACTTCCTGGTACAACGAGGTTGTACCCCTTGGGACTACAGCCCCTCCATTCTGTAGTGCATGTGTGCCTCCAGTGGTCCCAGCATGTTCTCGGACTGTGTGGACCTGGCTGCTCGTCTGCCTCCAGCCGATCTGCCGACTCACACCACCCGGAAACACCACAATGTCACCCCAAAGATAGTACCACCGTTACTAGAGATCGATGACCGCCTCTGCTGCCACTAGTGGACACACAACGCTTGCAAACGGAGTGGCGCCAATGAACACAAGAAGAAGACGACAACCGTAACTACACCAACTAAACGATGCTAACCTTGCAACGGCACCAACGCGAGTTGCAGCACGGCTCAATATATTTGTTGAGTGTATCGGGGTGCTTGTTTGGTTTTGATGTCGTTTTTGATTTCTTGAGATGAGAGAGGGACACAATGGGGATGATGAAATCTGCGCCCTAACGTAGAACGCTTCTCTTGAGCATCACCAATCGCTGCAGAGCTTTAACGTCCCTATCCAACGGGCGGATCTCCATCAACAGTGTCTCATATCTTTACGGCACGAGATATTAATCCACCATCAGCTTCGCATTGTGAGCAGGGAAGCATCGTCCTGTGCAGGCCCGAGACCAAAATTAGCAACTCCAGTTAACGGGCGAGAGTTGGCGGATATAACAAGGCGCAATAATTGAAAGCAGAGGCCCTGCAATTCGTTGGAAAGTGGGTGAGGAAAGGAAGGGTGGAGTTCAAAGATACGAGAGGAGATATTGCCGAAGGTCAGTAGATGCGGCCGGCTGTGACATAAAACAGAACACAGCCTATCAATGGCCCATCTACAAGCGGCTAGCGCCCCAGTAATCCACTGCCCATTAAGAAGTTTTCACCAATAGACATAGCAAGTGCTGTTTTTCTGGGGGAACGCTGGGGGATGCGTACCTCTAAAATTTTTCATCGAGAAAGTAATTTTTTTACGATGTTGAGAACTTGGAAGAGTGTCAAAGATTTATTTCACAGATGTAATTTTTTTACTTCATTTTTTCGTGTTGGTAATTGGAACACAAACGGTACCAGTGCAGTTTTTGGTAGGAAAAGTGATGTAATTGACTGTTTCAAGCATTTCGAAGCTGCGGCAACCGTTCTCGACAACTGATTCGCTGGCAGTCAGTTCGACAAGCATGTAGCGACCTCGCCCGCTAATAGTGAGCGTTAGATGTCTCTACAGTCCCAATGCCATGATCCTTCGCGTTTCATTGCCATCTTTGTTTTGTTGTTCTTTATTCGTTTGCGTTTGCTGTTCCGTTCTTGTCGGTTGCGCCAAGTTTTACAGTGTGTCCTGTCTTTCGTTGCAACTTGTAGTTTGAGTTGGAGGTGAGAGATGAGCAGAAAACTAACAAACTATTTTACTTGTTCTCCTGCTTCTAAAAAACCAAAAACTGTCAATAATTCTCGTGCGAGTGTAAAGCCAGGAAGTTCAACATCAGAGTATGACGAAAGTGATGACGTCATGGCTGAAAGCAGACGGGTGGTATCCCATGCTTCAGTTATTAGTAATTTTCGCTGCATTAAATCCAAGGTCGGAGTACCTTTAAACTTTTTTTTTTAGAAAAAAGCACTCGACATAGCGATTGTGCAATCAAAGTACCGTTTCTTAGGGGTACAACGCAATTTCGCTCTTTCCTTCCTCTGTTCCCACACCTATTTCATAAAGACAGTCGTGTTCAAAGCTTCAGGAAGAATGAACGTTACCGATGGTGTGTCGCTGACAAATAATACATCGCGCCGAAACTTCCACCGTACATAAAAGATCTGCTAAGGAATGGTACGGGATGTAACTGAAATACTGTGTGAGACGAATAAAAATGCCACTTCTATTCAAAGAAAATTATTACAGTACAGCCACTGCGAATCTTCATGATTCCTTGGACGTTCCAAAATGCAGGGCGTTTTTCTTAAAATGTGGGATCATGACGGGCGACAGTGCAAGCTCTCAGCGTGCTCACACTATGGCCACGAGTTTGGTAACAAGTTTTTGTGATAGAGCGTTCTCCTCCATCAGCGCGAATGACAACTGCTGGATGGTGGTTGGTGCATGTGGGCATGCTGCAATACGTCTCCCCACCAGATCCCAATCTCGCTAAATATCTTGATGTTCCACGAGCTCCTCCACCTGCTTTGTTCGATGTGGTCACATAACGTCATCCATAAAAGTGAAGTGAATGCCGAATGCATTCCTGAAAAGACGCACATGGAGAAGAAATACAGCGTCAAAAAAATGCAGACCGGTGAGTGTATCATTTTCAGTGATATGGAGGTCAGCAGGACTATTCAACATTATGGCCTCACACACCATAACACACGGACCACTAAAACAATCATGTTCTACAATCTTCATAGATACAAAACGTGCGCCACGCGGGATTAGGGGAGCTGTCTAGGCTGCTGCAGTCATGGACTGTGCGGCTGGTCCTGGCGGAGGTTCGAGTCCTCCCTCGGGCATGGGTGTGTGTGTTTGTCCTTAGGATAATTTAGGTTAAGTAGTGTATAAGCCAAGGGACCGATGACCTTAGCAGTTAAGTCCCGTAAGATTTCACACACATTAGAACATTTTTGAACAAAACGTGCTCCCATGTTTCGACATGTGAGGTTACATCCAATATTATCCGACATCAATACAGGGATGTTGTCTTTCGCTTCTACTGTTAAAACTATACATCGACGAAACAATAGCGGAAATAAAAGAAAGTTTCAGGAGTGGAATTAAAATTCAAGTTGAAAGGATATCAGTCATAAGATTCGCTAATGACATTGCTAACCTCAGGGAAAGTGAAGAAGAGTTACAGAACGTGATGAATGGAATGATCAGTCTATTGAGTACAGAATATGAACTGAGAGCAAATAGAAGAAAGGCAGAAGTAATGAGAAATCGGAAATGAGAACAGCGAGAACTTGACACTAGATATAGTGATCAGAAAGTTGAAAAAGTTAAGGAATTCTGCTACTTAGGCAGCAAAGTAACCTATGTTGGACGGACCAAGGAGGACATAACAAGGAGACTACTTCAGACAAAAGAGACATTCCTGGCCCAGAGAAGTCTACTACTGTCAAGCATAGGCCTTAATTTAAGGAAGAAATTTCTGAGAATATACGTGTGGCCCGCAGCATTGTGCGGTGGTGATATATGGTCAATGGGAAAACCGGATAAGACGAGAATCGAAGCATTTGAGGCTCCCGGGCGGGAAAGCGGGCCGGTCCCCTGCACGAATCCGGCCGCCGGATGATTGTCGAGACCCGACGCCAGTCTGTGGATGGTTTTTAAGACGATTTTCCATCCGCCTAGGCGAGTGCGGGCTGATTCCCCTTATTCCCCTTCAGTTTCACTATGTCGGCGATTGCTGCGCAAACACTGTCTCCACATACGCGTACACCTTAATTACTCCACCATGCAAGCATTTGGGGTTAAACTCGTCTGGTATGAGACGTTTCCGTGGGGGTCTACTGGGGGCCGAACCGCACAATAACCCTGGGTTCGGTATGGGTCGGCGGTGGGTTGCGTGGACTGCTGTAGCGTCTTGTGGGGTTGTGTACCATTGTGGGCTACAGCGGGGACAAAGCCTGTCCGTCGTGTCTAGGTCCCCAGTTCCATACCATACAGTACAACCATTAATAAGCCAGCACCAGATTAAAATTTGAACACTAATTACGATTTTCAGGTTTGGAGATACTGTTGTTACAATTTGGAAGTGGAAATTTATGATAGTAGGACTAAGGAATGGAATTAATTACATTCTGCCAGTAGATGGCAGTATCGGAATTTCCCATTTGTTTATGTTTTACCTCCTTAGCTTGCAACATCTGAAACTGTATATCGCTGTAAACAAGTTTTGATTTAGTACTTCCAGGTCTCTGATCTTGTATACATGATGCATCATGAAGAATTACTTCAGAATTAACTGAAACACTTTTTTCTGGTCATTACTAACTACACAATCAAGGATATAAAATGCTTTGCCAAATAGATAGCTCTCCCTACATTTGATGCGCTTATGACTCCATCATATCAATAGCTACAAATTCTGCAGTTAGTATGCTCATGTAAAGTTTGACAAACAATATGGTTCCAAAGTTTGTATAAATAGTAAGTCTCTGAGTTATAAAGTTGATTCAAATTTTGTTATTTGCTTCTATTTATTTCACACCTAAAATACATTATTTTCTTCACTATATTAAATTTATTTGAATAGATAAATTATAAACATGTAAATGTCTAAGACAATAGTGAAGATAGAATTAAAAAAGTATAATTTACCATTCAAATGAAGTATTTTCTCACAATAATATGAATAGAGCTTACCTCAGAACCATGTGTTGTTAAGTATACAAACGACACATGGGAGAGCTGGAGACATATGTGAGACAGGTAGAGATAAGAGGTGTGACCACCAGGGAGGCATAGTTTGTTATTTATAGGTAGTTCACATATCTGCTAATATTTCCTGGTGCAAGAAGTTGCTTCAACTCCCACTGCCACAGGCCATTTGACTTAGTGCTGTCACTGAAGAAGGATCTGCTGCACTCAAACTTCCAAATTTTTTTAAAAAATTTGTCACTTAAAATTCTGTGTCATGCATTATATGTCAAATTCTTTTTACCAGGTATATAAATGTGTCATTCGGAATTTTATCATTTAAAGTTCAAAGCTTCATTGTTGTTTTCTGAGAAGTTAGCACATTCATTCATCTTGACATATTTATGACACACATAGGATAATTTTAAAATTGGAGGGGGTTCTATTGAAATCAATATTGAGTAGTGTGACACTCCATAAACCTAGCAAAGCATTGCATATCTTTAGAGATTTATTTGGAAGATCCAAATTCCACATTTCTTGAGGAAAAACTTGTCATGATCGATTAAGGGAGAATCGATCATGTGATTCATTTTCCTTTTTGTTCGGAAAAGAATGAAGATGATATATGGCATATAACATTCAGCACAATTTTAGTAAATTGTGGAATCTAACTCGAAATTTCTTTTTCAGTTTAATCAAGCAACTATCTATTGATTGTGGTTCAACCATTGTGTCAGTCTTATTGTAGTTTAATTTCATAATTTTGTTCATATTTAACAATTGGTACACGAATTTTCACTACAGTTTTCCTGCCTTAGGAAGTGTGGTTGCATCTTTGAGAATGGCGTGATTATGGTCAGCCCATCTAAGAAGGGCATTGTATACACTAGAGCTTCAAGTAAAAGTTACTGTTAAATCTACTTCCCACATTACTTCTCTGTATTTTTAAAAAATCAACTGAATAATGGTAATGGATAAAGTACTTCGTTTCCCTTTCTTTTTATTTTCCTGTTCCTAAGATTATGTCTTTCCATCATTAATTCATTTGCTAGAAACAAAGTTAATCGAATATGAACTGATAAAGAAATTAACAGATTCCATTCAAGGCAAAATATTGTTTCCTTTCTTTATAGTGATAACATCAAACTCCTTTGCCACACAGTAGTCAATTTTTTATTAGATATTCCACGTAAGTTGGAAAATCTGTATCATCACATTCAATAATACTGAAGCCTATGTACAGCTGAGCATGATTATGATGAACCCAACCATTTCCAATTTTTGTATTAAACTCTGTGGTCTTGTAGGGGAGCCTTAGGTTATTTTAATCTTCTCATTCGAAGGGAATGAGTAAAACTGATAACTCAAGATTTTGTTCACGATTTATTAAGAAAATAATTCTTAAGACATTCTAAAACAAATATTAGCACCATTAAAGTTGATAAAACTGACATTTTATCAGTTATATTAATATACAAATCTTGAACTGGTTAAAAAATCGGAAAATATACTGTATAATGCGGCACACAAATTATTGGTATAACAAATTCGGCATTTGACTTGAATAAAGCAGTAATATTAATTTAGATAATGATAATTTTCGTTTACAAATGTTCTATCAGCCAGATCAAAATTTATTTCATTAAGTCCAATGGAACCATTTCGGCAACAGTTTTTTATTAGCTTCAATTTCGTTACTATATCCACACACACTTCCCATTCTACATTTTACATGCATGTATAATTAAACACAACTGTCTACAACAGTGCTATTCAGAATTTCATCTGATTTAGTGTCAATATCTGGGATTATTTATGAATTCATTTTTATAAGTTTTTTAAAAATATACAGACCAATAGAAATTTCCACAGTTTCTCCTTGGCAGTAAAGTTCATTACTTTTTGTGTAATAGTTGGAGCTATCAATGTTGCATAGTAACCAACTAGTGCTACATTTGTAGGGCAATCTCATGTAAGTACAGTTAATTGCTTCTTGGGAACAGATGATACTTTACTCAACTGAAGTAGGTCGAACAGTTATATTAATAAAATTTTATTTCGTTGAATGGAACCTGATTGGGAACAAGAAACAAGAATTCGAGAGAAGAAAGTGAAATATATACATAGTAAGTTTTTATCAAATTCTATGTGATGCGCAATAATAGGGCAAAGTGTATGATCAAAAATTATATTTTAGCTCTGGGATGGTTAAACTGGAATAAAATCAATCACTTATATGTTTATTCCAGAATATTGGAACAACTAAAACATCAAAAATTTATAAAAATGTACAAAAAATGAATATAAGCAAAATTTGAAAATTGCTTCTTTTATTGTAAATAAAGATGAAATCCTACAGCAAGCTAATATCCAAAGGATTCAGTCATAGTGTTTGATGGCTTCATTATTGTAAATAAGGATATAGTTAGAGAGTACTTTACTAGAGGTGGGAATAGGCGAATAGATTGTTTTACTTAACTCAGCCATAATCTAAAATAACAAAACAATTATTTAGAGACAGTCTCAGTTTTTAGATACTTTCAGACAGGATGACAAAAATTTATGTCACAGTTATCACAAGTTTGCTGGTAGAAATTAAACAAGTGGTGGCTTTAGGGAATCTTGTAGTAAATGCTGGAATGATTAATTTGGATTTTTTACAACAGACATGACAGGAAAACCAAATGAATGCCGGTCCACAAATAAAATACAGAATTTTATAACCATTAAACATGATTCTTGAACACAAACATGGAACATAATCATTGAGCATTGAATGTGAAATGCAACTGATTAATGTTTTTTCATCTTTAATAAATGTTTGCAAACTAAAACCCAGAGGCTGTTAAGAAAGCAACACTAAACAGAAGTGTAATTGAACAATTGAAAGAAGAGTTTACAAAACATTAAAAGACAACCAAGAACAGAATGTGAAAAAACATAAAAAAGGTCAACCTCTTATTGATGCAATACAACAAGTAAAACATGTAATTACAGGATTAGGCGATATGTGTCCAAACAACTGAAGAAAACAGAGAAGTTGAAAAATTATTCCTTATCACCATAAAGGAAATAGTGATTATGTGATTGCTATTGTATCAACACTATCAGAATATTTAACTGAGAAAAATTATACTGAAAGTCCATCACTACAAAGATTGCAGAAATTTGAAAAAATGCTGAAAAAGATAGAAGGAGAGGTGTTACAAAAACCAATCTTACCTAAAACCATATATATATGAAAATCTATTGGTGCTCTGAATGACAAAGTTTTGGGCATACATTTCGAAAATGGTAAAAATTATATAAATGATTCATGAGTTAAATTTACAATGATGACATCTTAATCAAAAACAAAATTAAGTAGCTACTGACAATTTAATGATTCACTTGATTAAAAATAATGCTGAAGATATATAAATGATGGAAAATCTACAAAGAATTTTAAAGATATTTCAAAATTATCAATGCAGCCTTTAAAAAAATTTACTCAAATAAACCTAAATCAAATAGACAAAAAAATCACTTCAGTTTACTTTCAGCTGCCACAGTTTCAACTATTTCTTGAAAACAAATTTTGTGTCTTAATAATATTTTTGCTAATCTAATTCTACATACTTTTATACAAATCTCTGTAAATGGATGCTGAAAATAAAATGTGTGTTAGAAATAAACATTTTCTCTAACAGAAATTCTTGGCAATGAAACAGGGCCAACTATTAAGAGATTTGGCTTATGGTACATACAGAAACTTTAAATAATAGTAATCTTACTACAAATATTGATGATATTAATTTCATAAAAGGATAAGAAATTAGAAGAACATACACCAATTATACAATCATCAAGCAACAATATTCTGGTAGTTAAAATTACAGAGCTAACACACTGCACAAAAGATGTAGGCGAAATTCAGTTTTTAGTTAAGAAAGAAATATGTAGATCATTTAGTAGCTTCTTATGAGGAGTATTTCCTAAATTTTATTCTTCAAAACATGCCATTGAAAATAAGTTACTGCTCCTTTAGATTCAGATACAGAAACATGTAACGGGACTGAATAAGCTATTAATGTGGATATGAATATTATAAGTAGTAAATATACTAACCCAGTTTTTATTCCAACAATACATAATTAGCAGATATCAACATTAATACATTATTAGTAAAACTATCAAAATGATGGCAAAAATTTGATAAGGAGCACTATTATTTATTAGATTTAGACATAACAAGATTTTACAGGAATTTTTAACAAAGAAGAACTGTGTGAATATTTAACAAATGTTTTAAATTTTCTTATGCAAGAAGAATATAAAGAAGAGTGAAATGTAACAGTTCACAACAACAGTTCCATAGGAAATGACTACTTAACAACTACAAACTTTTATGATAGATTGAAAATCTACACTAAATTTATTTGCCTGTTAACAAGTCCCAGATAAACAGCTAGGCAATTACATTAGAGATTTTTAAAACTGTCCAGACAGTAGATTAAAGGAAACATTATCTTCTAAATTATGTAAAAAATGGAAGTATAAGATTAGAATCAACCATCTATAATTGTAGTAACCCAGATATACTAAAGGATTAGATCCAATATCTGACTGTGTAGAATTAATAAGAAATAACACAAATATTTTGGGAATTATCTTTATATTCGGTTCCATTATCAACAATGTGGCAAAAGTTAATAGATTTGTTACAAGGGTAACAAAAAAGCAAAAACTAAGACAGAAAAACAAATTAAATTGGAGCAGATAATAAAGAAAACAGAGGAAAAGTTATTAAATTGGTTTTGTCTACTTTTAGTTTTAACTTGTTGCCTGTTAAATGTATAGAAATTTTCTGTGAGAGAGGTAATGTTTTTTTTTTGTAAAAGAAACATGCTTCATGAAATCTGTAGAAACATATTTCTCTAAATCAAATAGCTTATTATTTACAATACCCAAAGAAATAAATATTGAAGAGCCTGGGAATAATGATAACAAATTATATTACCCCATTGTGTGTAGAAAACGATTAAATGCACACAGCAAACTTTATACATATCAAATTAAACAAATTAAAAGCAAACCAAAAGGTATACTAAGAATTTACTAATAAACAAGAACAAGAATTAGAAATTGTGTATTTGGATAACACATAATCTTTAAAGGAAAACACATGATTATTTTGGAGAAGGAATAAAAAATATAAGAAAAGGAAGAAGAAATAAAAAATTCTTTTAAACAGCAATGGATTCCCACAAGTAGAATTTCCAAAGTTTATGTTTTTGTGGTACACAATAAAAATAGCTTTACATATGTAGATGTCGTGGATGAACAATATTGTGAAGAATCTGTATATAATGTTAAAGAACCAATAAAAATAAATTTATAGAGATGAGGAAAATTGCAATATTCCTGAGAAAAGAAGGATTGATTTGTATTTCATACAGTAGCCTTCTACAAGAATAAGAAATCTTTTACCATCACAAGGAAGAACCATTTTTGGAAATAACAACAAACGGTTTTTCTACTCCTTATGAAAATTATAGACACAGAGTGATTTACTTAAAACACAGACAATTCTCAAAAACAAAAAGAGTTTAGTGTATAAAGAAGATGATAAAGTATTACTCAAACATATAACAATGGGGCAACTATTAGGAAGTATAAGAAGAAGATAAAAACTAAACAACTAGAACATCTAAAAGAAAGATTAAATCTATTTCCAATATTGCCACTGAAAATAATAGAGGAAAATACAGCTATATTTTTAAATTCGAAAATAGACAGAATCGTTTCTCTTCCAGTTATTTACTTGATAAAGTGATTTGCAACAAAAAAGTAGTTCTAAATTACAAGATTTAAATCAAACTTTAAGACTTTGAACAACGCCAAATAAGCACAAGGAAACATGTTTCTTGTTTAATTTTTATGTGTGTATGCTTGCAATTGTATCTATTTTAACTGTTTCTAAATTCTCTTGAATAACTATACTATTCTCTCGAAAAGGAAAGATTGACATTGATGGTGGATATTCTTTATTCATTCCAGTTAAACTTGCTATACATTCATGAATACAGTAATCTCCAAATGTATAATAAGGATGTATTGAATTTCCTTCTTCTGCACAATAAAGATGGTAAATATTATATCCTAAGTACATAATAACCATTCCTTTTCCATAATTTCTTTACTTGTACATACATGTGTGTCCATTTCAAAAGGCACTATAGCTTTAGAAATAATTCGTTCTGCCATTGATTTTAACTAAATTTATTTTAGTAATTAAATTTATCGATATTTCATTTTCTAGCACACATTTGCATAGCTCTGTTTCAGTGTTAATTCACCTTTTGTTAGAGCTCATTTAAGTTTTTTTATTATATATATATGAATGTACTCCATTCAATACCTATACAGAAATTCCTCTTTTTAATATTTCTATGTCAAAATTGTTGTAATAAATGGAGGAAGAAGGAATTCCTAAAATTACAGATCTATTTTAGAAGACTGAAATGCATTACCAATATGCAAAAGAGAAATTAAATGCATTACTAGATGAAGAATACGAAGCCGAATGTTTGGATGTAATTTTGCTTGAAAACAGTTTTGCAAAAATTACAGTTTACAATAAAGAAAACATGTTGTGAGCGTGGGGTTGATCTGCTATTCTGTTATTCTGAGCAACGGATTAATCTGAGATGTACCCATTACCCTGTGGCTCCTGCAAGATGCAATCTCCACCCCCACACTCCTACAGAAGTCAGACAGACGCCCCTAACGTTCTAAAGAGTAATGCCTGAAAATGTTTCAGCAATAAATATCTTCTGGAGTCGTCCGCTGTAAGGAAATGACACAAAAATTTCTTACGTAACTAGTGGGATACTTGGGTACTGGAGTAGTGCTAGTTAGTGTAAGAAATACATGAAACTAACGAAAGTTATTATTTATTTTGCAAAACAAGTGACCGCTTTTGGGAAATCTGTGAATGAGGTTTTAAAATTTTTCAGTATCTGTCAATGCAAGGCACTATTTTACTACGCTATTGTTTTTATTTTAAGCAGGTGCTCCATCTGATAAAAGGTGTAGTTCTGTAACATCTTCGATACATAGATTTCAGTGTACTGATGAGGGGATGAACAGTCCTCATTAACGCCCTTTTTTGCTTCGCCTTTCTGATACAAGTAGACCATGGAACGCCAGGATTTTACATCACAAGTGCAGAAACAGTTAACCCACAGCTGACATAAATAGAATGTTTTCTGCAGTGGGATGTTTGACAGAGGCAAGATTTTCATGACGTCGAAAGCAAGACCGACAACGTCATCCCTACCCATACATTCTTGTTCAGTTATTTTAATGAATTTATAAGATGTCCTGCTGCGCCACTTGTGAATATCCAGCTTTTAGTACTGTCAGAGATATATGAAATTTTTAACTTAGCCTGAAGTTCCTCACATTTGCCACAAACATCAATTTGGGAATGACCGAAAAGAAAAGTGTAATTTTCACAAAAACTTTTCCTACAGAACTCGCATTTAACATTTACTTCTGATTACTTCATATGGAATAATTCGTGCATAATTTTCAGGTCCAAGAATGCATCTGAGTATTTCGTTTCCTTCCCAGCATAGTGAGTTTCTTTGAGTGAGAAAGATATGATGTGGGTGCCTATCAAATGCATTACATTTATCGAAATTTTGGTTGTATATATATTTGTTCCATGCATGTACTTTGGAATTTGTCCTGTAACTAGTAACTGCCAAATACAAAAACTCTTTTATATGAGGCAATATGAAGACTCAGAAAAACAAGTTTGTGGACACAAACTCTTCTACCACATGCAATGGCATGGTAAGAAAAAGAATGTTCCTTGATGCTACCGATGTCATTGACTAATTTTCTTGGCCTACTTCTCGTAACATAACGTGCCACAATCAAGACCTGTAGATAAATATCCTGACTATTTGTTTCCATGTTTAAAAACATTGGAAGTATCTCTATGCGAAACATTCAATTCAGCATCAGGGATTTATTAAGTAATTGCGAAGGATGTAGCGTGTGCTATCGAATTAATATTACACTGAACTTGTTGAACTGGTAAATGTCAGTACTTATACCTTACATACAATCAGCACTAATAGATTTTTCAGGAACTGTTTTCCCACTGTAGTCATTATATGGCACCTATGAATTCAAGCCTCCTTGATTCTCTTCCTCTTGTGCTCACTTTCATTTCGCTTTCATGTAGGAGACGTTTCGAAAGATGGCGTTCAGTAACCGTGACACATCACGAAGTTGGTGCCAAGATAGTATTTTGTTACACTTTCTGCCCCTGCTTGATACAATTCAATGCCATCTAGTTTGAAGGTGGTGCAGTATAAGCACACTGATAGTACAGTCTGCTGGCAGAATGCGATGTGTGATGGAGAAAGAAACTTGATTCCTTTCCCCTGAGTATGATTAAATCGGCCTCATGTTATTCCCACAGGAAGGAGCCAAGCACAGTTTGTTTCATGATAGGAAGTTCCATCTGGGTCTGTTTAATGTAATAATGTAAAAAAGTGAAAACTGCCCAAACATGACTTAGTTCCTTTCTCCACTGACCGATTCAATTTTAGCAATTCCATGCATTCATTCCTAGAAACCTATTATAAAAACATTAAAAAAGTGGATTTTTTGACTGTGAATCTAATAGCATACCCTACTTTACATGCAAGTTAAAACATTTGAATGGGCTCTAATAAGAGTTGAACTTTTTTGTGGGCACTAAAACAGAGCTACCCAAATATGTGCTAAAAAGATATATATATATATATAAGTTAGGTTGGAATGAGTGAAGAATATCCACCATTTATGTTGATTCTTTTAAAGAGAATAATATAATTATTCCAGAGAAATTCGAAACAGTTCAACAGACAGACAGATACAACTGCATGTATACACATATAAAAACTACCCAAGAACAAGCCTTTCTCTGTGATTACTTGGTGGTGTTTTAATTCTGTCTACTTTCATTTTAATCTTGTAATTTGGTTCTATTTCTATGAAGATATGAAATTGACATTAATTCCTTTGACTATCTAGAGACAATATTTATAGTATTCCACAAGTAAACGAGATAGTTTAAGAAATGGAAGACAAATGTTATCAAAAAATAATGGAAGAATCCTCCAGTGTAAGAGCAAAAATGCAAGTGTATAAAGTTATGGCTGTTAAAGAAGAAAGAATTAGAAAAATTTTGGATGAATAATATTTATATGTAATAAAATGGTTCATTTCCCTTATTTCCTTAAGTTCGAATTTTTTTCTTGTGTTCACTTTTCTTCAGGAGAAATAAAGTTTCTTTTCTTATCTTCACCTGTTCAGAAAAAAGACAAGTTTTTTAAGAAAGATGGAGTTTCAGAGATTTCAAGTGAGGAATAGTGGAAGAATTTAGTAGGTTCTGTGAAAGTTTTTCCTAAGAAATGAACGAATGAGTGAAAAGAGTTAAAGAGCTTCTTTGGGAAGAGTGAGCAAGAATCAGTTAAATTTTTTTACTATCATCATAGGAATTATGGTTACGAAATTTAATAAATCACTTGACAGGGTCAGGGAGAATTCTGCTTGAAATCAGATAAGCATTTGTTAGCCTCTTTCTTAGACAATTAATTGACATCATTTAGTTCGAAATGGTGGCCATAGACGAATTATGGGCAATGTTTAATCAGACTGCAAATGGTGCTCTGGATAAGTATGTCCCTAGTAAATGGGTTAAGAAGGTGGAAAGACCCACCACTGTTTAACAACGAAATTAGAAAGATGCTGTGCAACAAAAAGCTGCTGGATTCTCTGTTCAAAAGAAAACGTACGGATTATGGAAGGCAAACATTAGTAAGAGGTGTGTGCACCTTGAAGAAAACCTATGCACGAAGCATATAGATAACGCAGCCATATCTAGCAAAAAATCAGGCCAAGAACCCGGGAAAATACTGGTCCCATGTAAAATCTCTAAGCAGCTCTAAGGCGTCCATCCAGTCACTCATTGACCAGTCTGGTGTGGCAGTGAAAGAGAGCAAAACTAAATCCGAAGTTTCAAATTTCGCGTTTAAGAAATCGTTCACGCAGGGGAACAGCACAAACATAGCATCTGACCACTGCACAGAGTCCCATGTGGACGACATAGTAATAAACATCCGTAGCGTAGAGGAAAAATTAAAAGAGTTGTATTAACACGTCGCTAGGGAATGCCAATTTGGTTTCACAAAGAGCAGTCTACGGTATCGGTCTCTACCTTGGTTGGTTGGCTGATTTGAGGGTCATTGGTTCCATCGGATTAGGGAAGGACGGAGAAGGAAGTCGCCCGTGTCCTTTCAAAGAAACCACCCCGACATTTGGCTAGAGTGGTATAGGAAAATCAGAGAAAACCTAAATCAGGATGGCCAGATTCGGTTTTGAACCGTCATCCTCCCGAATGCGAGTCATGTGTGCTAACCATTGCGCCACCCCACTCGGTTTAGTTAGCTTGCGTTTAACATGAATCTCCCGCTCTGCGCAAGGTCCCGAACGACTGAGAAAAAGCGCAGGTGACTACAGTGTATAAGAAAGTTAAAAGACTACTATCCTTAAAATAGGTTTGCTGCAGAATTTCAGAATCCTATTAAGCAGGAAGCTATGACAACATGCAAAATAAATCAAAGCCATTGTGTTTAACTCAGTCTATGAAAGACACTTCTGTGGGCTAAACATATAACAAAATGTTGTTAATTAATTCCTCTCTAAGAATACAGTGGCATTTTTGAAAAAAGTTATAGATGTAAGAAAATGAAAATAGAGTAAGGGGGAGTAGCGCTATTTCAAAGAATGAATATTATATTTGGAGCATTTTATTAACTATGTTGGGTTTATCATATATGGAAATATGTGGAAATTAGCTATATACATCTAACAGTGTCAATTCAGGCCAGAGAATAAAGAAATCGTTTCACAATCAAATCAGGGAATTCCCAGCAGAATAAGACGTATAGCCAACTGATAACGTAATATGTAGTTTATGACTAGATTCTAAACAACTTTCGATAAATCTTGTACATGCAGGATCTAACTGCGTGCTTTGAACCGAACTCAGGATAGAATGATAAATGTCAAGTTTGAACTGTTTCTGTCACTCAGGAGAATATTATTTCCTTCATATGCTACCCTTTCTTGGTCTGTTTCCTTAGATAGCCTTCACAAGTTTTAACAGACATCATAATAATTTCAGGTTATACATCTATATATGTTATATTTATGTTTTACGAAGTATTATGATGACAGTGTATGGCTACTATTAAATCAAAAGTGAAGTTCAAATACTTAAATCTGAGATCGATAATTACTCTATACAATGAACTTTTGTCCTCTCTCCGCAGCAATTGTTCTGTGTAGAAGAAATTTTTTTGTTCCTTTAGTTTTACTAAAAGAAAAAGGTACCCAAACAGTTTGTGACAGCAGCATTCAAAGTGAGGAACATTTGTGGTTCGCTTGTGTTTGATATTTCTGGAATAAAATGACATTTCCTGTGTTATATGAATTTAAACGAAATTTAAATTCGAATTGATTTGGCGTAGGTACAGGCAGGACTAACTGCATTTCATTCTTCTCATCGTTTATACCGGTTTTATCCGCACTGCGTTTTGCGCTGCCTGACAGTCTATTCACAACTGCTCTACCAGGAACGCAGACAATTGCAGAGACAGAAATTTCCTGGCGACATTCGAACAGAGAGCTTTAAATTCAAAACGCGAACCCGAGAAATGTTCTGCTTAGTGGTTGGCAGCAGTGCCGGGAACAACTGACAGCTTCAAATTTCGCACCTGGACAGCAATTTACGCAGCTGAACTTCATGTTTGTCGCTTTTCTTTTCGGCTTCCCTGCGCTACTCCATCACTGTTCACGGGCAACCTCGGTTTTCTCACATGTATTTATCTACTCTTTCCTTCGAAATTTCGATCAGCTTTGAAAGATTTCAAAAACGCATGTAAATATGCTGTCAAGAAAGGAAAACAGCCTTTAGTGTGGACTATTTGACAAACTTGGAAAGAATTTTTTGGCTTCGCGTGTACAACGGTGGTCGTGCATTTCTCGTTTCTATTTTTTTAAATTTCAATTCATTATTCATAGCAGAGTTAATTCACTAATGGAAGGTCGTTTACCGTCCAGTTACAGCCACCAAATTATCCAAGTAGCCCATGTGCTATTCTTTTCAGTGGTTTATATTCCAACTATGCAGGATCAATAAGCTATTAATCGAACAGTATAATGGGAATGTGAGATCAGTCTGTGCAGACTTTAGGTGATACCAGTAATTGATTTATAACTGTATTCAGTTTTTCGTCGTGAAAGCAGTACATAATATAAAATACTTCGCTAGAGAGCCCAGGTTTCTGTGCAGCTGGGAAATCTGATAGTATTGATTTTTTGCTATGCGAATTACGTTCGGTGTAAGAATAATCAGCCAGTAAGGATACCCATTTAGTGAACCTAGTTTACCGTTCGCTGCTTATATACGATGTTACCTGCAGCTGCAACTGCCTCACGTTCTGTTACTGCCGCTGGTGCACTCCCCAGCAGCGACTGTACGCCTGTAATCCCTGCCCCATTGAGAAAGTAGTGATATTCGGGCGACGAGCCTTTGTTACTTAATGTGAACATTATGTAAAACATCTTTCTGACTTCAGTTATCGTCCTGCCATAAAACTCAATTCTCAGTGACCTAGTGCCCTCTATACCGTTACGGTGTAGAAAGATCTGAGGTAAAATGACGTAAAATGGAAGTTTGTAAGGGAAAGAAATATCTTTCCAGGAGTTGGGAGAACATAGGTAACGATGAAATATCTTACAATTTGTTTCTTATTTGTTCTGTATTATTGTAATTTGAGAAAAATCAAGTTTCCTTTAGCAGGTGGTTAACGACCTTGTGAAAAAATACTGGTTATACAAACTCTGGTGGTCGACAACGCAATAAATATGTGAGGTACCTTCTGTCAGAACTAGTCGTGGTCTTTATTTATTTTAGCTGAAAGATTGCGAGCATTGTAATTCTAATAGAGATAGCAATGCGTAGAAATACCTTCGCAATTCTCGCAGTCCTTGACCAGTCTCAGTTTCTGCTTCATTTATAATGTCATGTCGTCTTAATGTACCTCGCCGAGGTACACAAAAACTAAATTCCAAATACCGTGAAATTATGTGTGAATCCCATTTGTGTTAAATAAATATGAATGTGACTGGAACAAAAAACATACTGTTCCTTCTCTGAATGTTTGTTACACGTTGTGCACTTCCGCATCTAAGGGCCTGATTATTCCTCAAGAAAGCTAACAAATTATGATAGTATCTGTATGCTTCAAATAATAAGTTTTCATTTGCTCTGGACTTGGGAAATGTTATCGGCGACTGTGTCTTATAAAACCAATTGCGGCATAGTAGTGGGCGATTCGCTTGGAGAAGCGACGATGAAATGTGCGTCAGAGTTTCCTAGCTGCGAAACCATGTAATTTTTACTAAAACATGGCATTATTTCCGTATAGAAGATGCGTCTGCGAAGTTCGATGGATGGTTTGAGAAAATAAGGAAACAAGAGCTACAAACAAAACATCTTAACTGGCCTTTCTACTAATCACCATTAGCTACTACACTTCTAACCTTAAGTAAAGGTGTTGAAAACTGTCTTCTTGTGGAATCGCTCGACGAACTGTGGTGATTACCAACAGGAGATGAGACCTGATGCTATCGTTACGATTCGGAGACCAAGCGACAGGCAATGGCATGGTGTCCATTGTCTTCCCTGCTTCCCTGAAGTAGAAATCCATCATAAATTAAGCTCCTGCTGCCCAGAAAGACGATCAACATCATGTTTTCTCAACAGATTATTTTTGTGAGAGGGGTAAGAGGATTAACATCCTGACAATAACTGTCGCTCGGTCTCCCGATAGGGCGCGAAGTATCAGGTCTCCTGTAATATAGTTACCCAAAAGTGCCTGACCACGGCGCTTCAAGCGATTCCACAGGAAGAGGTTGCTAATAGTTCCCAACTGCTTTGCAACTGCTGTCAGAATTTAGTTGTAGTCAATGGTGATTACTGAGACGTCCAGTAAATGTATTTCGTATCTAATTCATGTTTCCTTTATTTTATGAGACCATCAACGAACTTAGGAGACGCACCTTGTGATTTGTGCAGATGGTACCCCACAGCTCCTACATATTAGAAAAACGGTCAATCTTCGCAACCACTTAGAGCTGCCGATGTAACAACATTTCATTAATTGCCAGTTTTGATCAACCAATCATTAACAAGTACGTTGAAATTATTTACATCAGTCTATAGTGAAACGTTCTTACGGTGACGTAGAAAATAAAGCTACACTTTACTCTGCGTCTCTGAAGTGGCTGTCGACAGTAGAATGCAAAATTGCCTTCGTTTCTAGGTCAATGCGAAGATGATACAGTACATGCTGTCACTAATACAGTGTACTGCACAATGCCATACTGTACCATCGTCTCATCGAAACGTAAATTATATACTGGCGATTGCACACCTGATTTCTGAGTGCACACAACATGCGAATGTTTAACCTGAATAATACTGTGTACCGAAGTTATTTAAAAATACTAATGTATTTTAGTGTTCACTGCATTGATGCTTTTCAGTACTGATTGCAGTTTCAGTGACACGCGATGGCTTTTCATTGTATTTCTTACACAGCTATAAGAATGTTGCCATGTTAATAACCTAATTGTACTGCAAGATTATTTGATCAAAACTTGTATTTAAAATAGGTTCATTTAATCAGCAGCGGTTAGTGTTCCTGAAATATGACGTTCATCGTGGAATCATACATTATCGGTCAAGGCATGATGGTGCATGGTATCAGTATGTTCCAAAAATACATCAATTGGAGACCTTAAGTCCATAAATGAGTCCGCGATCGTGTTATGTCACTTTATTTGTAAAGGTCCGACTGTATCACTTAACTTTTACATCTCACAATCAGCGGTTTCGGCCATTGCCATCTCCAAATCTGTTACAAATAAAAAACAGTGGAGTATCTAACTAAGTGCAATTAGCTGAAGCAAAATCTACAACAGACCTAGTGATACATGATTAACATGATTAACAGCAATGCATGCTAGTGACCCATACAAAAAAATTTCCTGTCGTAGGTATCAACCAAAATCTGTATATCTAAGTACATATGAAGTAGTGGTGATGAACCTGACACGTCCAGTACTTATATAAGTAACTGATGGCAGTAGAGGGCACTAATGATAGGGTCCGTGCGTTTCTTGGTATCTGTATCTTCTATAACATGAGTCTTGATATTTCTTCCTGTCTGACGAATATGAAACTTCTCAATCATGGCTTTTGATCTTGTAGATACCACATTCTAAATATTTGTTGCTGCTTTTGCTATCTCTGTGGCATAGCCTAGAACTGTACCTCCAGTTTGAAATCCTATTTCTACTTTCGTTTTTCTGAACACGTACATTCTTTCGGAAACTGCTCCGTTGTATGAAATAGAAACAAAAACTTCTTGCCTTCTCGATTTATAGTTACTTCTTGTCAACGACTTTTTACTTTAGTTTGTTGTAAAAGTTCATTACATTACGGACCCTAAGTCCGTTTGCTCTGGCGATGTGTCAAATAGTGTTCCAAAACACCTAGCACGAAAATGCGGTTTTTCAAGAGCTCCTGTTTCAGGCTCTGTTGACCACAGGTGTAGAGGTCAAGTGTTTTGTATAGCCCTTGGCCTAGTAGTCATCTGCATACTAATCGAAAGACAGGGCATTCTGAAGCTATATTACAGTGAAAGTTCAAAATATAAACGTTACCCATTGCCTCCGACACATGCAAAATGAGCAAATCAATTAAGCCTTTTGCATTAGATCTGGTCCAGTGTTAGATTTATGCGGGTTATAAAAGCACTATTTGTTCATCGGCGGTTCCTGAGAAATCGACGAAAAACCATGAGTCTGGGGTACTAAACGTACCAATTCGGGCGATGGCCATGTCTATAATTTTTATTCATGGCATATCGTCAAACTTTTTACCATAAGTTTCTTGAGATGATATCCTCAGGGACCTTTTATCGGTTTCATTATCCGTTACTCAGAGCCAGTTTCAAAATTACCGTACTTCCGCGCATAATAGCCGGTCTCAAGCGTAAGTGCAAATTTAACTGACGTAGTGATGACAAGGGTTGGTTGGTCATCGCAAGGATTCTGAAGTCACCAAAATATGTTTTAGTAGCCGTTTTTTTCGGCAGTAAAACTTTATAAGATGCTGTCTCTATATAATTGGCACGCCTATACAGGCTCTCTCGACCACCTAACCGCATGAACATCATACAACAATTATTTTGTCATACGAAATTCTTTGTGGCTGCAAATCAAACACCGCTTTTATTAGCATACTTTAAGTGTAACCCAGATAAGACGCTCATTTTATGTAAAGTAATGTCAAGCGAACTACTAGCGCATCGAAGACGATTACGTGGTGAAGGTCTTACTGTACCAACAGTGTGACTTGAAACATCTCAGACTACTCGTTTGCTATGGGTATACTTATTCGATTTTGGTTCACCAGTCTTGATGTTTGGTATCCTTCTGTACTCCGTCGCATAAGTGAGCTAAATTGGACCTTGGTACTACCAGCAAATTCGAGTGTCACACACTGAAATCTACTGTACTTTCAGGACTCTGGTAGAGCTGGTGAGAGACCAAGGGCGCATATGTAACAATGTAACAATGTAATTGTTGGAGATATCAAGTTTTGGCATTATGTGCTTACCTCTAACGGTCTCTATTCGTGTTACTGCATAAGCCTTTGTCTTTTTGTTTTATTGTTTGATAGTTCTTTAGTTGCTATAATTGCTAATGAAGAAATAAACTAAATTTGTAGTTTTCATTAGAAAATAGTGGCGTAAATAAAACTTGTTACTTTTCAGTTATTTCCGTAATAACTCGCTATTTTGGTTCCAATTATTTTATTGCCCAAGTTAACAGGAGAAGTAGGTGTATATTTTTCTATGATCTTTTTTGGCAGAATAAAGAAAATACTAATGCTTCTATTGGTTCCTTCTATACATGTATATGCACGTTCTTAATACGAAAACAAAGTATCATAAATCTTGGTAAGGATGTATACGACTTTGAAAGGTAACCTTGTGGGGACTAAATAAATGATTGACAATGAAGCAAAATTTTTTAACATCTTTTATTTTACTAAGCCAGAGATAAATTATGCTAAACAAGTTATTGATTGAATACTGTAAACAACTAACAGTTGGTTTAAAAGTGCAATGGACAAAGATCCTGGGCAACAGAAGTGAGTCAAGTACTCTAGCCCTAAAATGTGGTGACACAATAAGGATTGATCTGCCACTGAGCAGACTTTGATTGATAAATCTGCTGTGGTTTCTCTACGCAGGTGCAGCTGAGAGCAAGTGGCGATTGAGATCTGTATGCCCTGACAATCTTGGAATGGCAGAATGTTACCCTCTTAATGCTTCGTGCAGTGATGTAACTTGCAGCTGGCGCGATCGGTGCGGTGGAGGTGAGACGTGAGGCGGCACTTGTGAATCGATAGCGGCCATGAAAGCAATTCAAAAATTTCATGGTCTAGCGATCAGGCAGACGGTTCGCAATTTACTCTCTACCAGAGCCCTGAAATCACAGTAGATTTCAATGTGTGACACACCCGCTTGCTGCTCATACCAAGGACAAATTTGGCTCAGTTATACGACAAATTGCACATGGGTACCAAACGTCAAGACTGGTAAACCGAAATCAAATAAGTGTGCCCTTGGCAATGGAGTCTTCCAAGACGTTTGAAGTCACACTGTCGGTACAGTAAGACTCTGCAGTCTCAATTACTCGCAAGTGAAGTCAGTTTCAGGACAGGTCCCAAGCACCAACCACACATGCCAGAGCTTCCATCAGAAGTTTCCTAACAGACAAAAGTCCAGCACCCGAGTGCTTCGCAGCTCTTCAGAAAAAAAAAGTTTTCCCACAAAGAGCACGAATGGCACTGCCTTCACGCCATGCTGAGCCAATCGTAGCGCTCTAGAGGTGCTAAATCTCGCCTCCCACACGACAGCACAAACTAATGTCGAACCAGGACGAGAGTAAAGATACCTGCTTCTTTGGAAGAAAAGGAAACTCCCATTTACTGGCTTTTTTTAAGTTTTTGCAGAGGGGGAAGTTGATTTTGTGTGAAGTCACGTCGCTTCCCACAGCAACAAGCGAACAGACACAGTCTTACAGACCTTTGTCTAAATCGCCTGTGCCTCGGAGCGTGTTAGTCCCAGATAAGAGGCATAATAAATATTCTATCTCCATACATTTCTCAGATGCTAGAATTTCTTATACAACCAAGGTGGGCTAGAATTTCTTATACAACCAAGGTGGCCAATGGAAGTGGTTCATAGGCCTACTTGCAGTATCGGCGAACATGAAAACTTGTGAATTTTTGTTACACGTGGCTCTGCACGCAGTGTCTGGCTTGTGACTCCACCGTGTAGATACGTTCCTTCAGTCCGTCACCCTGAGCCCAGGCTTCGGCTGGCGCCAATGCGGGTGTCGCAACTTTATTCTGCTGCGGATCTGTCTTGACAAGGGGGCTGCTTTGCCTGCCCTGCATGGTTGTGTGCCTGTCCGGCAAGATTTACTGTGGGATGGGCTCGCTGCCAATTGCTTCCAAATCCCAGTATGCCGTTTCTACAAGCTGAGAACCATAAAGATACCTCATACTTTTAGCACCCCATGAGGCTCCATCAACGTCTGCTCAGTCCTTTAACTTTCTAGTCTCACTCAAGGTGGGTCAGGTTGTAGTAAAATCCTTAATAAGTTTCTGTACACGAGAAATCGGTGAGAGAGTAACTTGCCTTCTTTGAAATGTTATCGGTCAGAGACAATTACATACAAATTTTACGGTTGCTGTCCACTGTTTCGTCATCAAAAGCCTCAATCTAGCCTTAAATCAAGAAACAGTTTCCTCCACACATCAAAGGCTTTGGAGGTACCTCAAGATAATGCAAGATTTTCTTTGTGACAATCTAAGCACCAGCATTCATGGTGCCACGGGAACTTCTTCTGGCTGCTTAAGAGAACTGGGGTGTTTAGAGGTCCCTTAATTGCATGAGAACTGGTGTTGTTGGGGCTGAGTCATCAGTGAGGACATCAAATGTGAGTGGAGCCAAGAACAAACAGGCAGCCATATGTGCCACTATCCTCGCTGCCCGTTTTTATGCTCAGAACAAGATCTGTTGCTTGCCTGTGGCAACGCCCCACATATGTATCAGTTTTGGAGAATTTTCTGAATGTAGATTCGGTTAATTCTTTTTATTTTGTAATCTATGTACATAAAATTGCGCTGTTATATAATCGTATGTACTGAGCACGCTTCTGATAAAAGTAAATAAAAATAAATTTGTATCAAGTATCTTTTAAAGAGGATGAAGAAAGCAGAGGGGGGAGAGGCTTCTAATATGGTACTGAATACGGAAACTTTTGATTTTGTCCTGGCCGTGTATTTCGATTTTGGAAAATAGTAACCCAGTTTCCAAACTGCTGCACCCACCAGTTCGTGATGTAGAGATGTATCTCGATTTCTTAAAACTCCTAGAAACCATCTAGTCACCTTAAAAAATGATTTTGAGGTTGTAGAAGAAGAAGGAAAGTTAGGAACAATCATTCTAAGTTGACTTCAAAACGTCCCCATTAAATGAAAAAATATTTTGACGAACTATCTGCAGATCATAAAATTGCGAGTACACTAATATTTTCAAGTCATAGTTTCGAATGCTTTTAATTCAACAGTTAAATAAAGCTCCTGTAACTATTGCGGGGAAGAGGTTTGCGGCACTATTATATTGACACTATCTGATCAAATCCCTTACAAGTTACGTCGTTAAAGTTATCTTAGAATACTTTTAAAATGCCGCAGAAGATAGTACTTCGTTCCACTAGAAAAACATTTCGGTGTCATCATTAGGCGACTATAAAAGGTTATAAGTCATTACGAAAGTCATGAAATTCGCCATACTGTCAGCTATAAGTTGGGGGAAACCGCACCTTCATACACGTATTCATTCTGGATGTATCTGCGGTGGTCTGGCTTAGCAAACTCAAACTGTATGTGTGGACCGGTGTCAGGTAAGGAGGAAAGTAGCAGAGAGGGTGGGTCAAGTTGAAGCTTCGAGCACGGCCACTATGTGTGATTGGCTAGTGTAACTTCTATGAATACTAGGAGCATGACGTATAGGATTACGTTAAATGGATGAATCTTTTCAAAAATGTCAACTCGAAACAGGAAAGGAAAAGATGCAACAGAAGAGGAAATTTTGTGCATTGTCAACTCTGTGAGTGTGTGAACTTTTAATGAAGTTGCCTAAAAGGTCGATTCTAATGAAAATACGGAGCGTATGGCAGACTAATCATCCGTTTCCTTTGTTTCAAACCATTTTCCGGTGTAGCACCAGAACATCCATATATTAAATTTTTCGTGTATGAGGGGATCCACTTTGAAGTAACATCTCACAGCGTAAGAACGTAGCTTATTAAGACAGAGAAAAAGTTGTGCACTAATACAGAGCGGAAAACACTTCATTACTAACATGAAAGACCTTCCTTCTGTCCACATTTACTTCGGCAGCAAACGGATGAGCATTTTTTCTGCGCAAATATAGGATGGAAGAAGCAGAAGAGAGTACAAACAATAGAGGCAGAGTAAGATTAGACTCTACAAACCTGGTTTAAAGAGTTTTGATTGTAACATTTATATAGAGATGAAAATATCAGCTTAAGGCAGGAAAAGATGGAAGACAGTATCAAACCAGCAGAGTGGGTTGAGAATGCACGAATTTTATTCTGGTGGATATCCTCCCTAAGCTTTCGATTGCGTCGGCAGCTAACATGCCGACTTGTCCCTATATTAGATTTTTTGACCTGGGTGCAGATGAAGCATGTGATATTTCCACGAATGGGACTGAATCATTTTTGCACTGTAGTGAAGAATAATTGTAGAGAGAGTTGAGTTTTCACTAAACGATATTTCTCCGTACACACGTTGGGTTTTCGAAATTCTCCACATAGGTGACAATTTCATATCACGACTGACAGGGAAGGGTACGTTATTGCAACAAACTACGTAATGAAAGCAGACCTACATCTACTTCTTTCAATGACTAAGAAACACAACACCTGTCGTTTCATTGAACTGAGGTGTGGCGCTTCATGAAGCTAAACGGACACAGACAGCTGGACACGGAAGCGTGGCTGCTCCTCCATCCCCCACGTTGCACCATCCACCTTTTGCTTGCCCCCTCCACCCCCTCCCACCACCTTCAGCTCTCAGCAAACCCCCCGCTCCACCCCACAGAACTGTAGAGCAGCGGATTCTACCTGCGGCGCGCGGCACGTCCCGCATTTAGGATCAGCAATCTGTGAACCGAGGCCCCCGCTGTGCAAACGAGCAACTTCTGTTATCTGACCGCTCCGTGGCACTGTTGTAACGCTTGGACAACCACAAAGTCGGCAGCTCGGTAAGGACTGGGCGAACTGCCACTGCACATCCTTGCGGTGCGAGCAGAGGCACGTTCCTGGCACGCCGCCTGTAAATCCTCCACCACTCTCCCTGTTCCGAGCCAGTTTTTTTTTGGGGGGGGGGGGGCATAAATGAACATTGTCGTGACTTAATGCTATTTCTCAACTGTTCAGACCTTGCAGTATATTTACTGCAGCACAAATGCACATTACCGTGAGGTAACGCTATTTCTCAGCTGATCAACCCTTACAGTATATTTACTATATAGCTGAATCAAGTTAATAGATACTATTGATTTACTAAAATTTAAAATTAATAATATATGTCTAAATATAGAGCATTCACCAGAATTACAAAGTGGAAGTGTGACTGCTTTAAAACCAAGTTCGACAGGAACTACACTACTTTTTACTGCCTGTTAAACGTTTCTTACTTTCCACCTGCACGCACCTGGCACAACCATGCTCTCAATATTCTGTCTCATAGTAACTCATTTTTGTTTACCTCTAATACTCTTTCTCCATCGGTTGTCCCAGTGCCTTTCTCTTTTTCTGTTAACAGTTAACTTCGCACTTCATTGTACTTTCTATTTTTCGCTCGATGTTGAGAACATATTATGACTATATACACACCTGGAAATTGAAATAAGAACACCGTGAATTCATTGTCCCAGGGAGGGGAAACTTTATTGACACATTCCTGGGGTCAGATACATCACATGATCACACTGACAGAACCACAGGCACATAGACACAGGAAACAGAGCATGCACAATGTCGGCACTAGTACAGTGTATATCCACCTTTCGCAGCAATGCAGGCTGCTATTCTCCCATGGAGACGATCGTAGAGATGCTGGATGTAGTCCTGTGGAACGGCTTGCCATGCCATTTCCACCTGGCGCCTCAGTTGGACCAGCGTTCGTGCTGGACGTGCAGACCGCGTGAGACGACGCTTCATCCAGTCCCAAACATGCTCAATGGGGGACAGATCCGGAGATCTTGCTGGCCAGGGTAGTTGACTTACACCTCCTAGAGCACATTGGGTGGCACGGGATACATGCGGACGTGCATTGTCCTGTTGGAACAGCAAGTTCTCTTGCCGGTCTAGGAATGGTAGAACGATGGGTTCGATGACGGTTTGGCTGTACCGTGCACTATTCAGTGTCCCCTCGACGATCACCAGTGGTGTACGGCCAGTATAGGAGATCGCTCCCCACACCATGATGCCGGGTGTTGGCCCTATGTGCCTCGGTCGTATGCAGTCCTGATTGTGGCGCTCACCTCCACGGCGCCAAACACGCATACGACCATCATTGGCACCAAGGCAGAAACGACTCTCATCGCTGATGACGACACGTCTCCATTCGTCCCTCCATTCACGCCTGTCGCGACACCACTGGAGGCGGGCTGCACGATGTTGGGGCGTGAGTGGAAGACGGCCTAACGGTGTGCGGGACCGTAGCCCAGCTTCATGGAGACGGTTGCGAATGGTCCTCGCCGATACCCCAGGAGCAACAGTGTCCCTAATTTGCTGGGAAGTGGCGGTGCGGTCCCCTACGGCACTGCGTAGGATCCTACGGTCTTGGCGTGCATCCGTGCGTCGCTGCGGTCCGGTCCCAGGTCGACGGGCACGTGCACCTTCCGCCGACCACTGGCGACAACATCGATGTACTGTGGAGACCTCACGCCCCACGTGTTGAGCAATTCGGCGGTACGTCCACCCGGCCTCCCGCATGCCCACTATACGCCCTCGCTCAAAGTCCGTCAACTGCACATACGGTTCACGTCCACGCTGTAGCGGCATGCTACCAGTGTTAAAGACTGCGGTGGAGCTCCGTATGCCACGGCAAACTGGCTGACACTGACGGCGGCGGTGCACAAATGCTGCGCAGCTAGCACCATTCGACGGCCAACAACGCGGTTCCTGGTGTGTCCGCTGTGCTGTGCGTGTGATCATTGCTTGTACAGCCCTCTTGCAGTGTCCGGAGCAAGTATGGTGGGTCTGACACACCGGTGTCAATGTGTTCTTTTTTCCATTTCCAGTTGTCTATATTTTCCTCATTTTCACTTTTATCGATACATTTTTGAGGTTCGGATACTTGGTACACATATGGATCTTCTGTTGAAGTAATCTTTCTTTATATACTTTCTATTTATCTCATTTTATTTATTTTTATTTATTTATTTTTTGACAGCGGGTATAACATTCCTTCTACTTAATCTTCCTTCATGTATATCTATGTTCTGCTGCTCCGTGTTCATTATTTTAGTCTTATTTTCTTTAGCTATAATTCTTATTCTATCCTATGTGCTAACAATGCTTTATTTAACCATTCTTATATGTCCACCTTACTTTCGCCGTATTTGTTACTTCTTTCGCTAAGTTGGTAGTTTTGCTTTTGAGATGGTCGAAATGTCACGTCTATTTTCTTTTTAAATAGGTGCAGTACCGATAATAATGTGCTGTATAACAGCACAGTAGCTAAACCAGATAATGATTGCATTTATTCTTTATTTTTAGGTTTCACATCTGAGATAGTTGTGTCCATAACTACTATGATTGTATGAAATCCTTATTAGCGACCCCATCATATCGTCCTTCCTCCACACACCTATGTGGTACATGTCATTATGCATGAATTACTGGCTTTATTAATGTGATGTAGTTACATACTGCTCAAACTGGTGACGCTGCAGTCATGGACTGTGCGGCTGGTCCCGGCGGAGGTTCGAGACCTCCCTCGGATATGGGTGTGTGTGTTTGTCCTTAGGATAATTTAGGTTAAGTAGTGTGTAAGCGGACTGATGACCTTAGCAGTTAAGTCCCGTAAGATTTGACACATTTTTTTTTTTTTCAAACTGGCGGACTTAACCAATCGCTAAATAGAAAAACAATGTTTGGGGGTCCCTCAGTTAAGCATAACAAGGTCTTTAATGTTCTCGATACCCACAGACGATTTGTCAAGATCAGCAGAACTATAACTTTTGTCGCTGACGATGCTATTGTCTACAGAAACATTTCGTCGTTTGACGATGCCAAGGTAACGCAGAAACAGCTTGAAAACAATTCTACTCGGTGTAACTAATATTAGCTCTCCTTAAATATCGATAGCTTAACATAATTCACATAAAAAGGGAATGTACGGCATAGTATCCAATTATAAGGCTATTGGTGGACATGCTGACACTTCACATTGTGTGTGTTTGTGTAACTTAAGTACACCGATGAGCCAAGAAAGTGTGATCATCTGCTTAATAGCTGATTTGTCCGTCTTTGGAACGAAATGTATCACTGATCTTGCGTATCAGGGATCAGACAGTTTATTGGCAGACTTGTGGAGGTCATGTAATTCGCGTAAACAAAGGGTCACTGTACGCGGTGATGGCTTCCTATAGCGACCAAGATGGGTTCCATAGGATTTACATCAGGTGAAAATGGTTACCTACCAACTAAGTTCACTGTTATGCTACTCAAAACCCCTGCAGCCCGGTTCTCCGACACATGGACAATTACACTGCTGATAGATGACATCAACGTCGAGGAAGACATCACGCATGAAGGGATGCAGGTGATTCGCAGCTCTCAGTGTGTCTTCGATTACTATCACAGGTCCCATGCAAGCGGAGGAGAATGTCTCCTATAGGATAATATTGCCTCCATCAGCCTGCGTCCGCGGCGTGCTGCACATTTCGAGCCGCCGTTCACCTCGATGATAGTGTTTCTGAAGACGACCAGTAACCTAGAGCAGAAAAAATCTGATTCGCTCCAAGAGTCGACACGTCTCCGTTGATCGACAATTAGCAGGCCGCAGTGGCCGAGCGGTTCTAGGCGCCACAGTCCGGAACCGCGCGACTGCTACGGTCTCAGGTTCGAATCCTGCCTCGGGCATGATGTGTGTAATGTCCTTGGGTTAGTTAGGTTTAAGTAGTTCTAAGTTCTAGGGGACTGATGACCTCAGACGTTAAGTCCTATAGTGCTCAGAGCCATTTGAACCATTTGATCGATAGTCGAATCCGGATGCTGCCACAACCACCACAATCGTAATTGACGATGTCGTTGGGTCAATATGTCACCATGTAGGGCTTTTCTGCTGCGGAGCTCAACGTTCAACAATGCACTATGAACGGTGTTCTCTCGAACACAAGTGCGTGCACCAGCGTTGCGCTCTTTCGGCTGAGGTGGCACAGATTCCCATCTGTCCTACTTTACAGAGCAGACAAGCCTCCGAAACACACGTTTTGTGGAGAATGCCCAACCATTTAGCGCTTAGTGGTTGTTACGCTCTCCCTAGATGCTCGTGACAGTAGCACATGAAAATTCCACTATTTTCTCCACTTTTGAGATACTCGTTCACAGGCTCTGCGTAATACTAATCTGCCGTTTATCAAAGTCACTTAGCTCATTGGATTTCTCCATTTGCACCCCATATCGTCGTTTGGGTGATCCCCTGTCCGTGCCTGGTCCGCTCACATAGTTTTCTTACCGTGTCACGTGGCCGCAACGCCACCAGACGGCGTCCAAAGTCGCGGTGGGCAGTGGTCATAACGATTTTGCTGTTCAGTGTGTAATACTAAGAAGTTATATAGAATTAAATAGCAGCAAAAAGTCAGTATTATTTGACATTTTGATTTGTTCGAAGGTTTCGAGAATGTGCCCTGCTCCTGTAGAAATCACTCACACAAGGTGCTAGCACGACCAATTTGTGCGTCTGGAGACCTTATGAAGTAGACGTGGCAAGCAGGCATGCCATGTGTTCAAAGAGGCACTGCTCCGATTTAATAGGTCTGTGTAGTCAATGTAGTAAGTAGCACGCAAAAGTATTTTGCAGTTGCGGTGTTGTATTGTAAGTCTTGTATGTACACAGTGACAACAGAGTAGCGCGTATAACTGTGTCACTACGTCCAGATTTCTCACTGCTGCGGTTACGTATATAGTAAATAAGCAAGGTCACACAATAATAAGTTCCTTTTTCGCCACACGGGGTATCTTTCCTTTTGCACTCTGTGGATTGATTGGTGGTTAAGGCAGGCGGCACCGCTGGTGCTGGTAGTGGAGCTTTGGCAGGGGGACTTTGGTGTAACGTCATGAGCGCATGACTGCGTGTGAGATCGCTCTCTAAGTTTTCATGTATTTTTAGGTTTCAGATACATATTTTAACGGTTTTTGTGATAATATTTACTATATAAGTGACTTATTAGTGGTTTCTTCATTCACCTCCGCCTTTCTTGTGTTGTGACCTGATAGTTGTGAGTGTTTCGAGCAACTTAACCTCTTACCTGTGTTTACATTCCGCGCTGACCAGATGCAGCTGTAGCGGCGCATCGAAAGCTAAGTACTAAATTGTTTGTGTATAGTGGTTTATTTAGGAACTTTAGTAGTCTTTAACCGGTGTTCTTGGTGTTTTGTGGTGAAATAATTTCAGAAGAAATTTTTGGGAACTGTTTCCAGTTTTGTTACTGTATCATTAGACGTTTGATTTTCTTTCTGTGTTAGTCTTTTGTTATATTCGCATTTGCTGTTGATTAATACTGCTAATAATAGTAGTTACTTCCCTTGTGGAGTAAGTTTGTGATTATTGTAGTCAGTTTTTTAACATCTTCTTGTTGTAGTAGCGGGACTTAAAGTAGTTTTCTTGTTTCAATACCTGTTATATTTTACCATGAGTGAGAAGTGTGGGCTTTGCCGTAGGTTCGTGAGTAGTGGATTGCGGTGTGAGACTTGTTCGAAGTATTTTCACTGGGGGGGGAATGCAGTGGGGAAGCCAGTGGGCATTCTGGTGAGATCCTCTCCTGGAACTGCAGGTTATGTAGCAAGAGTAAGTTGATACAGGAGCAGGAGCGTAAGATCTGTGTCCTTCAGGTGCAGTTGAAAAACGTACAGGAGGAGCTAGATAAGATGAGGAGGGAGAAGGGGGTTGAGGAATGGGAGCTGGCTGTTGGCAAGAGATCTGCTAGGAGAAGGAGATTTTCAGACAGTTTTACTGTTGGTGTTTGCAACAGATATAATCAACTGTCAGAGTCTAGTGGAGAGGAATCTCTAGTAGCTGTAGATGTAGGAAGTATGCAGCAGACCTCAGCAGTTACGGTGGCTAGGACAGTTGCAAAGTCTAAGAGAAAGAAGAAGGTTCTGCTGTTAGGTAGTTCTCATGGCAGAGGTGTAGGCCAGCAGTTGCAGGAAGTGCTGGGGAGTGAGTACCAGGTCACCAGCATTGTGAAGCCTAATGCAGGATTGGCTCAGGTGACTGTTAACATAGGGGGGCTATGTAGGGGATTTTACTAAAGAGGATCAGGTAGTGATTGTGGGTGGGGCTGGTAATAGTACTGATAGGGATGGATAGTATGACATAGATGGTGACCTGGAAAAGATAGCCACTCAGACTGGCAACACGAATGTAATTTCGTGGAACTGTTTCAGCGTCACGATCGGCCTCATCTTAATACGGCCGTCAGGCGTACTGACATGAGACTTGGGGGTGCGCTGACGACAGAAGGCATGAGTCACATTTCAGTGGTGTCGGGGGAGTCTATCGGCACGACGGGTTTCACTAGACATGGCCTGCACCTCGACCGGTATGGAAAGGGGAGGTTGGCAAAGCTTACAGGTGACAGCATAGGTGGGGGTGGTGGGATCACTCATTGGAAAATTCCTCTACTATTTGGTGTTAGAGCTGCATCTTTTTTAGATTGAAGTCAACTGATAGGTATTCCTCCTTAAGGGAAGTCTCTCTAATAAAGAAACCACTTTCGACCAAGCATAGGTATCCGAGTAATGAGGGAATTAGTATATTTCATCAAAATATACAAGGTATTAGAGATACAGTTAGTGAACTGCTTATAGATGTTGAGTCTGAAATTATTGGTATACCTGAACACTTCTTAAATAAGGAGATAATTCAGAGGCTTCCTTTACCAGGATACAGGTTGGGTGGCAGCTTTTCTAGCAGGTCTTTGCGGTGTGGGGGAGTAGCCATGTATTTCAAAAACGGTATCCCATTTGAGTCAATTGATGTTTCAAAATACTGCACTGAAAAGGTGTTCAAATGTTGTGCAGCTGTGATTAAATTTAGTGGAGTTAAACTTCTAACTGTTGTTATTTATAGATTCCTAGACTCCGATTTCGCAACAATTTTGCTAAAGCTAGAGGAGATTTTTGGTTCACTTTATAGGAAATACAAAAAGTCAGTTATATGTGGTGACTTCAATATTAATTGTACAAGTGATTGTGCAAGGAAAAGGATGCTGGTAGACCTCCTTAATTCATATAATCTTATGCAAACCGTATTCTTTCCAACGAGAGTAGAACAACCATAGACAATATTTTTGGTTGTTCCTCATTACTAGAAGGGCATTCTGTTAGCAAAAAGGTGAATGGCCTTTCAGATCATGATGCACAAATTTTAAGTCTAAAAGATTTTTGTGCTGCAACACATGTTAAATATAGTTACCAACTTTTTAGTAAAGCTGATCCAGTTGCTGTTGAGACTTTTGTAAACCTTATCAAGGAACAAGAGTGGAAAGATGTTTATAGTGCTGTTACAGTAGATGATAAATATAATGCTTTCCTCAAGACTTTTCTCGTGCTCTTTGAAAGTTGCATACCGTTAGAACGTTCAAATCAGGGTACTAGCACAAACAGGCAGCCTGGGTGGCTGACTAAGGGAATAAGAATATCTTGTAGAACAAAGTAGCAATTATATCAAAACGTTAGAAACAGTCACAATCTAAATGCAGCAGCCCATTACAAACAGTATTGTAAGGTGCTTAAAAAAGTTGTTAGGAAGGCAAAAAGTATGTCGTATGCAGCTAGAATAGCTAAGTCTCAGGATAAAATTAAAACCATATGGTCAGTCGTAAAGGAAGAGGCTGGTCTGCAGAGACAGGTCGAGGATATAGAATCAGTGCGTAGTGGGAATGTCCGTGTTACTGATAAGTCGCATATATGTACAGATTTAATAATCACTTTCTGAATATAGCAGGTGAACTAAATAGAAACCTAGTCCCAACAGGGAACCATATAGTGCTCGTAGAAAAAAGTGTTTCGAGACTGTTACCTGAAATGCTCCTCCTTGATACTGACAAGAGGGAGATTGAGTTAATAATTAAATCACTAAAGTCCAAGAACTATCGTGGATATGACGGGGTATCTAGCAGAATACTGAAGTATTGTTCTATGTATGTTAGCCCAGTACTTAGCCATATCTGTAACTTTTCCTGTAGGAGTGGTCGGTTTCCTGACCAGTTAAAGCACTCGGTAGTGATGCCACATTATAAAAGGGAGACAGGGATAATGTTGACAATTATACACCTATTTCTATGCCATCGGTGTTTGCTAAAGTTATCGAGAAGGTTGTATATATAAGGTTACTGGAGCATTTAAATTCACATAATTTGCTGTCAAATGAACAGTTTGGTTTTAGAAATGGTTTAACAACTGAAAATGCTATATTCTCTTTTCTCTGTGGTGTTTCGGATGGATTAAATAAAAGGTTGCGAACGATAGGTGTTTTCTTTGATTTAACGAAGGCTTTTCACTGTGTTGACTACAAAATATTACTGCAGAAGTTGGACCATTATGGAGTAAGGGGAGTATCTTACAATTGGTTCGCCTCTTACTTTAAGAACAGAAATCAGAAGGTAATTCTCCGCAATATTGCGAGTGGTAATTATGTTCAGTCCCAATGGGGCACTGTTAAGTGGGGCGTTCGCCAAGGATCGGTGCTGGGGCCACTGCTGTTTCTTATTTATGTAAATGATATGCCTTCTAGTATTACAGGTGATTCAAAAATATTTCTGTTTGCTGATGGCACCTGCTTGATAGTGAAGGATCTTGTGTGTAATATTGAAACATTATCAATTAATGTAGTTCATGAAATAATTTTGTGGCTTGTGGAAAATAATTTGATGCTAAATCACAGTAAGACTCAGTTTTTATAGATTCTAACTCACAATTCAACAAGAACCGATATTTTGATCAGACAGAATGGACATATTATAAGGGAGACGGAACAGTTCAAGTTCCTAGGCGTTCGGATAGATGGTAAGCTGTTGTGGAATGCCCATGTTCAGGATCTGGTTCAGAATGCTGCTTTATTTACCATTAGAACAGTATCTGAAATAAGTGATTCTACACGAAAAGTAGCCTACTTCGCATATTTTCATACGCTTATGTCATATGGTATTATTTTTTGGGGTAATTCTTCTGATTCAAAAAGGGTATTTTTGGCTCAAAAACGGGCTGTTCGAGCTATATGTGGTGTAAGTTCAAGAACCTCTTGTCGACTCCTATTCAATAGTCTGGGAAATCTGACATTGCCCTCACGGTATATATTTTCTTCAATGTCGTTTGTTGTTAGCAATATTAGCTTATTCCCAAGAGTTAGCAGCTTTCACTCAGTTAATACTAGGCAGAAATCAAATATGCATGTGGAATGCACTTCCTTGACTCTTGTGCAGAAAGGAGTGCACTATTCTGCTGCATCCATTTCAATAAGCTACCACAAGTAGCCCAAACACTTTTAAGTCTAAACTGAAGAGTTTCCTCATGGCTCACTCCTTCTATTCTGTCGAGGAGCTCCTGGAAGAGCTGAAAAATTAAGCAAATTCCAGTGTTACATTATTAATTTTCTTTATTTACACTTACGAATTGTTGCCTGAATACGTTTCTTATATTTAATTTTATCTGTTTCTACTATCGTGTTATAACTTCATGTATTTACTCGTTCCATGACAATAGAGACTTCTCCTTAATTTGGTCCCACGGAACAATAAATAAATAAATAAACTAGCGATGGATCCGCCACTGACCGTGTGGACCACCCGTCGGGCCTCGCCATGACGCTGTACGCGCGCTTCGTACGGAAGACAGATCGCCGTGCCAGAAGCGATCAAAAGTATTGACACGACACGAAGACTTTGCCCGCCCGGCTAGCCGTGCGATCTAACGCACTGCTTCCCGAGTGGGAAGGCGTGCCGGTCCCCGGCACAAATTTGCCAAGAAGATTAGCATCTGGATCCAGTGTGCCGGTCAGCCTGTGGATGGTTTTATAGGCGGTTTTCCATCTGCCTCGGTGAATGTGGACTGGTCCCCCTTATTTCGCCTCAGTTACACTATGTCGGCGATTGCTGCGCAAACGCTGTATCCACATACGCATACACCATAATTACTCTACCATGCAAGCATTTGAGGTTACACGAGTCTGGTATGAGACGTTCCCAGGTGGGTCCAATGGGGGCGGAACCGCACAATAACCCTGGCTTCGGTGTGGGGCGGCAGTGGGGTGAGTGGACTGCTGTAGACTGTTGGGGGGTTGTGTACAACTTAGGGCTACGGCGGGGACGGAACCTCTCCGTCGTTTCTAGGTCCCCAGTTCAATACATACATAAATACATACAAGACGTTAGTCAACAGACGAAAGGCTACGGTGGATCGAGATGAATGGTCAACAGCAGCAGACAACAAGCAGAGGAGCGGTACGTCCGCACTAATTAAACCCGAGTAGGGTATTAAGATTTTCGTAAATTTTTATATGACATCGGAACCTCATGCATTCACAAAAAGTACTCGACTGTACGACACTTAAGTATCTGTTATAAAGATCATTTCGAAAATTTGTACCAAGAGGAACCCCAGTCAAAGCTTGATGGGGCAAAAGAAAATTTCAAGCAGATTTACAGTGAAGTACATGTTTCCTATCCTATGACTCTTCATTATTTGTGAAGATGATAAATAAAACTATGTTTTATAATCTAATATCTCATTTACGAATGTGCCAGTTATCGACTATCAGACTGTCAGCAATACGGAACATTTCTTTTCGGTTAGTTTCTATATTTGGGTTGCATTAAAGCTTGTTACACAGACATCACAAAATCTTTCAGGTGCGTTACATTCTGCCACTTACTGAAAGCCGTCACAAACGCTCTCTCGTAGAGCAAAGTGTCATTAAGACTCATTCTTTGTTTTTGTGTATTTGTATTTTGATGTATGGGAAATATACATTGTAGTTAGATATATGTTTATAATTAATTAAAACGCAAAAATTCAAACATAAAAATTTGTTTTGCGACTACATTTCACTCTCCTCGCTAACGTCTATGACCGCTTTCCAGAGGAATTGGGAATAAACGCACCTAAAACTAATCTTTTTTGTTAGTGTTTTATTTGGGTTTCAATGAATGAAACAATTAATTGTTAAAATGGTAAAAGTGTTTCAAAAACAAGATAGTACGAAATTAATTCTAAGGGCTTTTTTTTTTCTTTATTGCCGTGGTAGGAGCAGGAAACAGGTGAGCAATGTTTGCGCGCAAGTTACAAATGCTCGGTGAGGATTGTGAAAGCAGAGAAACCTTTTGCGGCTGGTATTACATCAAGGATTGCCTGGTCGACTCGGCGACTTGTGTGTGTCCAACAGAGCTCGCGGGAAAATTTGAAAAAGTAGCTCTTACGCCTCAGACTGTTTCTCGCCGAGTCAAAGATATGGCCTCAGGTATGGAGCAGCAATTAACGACGAGAGCGACAAACTTCGTATCATTTTCTATCGCTCTTGAAGAGTCCACGGACGTTGCGCACATATCTCAGCTCGTGATATTCATTCCGAGTGCCAAAGACAATCTAAGTTTAACCGAAAAGACATTAAAAGACACAACCATGGGTTTAGATATTTGTCTAACAGTGGAAAACGTGTTCGAGTCAGTGGGTTTAAAATGGGGTGTAACAACGGATGGAGGCCCTGCGCTACGACTGATATGCATTGGATTCCTGGGGTACGTCAGGCCAAAAATGACTGAAGTATACTGTTCCTTATTCACGGCAGTCCATTGTCTGATACACCAGGAGGCACTATGTGTGAAGATTGTCGACATGAGAAATGTTATGGACACAGTTGCCCCAACGGTTATTTATCTACGCTCGCAGAGACACAGACATCGCCAATTTAAAGTATTTCTGGCTGATACCCAAGCGGAATATCGGGACATCCCCTGCCACGCCGAAGCAAGGTATCTGAGCAGAGGGAAGGTGCTTCGTCGGTTTTTCTCCTTGAAAGACGAAATAAATACCTTTTTGAAAATGAAAGGACATCCGGAAGAATTACTTCGTGAGCCTAAGTAGGCAGCAAATTTGGCTTTTTTGATTGACCAAACTGGTCATTTAAATACTTTGAACATTTCATTCCAAGGTGAAAATCTCCCTGTTGTTGATTTACTGCAGACGATTCAAGTATTAAAAAAAAAAAAAAGGAGAAAAACTTATTTTGTAGGAAAAACAGTTACACGAGGAGAATTGTGCACACTTCCCTGCATTAAACAGCGTTAAAGAAGATGTGGATTTTTCAGATTATGTTCAAATCATTTGCGAATTACAAGAAGAGTTTGAAAACAGTTTTTTGGAAGTAAGTGAGCTTCAACTGGCCTCATATTTGCTCGCCCCTTTTCCCTTCGGGCGGAGGACGTCTCACGAGTATTTCAACTACAGCTGACTGACCTGCTGTGCGATATCCGCCTGAAGGACCGCTTTCTTATGTGTTAGACTTTGGATGTCTTTTGCAGCTGATTTCCACGACAGAAATATCCTCTTTTGCCAAACATGACGCCAAAGTTCTCTCAATGTTTGGTTCCACGTATATTTGTGATTGCTATTTCTCCCTTTTAAAGCTTGCTAAAACTAATAGCCGTTCATCACTTAGCGATAAAAATTTGACTAATTCTTTGAGGGTAGCAGTCTCCCGGGATAGTGTACCAAACCTAGACGAAATTATTTCCTAGAAATGGAAAAATGTGTAAAATGTTAATGGTCTTCTTTAACAATATTGACTTTAAGAACTAAAGGTCTTTACAACCTTAATTATACTTTTTAATAAGTTTTCAAACTTGATCAATTAAAATTATTGTGTACAAAACAGAAAACTAAGGATCCGATGTATAAACTCTGAAAAGGGATACAAAAAGCTGTAGCACGAAGTAAAACAAAAAAGTATTTACTTGTAACTGCTAATAGGAAGAATGAGACTCTACATCGCTTAAGTAAAATTATTTCTAAAATAGAATAATCATGACACTAGTTCATATAAGAAATTGATATGTCTTTCAGAAGGCGCCTACTGTACACATGACGAGTATTCATGTGCAATACTAATAGAATCAACCAATGGGTCAGAAAACTACTAAGTTGTTCTTCGATTCTTGTTTTGGATATTGTTTTCTAAATCTCTGCATAGTAATTCTTCCACACGAACACTAATTGTTACCTAAACAGTAAATGGTTTGCTCGTTTTACCGCCAATCGATCACTTTTACAATGCTGCGCTTCCTCTGTTATTTTGTTTACACTGGATCTGACCGCGGGACAGTCAAGGGCAGAGCAGTGCTGTGAGGTCTCACTCGCTCCGCAGCTAACTCTCTCTCGCTCCCATGCCGACACTAGTGACACACGGTCACTTGCGGGGCGCTGAACTACACTGCCTTCCGCCCGCGGGATGCGGTCGCGCCCACCAGCGCAATTCTTGGATGAGCCTGCCATAGAGTATACATAAATATCTATGAAGTGAACACTGGAATGCGTAGAATGGTAATTCTGTCCGCACATCTCCTGAGGTTCAAGTCACGTGATTTTTGGACGGTTCATTTTGGCCCATATAGCGCTCAGCACATTTTGAGTGTCAATACTTCGCTGCTACAGATAGATATCTTCCAGGAGTACTGTGGGAGCTTGTTGAAGCTTTTTACGGACATCTTAATAATACGATAGCAGGAACTTAGGTTGGGTTAAAGATATGAAGAATAATGGTATTATGCTTTTTCACCACAGAATCATAGTTCTTTATGTTTTTTCGGGAACGGAATAAGAGGCGACGGATAACCATTTTTTTTAAAGTTTTGTGTTGCACTTATTCATATTGTCAAATATCTGTGCTAGTTAGTTACATTACAATGACGCTGGAGCTGACACCAAAGATTCACGAAAAACAATGGATCGGGAACTATGAAATTTTTACAGTAAATAGGGTAAACGATTTTCACCACCTGCTATTTCCAATTTTTTTTTATTTACCCTTCAGCTTTTTATAGACAAACTATCTATACCCTGTTTTCGCCATGTCATCAAAAAAGTAAAACCATATAATACGCAAAAAATAAAAAGTACGAGACCAATGCTCGAATTTTGGAGTAATATGAGAAGTAATAGCCAAAAATACCCGTTTTAGGTTTCTGTTGCACTGATTCTTATTGCCGAATCTGTTCTAATTAATTACGTTACCGTGACACTATAGGAAACCGTCTCATGCAGAAATACTTAAATACAGACAGAGGTTTGAGAACCTGCTTAAATTGCAGGAAAAATCAGACTGTTACGTATAAATTTTATCTGCATGTGAACAGCGGGAGTATGTACGAGTATACACTGACTGGCAGTTTACTGAAACTCGCTTACAAATTTATCTAGCAATTGTCTCGTAAACAGGTAGCAATAAAATCTCAGAAATTGTCTGTACAATATAAAACTTTGTAATATCGTGTCTCGATATTTTCTGCATACGAAGTGACTCGTATCAATATGACATTTAAAATTATACATTTGTTGTGCCTATCTCTGAAAAGGAACTGATCTTCCTTTCACATACTTCTCTTTAAATCCGTAATAACGAAAATACTGTACCATAGCTGTTATTAAAACTCCGCCTTGTAGAAACATGTAAAAAAACTAGATGAATTCATGTATACCCAATTTTCGCTACTAGAACGAATATCAGGCAAGCAGCGTCGTCCCAAAATCACATGATTATCCAGGTTTGATGTTGAGAGCTTGTGTAGTGGACTAGGCTCGCTTCACAGGTTTACGTACTCTGTGGCTGTGACGCGTGATTCAAGGACAGCCTCGGTGGTCTGTGGTCTCAGTCAGTTCCGGGTAGACAGCGAGCTGCGAGCCAGGCCAGTGTCTTTGGGCCGGCGATATGCTTGGTCGTCACCTACGCTTCAAACGCTACTCTGTTCTGTTCCGACCTGCCGGTTGTTGCTCTTTGGCCAGTGAGTATGGTCCGGTGGAAAATTTCTTCTGAAGTGGCGTTTGATCCCCTTACTTGTGCTTTGAATCTGAGTATCTGAAGGAATCCTGTATCAGCTGCCAGACCGGGTTCGCTACCTATCAGTCATTTCCGATCATTTCTCGGAAGGGCTGCTTGTGGATTACTGCCTGTTGGCTGCTGAATGATAGCTGTAGGCATCCTTTTGCTAGCCGTCTCGGTTAATTGGGGCTGCTAGTAGTTTCTTCATAGATTGTCAGAAATGATGGTGAGCTTTTATTTTATGACATTTGTGTTGTAATGTAATCTGGTCGTCCCGGTGGTCACCGTCCTGATTACCCAAAAACTTGTCAGAAGCGCAGTAGCGTCAGTGAACTACTTTTGGCAGGTCGGCTACTACATGATTTCCTACCTACACTCTGTTATCATTTTCACAACATCAGTGAAGCCGCTATGCGAAGTCAGATCGTGTCAAATGTGGGCTCTGTTGAAATGACAAAGTGATACACATTTCAAATCACTCCTGGGACGTGGTAGTTAAACCTTTATTTATTGCGCATTATTTGGCGATGTTTAGTGGTCCCGTAATAACAATCTGGTCTTTTCTGCTTATGTACAGATTGCGAAATATTTTTGATTCCTCATTTGTGTTTCTTGTGATACAGAAAGGGGGTTCTTAAGATTTTGTCCGTTCATTTTGTATACTCATGGATTCCGAAACTAGGCCCAGCATTCTGTAAGTTTCAACTGTAAATTTGATGAGCTGTTGCTTATTAATTCATTGGAGTATTTTATTAAATTTTGCCACCAGTTGCTTTCTGTAAGTTGTAATACTAAATTTGGTGACCAGTTGAAGTTTAATTCAACTGATCACTTTATTAAATCCTGTCACCAGTTAATTTGTTTAAGTTGTAGCAGTAAATCTGGTGGACAGTTTCTATTTAATTCATTGAAGCATATTATTAAATTCTGCCACCAGTTACTTTCTTTAAGCTGTAATAGTAATTCTCATGTGCAGATGCCGCTTAACTCATGCATCTTTTTTCAATCCTCTTACCATTTGCTTTCCTTAAATTTCAGTAGTAACACTCGCTTGGAGCTACCGTTTTAATGGCCTTTTATATAAATTTTGTCATCAATTGTCTCTCTGATACTCTAACAGTAAATCTTGTTAATATTGTTGCCGTTACGTTGCAGCGTTGATGTTTCTTACCACATTCTGCAACTAGTAGTCCCAGTTAAAGTTATATTCATGACTTTTATAGGTACAAGTAAATCTTACCTGGTATAATTTACTTACACATGTGAAATTTTCGGGTTCCTTCTGTTTATTTAAATTCTAATAACCCCTTCTGTTACAGTTCCTTACCAATAAACTCCACTTCTCTACAGCTTTGTAATTTGCTTTTGTGGAACAGTATTAATTAATTAGTGTTACTAAGGCAGTCAGACAGCATTTGTTTATTTCTAGAAACAACATGAAGCGTTTCAAAACACATAAAAAATTCGGTTGATGGGAGACAAGCTGTTTTGCGTGCTGTGAAAAGGAGGTTAGAAGAGAAACAGCAAGAGTTCTACGAACAGAGAAAATGAAGTATCTAACGGGAGTCCTAGACTCTATAGAAGTGGATAGCAGGAATGGAAACTCAAAGAAGTTGTTTCAGTATACAAAGAAAAGTAAGAGATGTTATCAAAGTTAAAACCTATTAATAAAAGATAAAAATCAAAATATGCTAACACAGATGAAAGATATCCTAGAAAGATGGAAAGAGTATTTCTTGGAAATGTTAAATTGCACTGATTCGCACATAACCTTCATTAACGCAATGTCTGATAGTGACAGCATAAATAATGACGAACGTAGAATCACAGAACTGGAAGTGATCCACGCCAGCCGGCCGCGGTGGTCTAGCGGTTCAGGCGCTCAGTCCGGAACCGCGAGACTGCTACGGTCGCAGGTTCGAATCCTGCCTCGGGCATGGATGTGTGTGATGTCCTTAGGTTAGTTAGGTTTAAGTAGTTCTAAGTTCTAGGGGACTGATGACCACAGCTGTTAAGTCCCATAGTGCTCAGAGCCATTTGAACCAACCATTTTTGATCCACGCCATTCAAAATCTGAAAACCAACAAGGCAGCAGGCGAGGACCAGATATCAGCAGAGATGTTAAAAGAGAGAGCGGATGCAAACAACACAAAGAAATTTATAACCTTATGACAATGATATGGAAAACTGAAACACTGCTTGAAGATTGGAAAACTGCAATAATTTGTCCCATACACAAGAAAGGAAACAGAATGGAATGTGGAAATTAAAGAGGAACAGTTTGCTGAACATACATAATCCTATCAACGATCATTCTGGAAAAGCTTAAACCTCCCGCAGAAAACATTATTCAAGATTTCCAGGCTGGATTTCGAACAAACCGTTCCACAACTGATAATTTGTATACTATACGACAGATCTTTGAGAAATACTGGGAATTTAACAAAAACACCCACTCTTTTCACTGACTTCCAACGAGCCTATGACAGCATCCACAGAAGTAGCCTCTACAACACATAACGAGAATTTAGTATACCCAGTACAATCATTAGGATGATACAACTGTGCATGGATGGCTCCCAGGCATATCCCCCACATTTCCAGTTAAAACAGGCTTACGACAAGGAGACGCTCTTTTATGTGTCCTCTTCAACCATGTATCAGAGAAAATGGTTCGGGAGAGTAATTTACATCTATACAATGGTCTCCGATTCGAACTCAATGAAGTAAAACTCCTGGCTTACGCAGATGATGAAACTTTGCTGTGTGAAACTGAAGATGAACTGAAATACATGTACAGATCTCTCAGGCACAGTGCCAGCAAAATGGTACATTTGATTAACCAAGAGAAAACAGAATATATGGAAGTAGGTCGAGTCATAAACCCAAATCCTTACTTTGAAATTGACCAGCATTCTAAATTCAGAAAAGTTCTTTAGTTTAAATACCTTGGATCACGTTTCAACAGTAAAGATATCATAACAATGGATATAAACGAAAGAATAACATCAGGGTCAAGATGTCTGTACTCACTAAGCAATCCACTTAAAAATAAAGCTTTGTCAATCACCACAAAGATGAAGATATAGAACACTATCATCTGTCCCATAGTACTGTATGGTTCAGAAAGCTGGACACTTACAAAGAATGAAAGAGAAAAACTGAATGCTTTCGAAAGCAAAGTAATGAGAAAAATCTGGTTTCCTGTGTTGGAAAAAGGCGTATGGAGAATTCGAAAGAACAATGAAATTTATCAGTTAATGAAGCGACCCACCATCATCCAGGAATTAAAAAGTAGGAGACTGCAATGGGCTGCACATGTGGCTAGAATGGGAAACAACCACCAAGAAAGCATTTGAAGGAACTCTCCAGGCAATAAGACCATTGGGCCGACCTCGTACAAAGTGGAAAAATGACATAGAGAAGGACATCGCTGCATTAGGAATTTCAGTAGGGTGGAGAGAGACTGCGAGACATAAAAGGCGATGGAAGCAGATCGTTGATTGAGAGTGTGGTCTACAGGGCCTGTGAACTCTGAGAAGAAGAAGAGATGGTCGCAGTCTAATGCTGTTATGAACTATTCGGCATGTCACAACAACTAACAAGTGTGTGGATTGATGGAAAAAGCAGAAAGGAACAGTAACTAGCAATCCACGGTCAGGTCGTCTTCGAGAAACAATTACCATAGAGAACAGAATGATCTGTCAGCAGTAAGCTGCTGATCTAAGTAAATCAATTCTACAAATTAGAGGTGATCTGGACCACTATCATGGACAGAACCTGCAAGTCTCTACTGTGAAATGTCGGGTATTAGCAGGTAATTTAAATTGTGCACGACCGTCACGTAAACGACTCTTAAATTTAAAAAAGAAGTAGGAAGGCCAGGACAGAGTTGGCAAAGAAACATCGAACTGGCATTGCTATAGATTGATCTAATGTTTTACGCAGATATGAAAGTCAGTGTAATGTATTCACTTCTGGTGGTGCGCAGTATATACGTCGACCAAAACACAAAGCGTACCACGCTATTATGCATAGCGGGGGCAGCGTCATGTTACTGGGATGTTTTACTAGACGTGGAGTTGGTGCAGTAATCCAAATAGAAGGCAAAATGTATTGTTACCTGTACAGTGACCTTTTAAAAATGAATATAGTTCCAGGTTGGAGAAAGAGTATGCCATGTTGATGTTTCAGCAGGACCATTTTAAAAAATATTTTCAGATACGAAGATCAAATTTTTTGAGTGACGGAGCCACAGCTCGGATCTAAATTCAACTGAACACCTCTCGGATGCATCGGATAGACGTGTTCGTCGCTGAAGCTAGTCAAAGAAGGATCAATTTGTTACTTCCTTACTGGGCGAATGGTCAAATCTCTAACTTGACGCCGGCCGGTGTGGACGTGCGGTTCTCGGCGCTTCAGTCTGGAACCGCGTGACCGCTACGGTCGCAGGTTCGAATGCTGCCTCGGGCATGGATGTGTGTGATGTCCTTAGGTTAGTTAGGTTTAAGTAGTTCTAAGTTCTAGGGGACTGATGACCACAGATTAATAGGTCCCATAGTGCTCAGAGCAATTTGAACCAATTTCTAACTTGACCTTCTACAAAAGCTTGTGGATTTAATGTCAAACAGATGGGCAGCTATGATCAAAGCCCATGGGTGCGCAACGAAATATTGATTAGGTCTTCCGATTCCAAAATAGTGTTTTTATTCTCACATACTTAGACCTTCAGATTACTTTGGGCCGGTAGAAGTGTTATAGCTGTTTTGATGTGAGATAACTTGGATTAAAATATATGTAGTACTATTTCTCAACTATCCACTGGCAGTTTTTTCTGTTGCACGCTTATCGTTATGTATTATTAACGTTTTTCACAAAACACTTATTGAGCGCTACTGTAGAGAAGTATTACAACTATTCTCGGGGAACTCAAAAATGGGAAGCCCTCGCACAAAGACGACATAGTTCCCTCGAAACCGTATTCGATTAACTTAAAGAACACGTATTCCAGGAAGAGTGTGCGACAGCTTCACTGCCGTCTCGACTAGCTGTCATGATAAAAGGCGTGATCATGACCCGTGCGTGCAGCGGCTTATAGAGAGTTCACTTTCCCTTGCTCATTACGCGAATGAAGTAGAAACGAAAATAAGTAACACTGACACCAAGTATCTTGCACCACGGACTGTACAGTGACTTGCTCAATATATATGTAGTTATGTACGTAGCAGAAAGAAAACGATTCAAATGGCTCTGAGCACTATGGGACTTAACTTCTGAGGTCATCAGTCCCCTAGAACTTAGAACTACTTAAACCTAACTAACCTAAGGACATAACACACACCCATGTCCGAGGCAGGATTCGAGCCTGCGACCGTAGCGGTCACGCGGTTCAGGACTATAGCGCCTAGAACCGCTCGGCCACCCCGACCGGCAGCAGAAAAACCGTGATGTTGAATTCGTAGGCCTAAGCACGTAATTCAGTAGTAGCATGAAAAAAAAACTATTCTCGGCACGATTTTTCATCGATATAAAATTGTATCTTCGAATGTTACACAAAATAATACATTTTACTCAATATTACCAGCATGGTGGAATTAAGTTCTCTGTAATCACAGAAAAACCTTTAGCTCGTTAGCATTTAAACTTGCAGTCTAGATTTTTTTAAACGGAACTCACAATAGAACATGACCTCTGCACTGCAACTTTAAGAGACCTTGTATTGATTGTTATTTACATCAAAGCCTTGAAATTTGTTATAGCTGTATTATTTATTGGGTTTCATCAGGTGCTGTAATCAAAACTGTCTATCGTTAATATGAATGATACTTAATCTACTACAAATAAGGACGATTTTGTTCCAAATTTGGTCCTCAGTAAATTACTTGAAAACTATTAGAGGTAGCTTAATTGGGTCACACAGCTAAGGTTTTTATATCGAACTGAAGCTTTTCATCTTTCTATGTGTAATATTCAGCTCTTTCGACTTTTCTTAAGACATCCCGTTTTGACCAAAATATTGTTTTGATCAAGTTAAAATTTATAAAAGTTGGGTCTGACATGTATTTACAGATTATGAACAATTTTTGGTTTTCTACTTTTATTACTTAGCGCAACTTTTTTTCTTAAAACGATGTATTTAGGCAAAAATATTCATCTGATCACTCTGAGATTCTACAGTTTAAACATTAATATGCTGGGGCATATGTTGAAGTATATGTTGGGAAATCTTTTTTTCATTTTTAATGCCATTCTTAAATTATGGCGCAATACTTGCATGCTACTCACAGTCGCGTTTAGAAAATGATCGACGTTGACCGCCATTGACCATTCTTCATTGTTACTGCCGATTTTCGGTAATGCGTCATCTTCTCGGAATGAAAATTAATATTGTTGTTACTCGTACCTAGGAGATGGTATATCACAGAAACTGCTCTGTGTCATATTTTTGTTTTTCTTTCTTTTTATTTATTGCTGTAATGTCGACAGTCGCGCTCTGGTACATTCTTTCTTGTTTAATGAGGCTTTTGGCAATCATATAATTGCACAAACTTCTTTAGTCAACAAACAGTATGTTTGAGCACTGACTGAGACCATAACTGGTAATTAGTAGGTTAAATCGAGATGGTGAGACGACCGTAACAGTTTCCATTCAAGTGTGGCACAGGATAATCACAACAGCATGTGCTCCCTGGAAAAGCATTTAGCTGAGGACATCGTTTGAGCAGCAGACGCTTCAGAAACGCTACAGGGAGCCAACGGAGAACGGCTAAGTGCCTCCTCCTCAGATAGTCCAGAACGCTGCTAGTCTGGTACGATCCCGGCCTGCCACCAACGCCGACAACTGCTGAAACAGTGCCGTATTGCTCTGCGGGCAGCCTACACGCCGCAGATAGGGGCGCGGCCACATCAAACGCAGACCGACGCCACAGGCATCTACGCAGTCGACAGTTCCTCTCATCCTCCAAGCCCCGATACGCCTTTCCAGGGTCGCTCTACTACCACTGGCTGACAGCCCTTGTAGTACAAAGGTTCATTAATTCTATACAGACCTACAAGCAGTCTGAATTAGAAGTGTGTGCATCAGTTCAGTAAGTATCTTGATTTTTATGTTTAAATTGTGCTTCCTTCTTTGTGCCAGTAGACAGTTATCCAAGTGTGAAGTATGAAAAAAATTGCGGGTTGGATCTGGGAGTAATAGGATGATCCGAAAGGGCAACATCTTCATAGAAGGCACCACAGCCTTAAATTTGTTGAATGAAGACTGCATTTGTGCACTTACGCTGTACCATTATTACTGTAATGAAAATGAAATGAAGGTGACCAGAACATGTAAACAGAAGAGTAGATGGTCTACATCAACATACTTATTCCCAAAAACAGAGTAGCACATGGCGGAGGATATTTCGTACCAGTATAAGTTATTTTTCGGCCTTATTCCATTTACAGACTAAACGAGAGAAGAATGTTTCTCTTCAGGTCACTGCAACCGCCTTAACCTCTCTTATTGTATTTTAATAGCCCGTATGCGAGATTTACAATAGTGATAATCGGATTACCACAGTCTTCCTCGAAGACAGCGTCTCTAAATTTATCCAAGAGGATATTACGAGTGCAGTCCTGCGTTTCTTCCAAGGGTTCCTGGTTGTGTTCCCCGAGCTCTTCCGTTTCACTTTCGTATAGGCCACACCTAACTGTTAAGATTCTAGAGCGTGACTTAATTTTTTCCGTGTACATGGTCGTGCCTACTTTACAATTACGCCGTATGCTGGGGTAATACACAAGACTGACAGGTACCAGTCACATTCATCTGCACTTGCGAGATGCGTATGAAAAGAAGCAAGCTGTATTTCCCATGAGTAGGTGTTTACCTAAGGCAGTGCTGATTCTCTCAGAGAGAGTCGTTTCCTCCGATAATATCATAATGATTGCTCTTAGAACATGACATATGATTCTTAAACACGGACGTAAGTTACATTAGTCAGTTACTTTAGCCTTTTTAGAAACAGCACTGGTTGTTTTCCATTTGTTAGCTACGCGACTGATTCTCAACCAATATGAGCTATAAAAGAGGCCAGTTTACAATTGTGTTCAAACTAAAAACTAACTGCAGTTGCATCAGGGCCAGGCGTCTTGTTCCCTCTACGTAGCCTTAATAGTTTCTCGATGTCAGGAGATCGTGTATTAATGTCTCTCTTTTGCTAATGTCACGTGAAGGAATTCCCTCTTTGGATTCGAATATAGAGAGGCCATAGAGAAAAAGCAGTGTCATATTATTTTTTAAATATAAATCATTTCCAGCCATTGGTGCGGCGCAATTATTGAATGTAGCTTTCCACAAATGAACAAGTAATTTGAAAGATAAACACAGCGAAATCTTCTTCTTTATCATATACTGGGGGGTCGCAAATGTATGCAATTTTCTAATTGGGAGCTTTCGATTAAGAACTTTTCATACTATCGTATTGTCTTCGCTTTATTGTGAGTGTGTATGTATGTGTGTGGGTGGTGGGCGGTAGAGTAAGGTGGCGGAAGGGGGGGCGGGGGGGGGGGGGGGAAGCTCAAACACTGTTCCAAGTGGAAACTTGCTGAGACGGATTGCAGTGTCTCCTCCCAGCAATCCACTTTATAGAAGTGTACGACGATGTCCACACACAGGATAAACAATATGTGGGTAGACCAAACGAAACGACAATCTTACGTATCAATAAAGAAATATGTTTTATGAACCACAACAGTCTCAAATCACGACGTCGAAGAAGCAGTATCCTGAGGGGAATATTAAGTGTTCACGTGACTGAAACAGATCAAAGGAGAAGATGTCCTGAATTGCAGATGAAATCTTCGCATAACTGGGACTACAAATAAGTTTAAATTGAAAAATCATGTCATCATATTAAGCGTAGAGATTACACACCGTGTAAAAAACGAGACGAAATTTCAATGGGAGAAGGTGAATGCAAGCGGAAATACACGATCTTGAGAGGTCTACAAAACGAAAATTTAACGAAATTTACCTTCGGCTTCTCTTAAGAGAACCATATGCCAGTTATAAGCTATTAGATGAGCTCCTTACATTATTTGAAAATATTAGCACATTAACAATTTGGGAAACCACTTTACTCCGATGTTCCGCTTCTGAAGACAGGATGAAACCAACCGGAAAACATTTCTCGTTCGATGCAGCGTAAATACTGGAAGACTAAAAGGCTAATCATTAATAATATCCAAATCAGACCCGGATCTGCGGGGCAAAAGCTTGATAGTGGCGCCCCCATCCATCTCGAGCGTTTGAGATAGTATTTCAGAAATGTTAAACAAATTAGATTGTTTAAAAATATGTTCGTTTTGTGTCGCACATCTTTCTGAAGATTTTAATATGTAAGACATACACTACTGGCCATTACAATAGCTACACCAAGCAGAAATGCAGATGATAAACGGGTATTCATTGGACAAATATACACTCCTGGAAATTGAAATAAGAACACCGTGAATTCATTGTCCCAGGAAGGGGAAACTTTATTGACACATTCCTGGGGTCAGATACATCACATGATCACACTGACAGAACCACAGGCACATAGACACAGGCAACAGAGCATGCACAATGTCGGCACTAGTACAGTGTATATCCACCTTTCGCAGCAATGCAGGCTGCTATTCTCCCATGGAGACGATCGTAGAGATGCTGGATGTAGTCCTGTGGAACGGCTTGCCATGCCATTTCCACCTGGCGCCTCAGTTGGACCAGCGTTCGTGCTGGACGTGCAGACCGCGTGAGACGACGCTTCATCCAGTCCCAAACATGCTCAATGGGGGACAGATCCGGAGATCTTGCTGGCCAGGGTAGTTGACTTACACCTCCTAGAGCACGTTGGGTGGCACGGGATACATGCGGACGTGCATTGTCCTGTTGGAACAGCAAGTTCCCTTGCCGGTCTAGGAATGGTAGAACGATGGGTTCGATGACGGTTTGGATGTACAGTGCACTATTCAGTGTCCCCTCGACGATCACCAGTGGTGTACGGCCAGTGTAGGAGATCGCTCCCCACACCATGATGCCGGGTGTTGGCCCTATGTGCCTCGGTCGTATGCAGTCCTGATTGTGGCGCTCACCTCCACGGCGCCAAACACGCATACGACCATCATTGGCACCAAGGCAGAAGCGACTCTCATCGCTGAAGACGACAAGTCTCCATTCGTCCCTCCATTCACGCCTGTCGCTACACCACTGGAGGCGGGCTGCACGATGTTGGGGCGTGAGCGGAAGACGGCCTAACGGTGTGCGGGACCGTAGCCCAGCTTCATGGAGACGGTTGCGAATGGTCCTCGCCGATACCCCAGGAGCAACAGTGTCCCTAATTTGCTGGGAAGTGGCGGTGCGGTCCCCTACGGCACTGCGTAGGATCCTACGGTCTTGGCGTGCATCCGTGCGTCGCTGCGGTCCGATCCCAGGTCGACGGGCACGTGCACCTTCCGCCGACCACTGGCGACAACATCGATGTACTGTGGAGACCTCACGCCCCACGTGTTGAGCAATTCGGCGGTACGTCCACCCGGCCTCCCGCATGCCCACTATACGCCCTCGCTCAAAGTCCGTCAACTGCACATACGGTTCACGTCCACGCTGTCGCGGCATGCTACCAGTGTTAAAGACTGCTATGGAGCTCCGTATGCCACGGCGAACTGGCTGACACTGACGGCGGCGGTGCACAAATGCTGCGCAGCTAGCGCCATTCCACGGCCAACACCGCGGTTCCTGGTGTGTCCACTGTGCCGTGCGTGTGATCATTGCTTGTACAGCCCTCTCGCAGTGTCCGGAGCAAGCATGGTGGGTCTGACACACCGGTGTCAATGTGTTCTTTTTTGCATTTCCAGGAGTGTATATTACTAGAACTGACGTGTGATTACATTCTCACGCAACTTCGGTGCATAGATCCTGAGAAATCAGTACCCAGAACAACCACCTCTGGCCGTAATAACGACCTTGATACGCATGGGCATTGAGTCAGAGCTCGGATGACGTGTACAGGTACAGCTGCCCATGCAGATTCAACACGATACCACAGTTCATCAAGAGTAGTGACTGGCATATTGTGACAAGCCAGTTGCTCGGCCACCATTGACCAGTTTTCAATTGGTGAGAGATCTGGAGAATATGCTGGCCAGAGCAGCAGTCGAACATTTTCTGTATCCAGAAAGGCCCGTACAGGACCTGCAACATGCGATCGTGCATTATCCTGCTGAAATTTAGGGTTTCACAGGGATCGAATGAAGGGTAGAGCAACGGGTCGTAACACATTTGAAATGTAACGTCCACTGTTCAAAGTGCTGTCAATGCGAACAAGAGGTGACCGAGACGTATAACCAATGGCACCCCATACCATTACGCCGGGTGATACGCCAGTATGGCGATGACGAATACACGCTTGTAATGTGCGTTCACCGCGTAGTCACGGATGCGACCATCATGATGCTGTAAACAGAACCTGCAATCATCCGAAAAAATGACGTTTTGCCATTCGTGCACAAGATCGTCGTTGAGTACACCATCGCAGGCGCTCCTGTCTGTGATGCAGCGTCAAGGGTAACCGCAGCCATGGTCTCCGAGCTCATAGTCCACGGTGCTGCACACGTTGTCGAACTGTTCGTGCAGATGGTTGTTGTCTTGCAAACGACCCCATCTGCTGACTCAGGGATCGAGACGTGGCTGCACGATCCGTTAGAGCCATGCGGATAAGATGCCTGCCATGTCGACTGCTAGTGATACGAGGCCGTTGGGATCCAGCACGGCGTTCCGTATTACCCTCTTGAACCCACCGATTCCATATTCTGCTAACAGTCATTGGGTCTCGACCAACGCGAGCAGCAATGTCGCGATACGATAAACCGCAATCGCGAGAGTCTACAATCCGACCTTTATAAAAGTCGGAAACGTGATGGTACGCATTTTTCGTCCTTACACGAGGCATCACAACAACGTTTCACCAGGCAACGCCGGTCAACTGCTGTTTGTGTACGAGAAATCGGTTGGAAACTTTCCTCATGTCAGCAGGTTGTAGGTGTCGCCACCGGCGCCAACCTTGTGTGAATGCTCTAAAAAGCTAATCATTTGCATATCACAGCATCTTCTTCCTGTCGGTTAAATTTCGCGTCTGTAGCACGTCATCTTCGTAGTGTAGCAATTTTAATGGCCAGTAGTCTATATGTTCGAGAAAATGTAAGTCATGTTATTGGTCTTAAGTCTGCCAAAGTGCAGGGCTACGCCTCTTCACAAAGCATTCTTCTATTGCAAGTCACTACATTTCTCCCTGTGTAACTCAAACGTGTAAATTATGTAATGGAAGGTGCCAAAATTATATTCATGACAGTGGAAATTAAAATGTCCTGTGGTGCCTCTCAGTTACTACTGGGTGGGATTGTTTCTGACAAGGAGAATAATGACTTTTCAGAACATTTAAACTATTTATTGCTTATTAGCTAATAACTTTTCCTTTTGAGTGACATAACATTAAAAACTGGAAACATAAAACCAGTAAAGACAAGAGACAAGCAAGACGGTACACAACTCTTCAGTCCTTAGGTATCACCTCTTTTTCCTTTGCTACAGCTTTACACGGCATGCTTTCTTTTCTCTGAAAGTATCTATTGCCTTATCAAAGTTAGTCAAACAGATTACTACATGAAAAATCAAAATCTCCTTAACTAATACTGAAAAATATACGAATAGCACCCAAGACTGGTATGGTTTCTAGATTTGATTACGTCTGTTTTGTCAATGTCTGCTAGACAAAACGAAACAGGCTTTTCTAATATTTCAGCAAATGGTCACACTTATTTACCTCATTTACACAAACAACACGTCAGAATATAATTCATGACGTACCAATATCAAAAGCCTAGTAGGCGTACAACAAGCAAAAAGTTTTATCTTAAGAAATAGTTTCGCATTTCATTCATATGCTCCAGTTTCTCAGGCATGAAATCGAAATGCAGTAGTAGTGTACAAATTTTTTGTATAAATTTGGAATCATCATATTCTTCCATATAATTTGTGTAATGTCGTCATTTCTTCTCCTTCCTCGTTCTAACGAACCATCTTGTCATCGCTAATCGTGTAGCTACTCCTGCCATTTTCAAAATTTACTCTCCAGGTAGCTTCGCTCACCCTATCAGACTATCCGGTTTATTTATCCCATGTTTATTCTCCGGTTAGACGTATTACTTATTCGTACAACGCGTTTTCCGCGCTATCCTGAGAACAGAACTTAAGCCTAGTTTACACGACGACATTGGGTTGCGCCACTCGTTGCGTGGAATGAGTTGCACGCAAATGGTTTCATATGTGACTGTAGACACGGCGAAACCAGTATATACTTCAGTTTAGTCGTTTTGTGGGTTCCTGAGACGTGTCTGAAATGAACGTTTTAGCAGCTGCTCGTCGCAAGAGTTGTGTTGGAGTTAAAGCTTGTTGGGTGGTATCGCTGCATAAGAAAAAGATAAGAACGTGTTTCGATTAGTGACTTTGTGATGAAAAAACGTCAGCATCCTTGCTGAAAATTTGTGATGGAAGATCCAAGAAGTTCTTTTAATTATCTTAGAATGTCACCAGAACTGTTAACGTTTCTTCTAAATTGAGTTCATTGTGCGATAATACATATCACATTGCATGCATTATAATCGAGAACCCTCGGCATGCTATAAGATACGGTTTTAGTTGGTGCTGATGCTTTTTCATTAACACCAATAAGTATTAACAGTAGTAATTATTAACATTAACAGCAGTAATTATTAGAAGCAGGCCGCATTAAGAAGAGAATGGCTTGCAAACTACTCTCTTGAAGATAGATCTGTGCAGAGGCAATATTTCAAAATTCAAACATAATTGAATGGGGAGCACTGCTGCAACGTTTTAAATAGATGAATATTAAATAAAGAATGTTCCTTCTTGATTTGCGTAGCCTTCTCTTCTGTCAACAATATTCCTTACAAAAAAAAAAAAAAAAATGGGCCAACTCGAACGATGGGATTTTAGTCTTGTAGACAAGAGACTTTCTAGAGCTAGAATTACATTTGCTTGTATTTTTCATAATTCAGTAGTATATGTGCTCCTAATTCAATAAATTTTGCCCTGCATCTCAGATATTGTCAAAATATCTATGTTCTGATCGCTCATGACGATCGGAGGAGCAGCAATAAGTTGCATATTTTTGTAATCAGCATCACTGAAATTCCACAAACACCTATGCAAAGCATAGATATCCAAAATATGGCTCCAAGCACTATGGGACTTAAACGTGGTCATCAGTCCCCTAGACTTAGAACTACTTAAACCTAACTGACCTAAGAACGGCACACGCACCCATGCCCCAGGCAGGATTCGAACCTGCGACCATAGCAGCAGCGCGGTTTCGGACTGAGGCGCGTAGAATTGCTCGGCCACATCGGCCAGCATAGATATCCAAAAATCGAACATTGTTCTCCGTTCCCCACTTCATATTTCAGTTTGTCTGCACTCTACGAACACACATAGCCTCAAAACCCATGCAACTAGTGTCGCCAAAGTTGGAACACGCTGAAACTGTTTAGTTTCGCCGACTAGTTGCGCAAACGCGCGGCGCGCCTGCGCAGTGGCCGGTAGCGCAGTTGCCTGCAACCTACTGTCGTCGTATAAACTAGGATTTAAGCGGCTGCTAACGGGGGACTGTACAACTAGCTCTTTATAGTGTGGCGATCTGGCACAGATTTTCCGTTAAAATTTAATTTTGGTTGATATTCCGAGAAGATAGGATGCAATCTATCTTACCTGTTATTCCTTTTATCTTTTATTTCCATTTTGATAGTCTGAATATATGGATTTCACGAACAATTATAAGAATGTTTATCATGCACACACCCAATCAACTATATAAACAAGCAGCGATTGACTTTCACCAGTCCGGGTTCATTTAGCTAAACTCATATAGCCCCATCCCCGTTTGTCTGCGAGAAAGTGTTTTATTTCTAGATGCAATGGCGATTCACCTGGTAGAGACATCATGTACACTATGCACGCATTAAAAATCAACTTATGATTCGCTCAGAAATAAACTTACAATGTATTCAAAAATGTTCAAAAACCAACAGGGATGCGTTTCACAATTATATGAATAATGGAGAGACCAACTGCGGTGGATGCTAAGCGCTTTGTCAATCAAGATTGTGTTCTTCACGAATATTAATTTGGTGCCTCCTGAAATAGCTGCTCGGGGCAGATATCCCGGTTAATGCTTCGCTGCTGAATTCGGCTTAAGAGAATTCAGAGGCACCTCTGTGGTTTCAGAAGGCGGCTTCTGGAAGCTACAACGCACTCAGAAAAACTATTCATATCAATGAGTAGAGCATTTCTCCAAGCTACGATTTGTAAAACGCGTCATAACTACATTTAGAACGCGCCACGAAACGGCAGGTGTATCAAAACATGGTGAATAATGAAGTCATGCATTGCCTTCTGTGTCGTTACAAATGTGAGTCAGCTATAACTGTTTAGCGCAGATTTCGAATCATATATGAGGCAAATGCTCCAACAGACAAACCACTCCATTAGTGGTACAACACTTCTAGTGAGACTGGCTGCTTATGTGAAGCGAAGACAAAAGGTCGACCAAGACTGTTCCAGAGAACTGCATACATGGCAGTCAAGAGTCTGGAGAGTTTAGAAGGAAACGTCTCAGTGTACAACCACACCAGAAGCCGCTGGTACACGAACTGATTACTAGGGATAATGAACTTCGTTGTGACTGTTTCAGTGACTCCCAGTGGCTACTAAAGGAAAATGAAATTGCGAAGAAAATGATTTTCATGTAGTTGTATCACGCCTGTCGGGTAGCGGAATATCCACACGAGATTGTGGCACACATTCGTGAAGCACTGAATAATAACGTGCCCTGTTCCCTTCAAAGTTTACGGTCCGTTTATCTTCGCAGAGAACGTTGTGATTGGTTTCTTGTACGTGGATGTGTTGCAGAACTGGCTTTTGCCGTAATTTTACCTAGACTGTGAAGGCTTCAGTTTCCAACAAGACGATGATCCACAACACTTTTTTTTAGAAGTTCGTGATTACCGAAACGTCGAACTGACTCCATATTGAATGGGATGTGATTCCCATCTCGACTCTCTTCTTGAATGGTGCTCATTATCAATAAGTTCACAAAATGTCTCTCTGGTGATCAGGTATGTGGGTTCCACTAATTTTCTTCTGCCTGTCAATATCTCTAAGACACAGGGCCACCCCTTCCATGACACAGATACATTTCATAAATTAAATGTGGCGTAAACTGTCGTACAACAGTGGTGCAACCTGTGGACGTACTCACACACCAACACTAACAATGATAGCTAAACTTTATAATCTAGTGTCAAGCTAACGTAAACATGTATATTGACTGAAAACTTACGAGAAATTTTGTTCACACATTTTCACGATGGACACTTACGTCTCCTTTTTTTGGAAATTTGTGACAATTATCTATGGGACCAAACTGTTGAGGTCCGCGGTACCTAGGCTTACACAAAACTTAATCTAACTTAAACTAACTTACGCTAAAGACAACACACACACCCACGCCCGAGGGAGTACTCGAAGCTCCGGCGGGGAGAGGCGCGCAAACCGTGACAAGGCGCCCAGACCATGCGGTTACCCCGCGCGGCGTTATGTTGAAACTTCCCCTTAGAAAAATTAGTGAATTACTGTGCTGATAAACCTCTTACATTATTTGCTTTTCAAACAGCTGACCAAAACTGAACGTACTCAGACAGTACTCTCTTTACCTATTCTGATCAACACTAAAGTGACACACAATATTTTTAGCGCAACGCGATCTGACTTTTAATAATCCCTACTAAAGAATGGCCCTGACTAACAATAACCTATACCTTTCATGAATCACTTAACTCACGAAAATCTTCGTTACTCGAACTACTGCAATACAGCGAGCGCCACTACTGCCAGCTACATAAAAGGTTCTAACTACTGAAGGCACTAACTACTGATAGGCATAGTTAGCAAATGAAAGATTTTGATAAAGAGCAAACAATGTATTTACCTTAATAGTGTTCAAAAGTCATCGGATATATATCAGTTCATGACATCCAGTCTTACAAATTTACTGTCTCTGATGGACACACGTTAAGATCATCCGCTCTCAAAACTCCGCCATCTCGCTCCCCACATCCACCACTGCTGGCGGCTCACTTCCAACTGCGCGAAGCTACGCGCTGTTAACAGCCAACTGCCCAACACTGCAATAGCACATACTCAAACAATGCAAACCAACCACAGCCTTCACACAGCACAGTGATTTTCATATAGAGCGCTATGTGGCGTTGTTGTTGTTGTTGTTGTTGTGGTCTTCAGTCCTGAGACTGGTTTGATGCAGCTCTCCATGCTACTCTATCCTGTGCAAGCTTTTTCATCTCCCAGTACCTACTGCAACCTACATCCTTCTGAATCTGCTTAGTGTATTCATCTCTTGGTCTCCCTCTACGATTTTTACCCTCCACGCTACCCTCCAATACTAAATTGGTGATCCCTTGATGCCTCAGAACATGTCCTGCCAACCGATCCCTTCTTCTGGTCAAGTTGTGCCACAAACTTCTCTTCTCCCCAATCCTATTCAATACTTCCTCATTAGTTATGTGATCTACCCATCTAATCTTCAGCATTCTTCTGTAGCACCACATTTCGAAAGCTTCTATTCTCTTCTTGTCCAAACTATTTATCGTCCATGTTTCACTTCCATACATGGCTACACTCCATACGAATACTTTCAGAAATGACTTCCTGACACTTAAATCAATACAGGATGTTAACAAATTTCTCTTCTTCAGAAACGCTTTCCTTGCCATTGCCAGCCTACATTTTATATCCTCTCTACTTCGACCATCATCAGTTATTTTGCTCCCCAAATAGCAAAACTCCTTTACTACTTTAAGTGCCTCATTTCCTAATCTAATTCCCTCAGCATCACCCGACTTAATTAGACTACATTCCATTATCCTTGTTTTGCTTTTGTTGATGTTCATCTTATATCCTCCTTTCAAGGCACTGTCCATTCCATTCAACTGCTCTTCCAAGTCCTTTGCTGTCTCTGACAGAATTACAATGTCATCAGCGAACCTCAAAGTTTTTATTTCTTCTCCATGGATTTTAATACCTACTCCGAATTTTTCTTTTGTTTCCTTTACTGCTTGCTCAATATACAGATTGAACAACATCGGGGAGAGGCTACAACCCTGTCTTACTCCCTTCCCAACCACTGCTTCCCTTTCATGTCCCTCGACTCTTATAACTGCCATCTGGTTTCTGTACAAATTTTAAATAGCCTTTCGCTCCCTGTATTTTACCCCTGCCACCTTTAGAATTTGAAAGAGAGTATTCCAGTCAACATTGTCAAAAGCTTTCTCTAAGTCTACAAATGCTAGAAACGTAGGTTTGCCTTTCCTTAATCTTTCTTCTAAGATAAGTCGTAAGGTCAGTATTGCCTCACGTGTTCCAGTGTTTCTACGGAATCCAAACTGATCTTCCCCGAGGTTGGCTTCTACTAGTTTTTCCATTCGTCTGTAAAGAATTCGTGTTAGTATTTTGCAGCTGTGACTTATTAAACTGATAGTTCGGTAATTTTCACATCTGTCAACACCTGCTTTCTTTGGGATTGGAATTATTATATTCTTCTTGAAGTCTGAGGGTATTTCGCCTGTTTCATACATCTTGCTCACCAGATGGTAGAGTTTTGTCAGGACTGGCTCTCCCACGGCCGTCAGTAGTTCCAATGGAATATTGTCTACTCCGGGGGCCTTGTTTCGACTCAGGTCTTTCAGTGCTCTGTCAAACTCTTCACGCAGTATCATATCTCCCATTTCATCTTCATCTACATCCTCTTCCATTTCCATAATATTGTCCTCAAGTACATCGCCCTTGTATAGACCCTCTATATACTCCTTCCACCTTTCTGCTTTCCCTTCTTTGCTTAGAACTGGGTTTCCATCTGAGCTCTTGATATTCATACAAGTCGTTCTCTTATCTCCAAAGGTCTCTTTAATTTTCCTGTAGGCGGTATCTATCTTACCCCTAGTGAGATAGGCCTCTACATCCTTACATTTGTCCTCTAGCCATTCCTGCTTAGCCATTTTGCACTTCCTGTGGATCTCATTTTTGAGACGTTTGTATTCCTTTTTGCCAGTTTCACTTACTGCATTTTTATATTTTCTCCTTTCATCAATTAAATTCAATATTTCTTCTGTTACCCAAGGATTTCTACTATCCCTCGTCTTTTTACCTACTTGATCCTCTGCTGCCTTCACTACTTCATCCCTCAAAGCTACCCATTCTTCTTCTACTGTATTTATTTGCCCCATTCCTGTCAATTGCTCCCTTATGCTCTCCCTGAATCTCTGTACAACCTCTGGTTCTTTTAGTTTATCCAGGTCCCATCTCCTTAAATTCCCACCTTTTTGCAGTTTCTTCAGTTTTAATCTACAGGTCATAACCAATAGATTGTGGTCAGAGTCCACATCTGCCCCTGGAAATGTCTTACAATTTAAAACCTGGTTCCTAAATCTCTGTCTTACCATTATATAATCTATCTGATACCTTTTAGTATCTCCAGGGTTCTTCCATGTATACAACCTTCTTTCATGATTCTTAAACCAAGTGTTAGTTATGATTATGTTGTGCTCTGTGCAAAATTCTACCAGGCGGCTTCCTCTTTCATTTCTGTCCCCCAATCCATATTCACCTACTATGTTTCCTTCTCTCCCTTTTCCTACACTCGAATTCCAGTCACCCATGACTATTAAATTTTCGTCTCCCTTCACAATCTGAATAATTTCTTTTATGTCATCATACATTTCTTCAATTTCTTCGTCATCTGCAGAGCTAGTTGGCATATAAACTTGTACTACTGTAGTAGGTGTGGGCTTCGTATCTATCTTGGCCACAATAATGCGTTCACTATGCTGTTTGTAGTAGCTTACCCGCATTCCTATTTTCCTATTCATTATTAAACCTACTCCTGCATTACCCCTATTTGATTTTGTGTTTATAACCCTGTAGTCACCTGACCAGAAGTCTTGTTCCTCCTGCCACCGAACTTCACTAATTCCCACTATATCTAACTTCAACCTATCCATTTCCCTTTTTAAATTTTCTAACCTACCTGCCCGATTAAGGGATCTGACATTCCACGCTCCGATCCGTAGAACGCCAGTTTTCTTTCTTCTGATAACGACATCCTCTTGAGTAGTCCCCGCCCGGAGATCCGAATGGGGGACTATTTTACCTCCGGAATATTTTACCCAAGAGGACGCCATCATCATGTAATCATACAGTAAAGCTGCATGCCCTCGGGAAAAATTACGGCTGTAGTTTCCCCTTGCTTTCAGTCGTTCGCAGTACCAGCACAGCAAGGCCGTTTTGGTTATTGTTACAAGGCCAGATCAGTCAATCATCCAGACTGTTGCCCTTGCAACTACTGAAAAGGCTGCTGCCCCTCTTCAGGAACCACACGTTTGTCTGGCCTCTCAACAGATACCCCTCCGTTGTGGTTGCACCAACGGTACGGCTATCTGTATCGCTGAGGCACGCAAGCCTCCCCACCAACGGCAAGGTCCATGGTTCATGTGGCGTTACCAACATAAAAACCTAAACAGCCTACTTACAATGTCTTCTTTGGCGTTAGATCATCCTGTTGACGAGAAGCTCAGAATAAGTGGTGCTGTGTCTCAGAGATATTCAGAGGCAGAAGATCGCAGCAAGTACGCACATCCCTTCCCACCAAAGACACATTTTGTATGAATTGTCGTATCATGACAGGATCCAGAATTTTTCCTAATCTTTTGTGATATATAAGGGCATTATTGATGAACGGAAGTCATTGCCTGACAAGATCGAATTTTGCTTATTAAACTAAATGTGCAAACTGAAAATTTTCTCAGTCATCAACAGGTTAATTTCTTAGGACCTTGCAGAACTAGCACTCCTGGAAAAAAGGATATTGCGGAGACATGGCTTAGCCACAGCCTTGGGGCAGGAGAGCTTCTGTGAAGTTGGGAAGGTAGAAGACGAGGTACTGGCGGAATTAAAGCTGTAAGGACGGGGCGTGAGTCGTGCTTGGGTAGCTCAGTTGGTAGAGCACTTGCCCACACAGTTTTAATCTGCCAGGAAGTTTCATATCAGCGCACACTCCGCTGTAGAGTGAAAATTTCATTCTAATATTATGAATGTTAATTCTGCAGTGATTGTTACGGGATAGTGTGTGTGTGTGTGTGTGTGTGTGTATGTGTGTGTGTGCGCGCGCCAGTCTTGTGGAACGATTATGGTCCAATGAGCGACATTTCGCTTCAGCATACTGTGTGCTGACCACATGCTCCTCCATACACATATCCAGTGATGCCTGTCGGCAGAGGATGACAGGGTGGTCGGTCAGTACCGCTGGGCCTTCCGAGGCCTGTTGGGACGGAGTTAAGTTTAGTTAGTTTTAGTGTGTCGAGATAATGAATCACATCTGAGCCGTTCAAAGGAAACTCGTGGGAAGTGAATGATCTACATCCTACTACGTAACGCGCACAGTGTAGCCTGACTACTCACGTAGCCTAACATTATCAGGTAAAATAGGAGGTTTGTTGTACACGCTGACAGTACGAATACTCCACCGAGGTTTGCAATAATTTTGTGTGGAAGTGTATTGGAGAAAATGGGGATATCGAGAAGAGATTGTAGTTAAAAATGAAGGAAAATTTTTCATAATCTTCTTGTGATATTTCGATCCAAAAGAAAATTTTTATACACCTGCACCAGTCTTTTGCGTAGGTGTGCTATTAGTGGTTACAGGAACGTTGAATGGGAGTCGAATACTGTAGGTGTGAACTACTTAGCGTGAAGTAAAATAGCGGATATGACGGCAGTAATCATAAGGGGAGTTTCGGACAGTGAACCGCTATTTTAATATGGGTGGTATTTAGTGGCATTAAATCATCTGTTAGTATATCATCCGCAGATTCCGTAATTTTAATGTTTGGGTAAGTCGTCTACGAGGTTTACTTGTGTGCATGAGGCACCATTTTCTCAAAAAAAGTGTGCCACCAAGATGGACTATACGTGAAATGGTGTGCGACGAATGGTGTTTATAATGCCAACCACATACAGAATCAAGATATTAATAACCACACGTATGTGAGAACAAACGGCAGTGAAAAATGGTTCAAATGGCTCTAAGCACTATGGAAACTAACATCTGAGGTCGTCAGTCCCCTAGACTTAGAAGTACTTAAACCTAACTAACCTAAGGACACCACACACGTCCATGCCCGAGGCAGGATTCGAACCTACGACCTTAGTCGCAGCGCGGTTTCCGGACTGTAGCGCCTAGAACCGCTCGCCCACAGCGGACGGCTGTGGTAGTCATTGTCGGGATATAGTGATGATATTAGTAACAGAGCTAAGGATGTCAAATCAGGTTAACCAGTCTGAATTGCTTTGCTTTTTTGTCTACAGTATAGCAATAATGGGTTAAACTCGTGCATGGGAGTAGTTATTGGATAGATTGGTTAACGTACTGATGAAGAAAATTGATTATACCTGGTATCATGTCGCGTTTTTTTTTCTTTTTTTTTTCAAATGTAGCACTGTAGATTAATTCAGCTGTTTTAAGAACTACCGGAAGAAAAAGAGTTATGCGTTACGGTTTCTAAGACTCTTTGATTGTGCAGCAGCTTGAATAACACAGTGTCCTGAAGTTTACGAGTGGTGATAGAGAAGACATTACTCCACACTTAGAAATCCATGTACATTCTAAATACGCTGAATTATTGGTGGTCACCTTCAAAGTGGAATCTGTCTGAGTTCGCACTACTCAAAACTTACATGCTGCAAAATTTTTAATAGTCTGCATCGAAGTGAGTGACACATCGGTTACAATTTATTGATAGCTAGTTTCAGCTGATTGACAAAGTTTCTTCAAACGAAACTTCCTGGCAGATTAAAACTGTGTTTTGGACCGAGAGTAGAAGTCGGGACCTTTGCTTTTCGGGGGCAAGTGCTCTACCATCTGAGCTACCCAAGCACGACTTGCGGCCATTCCTCGCAGCTTTACTTCGGCCAGCACGTCGTCTCCTACCATCCAAACTTCAGACAAGCTTTCCTGCAAACCTTGCAGACCACGCTCATTAAATGGCAAGAACATCTAATGTTTCAAATGGCTCTGAGCACTATGACACTTAACAGCTGAGGTCATCAGTCCCCTAGAACACAGAACTACTTAAACCTAACTAACCTAAAGACATCACACACATACATGCCTCAGGCAGGATTCGAACCTGCGACCGTAGCGGGGGCGTGGATCCAGACTGACTAGAACCGCTCGGCCACTACGGCCGGCGCATGAACATCAGTTTGACCAATGTTTTATATATTATTATTAATACCTTACACTTAGTAACGAGGATATGGCCAAAATTGTCCTCAGGTACTCCAATGATAACGTATTCTCACCACATGACTCATATTCCATAACCAGTGTGTAGCATGACAACTGCTAAGACTACAGAGAGGGGACAAATATTTCAGTGACTGCACGGAGAGTTCATAACGTTGCGAAAAAAAAAAAAATGTAAATGGCACGAGGAACTTTTGAACACGGCTCGCTCGCTTGACTACCCTATGCCGTAACCACTTAAACAAGACGTCATTTATGCTTCTACTGCTCTATTTTGTTCTTCTTCCTCACGAACCGTTAACTTTCTCTATCTAGCTTAGCTGCGCGGGATTAGCCGAGCAGTCTGAGGCGCTGGATTCATGGACTGCGCGGCCAGTCCCGGCGGAGGTTCGGGTACTCGCTTGGGCATGGGTGTGTGTGTTTGTCCTTAGGATTTTTTTTTTTTTTTTTGGTCATCAGTCTACTGACTGGTTTGATGCGGCCCGCCACGAATTCCTTTCCTGTTCCTGTGCTAACCTCTTCATCTCAGAGTGGCACTTGCAACCTACGTCCTCTATTATTTGCTTGACGTATTCCAATCTCTGTCTTCCTCTGCAGTTTTTGCCCTCTACCGCTCCCTCTAGTACCATGGAAGTCATTCCCTCATGTCTTAGCAGATGTCCTATCATCCTGTCCCTTCTCCTTATCAGCATTTTCCACATATTCCTTTCCTATCCGATTCTTCGTAGAACCTCCTCATTCCTTACCTTAGCAGTCCACCTAATTTTCAACATTCGTCTATAGCACCACATATCAAATGCTTCGATTCTCTTCTGTTCCGGTTTTCCCACAGTCCATGTTTCACTACCATACAATGCTGTACTCCAGACGTACATCCTCAGAAATTTCTTCCTCAAATTAAGGCCGGTATTTGATGTTAGTAGACTTCTCTTGGCCAGAAATGCCTTTTTTGCCATAGCGAGTGCTTTTGATGTCCTCCTTGCTCCGTCCGTCATTGGTTATTTTACTGCCTAGGTAGCAGAATTCCTTAACTTCATTGACTTCGTGACCATCAATCCTGATGTTAAGTTTCTCGCTGTTCTCATTTCTACTACTTCTCATTACCTTCGTCTTTCTCCGATTTACTCTCAAACCATACTGTGTACTCATTAGACTGTTCATTCCGTTCAGCAGATCATTTAATTCTTCTTCACTTTCACTCAGGATAGCAATGTCATCAGCGAATAGTATCATTGATATCCTTTCACCTTTTATTTTAATTCAACTCCTGAATCTTTCTTTTATTTCCATCATTGCTTCCTCGATGTACAGATTGAGGAGTAGGGGCGAAAGGCTACAGCCTTGTCTTACACCCTTCGTAATACGAGCACTTCGTTCTTGACCGTCCACTCTTATTATTCCCTCTTAGTTGTTGTACATATTGTGTATGACCCGTCTCTCCCTATAGCTTACCCCTACTTTATTCAGAATCTCGAACAGCTTGCACCATTTTATATTGTCGAACGCTTTTTCCAGGTCGACAAATCCTATGAAAGTGTCTTGATTTTTCTTTAGCCTTGCTTCCATTATTAGACGTAACGTCTGAATTGCCTCTCTCGTCCCTTTACTTTCCCTAAAACCAAACTGATCTTCACCTAGCGCATTCTCAATTTTCTTTTCCATTCTTCTGTATATTATTAGTCCTGTAAGCAGCTTCGATGCATGAGCTGTTAAGCTGATTGTGCGATAATTCTCGCACTTGTCAGCTCTTGCCGCCTTCGGAATTGTGTGGATGATGCTTTTCCGAAAGTCAGATGGTATATCGCCAGACTCATATACTCTACACACCAACGTGAATAGTCGTTTTGTTGCCACTTCCCCCAATGATTTGAGAAATTCTGATGGAATGTTATCTATCCCTTCTGCCTTATTTGACCGTAAGTCGTCCAAAGCTCTTTAAAATTCCGATTCTAATACTGGATCCCCTATCTCTTCTAAATCGACTCCTGTTTCCTCTTCTATCACATCAGACAAATCTTCACCCTCATAGAGGGTTTCAGTGTATTCTTTCCACCTATCTGCTCTCTCCTCTGCATTTAACAGTGGAATTCCCATTGCACTCTTAATGTTACCACCGTTGCTTTTAATGTCACCAAAGGTTGTTTTGACTTTCCTGTATGCTGAGTCTGTCCTTCCGACAATCATATCTTTTTCGATGTCTTCACATTTTTCCTGCAGACATTTTGCCTTAGCTTCCCTGCAGTTCCTATTTATTTCATTCCTCAGCGACTTGTATTTCTGTATTCCTGATTTTCCCGGAACATGTTTGCACTTCCTCCTTTCATCAATCAACTGAAGTATTTCTTCTGTTACCCATGGTTTCTTCGCCGCTACCTTCTTTGTACCTATGTTTTCCTTCCTAACTTCTGTGATGGCCCTTTTTAGAGACGTCCATTCCTCTTCAACTGTAGTGCCTACTGCGCTATTCCGTATTGCTGTATCTATAGCGTTAGGGAACTTCAAACGTATCTCGTCATTACTTAGTACTTCCGTATCCCACTTCTTTGCTTATTGATTCTTCCTGACTAATGTCTTGAACTTCAGCCTACTCTTCATCACTACTATATTATGATCTGCGTCTATATCTGCTCCTGGGTACGCCTTACAATCCAGTATCTGATTTCGGAATCTCTGTCTGACAATGATGTAATCTATTTGAAATCTTCCCGTAACTCCCGGCCTTTTCCAAGTATACCTCCTCCTCTTGTGATTCTTGAACAGGGTATTCGCTATTACTAGCTGAAACTTGTTACAGAACTCAATTAGTCCTCTCCTCTTTCATTCCTTGTCCCAAGCCCATATTCTCCTGTAACCTTTTCTTCTACTCCTTCCCCTACAACTGCATTCCAGTCGCCCATGACTATTAGATTCTCGTCCCCCTTTACATACTGCATTACCCTTTCAACATCCTCATACACTTTCTCTATCTGTTCAGCTTGCGACGTCGGCATGTGTACCTGAACTATCGTTGTCGGTGTTGGTCTGCTGTCGATTCTGATTAGAACAACCCGGTCACTGAACTGTTCACAGTAACACACCCTCTGCCCTACCTTCCTATTCATAACGAATCCTACACCTGTTATACCATTTTCTGCTGCTGTTGATATTACCCGATACTCATCTGACCAGAAATCCTTGTCTTCCTTCCACTTCACTTCACTGACCCCTACTATATCTACATTGTGCCCTTGCATTTCCCTTTTCAGATTTTCTAGTTTCCCTACCACGTTCAAGCTTCTGACATTCCACGCCCCGACTTGTAGAACGTTATCCTTTCGTTGATTATTCAATCTTTTTCTCATGGTAACCTCCCCCTTGGCAGTCCCCTCCCGGAGATCCGAATGGGGGACTATTCCGGAATCTTTTGCCAATGAAGAGATCATCATGGCACTTCTTTAATTACAGGCCACATGTCCTGTGGATACACGTTACGTGTCTTTAATGCAGTGGTTTCCATTGTCTTCTGCATCCTCATGTCGTTGATCATTGCTGATTCTTCCGTCTTTAGGGGCAGTTTCCCAACCCTAGGACAAGAGAGTGGGCAGAATGAGGCTGACTTCTTATGCCGGAAGTCTTCGGCCGCCAATGCTGATTATTTATCAAAATTTAGGCAGTGGCGGGGATCGAACCCAGGACCGAAGACGTTTTGATTACGAATCAAAGATGCTACCCCTAGACCACGGGTACACTTTTCCTTAGGATAATTTAGGTTAATTCGTGTGTAAGCTTAGGAACTGATGACCTTAGCAGTTAAGTCCCATAAGATTTCACACACATTTGAACATTTATTTAGCTTCTTTTTTCATAGTTAAGTATATCTTCTTCCTGTTGTCATGCTAGATCTGTGTTCAGTTTTTGACGGGCTATTCACCTGAGGGGCTAGCGGAGTTTCCCTTCTTAGTAACCTTGACGCTATGACCAACAGTGTACATGAGGGTGCACTCAAGGACTGGCTCTTTAATGAGCGTGATGTGAAGATGGATTTCAATCAGTGGATATTAATTATGAACAAATTTTAATTTATATTTTATTGCGGTCCTGGTTATTAAACAATTTCAACAAATAAATCAGATCGCTGTGCCAGATATCTCCGTGCCCTGATGATATCAGGTCTTACATTGTGCTCTTAGTTTTCGACGAGGCTACCGAGGAACTAACCACTTTTTACATACTCGACCATCACAGATATTTCCGGAAACAGAAAAAATTCGTAAACTGATGAATCAGGTATGCACTTCTGTAGAATTTACTCGTGAAAAGCGTTTTAAAAATAATTCTCACCCACAGCCAGTAAATCATTGGTGAGATCGAAACTTGTCACAGTTTAAGGTCTAAATGTAGTCACGCAATAATATGATTCCGCAGACAGATCCATAGTAATATCAGGAATCATTATCATTCTATGTGACGTTTTGTTCGCCATGGACCATGGGCCATCTAGGAGCCACTTTATTGCAGTATTTACATGAATGCTTTAACGAGCTAGTACTGATGAGAACAGATTTTTAAGAATCCAGAGGCTAAGTAAGCTGAAGGAGTTAGCTAGGTTGGTTGATTCGGCGGAGAGGACCCATCGGATTAGGGAAAGATAGGGTAGGAAGTCGGGCGTCCCCTTTGACAGGAACCATCCCGGCATTTACCTCAGGCGATTTAGGGAAACCACGGAAAACCCAAATTAGGATGGCCGGACGCAGGTTTGAAACGTCGTCCTCCAAAATGCGAGTCGAGTGTGCTAACCACTGCGCCACCCCGCTCTGTGCTAATAATTTAGATTTTTTGCTATGATAGCATTAAAATCTTCACCTTTATTCTTGAACGATAAGACATTAAATTAATCAATTATATACTGTCCGCATTTTGTGGGTGATACAGGAGATTGTGTGCCACGAACATCTTGACCGTTACCTTCTCTTCTGTATTTGTTGAACTGAGACTTATCTCGCAGTAGTCTGCGCCAAGCGAGATAGCTGTTTCGAAGACAGAGGACACCGGAATTTGGTGGTTGATGCCTTTGCCCTTAATTGGGTCAGATACTGCATCTGCCTCGAGATCAGCGGCCTCATACCGTAATAGCAGGCGATCCCTGTCACCGGGTAATGCTGTCAGATGACGTGCCTCCCGGGATCGCTGGCGGCCCTGTTAATCGGTCCACAACACGCGATTAAGCGACAGTAATGGAGCCGCGGAGCTTGCGCGCCACTCAGCTCCTTGTGTTAACCAATAGCGATGCCTAATCTGGCATACGTGTAGGGATTAGAATCCTTGTAAGCCAGACGGTTGTGTCAACTGTTGATTTGACGGAGAGCACTTTGCCATCTGTAGCGCGTAATTATGTGTTTACTTTGCCTATCCTTTCTGCCTCAGTCAGGGACAGACATTAACTCAATGCACATGTACTCTTTCAAAGCAACAACTATGGCAATTGAGACATCTGCCATGTGGGTGTATCTAATTATTCGCGTGGTGTAGATGAGAGCGCACGAGATTACTTAGCCTTTATCTCAGGCTCGGTCCTTATTACCATCCCATGTGCCATTTTTGTTTTACGAAACCAAAGGGAAAACAACTTTGGCCACACCGTCTCTGGAGGGACGCTTGAATTTGCGGGCCCAACGGCCTAGTTGACTAAATTCTATGCTCGTTAATTCGCAAACAGCGCAACGTATCAGCTTTGTCACCACAGGCTACACAGTGAGACCCACACCGGTTTTTCAGACTGTTTCTGACCAGCCTGTATGTTGAATATGTGTCCAGTAGAATGAATGCATGTATCTGACGAGTTCAGACAATGATCGCAGTTAATCACAAGAGTGCCTCAGAGAATTCATGTAACTCGGAACCCGGTGAAAAATGCCGAATATAATTAAACACTTTTGAGAACCGGATTACAGAAAGTAACAAACGTGCACATTACGTTGGCATCGCGAAATTGTCTTACACTAGCTACAACTCGCATAAAACACTCTCAGGTTCAAGATTTTTCATTTTTTGGAGACTACAGTCATAATACACTTTTTCAAGAAAATAACTGTGAAATATTATTGTACTTTTATATTATTCATTTATGCAACTGACGCGGCTGGTATATATGTCCACATAGATGCTGTAATATTTTGTCGACGCTTTGTCATACAGACACGTCAGACATTACTGACTTCTTTTCCCCTTTACTCTAGAAAGTCTCTCTACACTCGAAACAGCTGAAATTTTGATAGTGAAATAAAGTCAAAACAATGAAAAAAACACTAAGAATCAATTATTTTAGCTGTTCGAACATGAATGTATCAGAATTAATGTATAGGTAGGACAGTCCGAAGACTTTAATGACGCTCATTCTAAAGTGGTTTTAACCAACTTACGTTTCAAACGGCTCTGAGCACTATGGGACTTAACTTCTGTGGTCATCAGTCCCCTAGAACTTAGAACTACTTAAACCTAACTAACCTAAGGACATCACACACATCCATGCCCGAGGCAGGATTCGAACCTGCGACCGTAGCAGTCGCGCGGTTCCGGACTGAGCGCCTTAACCGCGAGACCACCACGGCCGGCATAATCAACTTACAGAGAATTTCTATACAGAACTAATACTTAAAGCCATGGCTCATTAGCTCAATTTCTTTTCATCAAAATTCTTTTGACTTAAGTGGTCCGTTTACGCATGATAACAAGGTGCCGACCAGTCGGCATGGCATTTTCAAGTAGATTAAAGACAAAATGTGATATGGTTCTCGGTAAAATGAGGTTGTGAGAAGTGAATTTAACATCTAGTATATTACACGGGCCAATCATGTTAGCTGAGCACCGCCTATTTTCAAGCCAACATGTAATATCCACTCACAGACGGTAGATGACAGCACTAGCCGTGGAGGTTACATAAGGGAAACGGTGCAGTCGTTGTCATAAAGCGCAAGAGGAGCGATTAATCTGACGTCAATAAGTAAGTGATCGTCGGCTTTCGGGCCAATGAAGGGTGCATTTCTAAAACAACTGAGTTTGTAACTGTTCTCGCGCCACATTGGTTAAAGTATACCGGCCATGACACAATGGAGCTATCCAAAACCGGCAGCGAGGCAGCTATGGCGCACTGTTGGCTATAGATGACAGGGGTGAAGGACGGCTGCAGAGACGCGTAAGGGAAGATAGACGTGAAACTGTTGAGCAATTGAGTGCCCAGATGAACCAATGGGCTACAAACAGTGTGCCCTCAACGACGTTCAGCAATCTTTGTGGCGTATAACTTTTGCAGGAGGCGCCTGGTTCATGTCCCCATGCTCTCTGCCGTTCATCCGCGACGAAGGCTGGAATTTCCACTCCAGAAGGGTCCAGGCAGTGACACCTAGGAAAAAGGTTTGTATACTGTCTTTGGAATCGCTCGTGACGTAAGCGTTCTGGGTCATAACAAAGAAAGCGAAATAAGCACTATCGGTTGTCATTTCTCTGTCGTGATAAGAACATTTTGAACCAGAATACGGAGAAGAAATTTCAACTGTTTCATTTAATATGACTTTAACATTTAACTATTGCACGTGGATGTTGTATGCCTGTTTGTAGAGGCAATTATAATATTCATGAATGACTCAGTGTATTCCACTTCCCGCTTGATGAAAATGCAAAGAGAGAAATCCATAGAGATAATTTTACGCCTACAGGTGACTCTGTGGTAAGCAGCGCACTTAGCAAATAAATCCATTAAATATCTTTATTTAGTTTGGGAGTTAATTGTAACTTATAAACATGTCCTATATAAGGAAACTTTTGTGAAACTAATGTAACCCAATCTGTTATTTTTAACAGATTTGTGAACTGCACTATCATGCACACGACATAGAAAGACGTACATCAGCATATGATGCTAAGACTGGAAAATTAATTACAGACTGGAAAATTAATTACAGCAGCTCTTGACCGTCCACGGCTAAGGAAAGGTTAGTTGGGTGTTAAGATATATAATTAATGAATAAATTTGTTGACCTTATGAGTTCCAAGATAAAATAAAGGCAATTAATATATTTATTATAGCTGCAGTACCAACGGATGGTTCAAATGGCTCTAAGCACTATGGGACAACATCTGAGGTCATCAGTCCCTTAGATTTAGAACTACTTAAACCTAACTAACCTAAGGACAGCACACACATCCATGCCCGAGGCAGGATTCGAACCTGCGACCGTAGCAGCAGCGCGGTTCCAGACTGAAGTGCCTAGAACTGCTTGGCCACAACTGCCGGCTCCACTGGATGTCCTGGATGTCCTGGATGTTTATCTACGCCTTCAACGTTTAAGAGTAAATTCTATCAGTCTCCACCCTGAACAAATTATATTATGAAATTAATATTGTGAGTGGATCTGCGTTAAAAAGGAGGCTAGTGTATATTTCCTTTTAATTAGTGCAGTACCATTTCTGAAAGTTCTGTATCTAGTCACAATTAATGCGAACTTAAACCTCACTGTTCATGTAAATGATCTGCAGATTGGTCAGTCAGAGAACTTCAAGTCTCCAGCAACTTTAAGTAATACGATGCAGTTAATTAATATGTTTAATATTCTGAACTTAAAAGAAATAGAGAAGTCCAAAATACATCTGAGGGAATTTATTTTTTATTTACTATTTTGAATAATTTATCTGAAATTTTGCCAGGTAAACAGGAAATATTACATTTTTGAAAGAACGGGTTTCACTGCTGAAACAAAAAATGAATACGACAAGATATTTATGGGATATTTTAGTGTTATCGTCATTAGTTCATTATAAGTTTTCAAATAGCAGTGGAATAACAATGATGCCTAGCCCCGCTACTCTGACAAGAATATGTGGTGGATTTTCTAGTAATCCTGTTCTTGAACACGTTTAAGCATATTTTCAAGGAAACGTAGCTAATAAAGTGTCATTTTTAACTGAACAAGACCAAACCGATCTTCTTCTGATGGATGAAATATATTTAAAGTCACAGGTGGATTTCAAAGGGTGGAATTTTGTGGGTCAGGTTTATAATAATAGCGAATGTGCATCTACAGCTTATGTGAATATGCATTTTCAGCCTTCTAATGATGTGTAGTTTGGATACACAATACACTGCTCTAGCTCATATTCTGCCTGTCAGTCATGCGGGACCATGTTCTTTTCACCTTCCTTAAATATATTGCATTCAAATTTAAGGCCATAGGGTTTGAAGTTGTTGGTATTGTATCTAATAATAATGTCATCAATAAGACAGCTATATCACACTTCAGTGATCTACCAGAACGTAATCTAAATATCCACACCCTTCTCCAGGTATTTTCTGTTTGACAGTGTGCACCCTACAAACCGTGTATGTAGCAATTGGCTAAATCAGAAAGAAGAGATTATAGAATTTCCGGATTTTAGCAACGAGTTTGATGGTGGTTTAGCACCTTCCAGGAATTTGAAATCGCTTCATTCTGTTGAAAAGGTAGATTTTATGAAATTTTCCAACAAATTGCGTCATAAATCATTGTATCCATCAGTCATAGAATGGTCAAATATGAAACCTGCTCTTCATACTTGTGACCGTAAAACAGCTATTCCTCTCAAGGAATTAGGATTCAGTCACAAAACTGAATACTGGAGTGACACTGCAAAATTAATTTATATCGTTTGAGAATAGTAGGATGTAGTTAACGTTCGATCTTCGTTAAAAGGACAGGGGTTATTAAATAGATTTCAAGAGCCAATAAACAGGAATTCTAAACACATCAGTTTGCAACTGATTAAAATTCTGAGGGTAGGCCTGTAATTGGTGTTAGTAAACAAACTCATTTAGCTCTTCTTCACACCACTTTGTCATGGTGGGTATGGCTGGATGATGGCTCAATGAGAAAGAGAGACAAATCTTCCTAACAGGCAAGGCTCAATCTGATCACTTTGAAAGCAGCTTTGAGAAGTATTGTTAGTTGAGTGATGGTAATTACTATGTCTCAATCAGATATTTTCGAAACAAAAAGTAATTTGAGGATACAGCGTCACAAAAATTAATGATGATGTAGCGTTCAGGAATGGTATTTTGTCTAATGTATCCGATATAAATGATGTTTCACAAGTTGCATTTAATGAAGAGTTAAAATTAGTTGTAGATGACACTGACATGCGGAACTGAGATGGGGACATGTGGCCTGTACATCACTACCTAAGTGGCTACCGTTCATGTCGAGCCACTAAAAAATAAATGTAATTATTGAAAACTATATCTAACAGCAGATAATGAGATGTGAAAGATGACCAAAACCACTTAACAGCTCTTACCAGTAGAGGTGGACTCTGCCATCATAGTCGGTATGTCGTCACATGTCTAGTATATGTACCTGTTGCTGTAAAGGAATTGCATACTGAAAAAGAAGATTTGTGTCTTCAAGAAGTGTGCGAAAGAAACGTAATGTTTTGTGTATGTCATCAGCTTGCCTGATGATATATTTGCTGGGTTTGATTGTTTTGTAAATCACAGTAAACACAGAATCATTGACGGTATACTGGTTCTGCAGCCAATATTCTTTTCAGTAACTATGCCAAAGGGCCAATCACATTGTAAATACAAATATTGTTACAACACTCAGAAGAAACAGATAAGTGTACAGTAGATTTGGTTCGGTGAAAGTTCTTGTATTTTTAGCACAAATAAAAAATAAATAATTATACAAATGTAGCTGCTAATTGATTGCTTATAGAAAATCCAGGCATTCCTTTTATTTCAAGGAACAGTTGTTTGCACAGAAAATTCAAAACTTCATCTAACTTCAAATTACGTTTCGGTCTGATTTCACGAAAATAAGACAAGGTACCATAAAAATAAGAGGACAAATATGGATTATTTAAATTATCAGAAATTATTTTAGGTAATAATGTAATGAACGTCAAGTTCAGTTTAGGCTAGCAGCTGAAAGAGTCTCGCGTTGTAGTATGACCCCCACCGATGTCGTCACGCACGGAGTGTTGAGACCTTATTTCTAGGTTGCACTGGTCCAAGCCGTATCAAGGAGCATTATGGTTGGCGAATGTTTTCGTGGCACTCCCCAACATGCCTCACAGTTGGCCGTCTACGTGCGTGGATTAAAGAACACCAGAGTGAGTTTACCGGACTCCCTGGCCGCCAAACTCCACGTGTTTAAATGCAATAATTAATCTTTCCGACCACCTAGATTGAGCTGCCCGCGACATTAACCCTCAGTCGGCAAACGTAGCGCAGCCGGCAACCGCACTGGAGTCGGCGCACCTGCACATCCATCTCGGTACCTTCAATAACATTGTTCTCTTTCTGCACATCTGCGGCGCTGAAAAAGATTGTTGCCCATGCTTTTGATAGGTTATCATTAATCTCACTGGGCAGAGTATCAATGAACAACAATGGATACTTTACAACCCCATACGGATATTTCAACATACAACTTCAGGATTAACTTTAAAAAAATGTGTGTGAAATCTTATGCTACTTAACTGCTAAGGTCATCAGTTGCTAAACTTACACACTACTTAACCTAAATTATCCTAAGGACAAACACACACACCCATGCCCGAGGGAGGATTCGAACCTCCTCCGGGACCAGCCGCACAGTCCATGACTACAGCGCCCAAGACGGCTCGGCTTATCCCTAGCGGCGATTGACTTTAAACACCAAAGCAAGGTTGTCTAATTAAGTGATTCTGATTCCGTCAAAAATTAATCATTCTATTTTAATTCCTTTAAATCTAGAATCGCGCGAAATGAAATAAAGCAATATGTTGTGCAATAATCAGCTTTCTTACAGCCTACGTAAATAGTAACCTATGAGCACCTATCGCTTCGCGAAAATATGCGACCTGATATTCACTGCGGGAGTAATACAAACATTCCAAAACTAGCCTCACCATACAAAACTAGTCTGCTTCAAAGAAAAGAAATTGTGTTGGTCTTCATTATTCCTTATGCTCTGTAATGCCACCTCAATAACGTTGACGTCAGTCAGATACAGACAGCTTCCTTCCCAACACACAAAGTGCCGCTTTAGCTTTACCACACGAAGTCCGAGCAGCAAGTGACCAAAAATAATAGCGTACGACTTCCAAAGAGGGAAGTATTAAAATATTCAGGAAACTTCAGGAGTACAGAAATACAAGTCACTTAGAAATGAAATAAATAGAAACTGCAGGGAAGCCAAGCCTTACTGGCTGCATGAAAAATTTGAAGACAGCGAAAAAGGAATAATCGTCCAAAGGAATGAATTAGCACAAACAAAAGTCAAAACCACCTTGAGTAAAATTAAAAGCAAGGATGATAACATTAAGAGTGCATGGGAATTCCACTGTTAAAACCAGAGGAGAGATCGAATAGGTAGAAAGAGTACTCAGTAGGCCTCTATCAGATGGAAGACTTTCCTGATGACGTGACAGAAGAAGAAAGAGTAGTCCATAAGAAAGTGATATGGAATCTAGTAACACAATCAAAAATTGTGTTGGAAGACTTAAGATTAAATCAAGGAGAAGGGATGGATAACATTCCATCAGAATCTTTAAAATCATTGGGGCATATGGCAACAAAATGACTACTCACGATGGTGTGTAAAATATGTAAGTCGGCGATATACCGTCAGACTTTGGGAAAAACATTTTCCACACTATTCCGAGGATTGCAAGACTTGACAAGTACGAGAATTTCCACACAATAAGTTTAACTCCTCATGCGTTGAAGTTGCTGACAAGAATAATATGTAGAAGAATGGAAAAGAAAACCAAGGATGTGTCAGATGACGATCAGTTTCAATTTGGGGTAAGTAAAGGCACCAGAGAGGCAGTTGTAACGATGTGGCTGGTAACAGAAGCATGACTAAATGAAAATCGAGGAAAAGTTAATAGGATTTGTTGACATGGTAAAAGCGTTCGACAGTGTCAAATAGTGAAAGAAGTTCGAAATTCTGAGAAACGTAGGGGTAAGGTATAGGGAAAGAGAGAGACGAGTAATGTATAATACGTACAAGAACTAAGAGGAAACAAGAGATGTAGTCTTTCGACTATTCTGTTCAATCTATGCATCGAAGACGGAATGACTGAAATAATTGTAAGATTCAGTGAAAGTGAAGAACAATTACATGACCTGCTGAATGAGATGAACAGTATGAGTACAGAATGTGGAATGAGAGTAAATCGGAGAAAGACGAAATTAATGAGAAGTAGCAGATAAAAACAGTGAGAAACAGAACATTCAGACAGGTGATCACGAAGTAGATGAAGTTAAGGAATTTTGCTACCTGGGCAGCAAAATAACCAGTGACGGGCAGAGCAAGGAGACGTAACAAGCAGACTAGCACAGGCAAAAAGTGCATTCCTGGCCAAGAAAAGCCTGCCAGTATCAAGTATAGGTCTTAATCTACGGAAGAAATTTCTAAGAATGTAGGTCTCGAACGCAGCATTATATACTAATGTAACATGGACGATGATAAACCCGAAACAGAAGAGAATCGAAGCCTCAGAGATGTGATGATACAAAAGAATGTTGAAAAAAGGCTCTGAGCACTATGGGACTTAACATCTGATGTCATCACTCCCCTAGAACTTAGAACTACTTAAACCGAACTAACCTAAGGACATCACACACATCCATGCCCGAGGCAGGATTCGAAGCTGCGACTGTAGTGGTCGCGCGGTTCCAGACTGAAGCGTCTAGAACCGCTCGGCAACACCGGCCGGCAAGAATGTTGAAAACTGGGGGACTGATAAGGTAAGAAATGTAGTAAGTTATCCGCAGAGTTGGTGAGGAAAGGCCGTGCGGTTAAAGGCGCTGCAGTCTGGAACCGCAAGACCGCTACGGTCGCAGGTTCGAATCCTGTCTCGGGCATGGATGTTTGTGATGTCCTTAGGTTAGTTAGGTTTAACTAGTTCTAAGTTCTAGGGGACTAATGACTTCAGCAGTTGAGTCCCATAGTGCTCAGAGCCATTTGAACCATTTTTGGTGAGGAAAGTAATAAACGAAAAACACAGCCAAGAAGAAGGGACACGATGATAGGACATCTGTTAACACTTCAAGGAATAACTTATATGGTAACAGAGGGAGCTGTAGAGGGTAAAAACTGTAGAGGAAGACGGAGAGTGGAGTATATCACGAAAACGGTTGAGGATGTAGATAGGGAGTGGATTCTAAGATGAAGAGATTGTCACAGGACAGGAATTCGTGGTGGGTCGCATCAAACCCGTCAGAAGGCTGATGACTCAAAAAAAAATTGCAAATGAGGATGACGTCTTATAGCAACAATCACAAACGAATACTATTTTATGAGAGAGAAACGGACTGGCGAAAGACTGAAATTTGTGACAGTGACCAAGCAAAGTAGTTGTTAACGAGACTGCATCAATGGAAGTAAAGTGTTTTTAGCAAGTTCTTATAGAGTCTAGGATATACAAGCATTCTGAGTCACAAAACGCGAAATGTACTGTGGAGGAAGTATTGGGTAAGCAGCCAATACTCGAAGCTCACACAAACGTTTACGCTCAAAACTATTTTATGGCAATGTGTCCTTAGTTCAATATTTTGAAATAAGGAACTGAATTTTGAGTTTCGATCGGAACCTTATAGTAACAACTTCGGGTCACGGAAACTTTTCTAGCGGCTGCTCATCTTGGCTTATGAGCTGCAAGTAGTTCATTGACAGAACTCTTGGTCATACATAGTTTGCTCGCATACGTTGTTCATATTAATGACTGGAGTTGCACTAATATTCTCCATATTGTGTTCTCGTTGTGTACGTGTCAAAAGCTTGTTGACGATGGCTTATTGACATATCGTATGCCACATCATCCCAAGCTTGAATAAACCGATTTCTTGTACTCCACCAAAAATATTTTCTCCATCCTCTCCATAATGGACTTCTTAGTCTTTAATTAATCAGGAAGGCTGCATTTTTCCACCTAGACTGAAATTTTTTATACCTCTTTTTCGTTACACAACCTTTTTCTTTTCTTTAAGCTGTTATGAACAGAAGATGCATAGAAAGGACTCCAAAACACCGGAACCATTAGAGAACGCGTCTGAACGAAACACAGATAGTTACGACTAGGAGTCATATGAATGGAAGTAGCAGCATACTTACATGATGTGCCACCGTCCATTTTAATTAGTGTTATTAACTGTTTGACCGGTAGTCGGAAAATGGAAAAAATTTTGCAAAGATATAACACTGACCAAGGAATAAAGCTGGGAACGGAGTGCTAGTTTCGGTGACGAAGGTGAGTTTGTACACTGATGACCCCAGATATTAAGATCATCCGTTTAGTAGCATGATTGTCCATTATCGAAACGCAATTATGCGTGGTATTGATTCGACAAGTCATTGGTAGGTCTCCGGAGTTATGTGGTACTAGATGACTATGCACTGTTCCCGCATCTCCTGAAGATTACCGCCAGGTAGCCGATAGGGTCCCGGACGTTTTGCGTTTGGTTCAGATCAGACCAGTTTTGTGGCCAAGAGATAATCGTGTTTCTTAAACTACTGTAGCAGACAACTATCCCTTTGAAAGATGCCATCACCGTCTGGGGTTACATTAAGCGTGAAGAGAGGCAAGAGGTCTGCAACAATGTTCATGTGGTATGCAGGCATTATGTTGTTTTTGATTATTACCACAGGCCCCGTGGAAGACCCTATAGCATAACACTGGCGCCACTGTTCTTTCGTCAGTGGATTGGTGCTTGTTTCGACCAGGCATTTGCCTGGATAGCAGCATATGGGGAGACGACAATCGACCTGGTGTAAGAAGAGACTTGATCCATCACACCTGGTAGCATATTTCCCCTCATGCAATCTCCAGTACTGATGATCGAGCCCCAACTGAAATCTTAATTGACGATATCATTGAGTACATATCTATGCTGAGCACTGTGTTCACCAACGTGCTCTGAATCAGTATTTTATTGTACTCGTAGTTCAAGCGTACTTCAACTATAGCTCGCGTCACGTAAGACGGCGCTTCCGCGCTTAGAGGCGGAGCAGTGAAGGGATGAGAACTGCGAGAGCAGGCAAACAAAGTCGACGTTGCCAACTCCGTTGCTGCGGACAAGTCAGGTTCATTTGCCTATGGGACATCGTATTATACTTTAAAATCTATGAAGCGAATAGTAAATATTAAAACCAATTTCGATTAGTCGCCATGAGAGAAACATTAGCTCACGTCTTGATGACGTTGCGTCCACAGCGCCACAGATTTACTCTGCATGAAGCTGGGAGGCGAAAACAGCTGACACATCTTTGTGAAGACGTGAAGTACAATTTTTCTCAAAACGACAATTGTCTAACGACAAAGTCATTGAAACTGCTTGCAATAACTATAATTTATTCCGATTTGCACTGTATTGTAATTAAAAATTTAGTACACAACAAAATTAACGTCAAGCACAAACTTAAATCACTGTATTTTCTTGACAACTGCGTCTACTCAATGGAATTTTTAAAAATGTGTACAAGTTGTGTGTGTTGATGTATTTGACTGCAGTTAAGTGTAATCACTGCACATGAAAAAAAATTAGTGATAGAAAAGACTAATCGAAAGACTATCGTAAAAATGGTCAGTAAGTTGTCACATTTTTCGCTGTTAACGGCATGTAAGTGTAAACTAACTCGTTCGAGTTTACAGTGAAAGACCACATTTGTAATTCATTGAACAAGCGAACAATTAACCATCATCTGCGAATAAAGTACGGGAATGATGACCGATAACATCGAAAACCATCAATTTTCGACAAGTAACAGCTATGTCATTTTAGTGCCTTATCTAGTTCGTGTCTTGAAAATGACAGGGTCTTACATGTGGAAATACTGGCTTTTGGCGTATTTACCTAGTTACATTCTTGCGTGTCATTGGAGCATACAACATGGGAGAAACTTAACATCTCCTCGTGCAGTATGTTGAACATTATACTCTGCATAATTCGAAGAATAAGAAGTCCTAATCAAAAAGGCTGGGAAGTTCTCATTATTATGTACGCAGCTGAGACGCTGACAAACACATTTTTTAAACCACATGTGTTTAAAAGTAAGAAATATTATTAGTTCGTTCAAAAGTCAACTTGGCAATACTACCGTCACTTCTATTTGAATATGTTTCCGAACAATATGATTGCAAATTTACGACGGTATGTTCAAGGTTTATATCCATCATCGAATTAGAATTATTCTTCGTAAGCTTTTCAGAATGCTGCACAGACTGTGCCCACGCTAGAGGTTGGATGCGGTTCAGTGAATATTATCTTGAATTTTTTTTCCTCCCACATAGCCTTATCCTTTGCCCAATTTAATTCAATAGGGCTAAACTGACAGTGACACGTGGGTAAACGCAAATTTTTTGTGACCCCATTCACATGCAAGGAAGTCAAGTTTGTACGTTCTGTCACGTGACTTGCATGAATTAACGTACTGCACGAGATAAGCACGAGCTCATTTATACTCTGTTTAATATTTTTATTTTTAATCCAGGGAAAAATACTGGCTTTTCTGGTGTTTATACTTGGTGTTTTCTCTGTAACAGTTGAATTATAACTGGAAATGACCAACTTCAAAGCAACATATGACAAGAATTGTGAATCACATCACGAAACTGGCAGCTTTCATATCCGAATGGTAGTCACTGCTGTTTTTCTTACACAAAATACAAGTTTACGCTCAGAAACATAACCAGAAGAAGAGTCAGCATGCAGAATAGTTATCGGAGAACCTATTCCTATGGAAACTTTAAAACCGCCAGTACTATCACTCGTTTTTCAGCATATCTTCCTGGAATGACTCTAATTTTCCCATGTTTTGCCTGCTTGTGTTGCACTTCACATTTATTGCCGCCACCTGGTCTTTTTTTGATCGCACGTAAACATTTTCAGATACACATTCACACCCATACTGCTACAAAAAAGAAAACACAGTTGAATGAATAATTTGGTTTTCCCGAAGAATGGCAACAGTTCAGCATGTAGGAGCGAGATTCTCCCTGTCTAGCCGTAATTCGCTGCTAGACGCTCGTATAGAGAATGAATATTATTGGATGCCAGTGGATAGTGGAGGGGGATGCGCGGAGCGGCTGAAGACTGGACCGCCTCCCAACGTGACGCAGACTTTATTTTCGTATTGCACTGACAACAGTAATACACGAAACCCTACCAGATTTGCCGCTTTCTAGATGCTCGTCTCACGCGACAGGCGATAACGGTCTGCCTGGTGTCAATTTCGCTGACATCATTTTGTGCCCTTATTTGTGGCCTTTTTCTCTGCTCCATTTGCAAACATTCCTAACCATATCATGCGTCGATACATCACCAAACGGCACTGATTTTGGTAATGGGCAGTGGTCTTAATGTCTTAGCACATCTGTATATATTGATGTATCAAGCCAGAAGCTAATGAAAATAATAAATAATAAAAATGAAAGTATTTACATCATATTGTGGCAATTCTCTTTTCGCATACAAAGACCTGTAAATAAGAAGACAGAGAAAAATATCACCCCCATTGAAATTTCTTCTCGTTAGGGCCACAGTGTCGTGAAACGTATCTTTGTAAATTCGTTCGGCTTTCCGAGTACTATATTCTTCTGTATTTAATGCATGTTCGCAAGTAATTCTTCATCTTCATCAACCGCTCTTGAAGTGTAAACGGAGATAAGTTCCGCCGATGTCAAATCATAGACGACTGTGTATGGTTTTTTGAGATAGAGCAACGGAAATCTATGAGGCAGGCAGTTTTTTTTACAAGCCATAGACAGTTTACAAAAACATGTGTCACAATTATTGCTCATCCGATACCTCGTACTGCTGCATTGTTCATTTCCGATCATCGGTTTCTTATCGCAGTTTAGTTAATAAGGACTAGGTTTGTTCCCTAATTTATACACAATGAAAATTTTGTTACTTTTTGTCATATGATATAACCCTTAAGCCATTCAAATAGTGTCATTAGCGGTTTTGAGTTATTATTAAGTCATCATTAGATGATCTGCTAAAAAGTAAAGAAAGAGAGGAAAAATAGATTATAAATCACACTGACCTCTATACAAAATTGCACGAACTTCAACAAACATATGTACATTCTGATTTTTGGAATAGGGGCTGAAGTTACGTGCTAATAGTATAAAGCTGGTAACTCTTAAACCGCAATGACGCATAAATCAACATGTTAATATCTGTCATCAGTTTCCTAAAGTGTGTCATTTGGATATACTTGAAGAACTTGAATTTTTTACCAGTTTCAAAACAGAAAACCCTCGAAATTTGTTAAATGAACAAAGCCATATCCGTGACAAAGGCTTTTCCGAAGCATTTTATGTTTTATTCTAACGTCTCTCTATACTTCGCTTTTCTCGTGTTGAGATTCATTCTCCTGACGGCTGGCAGCCGTGCAGTTGTAGTCTGATATAACAGTGGCGTTATTCTGAAAGCTTTATGTATACTTGGGACCAAGGGTTCCTGGTTTGCTACACTCGGATCGCGTCTGCAGACTGGTCATCAGTCGTCCGTCTAGTGCATTTCTCATACACCAATGTTCTCATACACTCAATGTTTCAAAACTTGCCACTTTTAGAGGACTTTCACTCACAATCAGATTCATATCGTGAATATTTTTAATCTTACATTTTCGATTTAAGAGTTATCAACTTTATATCAAGATAGAATTAGCTGTAGTCTTCTATTCAACAACCCGGAAAATGATGTGTTTCAGTTGCGAGCTTCTACCCGGGTAAGTTCTATTGTTGTCTAAATAATATACTGAAATGCGTGTAGTTGTGTACAAACGTTAGCTCTACTTGTGAATTGGTTTCCTGATATTTTACTGTCCTCCTTTCCAGTTCTTTTTGAAAAAAAAACATCTCAAGATGGATTAGTAATAACCCGAAACCGTCAATGATGCCAACTGTGCGATCTGAGACTGAAACACATAAGAGAGGAACCTTGAGTTAACTGTTTTCTCCTGTCTAGAATTTTGATCTTAGAAGTTTGAGCGTAGAATATAATATGAAACTATTCTGCCTCCATGTCATACAAGTCCATTTGCAAAACTTATCCCAGTATAGTACGCTTAACTTGACGAATGCGTCCTGTGGGCCACAGCACTTTTAGTAGAACGCAGTACTACAGCGGAAATTTGAGTTCATTCAACAGGAAAAAGTGTGAACTGGAGTCAGAACGAGCGTAACGAACACTAATGCCACAGGGCTGGAGAGCAGCGGTGCGTGACATCTAACTTCCTGCATACCTTGCAGTTGTGTAACTGAAGTGAGAGCCAGTTCTTCAAAGAACTTCCTGAGAGCATTAGCAGCTGAGTTGGAAATTGCTGATACGGCGGTGGGGGTGCGCGGCGGCGGCGGTGGTGAGGGCCCCGCCAGCGCCTACTCCCCCCCCCCCCCTTCCACCCCCCATTCGCCGCCGACGTTCCGCAGTCTGGGCCGACTACAGCGGCGAATGAGAATTTAATAGAGAGCGGCGTAACAGTGAGAGACTACCGGGGCAGTGGCGAGTCGTATCTGAAGAAGGAACCCGTTATTCTTTTGTCGCCCCTTACTCCGTTGAACTCTTTCTCCTATGTGATGATATGAAATTAGAATAAAATTTTATAAATGCTCCTCCATCGTGAAGGGCACAGGCAGCATCGAAGTATTCTGACATCATATAGTGAAACACCTCACTGGTACATAGACTGCTATAAATTACATAAATGTGCAGGCTTTCGTAGCAGTTGTCACTGAAATTAAAACATTCTAGGCACTCAGGATGCTTCATATTTCTTCTAAACGATCGTCGTTTTGACCCCTCTTCTGGGATCTCCTCCAGTATCTTGCGGTATCCATCGTCAATTGGAGCCCATTGTTGGAGTGCTCAATTAGCTGTGGAGACCACAAGATCCTAAGACATCCCAGGAAAGGGGTCGAAACGTCGGTCATTTAGCAGAAATATGACGTGGCCCAACAGCCCAGAAGATTTCAGCGGAAGTACTATAAATTACGTTCATCATTTTACTCTATTCATTCACGAAGCATCGTCGGTTTCGCTATGTTCTAGAAACGAAGGCTGCTTGTCAGTGCTGTTTTCGTGTTACAGGAAACCATAAGACGTCCATCTCACGCATGTAAAATTTAAAACTGTGTAAAACTTAAGGACGAGCTAGATAAAATAGCATAATACAGGGTGTTTGAAAAAGAATATACGTATTACAAAGTATTATTTGGTCCAAACTATCGATCTCTGCGCCTCGGCTCGGCTATTGGAGTAACGAATACTTAGTCTAGTTTATATTAATAGCCGCTAGATGTAGGTGGTCTTCTGTTTTGCTTGGTAACCGTCATATGTTTAAAATGGCTACCCGGTAGCTTAAATCTCTTTGTGTTCTCGAGTTTGCGAAGTGCAATTCCGTGATTACAGTACAAAGACGTTTCAGGTTCAGGTACCAAATTGATCCTCCGAATGGATGAAACATTCGAAGATGATATCGACAGTTTCTAGATAAATGTATACGTAAAGGAAACAGTCCTGGCCGCCCTCGCGTTCCTGAAGGAAATGTTGCACGAATTCAAACTGCTTTCCAACGTAGTCCTTCAAAATCAACTCGTCGTGCCAGTCGGGAGTTACAACTGCCTACAACAACAATTTGGCGTGTTTTGAGACGTAGGTTGTTTATGAATCCGTACAAGCTATAGCTGTTACAAGCTCTGCGTCCTGATGACAAACGCAAGCGTGTGGCATTTTGTTACGAGATTCTTGAAGGTATTGACAATGGTAACACTTCCGCACAACTCATCGTGTTCAGTGATGAAGCGACTTTCCATGTTAGTAGGCAGGTAAACAAACACAGTGATCGAATGTGGGGCCTACAGAACCCAAATGCAGCCAATGAACATATACGAGATTCGCCCAAAGCCAATGTGTTTAGTGCGATATCCCGATCATCAGTTTACAGCTCATTCTTCTTTGGCGGAAACACAGTTGACGGTCAGCAGTATCTTTCTGTGTTGCAAAACTGGTTGTTTCCCAGGCTGCACGAAGACAACTTCATTTTTGAACTAGACGGGGCACCCCCTCACTGGAGGCGCCAAGTGCGTGAATATCTGAATGAAACTCTACCGCCGGCCGGAGTGGCCGAACGGTTCTAGGCGCTACAGTCTGGAACCGCGCGACCGCTACGGTCGCAGTTTCGAATCCTGCCTCGGGCATGGATGTGTGTGATGTCCTTAGGTTAGTTAGGTTTAAGTAGTTCTAAGTTCTAGGGAACTGATGACCTCAGATGTTAAGTCCCATAGTGCTCAGAACCATTTTGAACCATTTGAAACAATACCGTATCGATGGATTGGTTGTCATGGAGCTGGCGACTTAGCATGTTTCAGCTGGGCTCCACGATCACAGGATTTGATACCGTCTGGCTTCTTCCTGTGGAGTTTCGGTAAAGACAACGTTTATGTACCACCGCTCCCACAGAATCTGAAAGAGTTGAGGAACCGGTTCCGTACTGCCATAACATCAGTGACGAAGGACATGCTTGCCCGAGTATGGGAGGAATTTGAATATCGATGTGACATTGTTCGTGTCGCTGTAATCTGAACTTGAGAGGTTCGTAAATACGTGCGTAAAGATTCATATTCGTATTTCTTAAAGTTTAATAAATATATGCTTTCGAAATACGTATAAGGTTTGGAACACCCTGTATAATAACAACTAGGTCGTAATGGATGGAAGTTTTGGAGCTTGTAGGCAAAGGTTTCATAGTCTGCACAGATACTGAACGTCAGGTCAGCGTGACTATAGCGCCGAAGGAGGCTGATCTTGCAAGCCGACAATGGAAAAGTCAGTTGTGTCAATCAGCCAGCAGTGACAGTTCAGTGTGGTCAAGGGGACTGTTTCGGACCACATGCACCGCTGCCTGAAGAAGAGGTCGACCACGCTCAACTCCAGCATGAGATGACCACCACACTGTGTAACAGGCAAGAAGGGACCAACCGCAAACAGCGAATGCTATTGCAAGCAATCTGACAGGACAGTAAGGAACGTAATAAATGTGATGTACTGCGCATACAAAGGAAAAGAAATCCACTACTGTACAGGTACACTATTGATGACAAACAGCTGGGGCAGCGTCTGCCGTAAAATATCTAGGAGTAACTATCCAGAGCGACCTTTAGTGGAATGACCATATAAAACAGATCGTGGGAAAAGCAGACACAAGACTCAGATACATCGGAAGAATTAGGGAAATGTAACTCATCCGCGAAAGAAGTGGATTCTAATGCACTTGTTCGCCCAATTCTTGAATAATGTTCATCTATCTGGGATCCCTATAAGGTAGGACTGATTGATAGAGAAGATCCAACGAAGAGCTGCGCGTTTCGTCACGGGATCGTTTAGCTGGCGAGAGAGTGTTACGGATATGCTGAACCAACTCCATTGGCAGACGTTACAAAGAGAAACGTTGTGCATCACGAAGAAATTTGCTATTAACATTTCTGGACAAAAATTTTCAGGAGGAGTCAGACAACATATTACTTCTCCCCACATACATCTCGCGTATTGACCACGAGGGGGATATTCAATAAATTAGAGCCAATACAAAGACTTACCGACAATCATTCTTCCCACACACTATTCGCGAGTGGAACAGGTTGGAGGGATCATATAGTGGTACGGAAAGTAGCCTCCGTCAAACACCGTTAGGTATAATGTAGATGTAGATCACGCTGCAGTGAGCAGCATGAAGGTAGTCTCTTTGCCGTCGACCAGTACGTTGCATCCCATTGACATTCGCACAGCGGCGGCACCGTTTTCGATGGTCCCAGGACCACGGGAACTGACGCTACGAGGAGTGCGCTCACGTGCGCTTCTCGGAGCAAATTCAGTCTGAAAAGACACTCTGTACGCACAGTTATATGGCGAGAGGTTGGAACACGTAATAGGCCCGCGAACATTGTCGGACATACTCAGTTTGATGAACGAAATGTTCTGGTGTGGTTAATCATAATATTGCATGAGCGTACTAATCTCCAAATCTCTGAACACAGTACATCACCGGTCCAACGATTGCCCAGCATTGGGCAACCGCATTGGTGGTGGAATGCTACATTCTACGACATGAACTCCCTAGCAACCTTGTAGCAAGTATGGGAAAATATCACAGAGCATTCACTGCCTTCCATGGTAATCACACAACCTAGTAACAACAGTTTTCCGCCTTTCCGCCTTTTATATTTCTGGGGGGCCCTCATAAATAGCGATGACATTAGTGTAATTATCGCCTTTGAATAAAAGTGTCATTTCTATTCCTCTCATTGCTTATTTCCTTCACTTAGCTTCTTATTACAGTGTAGCAGTCGGAAGGTGAATGGTGCAAGTTTCATCAAGCAATGTTAGTTTGCGGAGACGCATCATGCGAAAGCACGTTAGGTTACTTTTATCTGAAACTAACTGTTAACCACAGCTGCACTCACGTATCAGTAGTCGTGTCATGATGAGTGATGGTGAGTAAGTAAGCTACTGTATGTGCAGTAATATTAGCTGGTGTCCACCTGTTCGGGTGGGCATAGATCGAGACTCAAGATGTGAACCGATTGGCTTTTCTTTTCTTCTCTTACTTGTTAAAACTGCCTGTGTTCTTTTACAGGGGTCAAGCTACGATCATACCAAATTTCATCAAAATCAGTTCAATAGTGTAGTCGTGAAAAAGTCACGGACAGAGCTACTTTCGCTTTTGTAATATTAGTGCGGATATTCGGTAACAATTTTTCTCTGGTACTTGTGGAGCACCCAAGGGCAGATACCAGCAATTTTACTAAATTATTTGATGACCACCTAGCTTACTGAAAGTATCTCGTCCATGGTATTTTATTAACCCACACGTAATACATACTCGTATTAATTCAACAAAATATCAAAAAATGATTGTGTTCCTTTATAAAGTCATCATATTCCTCCTACCTTCACCAGCTGCGACATAGTCGCGAATATGAACAGTGATCCAATACTGTCAAATGTTATTTTATTCCAGTCTTTGATCACAATATAAATTCCTTTGACGATGAGCGGTTTCAGTCAGTTATGACCATCTTCAGATATGTTCTACACCATGTCCTACTGTGGTAAAGCTATCACGGCTCTATCACACTATGACATGGTGTATAACAGATCTGAAGATGGTCGTTACTGACTGAAACCGGTCATTGTCAAAGGAATTTATATTGTGATCAAAGACTGGAATAAATAAAACATTTGATATTCGTACTAACTTGACGGTATTCATCATTTATTCAGGGTCATTTAGTACGTATCTACTTATACTTGTGTCAGCCAGCACCTTTATAACCTGTTTATTACATTTCAGTCTTAGCCTTCTTCTTTAGTTTTATATCTCTATTGCCCAGTTAAGTAGTCCACGATGCAATGGTAGCTGCACTATTAACGTATGCTTCCTCTTTCAAGGGCTTTGCATAGCCTGATCTATTCGTCTTAAATTTATTTTGCCTCTTCCTTTCGTATTTTGGAACTTCCATACATTTTTATCATTTTCTATTTCATTGTGTCTTAAATGCTATGAGTTTATCGGCATGAAATTCATGACTTTCATTTTATCTCAAAGAAAGGTTATATATTTCAACTATTCTTAGGTTGACTAAACAGTCTCAATAATTCATTAACAACTACATCCACATTCAACAGCGTACTATTTTAATCCCAAACACACCTACATATACAATACAAGTGGTTGACTATTTCAACAAAACGAAATTTTAGAAAAAACTACGTCAGTTTAACATTGAAATATTACGTTTAACTGTTTCCTTCAAACAAACCCAGTGCACCAAAATTTCTTGATTTGTGATGTAACATCTGTGGCATCGCCTTTTTGCGACAGCGATTTTCAAACCCGTATCAAGTTTATATACGTCTGAAACTAGTCTTTAGCGAGAAATAATATTACTTACAGTACCTCCTAACCTGTAAGTCAGTCATAGTTGTTTCCGGTCATTATAATCAGTAGAGGAACCGCACGCTACTGAGAGAGTGTTAGAGAATACATTCTGTGAGGAATTTTCTTCACCCATCACTAAAGTTTTAGAATGTTTTTGGGAAACACGACCAGTGTCAGCAGGAGAAAAAATAATATTAAAATAAGTTATAATAAATTTTACACAGACAAAACCTACATCTCTACCTGTGAGAAAAAAAGAGTAAGTGAAGCACATAATACAGACTAGCGTCCAGGTATCCCTTGAAATTGTATGAAGTTCGCAATATGACTAAACGGAAATAAAGTTTAAATTCGACAGGAGTTTAAGTGAGGAAAAGAAGCACAATAAAAATGATTGCTATAAGAACTTACACAATATGAACATATAGTCTCTCGGGTACGTCGTTGTTGCCGAGAAATTTTATCAGAATGATCAAACAAGTGAAAAACAATTAATGAATGTTTTTGGATTGGGAGCACTGCTGACAGTAAATGTTATACCGATTGTGAAGTGATTTCTTGATGTTTATAATATAACTTTACGTTTTGGAGAAACAACTAAAATAGTTAATATGTTTTTGTTTCACATCTGATACAGTGCCAGTGCCTGAAGTGAATTTTGATATTTCGAGGGAAATAGAAATCGTGACTGGTAACACAAGACTTCGTAACTGTGATCGAAATCAGAAGTTAACTATGGCTATCATCTGAGAGTAAGTGCATTTAGACATCTATGATTTCAGACTATTAAAAAGGTCATAGATCCCAGTAAAAGTAATTAATCAATAAGGCAGGCACACAATGTGAAACTCTAGACTGAAAGACGTACCACACCCTAAACATGAACAAATCGTTTACGAGAAATTACGGTATTTTATCATTTCTTTTATCTTTTATGAATATGTGAATCGTTGGTCTCTTATGTAGATGGTCGTGATGCTATATGTAACTCATAGATATCATATCACAGTAAAGCCGAGTATTGCATATGGGCCGTAGCTCTATAAAAGGGTAAAACTGACGCTACTCAGTTCAAGTTCCTTTCATCAGCTCGTGACCTCAAGGTGAATTCCTATTGATTCCGATTCTATAAATTCTTTTCAGAAAGCCTGAGACTGTGAAAAGAATGTCTTTGTTTATAAATAACGTTTCTGCTACCAGTCGCGATTTTCTTTTGTTCATATTTCACATGGCATGTTTCGGGAAAATTTTCAAGTGTGTTTTCTCTTGCAATATGCCATTTTTACGTTACGTTTTAAATGTGTGAGTTTCTGCTTTGTTTCGTTGACTTTACTGCAATATCTAAAAAAAAAAACGCTATTTTTAGTTAGTTATCAACTTTTACATGTAGTTTGTGGCCAAATGTGGAAGAACGTGTACTTACAGTTTTCTTGTGGTCCATTTGTGCAGTCTCACTCATGTTAAGCATCACATTTACCTTTCGGAACGCAGTGTACATAGAGAGTAACTTATACAGGGTGTTACAAAAAGGTACGGCCAAACTTTCAGGAAACATTCCTCATACACAAATAAAGACAAGATGTTATGTGGACATGTGTCCGGAAACGCTTAATTTCCATGTTAGAGTTCATTTTAGTTTCGTCAGTATGTGCTGTACTTCCTCGATTCACCGCCAGTTGGCCCAATTGAAGGAAGGTAATGTTGACTTCGGTGTTTGTGTTGACATGCGACTCATTGCTCTACAGTACTAGCATCAAGCACATCAGTACGTAGGATCAACAGGTTAGTGTTCATCACGAACGTGGTTTTGCAGTTAGTGCAATGTTTACAAATGCGGAGTTGGCAGATGCCCATTTGATGTATGGATTAGCACAGGGCAATAGCCGTGGCGCGGTACGTTTGTATCGAGACAGATTTCCAGAACGAAGGTGTCCCGACAGGAAGACGTTGAAGCAATTGATCGGCGTCTTAGGGAGCACGGAACATTCCAGCCTATGACTCGTGACTGGGTAAGATCTAGAACGACGAGGACACCTGCAGTGGACGAGGCAATTCTTCGTGCAGTTGACGATAACCCTAATGTCAGCGTCAGAGAAGTTTCTGCTGTACAAGGTAACGTTGACCACGTCACTGTATGGAGAGTGCTACTGGAGAACCAGTTGTTTCCGTACCATGTACAGCATCTGCAGGCACTATCAGCAGCTGATTGGCCTCCACGGGTACACTTCTGCGAATGGTTCATCCAGCAATGTGTCAATCCTCATTTCAGTGCAAATGTTCTCTTTACGGATGAGGCTTCATTCCAACGTGATCAAATTGTAAATTTTCACAATCAACATGTGTGGACTGACGAGAATCCGCACGCAATTGTGCAATCACGTCATCAACACTGATTTTCTGTGAACGTTTGGGCAGGCATTGTGATGTCTTGATTGAGCCCCATGTTCTTCCACCTACGCTCAATGGAGCACGTTATCATGATTTCATACGGGATACTCTACCTGTGCTGCTAGAACATGTGCCTTTACAAGTACGACACAACATGCGGTTCATGCACGATGGAGCTCCTGCACATTTCGGTCGAAGTGTTTGTACGCTTCTCAGCAACAGATTCGGTGACCGATGGATTGGTAGAGGCGGACCAATTCCATGGCTCTCCTGACCTCAACCTTTTTCACTTTCATTCATGGGGGCATTTGAAAGCTCTTGTCTACGCAACCCCGGTACCAAATGTAGAGACTCTTCGTGCTCGTACTGTGGACGGCTGTGATACAATGCTCCAGGGCTGCATCAGCGCATCAGGGATTCCATGCGACGGAGGGTGGACACATGTATCCTCAATAATGGAGGACATTTTGAACATTGCCTGTAACAAAGTGTTTGAAGTCACGCTGGTACGTTCCGTTGCTGTGTGTTTCCATTCCATGATTAATGTGATTTGAAGAGAAGTAATAAAATGAGCTTTAACATTGAAAGTAAGCGTTTCCGGACACGTGTCCACATAACATATTTTCTCTCTTTGTGTGTGAGGAATGTTTCCTGAAAGTTTGGCCGTACTTTTTTGTAAGACCCTGTACAAGCAGTTACAAATATGATTTCAACTATAGTTAACAGAGATATTGTTACAAGCCCTCCACAGATAGATGAGTAGATTTTGTAAATAAATTATTTATCTTAACAATATGCTTACGTCTGTTTTACAATGGTTACTATTTCTATGTGCTACTGTTTTATATATATATATATATATATATATATATATATATATATATATATATATATATATTAACTCACATGGGAAGTATGTTATTTTATTTTCTTAAATATAATGTACACCGATTGAAAATGTCAAAATTTTTACGTGCATTACTTCAAGGTCTAATAAAATCGGTAAGTTTTTATATAGAAGGCTGTGGATTTCTGTGTTATAAAGGTTAAATTACGTGTTTGTATTGGCAGCACTGTCAAGAACAGTATCGTATCGTTTCATAGAATAAACACGCGTTGTACGTCCAAATGCTAACGTTTTTCCGAGGTAAAGTGACGAAGAGATTGGCGAATCTCTCAAGAAGTGAAATATAAAGCCAGAACGAAGTGTTTTTAAGAAATGTGGGTTTCATGGTAATACATTTTCGAATAAGGGAGAAACTGTATTCAACATGTGTCGTGTGAAGTTACAGACAATGAAATACAGGCAAACTCGTCAGTATTTAGAGAAACACCCGTTAGTGCTTCGAAGATTAAAATGAAACGTTGTGATTCTCAGTTTCCTCAAAACACATCCTAACAAGGGGCTTAGGTGAGTGTGTGTGTTGTAAAATATGTGGAGGGCCAGTTAGTTTACATGAAGACAGTGAGGTGTCAAATGGACTAGCCAGGAAATTTATCATTAATTGCGCCAGTTGTAAATACACTAATTCATTTTGGAATTCTGATAAGTGAAAAGATAATTATTTTGAAGTAAATGTTCTGTGGTTTTAGGGATTGAGAGCTCTGGGTAAAGGACACACTGCAGGAGAAACAATGTGTGCCGTGATGATTATGCCACGCTAAATCGACAAGTAAGGACGATTTATTGGGGCTGCTGTTGAATCTGTTCCATGAGAGTCAATGAGTGGTGCTTCAAACTAAGCTGTTGGAATAAAAGATGGTATGACTGACATACCAGTAGCTTTTGATGGCACTTGGCAGGAATGCGGCTACAGTTCTAAGAATTCTGTTGCTACAGTGATCAATGTGGATACTGGAAAGGTAATTGATTTTCACATTTGAACCAAACATTGTTATAAGTATAAACCAGGGAATGAAGAAGGGGATACCTGTGACAGAAATTATGAAAGAACATGTGGTGGTATGGAGGCATCTGCAGCTATTGAAATTTTTAGTACACTACCTTTGCCCTCCTGGACTTGATTCATGGTGCAACTACTGCAATGTCCAGTACTCAAGCAGTTCATACAGCCATAAACATTCCATCCCAGCAGCAGTCATGTATATCATAAAACATATTACAGTGGCCTGGAAAATCTTGAATTACTGAGGAAGTGTTTGCATGGTCGGGCTCAAAATTTCAATGAGTCATTCAATAATGTTATATGGACTCTCAGTTCAAACTCTTGGTTACTTAACTGAAGCAGTTGTTCACTAAGGCCTACCAGTTCTCTATTTGGTAGGAACTAAAGCTATTATTAAGGAAGGCTTCCTCGTTTTCTGTTTGATAATTTCACTGAACTGAAGTTGTTTTCATTGTAGCTTATCTGTTTTCTATTTGATAATTAAATTAACTGAAGCTGTTATTAAAGAAGGCCTACCTGTTTTCTACTCAGTAAATTTACTTAATTGAAGCTGTCATTATTGCCTGTTTTGCATTTGGTAAGTTTGCTTAACTGAAGATGTTGTTATTGAAATCCTGCCTGTTGGTATTTGGTTATTTTCTTAACTGAAGCTGTTATAATTGAAGGCCTACCTGCTTTCTATTCCGTAATTTTACTTAACGGAAGCTGTTATTTTTGAAGGCTTGCCTGTTTTGCATTTAGAAATGTTACTTAACTGAAACTGTTACGATTGAAGGTCTGTTTGTTTTCTATTTGGAATTTTACTTAACTGAAGCTGTCATTAAAGAAGGTCTGTTTGTTTTCTATTTGGTAATTTTACTTAACTTAAGCCATTATTAATGAAGGTCTACTTATTTTATGTTTGTTTATTTTGCTTAACTAAAGCTATTATTAATGAAGGCAGGCCTGTTCCCTTTTCGTTAAATTAAGAGCTACGTATTTCATAATTTGGGTTATGTGAAACTCTTATTAATCAAGACCCACCTGTTTTTATTACCTATTATTGAGATCTGATGCCTTACTGAATCCTTGTTGTAATTAACTGAAATTGTGATTGCGAAAGTGCCACCTGTTTCAGAGGTATTTATGTCAACAAGGTAGTAGCCGGAAATGACTCATGATAGTTCGTGGCCCCAACCTTTCTCCTTAAACCCCTTTATCCTAATTGTACGTATCAGTATTGTTGACAAATTTCAGTGCCTAAGCTTCTCGGAGGAAGATTTATGGCTTGTGAGAAACACAAACATGTCTAGACGCTGTTCGCCTGACACACCAGCCAGCCGATGGCTTTTAGGCAGTTTTTCACTGTCCTCTCGCTTCAGAAGAGCAATATACAGTTACAACGCAAATACACGCAGAATAAGGTTTAATGGATAAAAGGGTAGATATGATGCGAGTGCCTTCCGCCTTACGGTATTTGGTTACTGAGAGAACAGGTGTGGGGTCTGGTCATAAAACTGAAACAGCCTAATATTCAAACTGTTATTTATGAATGGATGACTGATAGTATTTAGCAACCACTGACACGGCGGGGCAAAAGGAGAAGCAGTATATGGTAAAAATGAACAAATAGTAAGGGTGGTGATTATTAATTAATGGGAGAAAGTTCAGTGTGTGATTTTTGACTGGAAAAGTAACAAAATGTTTCATATCGACATACGTCCAGAAACGGACGGTGGGTCTGCAATAAGGAAGTTAATGCTGTTACAGTACATTTCAGGGTTTTTGTCATTCCTATGTACAAAACCTGATCGTAACGGCCACCGTGCGAAGGAATGCACGTGTTCATACATCACGCCGCGGGTAGTTTCAATATCCAGAATACAAAATTGTGAAGGCTTTCGTGGCCACTTGTTGACAAACTGCCTATTGGCTTCTGTCCCGGGTTCTTCGGCCGACGTTCATCTAATGATTTTTCTGACGTTTCGCCAGTACGAGTGGCTGGCATTGTCAAAGCTTCGCCCTCCATTCACCACCGGCAATGGAGGGTGAAGCTTTGACAATGCCAGCCACTCGTGCTGGCGAAACGTCAGAAAAATCATTAGATGAACGTCGGCCGAAGAACCCGAGACAGAACCCAATAGGCAGTTTGTCAGTATCCAGAATGTTCGAGACTGCAGCCAAATAGCGTCGTAGTCTACACAGACATACGGTTCGATGGTCTGCAGCTCAGCAACCGATTAAGCAAACACACAGCTTTTCAAATGTTCGACGTGTTGATGAATTGTGATACGGGAGTGGTCTGGTGCTCCATCATGCATTAGTCACACTATTCGTATCACTGGAGGCATGTTCTCCATCAAAAGAGGCATTTTTTTCAGTAGGAATTTCATGTACATGTATGGCAGAAACAAGTGCCGTCATACAGGATACACAAAACCGATTCTAGTTTATTCCATCTTTGTAGGCCCCGAGACCGGAGGCTGTACTGGAGTTCGTCGCAATACTGAGTAGAAATTGTCGTTTCGAAGCTGGAGTGTGAACATCGCGTGGTGGGCCAGGTTGTTAATCTCTCTGGAAGAACCCAAACACACACAAACGTCTAGGAATGGATGCAGGGGTTTTGTGAACTGTATGAAACTATGCGACAGTTAACTGACTCAGTAAACCGTGTGGTCTCTTGGCCGTTACCACGTGCTTGAACGTAGGCGAAACTCATCTCAGCTTGCTCCTAGAATGATTAATGGACCATTATGATTCATCTTAGCTGAAACCTCACTGCCCGCAACAAAGAGAATGATAATAATAATAATAATCCGGAATCAATTTTCATTCTGCAGTGAAGTATGCCCTGATATGAAACTATCTGCAAAAAAAAAAAATGGTTCAAATGGCTCTGAGCACTATGGGACTCAACTGCTGTGGTCATAAGTCCCCTAGAACTTAGAACTACTTAAACCTAACTAACCTAAGGACATCACACAACACCCAGCCATCACGAGGCAGAGAAAATCCCTGACCCCGCCGGGAATCGAACCCGGGAACCCGGGCGTGGGAAGCGAGAACGCTACCGCACGACCACGAGATGCGGGCAACTATCTGCCAGATTAAAACTCTGTGCCGGACCGGGACTCGAACTAGGGACCTATGTCTTTGTCACGTAAGTGCTCCATCGAATGAGCTACCTAAGCACGACCCACGATCTGACGGCTTAGCTTAAGTAATAATAATAATAACGTTTTCGGCGACTTGTGTACCCCTACTCTACCCATTCCTCCAACCGAAGAAAGAGGACGTAAAGTTTAACATGGAATCCGAAGTACATGTTGTTCCTGCCAATACCTCAATGCCTCACGTAGTTGAGGGGTGAAGCCTTAATTAAGGGCAGACTGAAAATTTATATTGTCTGATCGGAATGCTATCTAACGATCTCTCGATTTCGAGGCACGTGCTTTATTGATATATCATCAAGCACAGAAACACAGGTAACAATACTATTCATCAGTGATATGTCTCCTCGCAAATATGCAATCATAAAATGATAAATTACTGTTATGCAGCGTGTAACATCCTACACTAGTACTCAGTGCTTCATTGCAGACACTGACTAAAGGATATTTTCACGTCAATAATCATATTCTGAAATTTGCCCCCTTACTTAATATCCATGCTGTACACAGAAGTATTTTTGATATCCCAACTGACAAAATTGTTTCCAAAATTATTCGTCTTTGTTGAACACGTTACTTCACTAGAGAACAAAGGCGTCTCTGTTTCGAGAACTGAATACCTCTCCCTCCTAGGGGTGTATAGAAAGTTTGTGATTTTCAATTCGTAAGTAACGAACAGAATTAGGTTCGTTTGTTGCAGGCACACAAGTTGTGTTTCCAGCACAGGGCATGTATTATTTATGAGACAACGGCAACGTGCTTCTCGGCAAGGCCCATCCCCCGCTTCCAGCCAATAGAATACATCCATACGTTCATCGTAAGCTGCTCAGAATGACGATGAACCAGCTTTTAGTTTCTAGTCAAAGTCTGAAAAGAGTACTGAATTATTTAGAGAAAAATAGGCTTCTCTTTCAGCGATAAAACATTATATGACTGTTCAGTCTTACGAGAGCGGATATATCAGTTTTCTACCCAAGTGTGTATCATGCGGACACCCGTTTCACTTACTCTCACGTAACATCCATTATTTAATATTAGTTGCACATACTACAATCGGAAAAAAAACTTGTTCACAAGATTAGAGCAGGAGACGACGAGTAGCTTAAATTGTGACAGGCGGGATTTCTGCGAGCCGAACCTAGTCAATACATATTACTGTATGGAGCATAAATCAGTTACAGGAAGAAATTGAGCAGTGAAAGCCAGACGAACTTAAAATTTATATCCAACGATAGTATCTTAGATGATCTTTCGTCTTCCTTTATAATTGTCACAGGGAAAATGATTGGTATATAACCGCGCTAGAAGTACCGTAATGTCTTGGACTTGCTAAGACAATTTGCAGAACAGCATTTACAGACGTAGCATTACAGTATGTCAGTCGAGAGCGCAATCTGTAATTTTTTGAAAATGTAATCTAAGCGCAACTGTTTTAAATGCTGTTAACGTACGGAGATAATGAGTGAAATTCTTTATAGCAACTATATCAGTAACTGTAAACTAAGTCACCGACGCTAAAAAGGAATGGAAATTTTATTTTCAAAGTAGTTGACGACGAAAGATATGTGTAGTACGAGGCGTTAACTTTCAGTGTAAAATTTATTTTACGTGATCAGCGAAATTTAAACTGATGGCCAGATTCGATTTTTAATCTTTCAGTACGCTCTTGTACTAATGTAACGATATTTTAATGGTTAGAAGATTACTTTTTGAGCAATCGATACCAGTCATCGTCTTGTAAATGTGCCCTGAAATAAAATTTTATATTAATATATTTTGTTTCACAGATGTTCGAAATATGTGACTATAGTCCCGCTACCGGGTTGACATCCTCGGATACATGACTGGCTCACCATCTCGGCCTCACATTCTTCGTTAAATGACTGCCGTTTTGCGTGCGCTTTCTCAAAATATGGTTCAAATTGCTCTGAGCGCTATGGGACTTAACTTCTCAAGTCATCAGTCCCCTAGAACTTAGAGCTACTTAAACCTAACTAACCTAACGCATCACACACACCCATGCCCGAGGCAGGATTCGAACCTGCGAGCGTAGCGGTCGCGCGGTTTCAGACTGTAGCGCGTAGAACCGCTCGGCCACCCAGGCGGGCGCGCTTTCTCACATCGATGTATTTCCAGCCCGTGACTATAGCCCAACGTTTGTTTCATTTCCTGGTCTAACATTATCAGGCTTTTCTCGGCATTTTTGTGGAGCTAGTGGCGACTATTAGAAGCATGTTGTGCCTTACACTACTATCCTTTTATTTCAGGAGGTCTTTGTAACTGCTTTGTAATTGGTGTGGCTTTTCAGGTCATGGTTTATGTGAAGTAACGTCGATGTTTGTTATTGCCTACGGATTGAATGACGAGGCATTTTGGTATGAATACTGACAGCTTATGCAATGAATAACAATGAAGGCTAAGCTCCACTTCTACATTGTTTGAACTAATGTAATGTTGCTGAGGTTTTTTCAAACGCGGGTCATAGAGATACTGTAGTTATCTGCAAATTTCTCAGTTGAAAATGCCAAATTAACGTTTCTGAGAGGTGACGTAGAAACTCAATATCCAATGGAGCATTTGTACAGGGCTGTAAAGGCTAATTATTCTTAAAAACTATCGTGCTGTGGACGAAGAAAGAACAATTATCTTGTAATACAAACGCTGAGCTCGTTTTGACTGTGTTAGATTTGCTGAATACGTAATGTGTTCATCGAGCCGCATAGTAGGTTCATAAAATAATTGGTATGCCGGAACTCGGTCATGCGTAAAATTGAATTCCACCGAGGTCGTATTGTGGGATGCATAATATTCCCGTAGATGTGAGTTGTCCGCTGTTTACTGTTGCTGGTGTCCATAGTCCAAGATTTCAAATGGTCGTGGCAAACTAATTCATACCTTGAGTGCCGTGAGGTCGATTGACAATAACCACAGAAAAAAATTAAAATCACTTTAGATACAGAAAACAGATTTGTTTGCACAAATACGGTCTGTTTGCAACACTGAGCATGCGTTGTAATTCCGGCAACTACACTGCCAAGCAAGTCCATATTTATGTTCATGTGGCGGTTTCTTCTCGGGTGATGTAATGAAGCGTTGACAGTGGCTATCTGACTGTATACTCCCAGTTGACGACTCGGCTACGATTAGAAAGATTTTTATCGGTAACGTAATGAAACATTGACTATGACTATTTGACTGTTACCTCCGTATTTTATGGGACTTTTCATTACCTTCGACGCTTCGATCACGATTCACAAGAGTTTTTATCGATTGTCTGCCGATGCCTAGACCAATCGAAGTGCGTCACATGTGAAGATTAAATAACCCTAACTTGTGCAATCATGACTGTTTCTTCTGTATCTAAAGATGTATTACGGTTGCTGTAGTAATGGAGCGGAGTGATTTTAATTACAATCACTGTGTAACAGTGTCACCTCTGAGCGTCTAAATTAGTTTCCTGGGAGCTGGTCATGATTCCGGGCACCCTCTTACAGTGCTGCCACAAATAAATGAGAAAACGTTGTCAGTGTGAAGATTACGAACGCTGCTTTCACTCTGGATGCTATGAAGTAACCTTGTTGGATGTGACGTGACATCATCTACATACGAACGTTTCCTGTAGAATGATACTTGCACGATGATTGCCCATATTTTCACTAGGTCTTTAAGTGTACGTGTTAACGAAAATCAGAGCTGCCAAGAATTTAAATCTCTGTGGTGAAACAATAAAATGGCCGCTTGGGAAATGTAAAGATTAACAATAATAATGCATAGGTACATTTTAATGAAAATGTGAAAAACTTTTTAAGTGCAATGAGCTGCTCGTATCCCTACAAGAAACTGAAAATACTAAAGGTAACTCTAAAAACATGCTATGCCTCACTGCAAATGATTTGGAAATAATGTAAACTTAACATGGTTACGAGTTAGAATCACATAACTATGCGAGTATTGAACGCAAAAAGTGGAATGAAGTCAACGATCATAGATGAGTAATGCATTGTAACAGTTCGTTGAGTGCTGTTCTCCAATAACAGCATGTAAAAATAGAAGATAGCTGATATGGCGTCGTAATAATTTTATAAATGCTTTATAGGTATTAATAAGACATGGTATAAATACCTGGGAAGTTATTTTATATAGAGATATCAATATCTATTCCGTCCTGAAAAGTTATTTACAGTTACTGATGTCTAGCTTGAGTAACATTCCCAACAAGAATACAAGGACGTGGTGCTACTGTTACTGATCATTTATTTCCGTTTCCAATTGTCTTTCATGAAATACATGAGTCCCATAACAAATGGCCAAGCGGTAGGAAAATTGTATCCCCATGACAGGTTTAGTTAGGAAAGAAAAAAGGTTAGTTCACATATTCTTAAATTGTGACAGTGGTGCACTACTCAGGGAAAATTTACAAGATAAATAAGGGGAAAAGGTTACTAAGAACGTAATAAACTATTTGTTTATTTTCTAAAAATATTCTTAGAATACGTCAACAAGGGCTCAGAGACAATTACAGAGTAAGTTGAGGGGTAAAATGACTGTCACCGTTCATCAATCTGTGTCAGAAAAAGAGATTTTTATTTAATGAAGACAGATAGGCTTAAAGGAGCACTGCATGCAGTATCGCAGAAATTTTCTCGACGTCATCAAGAGACATCAAACGAGCAATACACACACAAAATTCAAAGAGTGAAGAACAAATGCAGGAATTCGGAGCGTTAGTAGGCGCGACAAGAATAAATGAGATTTGGAAAACTATATTCATCTTCCTGACCTTGAATTCTACCTTACAGCATCAGGAAAGAAAGACTGAAAGCTGTTGCATTAGACTTACACAAATAGGCATTTCATACGCCAAACTACACATCTCTTTTGCCAAATCAGGAGTTACATACTCCAAAAGCATTTACGTATCTGAGAAACAGTAACTCTTCTGGTTTTTATGATATCCCATTGAAACACCTAAAAGCCTGGGGTAACTTGGTAAGCCACCCTCCCCCTCAAATCACTTTTTTAACCAGTAGATGGCTCCAACTATATTTACTGATGGATTGAGTTATGCAGCAAAAACATCCATTTAGAAAACTGGACATCAACAAATAACCAGTAGTTATCCACATGTGTCCCTCCGCCTCATCTTCTCAAAAAATGGATAGGTGCTAGTGTGCAACAGAATACTGAACCTTGTTTCTGATAATAAACTTTAAGCAACAGCTCACGTTGACATCCATAAAGGCTAATCTACTGAGAAAACAATATACAGTCTCTCAAATTCAGCTCAGAAAGGAAAAATATCCAGACGAGCTACTCTGTTGGACTTCTCTGTGAACTTGTGAAAGATTTTGAAGGCATAGGTCACAAAATTTTCCCTTAGCTTGGATGTAGTGCTACCTTAATAATAATTAAAAGAAGGGCAGTATAACAAATGATACGACAGGAGTGAGACTAGGAGTTTTAGACTGAACCAGTTAGCGACCTGTTCACAAAAAGAGCACGCAACCGGTTTGCGGTTTGTCGAGACTGCGGTACATTCTTCAACAATACTGCTGTTCGAAACGATCTGGAAGCTACGACGGCCATGGGAATATGGAATCGATTGTTGCAGAATGGTTTATCTCACTCTCTCTCTTTTTTTTTTAATTCATCAGTCTTCTGACTGGTTTGATGCGGCCCACTACGAATTCCCCTCCTGCGCCAACATGTTCATCTCAGAGTATCACTTGCATCCTACGTCCTAAATTATGTGCTGAATGCCTTCTGCATTCTAATGTGTTTTCATGAAAGTGATTCTCAGATGTCTTAACTACATCCGTCCCTTCTCACTGTCAAGGTTTTCAACATAGCTGTTTCCGATTCTATGCAGAACCTCTTCATTTCTTACCTGATCAATCCACCTAATTTTCAACATTCGTCTTTGACACCCCATCTCAAATGCCCCCCAGGGGGCTCGCCACTCTTTGACGGGTTCGTTCTATGCTGCCACGTGGCCGCAGGCTTTCCAGCATCTTTTATCTTCCGTACTGCTGTTCTTTTTCCCCTCTCTTGTGGAACATATCTGACGTGTTTCTGGGAATGTTCTGCATTGTCTGTAGCTGAAATAAGAACAGTCCCACCACTGTCTTTCGTTCCCTTTTCCTTTCTTCGTTCACCTTCTCCTATCCTTCCACCGTTTCGGCATTTGTGGCTCCTCCTCTTCTTCTTCTTCCCTGTGCGGTCTTGAACACCGTTGGGTGGCTTGCGGAGTATCAATGTAGATGTATCAATGTAGATGTAGAAGGCCGGCCCACGCGTAACAGGTGACTGGGTAACGCATAACTTCCAGCCCCAGGTGGACAAGTAGGGGTACAGGCCAGGCCCAGGGAGGGGTGATTGCCTGAACGGCTACCTTTCAAAAATTGCCAATTGGTCGCTCTGTCAGGTGTTCGGGATGTGTGAGATGAGGTGTCAGCAGTTGGAATGAGCGCTCCATCGCTGGCAATCATCTTCACAATCAACGTCTACGAAACGTAAACGGAATGGGGTTAACGATTCCAAGACCCTTCCAGCTGCACCACAGTTCCACGTGGTTTCATGTACTGAAGATGGTCAGTCCTTTGAGATGGGAAACCCGTTTCTTATTCAAAAAGGTGTTGATGCCCTGTGAAATTCTGCTCTCATTTACGGAATGGCTCTTTGCTTTTGGAAACTACTTCTTATTCTCAAGCACAACAACTGCATGACGCTTCGCTTTTCCGTGGCTATCCTGTTCGTGTCGAGGCCCATAGAATTCGAAATCCTTCTCTTGGTTTAATTTACAATAGGCTTCTCGACGGTCTGACCAAGGCCGAAATCCAAACAAACCTCTCTGATCAGGGTTTCATTGCCATCTAGTGATGAGAATGGTAGATGCCTTCTCAGTGCCGACACGCTCTCTTTTTCTCTCCTTTGATAGAGTGTTGCTTCCGTCCAAAGTCAGAGCAGGCTCTGCAGTTGTCACAGTCCGACCACACATTTCGAACACGATGCGCTGCTACCAGTCTCAACCTTTCAACCACACTCGAATGTCTTGTCGACACCCGACAAATGTGTAAGATGTAGTAGGGATGCATCCGAAGGCAATTGTCTGCCTCTTTCTCCCCACTGCATCAACTGCAATGGCGACCATGCCGCCTGCTCTCGCGATTATGCAATGTATCTCGATGAGCAGGCTGTCCAGTAGATCCGGTTAAAGGAAAAGTTCTTTACCAGGTCGATGGCAAGTCTTTGGCTTGTCGAAAACCATGTGTTCTATCGTCTGGCAATTGCAGTACTTACATCTCGCTCCAGGAAGGACATGGCCACACAGACATGGGACCTCAAATTCAGCTCTGAGGTCGTGAAATCGCCCAGTGTCATGGTATCGTCGCTGTACCTTCGTCCAGCTGTGCTACGAGTCATCGAACTCTCGCCTCACGGGGCGAAGCCACCGGCTGCACAACCAGCAGGTCTGAAAGGACTGAAGGAATACTACCATGAAGACTTCCTATATCTCTCCTGCCGACCAACACCTGAGTCTTCCTCTGCTAATCGGAAAGCCTCGAAGAAGTCTTCTCCTTCGCCGACTCGAAGATCCTCCACTGTGGTGTCACCAGATTGCCTTAGCCTGGCTGGCCTCCGTCTCACCGGTGCCCACCACCAACCGTTTTTCTCTGTTGTACTCTACAGGCCGATGGCAGAAGAAATCTGACGCTTCTGTGGACCTCATGGAGCAGGATCGTCCTGCCTCTATGTCCTATAGCAGCAGTCGCTGCAGGCTGGCTCTCGTCAGCTGCCTAGGTGACACGCCTTCATTTTTTCCTCATCATGACTCTCCCACAATGGAACGTTCGCGGCCTTCCATCCTATGGAGAGGATCTGCGGTCACGTTAGAATCGCAGCGTCCACTTGTGCTCTGCCTTCACGAAACATAACTGTGTCCTCACGACTGTTTTGAGACTTTGCGTTTCTTCCTGGTCTGTTTTGACTTCCTCCGTAAGGTCAGAATTCCATCTCATGGGGTAGTCCTGCTGCTCATATTGGATGATGTTCATAGAGAACCCAGTTTCCTGACTACCCGTCTTCAAGCTGTTGCAGTTCGCCATTTCCTTCCTTTCCTGATCATCTACATCCCTCCATCATCCAGTGGCACGAGGGCAGACTTCCTCCAGCTTACTGGCAGCTACCTCAGATATTTCTGCTGCTCGGCGACTTTAATGCGCACCATCCCCTTCGGGGTGCTCCCAGAACCTCTACGACAGGAGCCCTCTTGGATGGCCTACTTAATCAACTTAACCTCTTCTGCCTTAACACTGGAGCGCCGACTTTCCTTTCTGACTCCTCGCACACCTATTCCTATTTGGACATATCCCTCTGCACTGCCCAGCTTGCCCATCGTCTCAAGCGGTGCATTCTTTCTTATACCTATTTGAACAACCATTTTCCGTCTGCTATCCATTTGCTGACTCCTACCCCACTTCTTTGCACACCCACATGGCAGCTTACTAAGGCCGACTGGCGACTTTCGACGAACATGATTTCCCCAGTTGTGATGACCAGGTGGAATATCTTACAAATGTTATCCTTGCCACTCCACAACGTTCCATTCATCGCAATTCCTCTTTACTACGCCGTGCCCCAGTCCCTTGGTGAAATGAGGCATGCCGCGACACAATTCGCGTGCGGAGATGTGCTCTCTGCGTTTTTAACCGTCATCTTACGATGTCAAACCGGATTTATTATAAACAGATGCGTGTACAGTGTCGTCGCGCTCTTCACGATAGCAGAAAAGATAGCTGGATTTCTTTCACTAGTTCTTTTAATAGTTCCACCCCCTACTCTATCGTGTGGGCAAACCTCCGACAGCTTTCTGTTACTAAGATCCATTCTCCTATTTTCGGCATGACAGTAGTAGACGACGTCATCGTGGACCGTATTGCTTGGGCCACCATTTTGCGGAAATTTCTGGCTCCTCCCTTTCTCACCCTGTCTTCCTCCATCGGAAACGAGGAGAGGCGGCTTGGGCGATACCCGTCTCTTTTCGGAATCGTGATAAAATGCCGCCTTTACTATGAAGGAGCTAGATTATGTTCCCACTTCATCCTGATCTTCCACCCCAGGGCCAGAGGATGTTCACATTCAAATGTTGCAGCACCTTTCTCTTGCAGGCAAGCATACAACCACAACTGGGCAGAGGGCACGTTTCCCAGACTCTGGCGTGAAGCCAGTGTCATACCCATGTCTAAACACGGTAAAGACAAACACCTTCCTTCTAGCTACCACTCCATCTCTCTCGTCCACTGTGATTGCAAGGTGATAGAACGTATGATTCATGTCCGGCTGGTATTGTGGCTTGAGCCTCGCAATTTACTAACCTCTGCACAGTGTGGATTTCGAGCGCAACATTCCGTAGTTGACCATCTCGTCACTTTTTCCAGTCATGTCAGGCATTTCTGCGGAAATCCACGACTTTGGCAGTGGTTCTCGATTTGGAGAAAGCCTACGACAACTGCTGGAGAACTGATATCCTCCATACTCTCTACACGTGGGGTCTCCGTGGCCACCTGCCCCGTTCCCTTAACGAATTTTTAAAAGACTGAGTTTTCAAGGCTCATGTGGGTTGTGCCTTGTCCCACAGCTTTATCGCCGGCCGGAGTGGCCGAGCGGTTCTAGGCGCTTCAGTCTGGAACCGCGCGACCGCTACGGTCGCAGGTTCGAATCCTACCTCGGGCGTGGATGTGTGTGATGTCCTTAGGTTAGTTAGGTTTAAGTAGTTCTGAGTTCTAGGGGACTGATGACCTCAGATGTTAAATCCCATAGTGCTCAGAGCCATTTGAACCATTTTGAACACCTTTATCCAGGAAAACTGTCTGCCTCAGTGTTACGACCTGAGCCTTGTCCTCGTTGCTATCGCCATTAACCTTGTAATGGTCTGTCTTTGGCCGGGCATTTCCGGTTCCCTTTTTGTTGACGATTTTGCCATCTGTTGCAGTTCTCCACGGACCTGTCTCATTGAGTGGCGTCTTCAGTGATGTCTCGATCGCCTTTACTCATGGAGCATCTATAATGGCTTTCGTTTTTCCACTGCCCATACCGTTTGTACGCATTTCGGGCGCGCAGTTGGTTTCCCCGCCATATTTACATTTAAGGCCTGCTGCTCTTCGGATCGTTGAAAATACAAAATTCCTGGGGCTCTTGCTCGGTAGGAAACTATCGGTCCTACCACAAGTCTTACTTGGCAGCTCACTGTAAGCGGTCTCTCAATGTCCTATGTGCCCTCAGTGATATTTCCCGGGGTGCAGATCGAATCACCGTCCTCCGTCTGTACCAGTTGCTTGCCCGTTCGAAACTAGACAGTGGGTGCTTTGTTTATGCATCTGCACGTCCGCCACTCTTACGCTTTCTCAATACTATCCACCATCGCGGCATCCATTTGACCACTGATACCTTTTAGACTAGCCCCGCTGAGAGTCTGTCTGCAGAAGCTGCTGAACTACCATTGTCCTACCGCCATGACTTTCTCTTCAGCAGGTATCCATGCAGTTTGTCATTTATGCGTGGCCATCCACCCTATGCCTCCTTCCGAAGAAGGACTCGTTTGATAGCCATTATATGGCCACTCACTCTTTCTGTTACCTCCTGGAGATCACTGTCAGCTCCTGCTCCGGCAGCTTAACTTCGCCCTTCCTGAAACATTCCCCTTGGGTATGAACCCTTCACCAACTTGGCTTCGTGCGGCGGCACGTGTTCACCTTGGCCTTCATTTGCTTCCTAAGGACACTACTCCACCCTCGCTCTGTTACCCTCAGTTTCAAGACCTTCTCATGGAACTTAGCGATAGTACCTTCCTATACACCGATGGCTATCGGACTGACTGTGGTATCAGGTGCGCCTACGCCACTGGCGCCGGCGTTTTTCGGTATTTGCTTGCGGCACACTGCTCAGTAATTACAGCAGATATCATAGCCCCATAACAGACCGCAGTGTACATCGGGTGAGACAGGTATTTCAAAGGTATCCTCTGCTCAGACTCTCTGAGCCCTTCAAAGTCTCTGTGCGCTATACTCCGCCGAGGGTCCATGAAAACAGTCACTCTTGATGGAGACACTGTGATGCCTGGTCATGTCAGTCTGCCATGAAAAAAGTTGCTGACGCTGCTGCCAAGGCTGCAGTCCTCGAACCTTATATTCCCTCTGATTATCTCTGTGTTGCCGTCTGTCTGGAGGTGGTGTCACTTTGGCATTACCACTGGTCCTCCCTTCGTGGGAATAAGCTTTCCCACCGGCTTGGACGACCTCCTCTCGACCCACCTACCGCAAGGAGGTCATTTTATTGTAACTAGGTTGCGTATTGGGCACTGCTTTTTAGCCAACGCCATTTCTTAACTGGCGCACCCTAACAACTTTGTGCATATTGCGCCCAAATTTTAACTCTCCGCGTTCCCCTATGAAGTGTCGGACAACAATTGACTGGGGCTTATGTGGGGTATTTCGTATTCAAACATGCGCGCAGTAAAGAAATGATAAATACTGCACTAAGATATTAACATAAAGGGATAGAGAAAGTAGGACATACAAAAGGAAATTATACTGTGAATTCATCTGGATTAACTGTTAGCTGTAGGTTCTGAAACTGGCAAAATTATAGGTGCTATTTTGCGACCTGAAGTTTTTTCTGCGCACAGGAATTTTCAAAGACCGCCAATCATATTCTGAATTGTTTCATTTTTTAATTTGGAATTTCACAACCTGACATGTTTTTTTCGGAAGGTAAATTCATGAGTGCAGAACTTGCGAGGAATGCATTTTGAGATAGCAACTTTCTGGAACACGAATGTTTCAAATACCAACAACTTTTGAAATACTGAGCTTTCAGAAAAGTAAAAGAGCTCCTTGACAAAAGAGAAAGTGAGCTTTCAGTTAATGCATATCTATTATTGTAAATATCCATTTTCTTAAATAAAATGTTTCCATATAAACTAAACATATCATTAATATTGGTAACATGAAATTTAGCCTATGTATAATACCTTTTGTGGAATGTTGCATGAATACGAATTTAGCATTTTTGTACTGTGGTGACATATGCATCACGTGTTTAAGAGATAACAATGTCTTGTTGTTTGAGGAGCGGAACTGCGGCAAGTGAACCTACTCAGCATTGCTACGGCTCGGTTAGCCGTCCTCGTGTGTCATTCCAACCATCGAGTTCCTAGTCACCTGTAACTGTCTGCTCTGTTCTCTCCTCATCCGTGGCGTTCCATCAGCCAATAATTGTTAGATTTTCAACTCCTTTTTCATGCTGAGTTACCCGTTCAATGTATTAACATATCTGCTATGTTCTTGAATCTTTGATTTATGGTATCGGCACGTAGACCTGACCTATTGGTGTTGCTGCCTTTTGCTGCCGATTCTAATGATAATAGCCCTGTCACTGAGATCTTACAAACATTCTTTCCTACCTTAGCGGATGCTAGTCCCGTTGCCGGCCGTTGTAACCGATCGGTTCTAGGCACTTCATTCGGGAACCACGCTGCTGCTGTGGTCGCAGGTTCGAATCCTGCCTCGGGCATGGATGTGTGTGATGTCCTTAGGTTAATTAGGTTTGGGTAGGTCTACGTCTAGGGGACTGATGACCTCAGATGATTCTCATAGTGCTTAGAGCCATTTGAACAATTGTTTACTCGCTTTACACCGTTTTCGACTGCTGTTGATATTACCGTATCTTCATTTTAGCAGAGAGCCTTACGCTTTTTCCATTTCACTTCAGTGAACGGAGACTTAGGCTTTGTGCTCAAGTTTTAGGATTTATTAGATTCCCTGTCAGTTTTAGAATTTCTGCTCGTAAGCAAGTGAGTGTGACTGAAAAGATTCGTGGTAAAGTGTAAACAAATAAATAAATAACAAGAGATTGTGGTCTCACAGTAGATGTCAAGTAGGACAGGACAAATACACTACTGGCCATTAATATTGCTACACCACGAAGATGCCGTGCTACAGACGCGACATTTAACCGACAGGAAGAAGGTACTGTGATATGCAAATGATTAGCTTTTCAGAGCATTCACACCATGTTGGTGCCGATGAGGACACCTACAACGTGCTGACATGAGGAAAGTTTCCAAACCGATTTCTCACACACAAACAGCAGTTGACCGGCGTTCCCTGGTGAAACGTTGTTGTGATGCCTCGTGTAAGGAGGAGAAACGCGTACGATCACGTTTCCGACTTTGATAAAGGTCGGATTGTAGCCTATCGCGATTGCGGTTTATCGTATCGCGACATTGCTGCTCGCGTTGGTCGAGACCCAATGACTGTTAGCAGAATATGTAATCGGTGGGTTCAAGAGGGTAATACGGAACGCCGTGCTGGATCCCAACGGCCTCGTATCATTAGCAGTCGAGATGACAGGCATCTTATCCGCATGGCTCTAACGGATCGTGCAGCCACGTCTCGATCCCTGAGTCAACAGATGGGGACGTTTGTAAGACAACGACCATCTGCACGAACAGTTCGACGACGTGTGCAGCAGCGTGGACTATCAGCTCGGAGACCATGGCTGCGGTTACCCTTGACGCTGCATCACAGACAGGAGCGCCTGCGATGGTGTTCCCAACGACGAACCTGGGTGCACGAACGGCAAAACGTCATTTTTCGAATGAATCCATGTTCTGTTTACGGAATCATAATGGTCGTATCCGTGTTTGGCGACATCGCGGTGAACGCACATTGGAAGCGTCTATTCGTCATCGTCATACTGGCGTATCACCTGGCGTGATGGTATGGGGTGCCATTGGTTACACGTCTCGGTCACCTCTAGTTTGCATTGACGGAGCTTTGAACAGTGGACGTTACATTTTAGATGTGTTACAACCCGTGGCACTACCCTTCATTTCAGCAGGATAATGCACGACCGCATGTTGCAGGTCCTATACGGGCCTTTCATGATACAGAAAATGTTTGTCTGCTGCCCTGGCCAGCACATTCTCCAGATCTCTCACCAACTGAAAACGTCTGGTCAATGGTGGCCGAGCAACTGGCTCGTCATAATACGCCAATCACTACTCTTGATGAACTGTGGCATCGTGTTGAAGCTGCATGGGCAGCTGTACCTGTACACGCCATCCAAGCTCTGTTTGACTCAATGCCCAGGCGCATCAAGGCCGTTATTACGGCCAGAGGTGGTTGTTGTGGGTACTGATTTCTCAGGATCTATGCACCCAAATTGCGTGAAAATGTAATCACATGTCAGTTCTAGTACAATATATTTGTCCAATGAATACCCGTTTATCATCTGCATTTCTTCTTGGTGTATGCACTGAGGTGAGAAAATTCATGGGATATAGATATGCACGTATATAGACGGCGGTACTATTACGTACGCAAGGTAATAAAGGGAAGTTGATTGGCGCAGCTGTCATTTGTACTCAGGTGTTTCATGTGAAAAAGTTTCCGAAGTGATTACGGCAGCACGACGGGAATTGAACGCGGAATGGTAGTTGGAGCTTGACATATGAGACATTCCTTTTCGGAAATCGTTAGGGAATTCAATATTGTGAAATTCAATGAGGCAATAGTGTGCTGAGAATACCAAATTTCGGGAATTACCTCTCACTACGGACAAAACAGTGGACGACGACCCATTGAAATGAGCGAGAGCATTGGCGTTTGCGTAGAGTTTTCAGTTCTAACAGACAAACAACACTGCATGAACTATCGCAGAAATGAGAGTGGGACTTACGACGAACGTATCGGTTAGCACAGAGCGGCGAAATTTGGTATTAATGGACTACGGGAACAGACGACGAAAGCGAGTGCCTTTGCGAACAGCATGACACCGCCTGCAGCGTCTCTCCCGCGTTCGTGACTATATCGGTTGGACCCTATATGTCTGGAAAACCGTTGTCTAGTCAGCTGGGTCCCGATTTCAATTATTAAAGTTGTTGGTAGTGTTCGAGTGTGGTGCAGATCCCAAGAAATCATGCACCGGAGTTGTCAACAAGGCACTGTACAAGCATGTGGTGGCTCCACAGTGTTGTAGCTGTCTTTAAGGTGAATTGGCTGTGTCCTCTGGTCCAACTGAACCCATTATTAAGTGAATATGGTTATGTTCGGCTGCTAGGAGACCATTTTCAGCGATTTATGGACTTCATGTTCCCAAATTTGGCACAGAGCTACAGTTGTTCGCGATTGGTTTGGATAATATTGAGAACATTTTGAACGAATGATTTACCCACCCACATCACCCGCCACTAAAACCATTGAACAGCTATAAGACATAATCTGGAGATCGCTTCGTGCACATAATCTTGTACCCACAACACTATCGCAGTTATGAACGGATACAGAGGCAGAATGCTCAATATTTCTGCAGGGAACTTCCAACGGCTTGTTGAGTCGATGTCACGTCGAATTACTGCACTGCGCCGAGAAAAAATTGGGCTGAAACGATTTTAGGAGGTATCTCACGACATTTTGTCACCACACTGTATCAGCTTTGATACGAACCTCCTTGCCCATTCAAATTGATAAAGGCATTTGTAGATCTGAAATGGCCACATGCTCCATTTGGAAAGACATTTTATATTTTTATTGAGGTCGGAAGCAAACATAAAACTAGACTTTTACTTTATATAATGGATAACAAGATGACTGTGGTACAAGGTTAAAAGTTTTGTCAACTATCTTGGCTAAGCTGCAGGTTGTCCTTCTTAGACCAGTGATCAGATACCCACACTCTTCTGTTGCGCTGTTGAGACATTTCTGCGTAAAAGTTTTATTTCATAACACGGCTTTACTGTTTCTTTTTCTTTGTTTTACTTTTTTGTTTTATTATTTTATTCATATATGTATGTGTGTAGGCATAGGCTATTGAAAAATGTTTTGTTTTAGTTCTTTTAACTAACCCAAACTCATTTCAAGGTGCAGTTTCAGTGTAACTACTCCTCATATGAATGTCATCATCATGATCATCATCATCTACAGCTACATGCATGTACATCTAAGTGATTACTCTGCTATTCACAATAAAGTGCCTGGCAGAGAGTTCAATGAACCACCTTCAAGCTGTCTCTCTACCACTCTCGAACGGCACGCGGGGAAAACGAGCACTTAAATTTTTCTGTGCGGGCCCTGATTTCTCTTATTTTATCGTGATGATTATTTCTCCCTATGTAGGTGGTGCCAACAGAACGTTTTCGGATTTCGGAGGAGAAAACTGGTGACTGAAATTTCGTGACAAGATCCCGTCGTAACGAAAAACGCCTTTGTTTTAGTGATTGCCACGTATCTTGTCTGTGACACTATCTCCCCTATTTCGCAATAATACAAAACGAGCTGCCCTTCTTTGCACTTTTTCGACGTCATCCGTCACTGCCACCTGATGCGGATTCCACACCGCCCAGGAATACTCCAGAATAGGTGGACAAGCGTAGTGTAAGCAGTCTCTTTGGTAGACCTGTTGTATCTTCTAGGTGTTCTGCCAATGAATCGCAATCTTTGATTTGCTCTACGCACAATATTATCTATGTTATCGTTCCAATTTAGGTTGTCTGTGATTGTAATCCCTAAGTATTTAGTTGAATTTACAGCCCTCAGATTTGTGTGACTTATCGCGTAATCGAAATTTAGCTGATTTCTTTTAGTACTCATGTGAATAACTTCATACAATCTAAGACGGCTACTCAGATTGTCTCCTACGTCGTTAATATAGGTCAGGAACAATAGAGGGCCTATAACACTTCCTTGGGGAATGCCGGATATTACTTCTGTTTTACTCGATGACTTTCCGTCTATTACATCATTATCAGCGGTCACTTTCTACGCTATTCTTGGTCTAAAGAGACTTTGATGCGTCAATGTCTTGCTTGGACTCCCGATGAGACCTTTTCCCGTGTTCTGTAAGGTATAATTTTTATATACTAGAATCTCATTTCTTGTTATGGACCCTTACGTTGCTTCGCTTGGCAAAAACGTATTTCCATCGATTATTTCCCTTGTATTAGGACTCTTAATATAATCATTGCTTCTACACAGTACCATCAGGTAGTGCACCTTTCTGCCAAGACTGTACTATTCCCATATTCTTCTCTCCGTACAGTGCGGAGAGGAAAGAATACAAAATTGACATCGTATTAGCTAAACGACTGTCCTCTAGTTGCGGCACTTCCACCCACAACGAAGGAAAGCATAAAACCGAAATGAAAGTCACATAAAAGACTTGTGCAGGAAACGGAAAGATAAACGGAGCAGACACAAAAAGTATCGTGAAAGTAGAATATGAGATCTTCGCTTAGCAAACTAGGTCTGGGAAGTATTAAGAACACTGTCGTGTTTGGTAACCGACTAACCGCGAAAGTCTGCGGCGGGAACTTGGCGTGTCATTCCGTGAAATTTCCTCCGAGCTGCATGGAGCGCCCCACTGAAAGACCCCCCGTACTTGCCGTAAGCCGGGCCTCATTAACTGCTGTCGGAGATACGCATGTCCGCCGAGGCCTTTGTTTCCTTCCCGGAGAATCTCTTGTCCTCGTCTCAGGGCCGTTATCTCGTGTCAGAGCCAGCTCCGCTCTCGGCGCCTGCCTGTAACTTCAAAGTTGTGATGAGAGGCAACAATCCAAGGCAGCCACGCCTCCGGAAAATTCCAGCGCACCCGCCATTTCTTGTTTCGCGTTGGCGGCACGCAGCCGAGATGATAAAGCAGCAGTAGCGATACGCTGCTGTGTGTGAGAAAATCATGAATCGGAAATATCAAGCCCGCAAATCGATGCCAATGGTGCATGCTATTTCATAATTGAGTGAATAGAACAAACACATGTATTATGAAGGGAAAAAGAAGAGGAGATTTAAGAATGAAATTTCCTTGCAAGAAGAAACGTGCGGTGCATAGGAATAAGAATTTTTGAAACAGATAACGACATTTATGGGCATTAAGACAGTTAGATGAGAATTATTAAGAGTAAAGGAAACTTCGGAGGAAAGAAAGCTGTGATGATTGGACTGAAGATGCAGTTTCTGCGAAGGTAGTAGTAAAAGTTAATACAAAACAGGCCGAAGGATATCCTAGGCAGTGACTACGATTAAACGTTGAATAAAGGCAGAAAATACAAAGGATGAAACTAACAAAAACAGCTACTTCTGCGCAGTGGAATAAGATGAAATACAGTACCAGCTTATATTAATATCGTACACTAACCAATAACAATTTTAAAAAAAAGCACGGAAGCCATTGAGACATGTAGAAGCGTAACACACAATATTAAGACAATGAACACAGAAAAACGGTGCCGTGTAGTACAGTCAAGACTGATTGCTTCGGTAACATTGGGCTGCTTAAGTTTCATGTTACACAACAAACAAACCAATTATCGTTTGGGTACGAGGTTTCATGGCTATATGCCTTTCGTTTAAACTAGCCTACAGGATCTTCTTGCGCATTGTCAAACTGATAGTGATACTACCTCTTTAATTATTTTTTTTATTAAACGCTGACCTACAGGATTTTCCCTGACAAAGATAACTGAAACTTGACCTAATAATTTATTACCCACAATACACAAGACCAATCCAATCTGACTGCTATACATTGACAACATGACTTACAATAATTTACACAAAAGAATGGCTCTGAATTGCAAGAAATCTTAACAATAATACAAATCCAAGAATGTTAAATTAAAGAAATAGAAAAGTACCTCCAACTTTGTTAATTGCCTAAACTCATTTCATTCACGAATTCCGATAGTGGCAACCTCATTCTTTTTCATAAGTCTCTTATCTCACAGAACTGCAGCAATTACAGCAAGTAGCAACAACGGCCAGCTAAATAAAGAGATTCTAACTACAAAAGTCTCTAACTACTAGGAGGCTATGTTTAGCAAAAAGAAAGATTTTGTTAAAGAGCAAACAATGTATTTAGAAAATTTTACCTTATTCATGTGACATCCAGTTCCAAAAATTATATAGTTTTCTATAATTTCACCGTCCAAACATAATCAACCATACACACATCCTCATATATCCTTTCGCATTTTCTTGTACACACTTCGTTTCATCTTACTTTACAAAGCATGTCCCACCAACACAATGTCTCCGCCAAGAATATCATGTCCATACACTTCTCTAACCACTCGCTAACTGCTAGTCCGTGCAACCACAGAATCTCTTGCCGAGGGCGCAGAGGCTATCAGCGATATTAACACAGCCTATAGCGCTGCCAACATACAAACAAGCTATCTACATAGTCCCCCAGCTCCCATCAAAAGATTTTAAATAGCGTTTTGGGCACTGCCGAAGACGAAGTTTTTAAAATTTTATAAAGCAGATTCACACAAATGTTTAGTAATATGCTGCTGGTCAATAAAGTAAAAATTCTCCTTACAGTCCCTCAAGACAATCCTAATAATTCATCAGAACAGGATTCTAAGCCAGTTTTATGCACACAGTCTGAGCAGTATACGAAAATGCACAAGTAAGCAGTGCACAACCATGCAGTCTTGAAGAGGTAGTGTTGTCCTCCTCATGGAAACACAGTGCTGACTCTTAATATGAAGTTTTGAAATGGTATCGTAAGATTGGTAACGGGCCACAACAGAGCAGACCCACAGCAGTATCAGTCGAAGTCTTCAAGAATATTGGTAGATTTGGTGGATCATCACAGAGCAGACCCACTGTAGTCTTTGTAGAGATGGTCAGCAGCCATTCATTTTGACTGTGTAGGAGCACATTCGCAACTGAAGAGTCTTGAGGATAATACAGCAAGTCCGTGAGCCACCACTGTGTAGTCAGTATTGATGCATATTAAAAGTCCCTGAGCCACCACTTGTGCACTCACAATTTTTTTGCACTGTCCTTGTAACCAGTAATGCTTTTAACCAGTCCCTTGCTGAATTATCAACACACATGTAAGCATTAACATAGTCATATAATCTCTGAGATCTGATACATATTGTATGACCAACAGACAAATGCGTGCAGTAAAAAGAATGCCTACTATTTACCAAACTTTAAGAACAGGTGTCCACACAGTGACAAGCATAAGCATAAGAGTACAATTACAAATGTGAAGAAAACATCATTATAAGAAGGAGCGTGATAATAAAAATAACATCTGTAGTAATACAGGCTTTACAAAGAGTATGGAAATGAGCATACGCATGAGTATTACAGAAATTATGACATAAGTAAGTAAATGAAAAATTAGACTATAATCAGAAACAATAACTTGACACATAAATATTAAAAGAAAATACTACAGAATAAATGTTGTTGTTGTTGTTGTCTTCAGTCCTGAGACTGGTTTGATGCAGCTCTCCATACTACTCTATCCTGTGCAAGCTTCTTCATCTCCCAGTACTTACTGCAACCTACATCCTTCTGAATCTGCTTAGTGTATTCATCTCTTGGTCTCCCTCTACGACTTTTACCCTCCACACTGCCCTCCAATGCTAAATTTGTGATCCCCTGATGCCTCAGAACATGTCCTACCAACCTATCCCTTCTTCTAGTCAAGTTGTGCCACAAACTCCTCTTTTCCCCAATCCTATCCAATACCTCCTCATTAGTTATGTGATCTACCCATCTAATCTTCAGCATCCTTCTGTAGCACCACATTTCGAAAGCTTCTATTCTGTTCTTGTACAAACTATTTATCGTCCATGTTTCACTTCCATACATCGCTACAGTCCATAAAAATACTTTCAGAAATGACTTCCTGATACTTAAATCAATACTCGATGTAAATAAATTTCTCTCCTTCAGAAACGCTTATGTTGCCATTGCCAGTCTACTTTTTATATCGTCTCTACTTCGACCATCATCAGTTATTTTACTCCCCAAAAAGCAAAACTCCTTTACTACTTTAAGTGCCTCATTTCCTAATCTAATTCCCTCAGCATCACCTGATTTAATTAGACTACATTCCATTATCCACATTTTGCTTTTGTTGATGTTCATCTTGTATCCTCCTTTCAAGACACTGTCCATTCCGTTCAACTGCTCTTCCAAGTCCTTTGCTGTCTCTGACAGCATTACAATGTCATCGGCGAACCTCAAAGTTTTTACTTCTTCTCCATGAATTTTAATACCTACTCCAAATTTTTCTTTTGTTTCCTTTACTGCTTGCTCAATATACAGATTGAATAACATCGGGGAGAGGCTACAACCCTGTCTCACTCCCTTCCCAACCATTGGTTCCCTTTCGTGCCCCTCGACTCTTATAGCTGCCATCTGGTTTCTGCACAAATTGTAAATAGCCTTTTGCTCCCTGTATTTTACCCCTGCCACCTTTAGAATTTGAAAGAGAGTATTCCAGTCAACATTGTCAAAAGTTTTCTCCAAGTTTACAAATGCTAGAAACGTAGGTTTGCCTTTCCTTAATCTTTCTTCTAAGATAAGTCGTAAGGTCAGTATTGCCTCACGTGTTCCAGTGTTCCTACGGAATCCAAACTGATCTTCCCCGAGGTCGGCTTCTACCAATTTTTCCATTCTTCTGTAAAGAATTCGCGTTAGTATTACAGAATAAATAATGTCTGAATATCTTCCTAAAGTAAAGAAAATGGTCCAAAATTAGTGATTAGGTTTGAGGATAACAGTGTTCTTCATCTTAGTAAATGCAGCTGAATATTAGGAGGAAAAAATTCTACCAAATTTATCGCATCGAGTAAAAACAACGAGATCGGAACAACATAGAGACAGAAAGGTATAAATAAACATATCAGAATAACACAAAAGGATAGTACAGGATCGGTTTTCAAGTGTAAGTATGTCAAAGTGTATGTGTAAGTGTAACATTTGATACTGAAGTACTTGCAGTGTTCAGACAAAAGGGTACTCAACAGAATAAATACACGTATCAGGAAGTTAGAAGAGGTAAAGACACATTCTTCGGAACTGTTTGCCGAAAATCAACAAGCAAAGTATAAATAAATAGAAATAAGTTTAGAGGAAAGTCTGCCCCTTTTCTTAGAAAGAAAGGTGCGTCGATCAGCTCGTGTGCAGAGGTAAAAGCACAAAGTGAGGTCAGGCGCGACACTAATGCTAACGTTGAATCGCTTAAGAGAGAGAGCGGTCAACACTAAACACGCGTTATAACGGAGCTAGGTGACGAAACAAGTTCAAGACAAATGTCAGTAGCGATGTGGCCGGAAGCAAGTAGGCAAGTACGCGTACACATGCACACAGACGGTAGGCCGTGCGAAGCTGGTCACACGCGATCAGCCGAGAACGGATAGAGTTGGAGACGGCATTCAGTCATGAGCAGTATCTTGTAATTCGAAAATTCTATCATATCAAAGACGAAGGAAATGCGCTCCACCCTCGTAGTTTACTGGAGCATTTCATGGAAACAATACCATCATATTGGCCGGAACGGAAAAAAAAATGGATTTCGTGTGCGCACATCTAGAGGGAACGATGGCAGAGACGATGAGAAAGACAGTACAGTCATGCAAAACGTACGATGAATTCCGTAATGCTTTCTTAAATCGGCACTGGTCGAGAGTAACACAGGACAGGATCAAGTAAGAATTAATGATGCGTAGAGACATGGAAGGGTCAGGCTTTAAGAGCGCAATAAAATTCTTTAACAAAATGGGTAAGGAAAATCACTATTTGGATATGCCTTGCGGTGACAGTGAAATAATCAGACTGAGGCTGCCCCCAACGTACCAACGTGTTCTTGTAGGAAAATGCGGAGATGGCATTGAGGGTTTTCGGGCGATACTACGAGAAGCAGTATTCGTGATAACGCAAGAGCAAATAAAAACCAAGCTTAAACAGAAAGAGAACAGTGGCGAGCAGTCGCAGAGTAACATTCAGCAGAATAGTAGTAACAGTAATCCGGTAAATAATTGGAACCGGAGGCCAAATAATTGGTGCGGTAATGATAATCGACAACAGTGTAATGGCCAAGTGTTCAATAGACAAAACGCGCAGCGGTAACCATGGACACAGGAACCAATTCCAGAAAAATTACGTACTGCACCAAGCACAAGACGACGAACAAGTTGAGATAAGCCCGCCACACCCAGGGCAAAAGCAACAACCGAACAGCATCCATAACTGACAAAGACTGGAGGCAGATGTGACTACCCCTCCTCCTGGATACCAAACCGGTAATAGTCACATTCGAATGTCAGGTTATGATGATGTAGGGGACCTACTGTTGGAAGAAGCAGAAATCAAGCAAAAACATGATTTATACCACACGGTAGACCTAATAACTTGGGCGTTAAAGTCAATGCGATTCTGGATAATGGCAGTCGGCTGTCCGCTATCTCAGAGCAGCTATATGAGTCATGTGGCGCATGTACAAATGCACCAATGCTAAAAATTCAAAGGACGAGAATTTGGGGGGGGGGGGGGGGGGGCGATTGCAGGCAGAAGCACTGAAACAACGAATCAGATAAGATTAGAGATCATGTGCCTGGGTAACCTCTCGTGGCAAATCTTTTTCCCGTGCCCAACTTGACTACAGGCGTCCTCCTAGGAATTGATTTTCTTACAGAGCAGAAGGCAGTAACGGACATGGGACGTGGTACCATTGTATTAGGAAAAGGTGGGCATAGCTGTATCCGGTTTGACGAGGAAGTCGCAAAAGATCAAATTCCGTACCACTGATTAAGGTTGGAGAATCAGGATAATGAATAAATTGACCGACATTCACGCTACAACTGAGGGCTAAGTAGCAATACCCAGGCTGATACATCAATGTGTGAAGTCCACCATGCCACTGACGAAAAAGTATGTAAATTTACTGAAACATGTGAGAGAGATAGAGCAGAATTAGAGGAATTACTCAGGCACAACCCTAAAGTATTTCTACCGAAACCTGGATCCCTCAAAAGATTTCAGTACTGGTTACAGGTAAAAGAACACCAACCATTTCTGGTACCGCCCTACGCTATTCCTCTGGCGTATCGAGAAAAAGTACAGCTGGAATTGTAGATAATGAGCCGGCCGGTGTGGCCGTGCGGTTATAGGCGCGTCAGTCTGGAACCGCGTGACCGCTACGGTCGCAGGTTCGAAACCTGCCTCGGGCATGGCTGTGTGTGATGTCCTTAGGTTAGTTAGGTTTAAGTAGTTCTAAGTTCTAGGGGACTGATGACCACAGATGTTAAGTCCCATAGTGCTCAGAGCCATTTGAACCACTTTTTTGGAGATAATGATAGACGACGGTATAATAGAATATACCATATCAACGTATAATAGCCCGGTGTGGGTCATGGATAAGCGAGATAGGAGTATCCACCTTGTCCTCTACTCACAGCAGATAAACACAATCATTTTAGAGGAAACTGATCCGTCAGAGGAACTGGAGGAGCTACTGCTGCATTCCCATGGTGTTTCAGTATTCACATCCATCGATTTTCGGTTCACTTTCTGGCAGATTGAGTTGGTGCCAGAGTGTCAGAAGTACATAGCCTACATTGCGTTTGGAAGATGTTTCCAATTCAAACGCCTACCATTCAGCCTAAATGTGTCCTCTGCAGCGGTCTGGAAACGATTTCGGACCATAATCTTTGTGAACGTATAACATGCTATGTGGATGACATTTTGATAGGAGAACGCAATTGGAGTAGGCACAACGAAATACTTGGTGCACTCCTTGACAAGATGAGAGCACATGGGGTGACTGTCAATATCACAAAGTCCAGTATAGGGGCCAATCAGGTACTTTTCTTTGGGCATATAATTTCAGGTGGTGGAATATCACCAGACCCAGAAAAGTTGGTGGCGGTAGCAGAATTCGGCACACCCCAGACTAGAAAAGAGCTCCTGGGATTTTTGGGAGAGGTAAATTTTATAAGTTCATTTATGCAGAACACCAAACCTGTGTTCCATGACCAGCAAGAAAATGCCATTTGAGTGGGACGAGATCGTGGACTGAGAATTTCACAATTTAAAAGCAGATTTGGTCGCGGCCCCGATCTTGTCACAACCGAACCTGTTGGAAGACTTTTGCATGTCCACAGACAGCTCACAAACAGGTCTCGGTGTTATCATCTTACAGGAGTATACGGAGAATGCGAGGATGACACACGAAACCATCGCCTTCGGAAGCAGAGTGCTCTCGAAGTGCAAACAAAACTATTCTGTAACAGAAATGGAAGCTCTGGCGGTGGTCTGGACATTCCAGAAATATAGATATTTCTTATTTGGGTGAAAGTCCCGAGTGTACACAGACCATAAGGCACTCGAGTTTCTTATGGTGGCAAAGTTGACAATAGGGAGGCTGGGACGGGGGATTCCTGAACTCCAGGAGTTTGACTTCACACCCAACTACGTCCCTGGCCCCACAAACACCATCGCTGATGCACTGTCTCGGTCTCTCATCGGAGCCATGAATCAAAAGTATAGAGATGCTGAGGACGAACCCTTCTCGATTTCCTGTATCAAAAAGGTGGCATTCGAAAGTTTTATAATAGCATAATATACAGGTGGTTCTTGATAAGGACTCACACCTCCTCAATGTGAAAGAAAAATATAGAGCTAGGACACAGACGCAGCTCAGGCATCACTACCTTCTCAGATATTGCGCATATATCACACAGAGCCGATATTGTAAGGAAGTAGTATTTCATTTTACAGTTTGTTACCATAGTTTATCTTAGTGAAACCTGCAAGAAAGATGTATGTAATGAGCTGGAAATATATTTCTTACATTGAAATATTAATAGCGCTGCATTCCAGATGACTAACAGGTTGGAAACTGAAACATTACACTCTCTCTTTAGTGCAGAACCATGTAGCCTTAGAGGTGTGTGTGTTTATGTTCTCTCTTACCAATACCCTCCTACTAGAACAATAGTTTAGAATTTATAGTGTAGCTGATTTACATAAAATGCTTCGACGTCCATCTGCCCGTAGTTCCATCGTGCATAAAAATCACTGTTTCTTGTTCTTCTTAACGGTCCGCTATTACATCACAACACTTTCAGTTTTACTGCTTTACACCGATAAGTGGTTCTAACCTCCTCGACATGCGCGCATCTGGAGAAATCTTGTGCTCTTGGATGGGTGCAGATTCGCAAACTCCATTCATTCACGAGATGTAGAATGTAGCAGTCTACTCCTGGTCAGCTACAGATTAAATTGGTAATGGTGTTGAAGGGTGGGTTGGTCAAAGGCAGTGTGAGGAGACCTTTATCCTAAATTGTTCTGTGATGAAATTACTATAAAACTGCTAAAATTGTTTGCACTATCAACTATGATGTTTATTATTACAGTACATCGATGGTGCCTTTTCCACCCCATCCATCCACTGGTACGCTGTTGATTGCCACATGATGATTGACTGACATCACTTGTTTGAGATGGAGAAAGAGATTTGGTTTAGGGGCAACACCTTCTGGGGGCGGCTAGCCCCGAAACAGTGATCACGTACATCACTGCAATATAGGGAATCATTGAAATGGGGTACAGAGTCAGAAGCTATCCCGTCACTGTGACAGATGAGTTTAAATGTAGAGATCGTCAATCACCTTCAAAAAGCAGTTTGAAACCACTCCACTGTAAAACTCTTCCAGTTTGCTTATGTTGTAACTGTCTTTTATTTGAAATCATCCAGTGTGTGTGTGTGTGTGTGTGTGTGTGTGTGTGTGTGTGTGTGTATGTGTGTGTTATGGTAGCAGCAGCAACATGATTTAAACCATGTAATATCTAGTTTTCTGTGAGATGCGATGGATCAGAATGTGTTAATGTTGGTTTGGAACCTGACACAGACCTCGAAGTCATGTTAGCAAAAACAAAATGTATGGCAGTGTACAGAGTGTCTTGCAGCAGAAAGAAAGCAATGTTTCCAACAACGACACAGGGAGCCTCTCTTGTGACTTATAGTATAGTCTGTGGGATATGGTTATCCTTCTATACTACGGGCGATGAAGCTTTACACTGCTTTGTGCAATGGATCAATACCTGAACATTTAATAGGATCACCACATATGCTCGATGCCAGCACACAGACGGTATTTGTTTTCGATATATGGGAAGAGGTGGATGCAGTAAAAACCTTATAGAGTTCTGTATCAGATGAAGTTATTGGAGCTTTTATAACTCGTAATGTCTGTTGGCTGGTACAGAATAACGATGATAGAATGTTGGGATGATAGACGTGAAGCGACTCTGAGGGACACAGATTTGCTTCGTGCTGCAGTATACCTGTATGGCGCTGAGTCTTCCTATTTTTAACGATAATAAACATCCCTGTAACTGTTCGTAATGCCTTTATACTACCTCGTGTCGCAAGAGCGAGTTTTGTTTGGCTCCAACCTTACACATGGTGCATGGTTGGTAAAGCTACGATAACACGTTCCAATTTCCATTGAATGGTCAAAACATGGTTCTGTCGCACTAACTCAGCTTAGCCTGTTCCTACATGGACTGCAGAATGTGGTAGATATAGCTCTCTCTGACTTCTGCTCAGTTCGACTCAAACCGGAACGATCACATATGCAAAGCGGGAAGGATGGGAGCGCAGATGTTCAAATGTGTGTGAAATCTTATGGGACTTAACTGCTAAGGTAATCAGTCTCTAAGCTTACCTAAAGTATCCTAAGGACAAACAAACACACCCATTCCCGAGGGAGGACTCGAACCTCCGCCGGGACCAGCCGCACAGTCCATGACTGCAGCGCCCTAAGACCGCTCGGCTAATTCCGCGCGGCTAGGAGTGCAGAGTCTCAGGCGTAGGCATTGGGACTATCTAAAACCACGTTGGAATTTTACTGTACCAGGTAGGGTCGAAAAAGGTGACACGTTTGGAGATATGAGAGAGACAGAAATGTGATTCACTAGTGGCTAGTGGCTGTAATCAGTAATAGATTTCTTCATAGGATCCAATGCAGGTATGTGGTTCAATGGAAAGACTTGATTCAATATGGCAGACAGCATTTCTAATGGAGAACGTAACACTAGAGATCTGAACAGCCTGTGTACGAGTATATTTCCTACGACCTGAATCAGCAAAGCATCTGCTGTTTGTGATCCTTCTCAATCAACTATCGCCTATAACCCAGTGGATACATTGCAGAACCTCTGACATGGCATCGAGACAGAACGTGTTACAAATACTGGAGAAATATCTTGCGGCGACGTGAGGGAGTTGCAAATACTGGCTTCATACCAGGTTCCTCAGCCAAATCACTCTCTAAATTTGGTGATTTTATTACTAGCTTAGACCCATCGGCGACGTGTAACCGCACTGTTGGTCTGATGATATACACTCCGGCGATCACCGTCTGTATTCAGTGTCACAGTATTTGTGTGGAAGAACCACTTCATTCGGAGGTAATGGCATACCACGATTTATAAGGCCTGTATAGATTTTAACTTGGATAATTGTGGGCACCTGTAGAGCCAAGACGGAATGTGCCAGTAACATAGTCGTTGCGATAGTGTTACTAACATCCGTCGGCTTGTAAGGCGGCGTCACTCGCAAGAAAAACTTATGAGACACATCCACCCATTGCTGATTTTTGCCCAGTATTTTCTGTATCGCCAGTAATCAGTTATTGGCGAAGTATTGTACTTAGCAGTAGGGGATGCGTGAACAGGTTCGCCTTGAGCATCCAAATTATAAAGTGTGTGTTTGTGTGTGTGTGTGTGTTTTCTGACATGTGGAAAGAAAATGACTATTTCCACTAGCAAGTACGGATTTGACGTGGAATACTTCGATAGTCACAAAGGAAATGAAAGACTTTTTTTTTTTTACTTAGAAAAGTATTTTAGATCATAAGAATGGTACAGATATTTCTACTTCCAGAGCCACAGCCATCAGCAGGGGGTATTTCCGATACTTCGTTCACTGTCGAATGTCATTCAATTGAGACCACAATCGTAATACTTAATTGTAAGCATAGCGAACAAATATGCACGTGGCTGGTTTCCTAGGGCGATTCTGTCATGGGGTGCGTGACGGGCAGGAACAGTGGCTTGTGGTGGCAATGATACATGTTTCTGGCTAATGGCAGGAGTTGTCCAAATGGAGAGGTCTGTTGGGGTACAGGAATGTAGCTCACCTAACTGTGTCGTCCTCTAGATGGCTGAATAGCTAACTAATACTCAGTATGTGTTGGGCAGCCTTTGGGGTGGTGTGTGTTTTCTGTGGATATTTGAGAAGATTGAATATGGACGGGTGTTTGCACTGGACTATTATTCCAGCCCTTTTAAATTGTCTGGTTGACTGCTTCTGCACATTTCCCATCTTTATCTGGTTGAGAGGACATCGATTGTGGTGTGCGCATCTAGCAGGGGAAGCATGGATGGAAGGCAGGTTGGCTGGTGCTCTAGACAAGAGAAACACCTTAACTGATTTTGTAAATTATGTGGATGATTTGGAATCTTTATATCACCAACATCGGTAATCGCGAGTGGAAATATCAGTTTTCTCTATTGCTTTCCACTTTTCGCTTAAAGATCTTCACAGATGGGATACGTTTCTAGTGAGTTTGTGGTTTACAGCACACTGCAGCTTGCTGAAATTTCGGGTTTCTAGAAAACTAAATTCCAGTTTATATCTCTGGAATAATACTAGGCAAGTGGTCGGTAGCATACTCCTATATGCTTGATATCGAATAGCATCGTGAAAATGGTATGATATTAGGGTAAACCATGTGAAAATACATAGGTTCTTGTAATCCCAGAGTCTGGAGATGGGTGTAGGAAGCAAGCAGGTGGGGGCCAGAAACAGTCACGCCTTTGTGCCAAGAGGAACTGACCCAGCCTTTGTACAACAGTCTTCACAGTATATGTACGAGTGTCTGATGGGCGATAGCAATATGCAAGATGCAGATGTGTTGATTTTTTTATGGTGCAGGATACGAATTTAGTGTTTACTACATCGATATGGTGTGTTGAGATCGGTTGCATGCTGAAATATTCGAGCTTCTGTCATCAGTGGCAGAACAGTGTAATTGAGGAAGTGTCTTTCCGTATTTGATGATCTGTAGGCCACTTTGCAGAGTTTAACTGTCCACGCAATATAGCGATCTGTACAAAATAGTTTTGCTGCTGAAAATTTCGTTTGCAGAAAAAAAAGGCCGACAGTTTTTCCTCACTGGTAGCATCAGTAAATTGGCAGGTAAATTCAGTAAGAGCGAATGAGAATGCTCCGTCCATTCACAAGGCGTTCTTCTTTCTGAGACACAGCAGTCTCTCCAGAGGGGTGATAACGTTGGCCGTTTTAGAAATGTTTGTTGAAAGCAGAACTTAACGATTTCCAGGATGGGTAACATATGATGGATGGGCTGCCTCGTTAGGACCATCAGGAGGAATGCATTCGGCATTATTCAGGGCTGTTTTCGTAAATAGGTCCTTTTAGCACAAGAATTTCCATGCAGACAAGCTGAGACATCATGAAAGCTCCTATAAAAGCGACTGTTAACTATTTCTCCAGCACTTAACTATTTCCAAGAGGCAGACTTGGCTCTCGTTCCAGAAGCACAGCGATCAAGAGGAGATATTTACAGTACATTGCTCGATGTCAGACTGCAGCAGCAATCCTATTTAACTGTAGTTACAAGAGGCCGAGCTGTTCTAGGCGCTTCAGTCCGGAACCGCGCGGCTGCTACGGTCACAGGTTCGAATCCTGCCTCGGGCATGGATGTGTATGATGTCCTTAGGGTAGTTAGGTTTAAGTACGTTCTAAGTCTAGGGGACTGATGACCTCAGATGTTAACTCCCATAGTGCTCATATCTATTTGAACCATTTTTTGTAGTTACAATGATAAATATGTGCCTGGTTCCCAATATGTTTGTGAGCATAGCAGCAAGCAAGCAGATCGGGCCCGGAAACAGCATCTCAGTGGATGCCTTTGTTCTGCGACAGGTTTCGCCCATCCTTTGTACACCTGTTCATTGAGTCTGAGAAAGCTTCCAGCTTATGACAATTTGACTCAAAGTTCCCCCTAGGTGCGTGAATAGTGAAGTTATACCCTGTTGGCATTGATTGCCTTCGGGACCACGTGTGTCATGTGTATACTCTGCAGAAATTTGAGAAGATTCAATACGATGAGTGTTTGCAATGTGAATGTTGACAGCATTCGAGCTCCTACTACCCAGGGCCTTCTGGGGGTTGCCTGGTTGGCTTCAAACGGGTATCTGCTTCTTTTCGTTGTTGAGCTAGCAATGGTTCTTCGATTGGTCATCTTTCATTACTTCCTGGTGCAGGGATGCCAGGTGCCCAGTAAGCAGGTGTTCCCTCTGCATCGATGGGTCCGAGTGAGTGTCTTGCTTGCGGCTTTTTCATGGCCATTGTCCTTTGCTTTCGTTAAGGAGCTGCCAGTCAGTTTCATTTTGGGGTGTGACCCCCAGGTTGATGTTTGAGTGGCCGTGCACAGCTCATGTTCGTGCCGTTTAGTACTTAACATCTTGTCTCTGCGGTACTGCCGTTCCGTTTCTTATTCGATTTACTGGCGTCACTAAGTTGCTGGCTTGCCTCCCCATGAGTGGCAGCAGCAGCGCTTATGGATAAGAGAAGTGGCGTACTATCTTTGGGACGACCACTAATATTTCCAGGTCGTTGTGTGTCGGGAGTTGAGTCGGGACGGAGCAGCAGTGAGGTCCAGACAGTCATGACTTGGCGCGACCGTTGCCGACACACATGACTTTGAGTGGGAAAGACCTTGGTTGGTCGTTCAGTCCATTGTCTCATTGGACGACAATATTTGGTTGCCAACCACTTCTGGGTTCTCTGTGTGTGTCGAATTGTGATTCGTCCTTGTTGTTCCACAGAGACCGTTTTAGTATTGTTCGAGTTATTTGTGGACGTGTTTTCGCACAACCGTGTGTAGCCCGCATCTCGTGGTCGTGCGGTAGCGTCCTCGCTTCCCACGCCCGGGTTCCCGGGTTCGATTCCCGGCGGGGTCAGGGATTTTCTCTGCCTCGTGATGGCTGGGTGTTGTGTGATGTCCTTAGGTTAGTTAGGTTTAAGTAGTTCTAAGTTCTAGGGGACTGATGACCTAAGATGTTAAGTCCCATAGTGCTCAGAGCCATTTTTGAACCAAACGTGTGTAGTTTGTGTGGTTTTCCTGAGCAGTTATTCCAATGCTGTCTGCGTTCTGCATTGGGTCGTTCGGTTGGGACAGAGTAGTGATGAAGTCTCCGTGGGCCGAAGTCAGTCAGGGACCACTGGCAGCGCGCACGCGTGGTCGGATTGTGAGGTGCTAGCTGCGAGAGTTACAGAGTTCACTGCCAACCGAACCTGGACACTGATGTTGAGTGATCAGTTAACCTGTTATGAAACCTCAACTGCTGTGACATCTCTTTGTTCATAGCCGGGTGTTGCTTCCTCGGCCGTTCTGGCTGGCAGTAACATACGGTGTGTTGGCGAAATTTTGAAGCCATCTTCCTGTATGGTCTTTAACTATTAATTTGGTTGTTACTTATCACTGAAGAGTGGTATTTTCTGCCTTGTGGCTGATGACGCCCCAGTTACCTGCTCTCGTCGTTAGCATAGTTTTCCGGCAGTGTGTTTTTCCTCACCATGTTGATGTTGTCCGGCACAGGGTGTAGTTCGACAGCCTTTTAGTTGTTTGTTCATATTTTTTTCATAGAGTGGTTATTGTGCCTTGGTTGTTTTTAGATGACAATTTTGAAGACATAGTGCTGCTACTATCTTCGTCCTCGGCTCATACTTTCCGCTGTCGTACCGTTGGTCGGACGGTAAGGAATTGATTAGGTTGTTGCTCGGTCCTTCATCCATCCCTGGGTCGGGTTGCCATCTGATTATTTAACTTTACTTTTGGCTGCCTGTCTCACCTCAATTTACGTTAGAGCTACCTCCTATGACCAACCCATGGAACACTTCTGAGCACCTCTGTTCTGTTGGTTTAAGATTATGATTTTCATTTTAGTCTGATGTACTGTGCGAGGCCTTCAGCCGTCTATTAATTTAGTTTGTTTTAATTTTAAAACAAGGCCTTCACCCAACTTAAATTAAAATTTGAAGACTGATTTGTTTAAAAACTAAATTTTGAAAGTTTGTTATAACTGAAATTCTTGTTATCCAGGCCCTAAGCCCTGAGTTGTTCAATGTCTTGCGTGTGGCCTTCAGCTGAGTATTTACGTGAAACATTTTTTTTTCATGTAAGGCCTTCAGCCGCATGTATTTTTTTAAAGTAATTTAAAGGCCTTCATCCATTCTTGCTTCTGGTGTGGTTTTGGGCCTTCAGCGCATGAGGTATTGCAAGTTTTCTTAACTAGGCCTTCAGGCGTATTGTTTTAATTTGTCCTTCTAAGGCAATGTGTAATTAAGTGGTTCTTAGGAAAATAAAGCTTTCGTGTTTTGTGCAACTAACAGTAACTGATTACGGCCCCTCCACAACTGTAACCTGATCCACTCTATCCTCCAAAACCAGATTTCAATATCCAACTCCTGCAAACTGATTTTTTTGTAAATGAACCATATACCGTTAAATTTACCTTCATGAGATCCTTCCTCTCCAGCATAGAGCTGCCAATTTTCAGGTAAGGGAGGGGAAGAGGGGAGTAGGAGGTATGGATGGTTTATTAGAGGGTGAGAGGTTTACCAGAGGGGGAGAGGTTCCTTAATTGATCAGTTTAATTAAGTAGTCATTAAAATTGGTAAGAGTGAGAGGGTGGCTACTCGAATAACCTGAAAGTGCATCTGTAGCAGCGAGGGGGGGGGGGGGGAGGGGGGAGGGAGTGGGTTGCAGGCTTCTTGAAGGGTAGTGGGGGCGGTGGAACAACAGGTTAAGGAGCTGTCCATCAATAGGAAGGATCCTTTTAGTAGAACAATAGGTTAAGGACCTGTCAATCAAAGGAGAACAACAGGTGAATGACCTGTCAGTCATAGGAGAACAATAAGTTTGCCTCTGAGTGCATACCTACCCCCGACGTAGGCAACCCACAGTAACAAAATGCACTGGTGCCCTCATGTTCCACTACTGGCATCCTCATCAAAACTTCTTCTAGTCTGCAATCCATAGATGCCTGAAACAAGAATTTGGTATCACCCTGTATAATCTAGTGCATGGCCTAAGGAACTCCATGGCGTTTTTCATAGATGATGTGGTTGTCCATATGAAAGCAGCAACGCCAGAAGGCTTTAGCGAAATAACCAATAAAGTAATTACAGTATAGTATTGCTCATAAATAGACGAATAAATGTGTGTGAAATCTTATGGGACTTAACTGCTAAGGTCATCAGTCCCTAGGACGCATAAACCCGTTACTGTTCTATTACGCACTTGGTGACAAGCCACTGAAAACAGTACCCACTGTATCATGCGTTGCGGTAAGCATCCGAAAGCAACTAAAGTGAATAATAAGAGAAAGTTTACAAGTTGAGATTCAAAAATGGTTCAAATGGCTCTGAGCACTACGGAACTTAACTGCTGATGTCATCAGTCCCCTAGAACTTATAACTACTTATACCTAACTAAACTAAGGTTCAAATGGTTCAAATGGCTCTAAGCACTATGGGACTCAACATCTTAGGTCATAAGTCCCCTAGAACTTAGAACTACTTAAACCTAACTAACCTAAGGACATCACACACACCCATGCCCGAGGCAGGATTCGAACCTGCGACCGTAGCAGTCCCGCGGTTCCGGACTGCAGCGCCAGAACCGCACGGCCACCGCGGCCGGCAACTAACCTAAGGACATCACACACATCCATGCCCGAGGCAGGATTCGAACCTGCGACCGTAACGGTCGCGCGGTTCCAGAATGTAGCGCTTAGAACCACTCGGCCACTCCGGCCGGCGAGATTCATAGGAAGCCTCTTCAGGAACTATAATTCGTTCGCGAAAGAAGTGACTTAGCTAACAGTTCTTCTGTCGATTTTAGATTACTGGTTATCACGATGGATAAATCGAAGAGAGGAACAAGATACAGCGAAGAATGTCACGTGTCTTTCTTCACCAATTGCTTAACCGCTTCTAGATGATTACGAAGATGCTCGGTAAATTCCAATGGCAGACGCTATGTTATTGAGAGGTTTTCCGTTGAATCTTCGAGAGAGTACGCTCCGGGAAGGGTCAGGCAGCATAGCACGTCCTTACTCATGAAAAAATTGAAAATTTGTGCTATGTTCTATGGGACCAAACGGCTACCCCGCGCGGCTTCTTACTCAAAGGTATCATGAATTAACCACAACGATAAAATCCCAGAAATCAGAAATAATTCGGAAACTTACAGAAACCGTTGTTTTCACGCGCAGTTCGCGGGAGGAACAGGGAACGAGCGGACAGTAGTGGTACAGAGGCACCGTATGCTGTACACCATAAGTCAGCCACCAGAATGTAGATGTACGAGTAGACTTATTAATGAAGGAAGTAAATTTGCTGAAAGAGTTCGTAACCACTGTTTAGGTTTTTATGTTGGTAACACCACGTGGCGCTTTGTATGGAAAACGCTGACTGTGCTGTGTGCAGTCTGTGGCTGGTTTGCATTGTTGGAATATCTGATATTGTAGTGTTGGGCAGTTGGATGTGAACAGCGCGCAGCGTTTCGCAGTTGGAGGTGAGCGGCCAGCAGTGGTGGATTTGGGGAGAGAGATGGCAGAATTTTGAGAGCGGACGATCTGGACGTGTGTCCATCAGAAAGAGTAAATTTGTAATACTGGATATCATGAACTGATACATATATGATGACTTTTGAACAATATTAAGGTAAATACATTGTTTGTTCTCTATCAAAATATTTCATTTGCTAACTACGCCTATCAGTAGTTAGTGCCTTCAGTAGTTAGAATCATTTATTTAGCTGGCAGTATTGACGCTCGCTGCACTGCAGTCGTTCGAGTAAGGAAGATTTTTGTGAGGTAAGTGATTCATAAGTGATTCATGAAAGGTTTAGGTTATTGTTAATCAGGGACATTCTTTTGTAGGGATTATTGAAAGTCAGATTGTGTTGCGCTAAAAATTTTGAGTGTCAGTTTAGTGTAGTTCAGAATAAGTTAAGAGAGAAATGCCTGAGTACGTTCAGTTCTGCTCAGTTGTTTGAAAATCAAATAACGTAAGAGGTTTACCAGCACAGTCATTCATAAAATTTTCCAAGGGGATGTTTCAAATATTTAGTGAATAAAATCGTGTAGATCGCTTCATTTCGGTGTTGTTTTACAAGGTCTGAGTTTTGTTTTGTTGATGGCAGTAGCTGGAACGACGTTAAAGGAAAATAGTAAGCGATCTTACGCTTTTATTCCCAAGGTAGATGTAGACTAACAACGATTATATCAAACATGAGCAATCATGTACGCAACCTTCACAGCTGTGTCAGTTACTCCACCACCCGTACGGCTTCTTTTTAGCAACGCTGTGGAGCAGCTGTTTTAAGCTCTGTGCCTGACTGGACAGCAGGAAATGCACTCAAATGAATCAGAAATGTATCCACCGGAAAACAGAGAATACCGTGCGTTCTGGGCAAGTGTAGTGTGTTTTGTGAAGTGTTGGTGCGAAAACGTTTGCGTGAGCACGCACAGCGCACGTGTGGGCATTCAGAGCGGCTACCACCTGCAGCCCGGCCGCTGTAGACGGCAATCCCCGCCCGTATTGTAGTACGAAACAGTCGGCGAATCAGTCCGTAAAACGCGTCCTCTGGGGAAATATATTCACAGGCCGTGCGGGCCGAATGACGGGCAACAAAAGCGGCCACGCCTCTACGCCTCCGAGCCACAGCTTAAAACGGGTCACAGCGGCGCTACCTCGTGTGCCTGTTCAGGGCTGCTGCTGAATGGAAGCGAGTGTGGACGTGCTTTATAGAGCTCCACAGTCCTTTGTCAGGAGCCAGGGAGTCTAATGAAAAAAAAATGATAATACAGGCAGAGGCAAGGCGGGCGCGACCGAAAGAGGCGAGGTGTGTGGCTCTGTATTTAGTTTGCTAAGTTACAATTCTTGAACGCAGGCTTGTAGAAAAATACTACACTGAACGCTTAGTCATTGTGACTTTGCACTGTGTAGTTGCCTGACCCGTACGGAATGGAAATCTGCATCCAGTAAACAACTTCCATCCTTGAAGCAGTCTTATTGGTAGAAGCAGGTTGACATTTAACGGGTTCCAGATCCATTGCAATTTTTTTCCGTCCATGTATGAGAAGCTATAAATTCCTGTTTTAAAGAGAAGTTTCTCTTGATGTAGCCACTCAGCAGTTTCTATCCTCTCAAATCCGGCCATCATCAGCTATTTTCCTGCCCAAATAGTAAAAATTACTACTACTTTCAGTGTCTCATTTCCTAATCTACCATGTCCTACACTCTGCCTCGACTTGTTTGATTCTACAGTATTCCACCACCGTTATTTTACTTTTGTACATATTCATCTTATAGATTCTTTTTAAGCAACTCTATTCAATTGCTCCTCCAAGTGCTTTGCCGTTTCCGACAAAATAACAATATCACAGACAACATTCAATGATTTTATTTGTTCTCCTTGAGTTCCCGTTCCCAATCCCTTCTTGGTTTGCTTTGCTGCTTATTTAATGTACAGATTCCGTAACATCGGAGACTATCTGCAACTCTGTCTCATTCCCTCATCAATTAAGCGTTGTGTTTCATGTCCATCGACCCTTATTACTGGATTGAGTCTTCTGTAAAGTTACATGACTTTTTGTTTCCTATACTTTTTCCCAGCCCCTTCTGTATTTCAAAGAGTCTAATCCACTTAGAATCGTCAAAACCTTACTCTGAATCTACAAATGCTATAAATGTATCTTCGACTTCCTTCTTCTTCAACTTCTTCTTCTTCCCTTCTAACAAGAGAAACTGCCCATCGCACCCCCCTCTCCCGGTTTAGTGGAAAGAGTGCTCAGTGAACAGTCCGTCAAAAACTGAATACAGATCTAGCATGAAAACAGGAAGAAAGTGTACTGAACTGTGAAAAAAAGTAAAATAGGAACAGTGAACTGTCGAGGATGGAAAAGTACAACATACAGCGACATATGGAGGCAAAAGTGTAGTGGTGTAGTGCTGACGGTGCTGGATGCAAAGAGGGCGAGCCATGTTTAAAACTCCATCGTGCCCCGTTTAATTTTATTTTTATTTTTTCGCTGATCGTTCTATTCAAATTTGTGTCGTGCGGTTTAACATCCGTTCGCAACAACGAAGTCTATGGAAGGGACCTATAATGAAAGTTGATTCTGCACAACTACTCTACTAGTAGCTGAAAGGAAACGGCTTTCGAAGAGGAACCGCAAACCTTTGATGACAGGCGACAAGTCAACCGAATATTCCACCGGAAAGCACACTTCGTGTATCATGCACGGCATTAGCGACATTACATGCGTTGCGTAATAGGACCTATTTCGTACGCCTGGTGAGAGAGTGCGATATGCCTGCTTGTCCCGTTTAGGTGTTCGTATGAATGTTAATTTTATATGCCTGCTTGTCCTGTTTAGGTGTTCGTATGAATGTTAATTTGATCACTCCCAAGCAAATAATGAAACAACAATAGTTTGTCACATAATCTGCAACAAATCAACGCAACAGTTTCGCAGTTACACAGATTATATATGCTCTGTCAAAACTCCCTCGTTGTAACATAGTTCACATCCGTCCAGTTGTTATTTTCATTTCTGTGAAACGTATATGTGGTATCTTGCCTGCTCTCACTATTCATCATATTTACTGCGACGGTAACGTATTCTTACCGCATGACTTATACTCTATAACCAGTGTTTTGTATGACAAGTGCCGAGACCACAGAAAGAGAACAAACATTACAGTGACCGGTCGGACAATTCATCACGTAAAAAAAAAAGTAGAAAGAAATGGGACGCGGGAGGGTAGAACCCAGCTCGCCTCGTTCGCAATCCAGCAACATAACCACCTAACCACCGAGTTACACTTCTGAAATCTGAGCCGTTAACTTCCTATTTTCTTTCTTTTTCATTGTTCAGCACACCCTATTCCTGTTTTCACGCTTTAACTGTGTGCAGTTTTTGACGGCTATCCACTGGGCCGTCTTACTTCTAAATCTGAGTGGAATTGGATGGGAAGGTTCCCTTGTAAGATACACTACCGTTTGTGGAAATTGCAACACCAAGAAGGAAACCCATGAATTCAGTTTATTTAATATCACTGGTAAGGTACGTATCAAGTAACACATGATTACCTTTTCAAATCTGTACACGTCCTTTGAGATCAACTATTCAGTATGTCGTGTGACCACCATACGCTGCAATCAGAGCTGCTATACGCCATGGCATTGAATCAATAAGGTTCTGAATACGTTCCTGAGGGATTTCCCTTCACGCAGTTGGTATCCGAGCCCACAAATCAGTGACACCAGTTACTGGAGGACCGTAACGCACCAGGTGCAGACCAACCACATCCCAGACGTGTTCGATGGGCGACATGTCTGGCGAACGTGCCGGCCAGGGAAGCAATGGTACCCATCCCTCTTCGAAGAAGGCCTGCACATTCCTCGCAATAAGTTGCCGGGCATTGTCCTGTTGAAATGCGGCCTGTGCAGATGCCTGAAGCAGCGGGAGTACCTCAGGCTCCATAGCCTCCGTTAGGTACCGGTTGCTGTTCAAAGTGCCCGCAATACGTACGAGGCGAGATCGGTTCTTGTAACCAATGGCGCCCCAAACCATTTCACCTGGTATTTGACCGCTATGCCGCTCCACAATGCAGTCCTTCAGGTTGCACTCACCACGGTACCGCCGGACACGTATGCGGCCATCACTGTAGGACACGTTGAAGCGGGACTCATCCGACAAGATTACATGTTGCCACTCAGCACCCCAGTGATGGTGTTCACGTGCCCATTGGACCCGGAGGAGCTTGTGGTTTCTGGACAATGGAAGCCGACGTAACGTCATGCGTGCAACCAGGCCAGCCTGCGGCAGACGGCGATGAACCGTCGATGGAGACAAGTTCACACCGGTTGCAGTGCTCCAGACACGAGCCAACGCTGTGGATGACGCTGTACGGTCCGTAATGGCCATGCGCACAAGACGACGATCATCCCGTGCTGTGCCCATGTTCGGTGGTCCAGTTACCGCTCGTTGCTACTTACGCCAATAACCGTAATTACAATTACAGTTAATTGTCTGTAACTGTAATTATGATTGTCATAATTTACGGTGAAGGTGGCGGCCGAATGGCACACTTGCGTACGTTTTTACCCATGTATTAGTTAGTTGTCAAATGCTTTTATTATGAGGTGATAACTATCATCATTGAAATGGTAATTTATTACCCAAAATTGGCTTTTCCCCTCCTCCACTGGAGCAATGTGCTCCCAGTGGTACTTACCACACCACTGCGCACACCATCCTGAGAGGTAACTTGGCGTTCTTAGTCTATACCTCACAGTAGCAGCAACACATTCAGGTGATATTGGCAAGTTTCCGTCAGAAAATCATATTTTCTAAAACCTATTATGTTATTTACAATTTCGTGACTAATTTTACTGATTTTTCAAGAAGACGTACATGAATACGAGCTTCGCTTATATTTTATTGAATTTTTGTCAAGACGCACGTAAATATGGATTTGTAATTACCATCACCAAACATGCCCTGCAGGAACCATGACGTATGATATTATTTACAGTTTTAAGATACTTTTACCGATATTTAGATAATATACGCATAAATACCGTACTATGAATATTTAATAGAATCCCATAATGTACCTTCTGTAAGCAAACCACTGCTACACACGCTTTTACCCATCTTTCCCAGTACTCCACAAACAGCCAATTTTCTTTCCTGGAAGACACATGTAGAGAAAGTAAGGATCCGACAGTCACAATAATGCGATAGTTTAAGAAATTGCGTGGGTCAACAGCGTTAAACAAACTTGATTTAACGACAGATATACACCAGGCCTAAGCTTCCCTTAAACAAACATATATCGCCACTTTTAATTTGTGACGTAACTATAAGGTCCCTTAACATCATATGATTGTGCTGGATTTGTAAAAAATAACGACGGGAGCGCCTGTACAGAGAAAGATAAATGATCCGCCAGTAGCCCGCACTCTACTAGGAGAGTGACGCTCCAGACGCCAGTATAAATAGAGGTCGAATCCTGTTCGCAAGCGCCGCCTTTGCTGTGCGTTCCTGCCCTTGCTCCGCATTGTTATAGGGGACGCAAACTGCCGCGATAGTGTGTGAATAATCAGAGTGCCTGTATTTAAACAAACAGCATACAATGTAGTGCCCCGAACGTACCGAAGAATTCGATTTGCCCTTTACTTCCTCTGGCGTGCGACAGGACGGTCAGCAGTTTTTGTAGCGGCACCTCAGGCAAGGTTCATTCCTGGAGAAGAGAACTAAAAAAATATCTCATAATACATCAAACACACACATGCGGAACAGCGCCTGAAGAACACACCTTTGTGTACAGGCGGCCTGAAACTACGCATCTCACTATTGCCCACGTTCCGCTGTCCACCACCCTTCCACAGATTTGTTCCAGCAAACTTACTGCAGTGTCCAGGGACGTCTCAAGCTGCTGCATTTCTTTAAACTAACTGCCAGAGAAATTATGAAACTAGTTCAGACATAACATGAATTTCTGATATGCAGTCTATATTCTACGGACTCTATCTCACCAAAAGTTGCCTAGCACACAATAACAATATTATTACATAATACTTATCATTATTAGCACTATTTTACCATCGGACGAAGAGGCTCCTCCCCTCCTATGAGCAAGGGAAACGGAGAGCTTCCATTCACTCATATTACTTGCTGCTTGCAGCAGTAACGATGACCAAATGAAGTTTACCGCTGCATCAGTGTCATAATGAACCTCTCCGTCTATTCATAAGCAGTAAGTTACATTATGTTCACAGTCAATCACCAAGCCGTACATTTTATTTTTTTTTCAGTTAGAGTTTTCGGCGATGTTCTAGAGGATATGAGGTTCTATTTTAAGTGCAATGCTTGTATTTATTTACATTCAGGTTAACTACCTCCCCAGCATGGACCTGCCAAAGGTGTTTTATGCAATTCACGATAACCTTAAAGACAACTGCTTCATCCTACACCTTCATCTAAACAAATATCATGAATCGCTTGGCGGAGAATGCAACATAGCAGTATTATTGCTTACCGTTTCTATCAGACTAACGTAGTGATTAGCAGAAAAAGCAGAGGGAAATATATCCTGACATGCTATTGCAACTCGTGGAGAGCTAAACAACCACGATTTTCTCCCAAATTTTAAGAATAAGGAAATCCTGTTGAATGAAGACATAGGCACTGAGACGCCGACTGCAAAGGTCATGGGCCTCCGACACAGGTGTTTGCTGTTCTTCCCTCGCTGGTTAAACGTCTCTTTTATTACGCCTCCAACGAGTGTTGGAAAAAACAGGTTATTTCATTGTGGAAAAACCTTTCATATTAGGTCAAATTTATAGTAGCATTCATTTTATGAGATGTGTGTATTAGGAAGCAATATATTGCTCACAACAGAACTAGTCCCTAAGCCAGTCATTGATTCTTTGTAGGTCTTAATGGTGCTATACAAATAAGAGCCTACATCTACATACATGTTCACAAGCTGCTGTATATTACACAGTGGGTGTGCATGGTAACTAACGAGTTGTATGTGAAGTGTGTATTTTATTTACCTATTATACACACAGTGCACCTGAGAGTTGTTAAAACATCCTTACATAGATTGCCGGAGATAATTTACCATGGCCCTGCCTTACAAATTCTGTTGTATGCATTTTAAGGGCTTCGTGTTTTTCCTGTGAATTTCTGTAATGAACAACACCGTCATTCCATTGGATTCAAAACTATATCGACCCCCAAACTATCACTAGCTATGTAAGACTGATATCACAGCGAGGAAAAAATAAACCGCTAAAGTTTCTGCAAATCGCTACACCGTCATGCTACAAAATACATACTCCATAAGCATGCTCGTAGGTATATCGTATTTTATATGATATATACTCCAACTCCCTGTGCAACACCGAAGACGGTACTTCTGTTGCTGCCATCTTGTCTCCCTCCCTCGCTTCATTCGAGAATTGTAAGTGGCAAGAATCTCGTGTGTCTGGGATGCTACAATCAGCTTAAAATTATTTTTTAAGTCGTGTACTGACAACACAATTCTTCTGCATTCGTTTTGTTCACAGATGGGGTCAAGTAAAAAAGGCAGGCTGCGCTTAGTAGGATGAATAATAGTTACTCAAACTTGTGTATCCTCAGCTAATACCTTAATTAGCTTAGCGCCACATACTACGTCAATAGGCCCTTATAAAATACTATGTGTGCTCTTATAGTCACTAGCCGTAATTTAAACTAGATCTCGTTTCAAAGTGGGGACCTAACCCCTTTAAAAATAACAAGCACTAGCCGTAACTCAAACTCAAATGCCCTGTAATAGTAAACTGCACGTAAAGCGCGCCTTGGGCTACTCAACCACAAACAGGTCAATATTAATTCGTGGTGCAGGACTTTACAAAAGAAATGTAAGTGCTGCCGCTGGCAGACGATGACGACGGCGACAATAAATATACGTCCTTTGTTCATTAGTACAACCCGAAGTCAACTAAATAACTATTTAGACGGCAATAAGAAACAATATGGACAAGCATAAAAACATGTTCATGCGAACCACAAGGCCCTCGCATTTTTAAAACCAGTGAAAATACGAAACAATAATAAGAGCACACGTCAATCAGAGCAGTCATGCCCAATTTACAGAGGGAACACGCGAAACCAATACGATAAAACACGACGGTGACACCCTTAAGCACGCCGAAGTACTTACAAGTGTGAACAACAAGATCATAACAAAATGAAGTCTACCCAGACAAATACAATAATGTGTGAGAAATAGCTCTCACAAATAGCTCTCACAAACTTTCACAGACCGTGCCACAAAGTCGACGTCTAACGAACAATGGTACCTCGAGTCTGAACTTAGTGACTGGTACTGCGCTTAGTACACTTGCGCGGTGCGTTACTTTCCGGTCATGCTCTCGAAAACGCTCATATTATTTCCTCATATCCTATCACACAAACTACTACAACACAGCAGACAGCCAAATTGTACGGCACTATCTTTCAAGTGCTTGAACTACAAAACGAAGATGACGTATTGCCTCATTACCGCTCACACGACACAGTGGAATCATTCGCAGTTTAGCAATAAGCAATTTCCTTACGTGAGATCCCAACAAACGCGAACATACTAGCCAATGTTGCTACAACCCGGCTCTTACAAGAGCTTGCGGAGGCCGACCGCAAGATTTGTAACCGTTGGACTGCTAACGCGCACCTGTCACGTTTAACTAATCCTTGCTCACACGCCACAGCCGAACCACTCCCGTGGAGCTATACTCGATTGCCGAATGCACGAAACAAAATAGACCAAGAGCACACAAGCCTTATAGTCTTCCTACAAAAACACGCCGACAATATGACGATAGTTTCCGGCTACCGGCAACAGCTGTAATCTGGTGCTGGAAGAAGCTAAGCAAGCCTACACATTACTTACACATTTCAATAAAGTCACAGCAAAACAATTCATATTACTACCGCTTTCAGCAGCGTGCCTTATCGTCAGTGCATTGCTTTCTTGCGACAGCGGCAGTAAACAGAACATAAACGTCCAACCGAATACTTCAAACACCGTAAGGTAGAAAGCACGACCGAAAAACTGAACAAAGAAGATTACAAAATGGTACACAAGTCCACTACACTACCGAAAACGTCGTGAAGTCATTCCCGCCACATCAGTTGCTAAATACACCACTGCTGCTGCCAACACGAGAAGGTAAAGATGATCGGATCTGCACTCGGCGATCAAGACTACCAGCTAGTTCCGTAATGAAACATGTCTCACGAGAGAAGCACCCTAGCTCCAGCGCTTTGCTCGCGTGAGGTCGAGCAAGCACCCGCCATGGAACGTCAAACTGACAACGCCCCGCATGGAAGATGGCGGGGTTACTCAAATGCGCAAATAGCGGAGCCGCACGACACAATCCCCCCCCCCCCCCCCCCCCACACACACACACCCAAAAAAATAAAAAGAACTTGGACTACCACTGTTAGCTCAAATTTCAGGTGAAATTTACTTACAGCAAAGCTTTCTTGGGAAGAAGTGAGCTTGCGCTGTCCTGCCGCCAACCTGCTGTCATGCGATCGCTACACTGCCACAAACATGCAAGTCAAACACGTCCCACGTCATCCCTTCTGTTCAGAATATAAAAATTACAGGTTAGGGACCAGGTGAAACAGCAAGAACAACTTTAAAATTAATTACTGCACAACCCATCAGTCGAAAGCATCTCTGTCTCCCTTAACTACAACGACGCTACGGTACCAGTCATAAGCGTAACTTCAAATTAAATAGTAGAAAGGATCAATGCAAGGAGGAGGATACGTATCTGTGGAGTAGAGGGCTAAGCGAGGTAAACGTACAAAGGCAGCAGCATTGATAATCACATACAGTCTTCTATTATCTAAATTAAATAACGTTTCCATCAGAATAAAAGCATTTAAATGCCAACAGACTACTGAGCTGTAATAAGAACATTACGTTATTACGTAAGTCAGTCCTTTTCGTCAAGAATAACGACAATGGTGGCAACCAGATACTTCCACACTCAGAATTTCAGTATTTTAGCAAAGCTCTTTACTTATGTTACAAACAGATATCAATCCCAAAATTATTCTTGCACTCAAAGTGGCGTTAATAGTAATGATAATGAATTATGAATTTAAATAATTGAAAATTTGAAATCCGACTCTGTTACCAAAATTGACTGACGGTAATAAAGATTACATTTCATAATGTGGTTAATATTAAGATAAAAAATTCTCATTTAACGATGTAAAGAACAAAATTGAACTTACAGAAATTTGAAAGGATCTTTAGTTACAGGAACTGACTAAAAAAATAAAATCTCATTTAAAGCAGCAAATAATAAGTCATAGAAACAGAAGTGTTAAATAACTATAGTATTAAGAATCAGATTTCAATTTAGAAACAACTAACTTTGGGAGAAATAAAGTATTATGACCAAATGTCGATGACAGTAAGACCAAAGTCCGCAGCTCGTGGTCGTGCGGTAGCGTTCTCGCTTCCCATGCCCGGGTTCCCGGTTTCGATTCCCGGCGGGGTCAGAGATGTTCTCTGCCTCGTGATGACTGGGTGTTGTGTGCTGTCCTTAGGTTAGTTAGGTTTAAGTAGTTCTAAGTTCTAGGGGACTGATGACCATGGCTGTGAAGTCCCATAGTACTCAGAGCCATTTGAACCATTTTTCTGGAAGACCAAAAACTCTCATTTTATACAGCGATAACCACAGGTAATTTTGGGCATTCATCAATAAGAATTAAAAATATATAAAAATCATAACTCCCGAAAATTAATCCTATACGGTAAGACATTAAAATAATGAAGCGTTAAAACAGGTGACTATCACCAAGTTGCGGCCAAAAACGTTTACAGCATATTGATACGCCGTCACGGCCCCGCATTTGATACGCCAGACAAACACAGGGTACACCTACAGCACACTGAAAAAAAAAAGTTCAAATGTGTGTGATATCTTATGGGACTTAACTTCTAAGGTCATCAGTCCCTACGCTTACACACTACTTAACCTAAATTATCCTAAGGACAAAAACACACACCCTTGACCGAAGGAGGATTCGAACCTCCGCCGGGACCAGCCACACAGTCCATGACAGCACACTGAAGCTGTGCATGGAATGACCAGCGATGGCCAGGATACCATAGCAAATTATACTAGTATAATACCATGTAAGAACAGTTTGTTAGATCAACTGTTTTAAGATACAGAGTATTAATGAACAAGTCCAGGAAACAATCACACACAAGCGTCAGCAACAGGGGACGCGTGACACGGAAGCCCAGCACCTTTAGCACAGCCCGTAGGATGGACACGTGAGCGTGCGAGAAGCGAGAAAAGTGCCAGATCGCCCACGACCAACTGATCCTATTTAATTATTGCAAGTAGAGTGGTCTGTCTTAACGATACAACAGCCCCAGTGGACTAATGGCTGCATGCAACCAGTCCTGACTAAAATAAACTTGACGTTAAGTGCGAGGAATTTATTCGAATGACATTAAATAACAGGAAATTGATAAAACACTTCATTTAAAGATATTGCATAAGTCAGTGTAATTTACAGTTGCGCCGCATGATTGAATTAATCAAGATAAATGCTCCAAACCGATACAGGCCCGCTAGATATTTACTTCGAATTAAAAACCACCAGAATTTTTAAAGGAACATTTACTGTTCGTTCTTGCGGCACCATGTATCGAAGGGAAATTTAGATTGCATACAAGGCTCTGTCAAGAAAACGAACAAGAGATTTAGGCTCGAAGGAATGGCGAACAAGACCTCAAATCATGTTTACGGCCCACCATTACATCGTCAGAATACTTCCGCCAACGCTAAAACGTCATCTGAGCTACACTCAACAAACCCAGACGGTTGAATCCTCAGCATAGCGTTCTTACCCCCAGTTAGTTGACAGAAGCCGCATCCAACAATTCTAGGGGAACCAAAACCATCTCCTTCTAGCAGTTGTAGCACTATTGTCTATTGTAAAGGAAAATGACAATTTATTCAGTCACAAACACACGACTACGGACGAACAGGTGGCGGCTAAGATCGGGACGTATTAGTATGGACCGCTGAAATGAGCTTGACGGGAGCACGTGGAGGGCCAGTGTCAGACTATGCTCCACACACGGTGTTGTCTCAGGACCTCTACCTGCCGCTAAGGTGACCGCGTAATCGGGAAAATACGAATATTGGGCAGCACAATGACTGCTCATTTATCATGGCCGCTTCTCGCGTACAGTACGAAATTCAAGATTACCCCAAAATTAATAAGTACTGGGCGATGTGTGTCACTGAAGAGGCTGTAGAGTCATTTAAAGCCGAAAAGATGGACGATTACGCGTGTGAAGGCGAGTTTTTGATATCCGCATTATTTTATAAGCTATTGTAAAGTGTTATAATGATTCCTGAAATGTAAAAGTGAATATTTCGTCAACGCATAATCCGATTGCAACAAACTAGGTGTCTACGGATACATCTCGTAGAATTGTATCGGACTGTGACAGTAGATTTACTAAAATTATTCACAAATTTAAATGAGAGGCCGAGAAGTAGATACTACACAATTGAGAAGAGCTTTTCTTACTAAATAAGTAGAGAAACATTAAGAGTAGTGGCATTACTCTAATCTTAAGATATATAGGAAAGTATTAAACGTATGTCCGCCACTGTAGCTCAGTGGACAGCGAGCCGGCTTGTCTAGCAGCGGGGCCCGGGTTAGATCCTCGGCTGGGTTGGATATTTTCTCCGCTCAGGCACTGGGTGTTTGTGTCATCTTCATTTCATTCTCATCTACGAGCAAGTCGCCGAAGTGGCGTCACCTCAAAAGACTTACACGAGGCCATCCGGTCTATCCGCCACACGACATTTCATTTCATTTAACGTACAATTTAATTGTTTGTTAATATTTGTATTTATAAATCCGAAAACGAAGAAAAACGACATAAATTATTGTTGTTAAATAAACTACTAGGTCTAAAACTTTGCTTCCGCCGTTTTTTTCTCGAGGTTCGAGACCTTATTGTGAAAAACTTACAAAAAATTTACGATTCAAAGTTTTGGCCATCGTTGGCCACTGCTTTCTCCTAGCTTTAGGGCAGCATACGAATCCCGCAATGTATGAACTGGGCACCTTTTGAGGGGAGCCATGAATATATCCAATTTTGCAATTGTTCATATGACCGCAAGTGCTAGTCAGCTAGGTCGTGTGTCATGGATCGAGAAAAGTGGCAGTCAGAGGGGGGAATACCTGGAGAATACAGCGGGTGGGGTAGAAGTTCCCATTTCAACGTTTCCAAGTATGTTTTGACGGGATTTTCGACATGGGGTCGCGCACTGTCATGCTGCAAAATAATTTTTTCATGTCTATCGCTATAGTGTGGCCGTTTGTCTTTCAGTGCTCGGCTCAAACACATCAATTGCTTCCGGTAACGATCTCCTGTGATTGTTACCGTCGGTTGCAGTAGCATCGAAAGCTTTCTCTCTTTCACAACCATGCCGGTCTTCAACGTCAAAATCACCATTCTTGAAGCATGGAAACAATTTTCTTCTAAGTTCTGTCACTAACAGGCGTCTCATCATAGGCCTTACCTACCTTTTTAGGAGCCTCAGCAGCAGATTTCTTCACATCAAACCAGAAAATTAAAACCTCCCACAGGTGACGAGAACTGGGCTCAAAAAGTTGACGTATTCATTCGAGAATAACTTTATAATGCAATGAAAAATGTACTGATATATTGATGGCGTTATGTTCTCAAATGGGCTAAGCTTACCGTATGACACTTAGGACGAAGGACTTGCACCACTACTTTCTACTACTGCCGTCTATTGCAAAACTGCGAAAGCAAAGTTGTAGACATAATATGGTACATAAAAGAAACTGATAAAAACATAATATTTCTCGAAAAATTTCCGTATGATACGAAGCATCATATGTGTATAAATGGTTAGAAATTGAGATTTCAGCAATTTTCAGGTTCGGTGGTTTAGGTGACTTAAGTGGTTGTTGAATGCGGTTTGTTGGGTGAACAGCGGCATGTTAGTGGTAAGTCTAGGTTTGGACGCCATTGGAGGTGGTCGGGCTATGTTAGTCTGTGTTAGGAGAAAGTTGTATCCGATGAGCGATGAAATAACCGCTAGTTCTCGTGTGTGAAATATTCAGAGTTTCTTCTTTCGGTCACAGGTATTTTTCGGCATCTGCTGAATTTGTTACTTTTCGGGTTGCTTGTGATACAAGCCGATCTTATAAGGTTCCAGTGTATAGCCGCTGCGTAATTTATAGTTTGATATACTGTGCCACTTCAACGGTTATCTAAAGGTAACTCATGCTATTAATCGTGGTTTATTCCACCATCTCCAAGAGCTGAAGAAACTCGGTCAGGCTCTGAAATTAATTTATTGTGAACTGTGACATTCGATTTTTTTATGTTCTTATTGGTAACAAACTCGAATTTGTGTAACGCCAAAAAATACGTGAGTGCCTACGTCATTTTTGTACAGAAAATCCTGCCTGCATTTATATTTAACACTTTTGTGGAACATTGGGTACATTGCAACGAATGTGAATTGACGCCCCATAGACGAAACGTAGCCAAACTTGTAAGTCCAACCACGTTAATGGAGGCACATTGGTTTGTGCTGTGTAATGTGAGAATAAATCATTTACTGTAGCATCACTCGGGGGCTTCGAGCTGATACAGATGTTGCGTGCCGTTTAGAGCTTTTATTATCGGTGAGTTGATCAGAGAGGTTGTACTTCATTTCGTCATCCACACCACATGCACATCTCCATACAACCCGTTTGGTCACACGGATCATCTAGCTGCCCCACTGAAAACACAGGGATGTGCCACGCCTGCTCTTCATGTGGAAGAGATGGCTCAAATGGCTCTGAGCACTATGGGACTTAACTTCTGAGGTCATCAGTCCCCTAGAACTTAGAATGCTCGTCGTACAGCAGTGGGAAAGGGAAACACGTTGTGACGCGCGGAGGAAGGCGTGGTCTGCTCTTGACCCATGACTATTTCCAACTACCCTCGCTTGCTCCAAGCATGGATGTGTGTGATGTCCTTAGGTTAGTTAGGTTTACTAACTAACCTAAGGACATCACACACATCCATGCCCGAGGCAGGATTCGAACCTGCGACCGTAGAGGTCGCGCGGTTCCAGACTGTAGCGCCTAGAACCGCTCGGCCACTTCGGTCGGCATGTGGAAGAGACACTGGAGAGCTTCTCACGCAACAGCCTTCTCGTCGTACAGCAGTGGGAAAGGGAAACACGTTGTGGCGCGCGGAGGAAGGCGTGGTTTGCTCTTGACCCATGACTATTTACAACTACCCTCGCTGGCTCCAAGCATCTTAGTGCTCCGTGCAAACGCCGGCAGACAGAGCTGTAGACCGAGCTAAGTGCGCTATGGAGAGACTCCAAGAAGCTGAATCGATACATCTATAGGAGCCACACGGCTCAGGAACGGTACTGTCATCGATTATGTGATTTAAACTTATGCACTTCACAATAAACTAAGCCTAGTCATGTACAAAATGCTCCTACAACATTCCCCCTACTATTCTTTGATTGGTTTGTAAAAAAAAAATGTCTCTCTATAAAATCTTTGTATTAGCCACAGTTCTCTTGTTTCATCATTTTGTGAGAAGTATGTGGGGGGAAGTAATATCTTTGCTCACAACACACGCAAGAAGCTGTGAAGAGATGGCATCTCAGCCCTCTTTCGTCAGAGTACCGCCTCCCCCATATTCCCACCATTAACAAATCTCCCAGTCATTGAGGTGAAGCATTATTGTCTACCTGATTTTGAATTGTAATTGATTTGTAGTGGCCAGCAATTCTCTCTCTTTCTGTAACCATTCCGTTACAGTTCAGGCCTTCATACAACATTATATCCATTCCTCGTTATTTGCACTATACTGCTAAACTCTTTTTACGTCTACCAAATTGCTCTTTCCAGTGATGACGAAGAATCTCTAAATATATTTCAAGAGTTCATTTGCACTTGATGGTAGTTCCCAATGCCAGAGACCTTAAAGAAGGAGAAGCTGTGCAGAAAACTAACATATATTGAGGGTCAGTTGGCGACTGAGTAGAGCACATTCTGTTTCGTAATTTCTCCCTTTGATAACTGCAGTAAAATTTAAATGTGCATGTGGCTAGGGCCTCCCATCAGATAGACGGGTCGCCTGGTGCAAGTCATCTGGTGCAAGTCCTTTTATTTGATGCAACTTCACTGACCTGCGTGTCGATGCCGATGAAATGATTATGAAAACAACACAACAACCAGTCCCTGAGTGGAGAAAATCTCTGACCTATCAGGGCCCATTACATGGCCTTTTACTGTGCTGACAACTCAGCTACGGTTGGGGATGTAACGGCACTTTCAATAGACCAATACTCATTGTGTTTGGCGTTGCTCCATTAAAATTATCAGCTTGAGAGTCATCACAGACCATATTTCTAAAAATATCAAAATGTCATAAGATTTATCTTTTGCAGAATCCAGTATTGTTACTGTTGATAGACCAAGGCACTGGCGACTTAATGTCAAACACTTTTTTTTTTATACTTTGAAGTTTACATCAGAACACAAAGTTTATGATGATGATGATGATGTTGAGTTAGGTAACTGATTAACTACCTGCATCGAACGTTAGACGCAAAACATGTGGAAGCCGAAGCAGATAAAAATTGTTTGTGAAATAATGTCACATAGTGAATGTTGATATGGATTGAAAAGCATTGTTTTCTTAAAATTACAATGTGTATTATCACTCTTCTGAGTATGTTAGAGCTATGTTTGTATAATATTTGACAAGAAACTATAATAACCTGTCATTTTTTACAAGTTATGAAATGTATGTTTTGCAAATGCCCTGTTATCCAGCAGATCAATAGGATCAAATGAGTGTAACATAGACTTTTACCACATGGTTTAAGTACGAGAATGCCGTGTGTGGTATTCTTTGCTACCGTTAACAAAAGTTCAGTTAAGGCTACGGTCTTCCATACATGATACATTTACATATGTCTGATACTGACTTTGCCACTCAATTCTCTTAAGACGATTAATCAGTTACCCACTCACTCCTATCGTTAGCAAATGCTCAGTTAAAACTGCAGTCCTCTGTGGCATATTTACCTCCGACTTCTATCGCCTTGCGATGCAATTTGTTCATAAATAAATAGTTGGTACTTTGGTTGCCTAGAGAGGTGTATTAAGTCTAGCAACAGTGAACTGAATACATGTATTCTGATTAAAAGTATAGTAATATAATAGGAATTTATACATGTACTGAAACTTTAAAAACAATCATAATTTATTATATTCTTACTTATGTACAAACTTCTAACACATTCTCATGTGTTATCCATGAAATTCGTTAGCTATATGGAAATACTTATCAAATAGCTTTTTATACTGCAAATTCAGCATGTATATGCAATTAAGAGATCATCTAACTTAGGAGCCCACCGCACCTAGACACACACACACACACACACACACACAAATGCTGAATTGTACTTCTCATAATATAACTGCCTGTGGCAAACAATGCGTCATGAAATGTATTGATATTTGCAACGGTTTGTTTTATTAAGAATACGCTATGTGTTGTGACCCAGTCTGGATCTGTCACCTTATTTATGTCATTTCAATGTAGCCACTTTTGTTACTGTTTTTGTGGAGTAAAAAAAAAGACAGTTCAAGCCCTGTAGCCCTGTACCAAAAAACACATTTAGTACAAAAGTACAAAGGTACTAAGGTACTAAGAGAACTGCTGTTGCTGATTTGATGTGGCTGTTTCTGGTGCAAACATGACACTGATTGTTTGTGGCATTTGCTTGTTAGTTAAATGACTCTGGATATATGATATTTTCTATCACACAAGTTCCACTCTATTTCAGTCATCAAAATCTTATTGCAATACAATACCTTCTCTATCTCAGTAATGACCTCAGACTAAATGTCTGATGAAATGCCAACAATGACATGCTGTGAATCACATTCGGTGAGGTAGAACATTCTAGTAAACAGCAACATTGTATTGACGACTACATGAACACATACATGCCACTCCCTTTCTGCCCTAACTGCTGTCTACCAATAATGATTGCACAAACTGGCTTGGATTGGTGGGGCTACTGCACTGAAATCCAGAAACATAGCTACTATGTACAAATTTAGATAGCCTGCGTCGGCCAGGAGTATTGGGGTCTGTTTTAATGAGCGGGATAAACCAACACTCACACATGTAGAAAATAGTGCAGTTGGATTTGGTGTTTACAACTGGATTAGATCTGTAAGAAAATGTAGAATATGTGACCGAGTCCTCGCTTTGATAGAGGAAAAAAATACGATGGAAGAATTTCGTGCCCTGATTAATAATCAGTAGTATTGATAGGGTGGGTAATGGTTTTCGTTATCCCACAGACACCAACTCATTCTGTTCAACGCTCTCTATCTTGTAAACATGACTTCATCTGCAAACAACACAAATGCAGAAGAATTGTGGTTCTCTGCATACAACCTAAAAAGCATTTTTTCAACTGATCACAGCAGCCTACAGACATATCTCACAAAATGATAATAACTATATACCGTTTAAATACAGTCCACATCCCACCTAGAAACTGTTAAATAGCGATTCATAATGCTACTACTATGTATGCGTACGTGCACTGTACAACAGCTTGTAAAATTTATGTTTAGATATAGGCTCATGTCAATATAGGAGGGCCGCAGCATCATTATTTATTTGCAGGGATACTTATAAAGGATGGGTGGAGGGACTAGTTCTTGTTCTGTTGGGAGCGATATACTACCTCCTACTACATATATCTGGAGAAATGACTGGAGTATGTAAATAATAACATGCATCACTCTTGGCAGATGGGAAGCTGTTTCACTGATGCTACGTTATTATTATTATCATTATTACTATTATAATTATTATTAGGTGTCTGGAAACTTTTTATCTGACAAGAGTCTGCCAAATGAAGATTGAGTATCACAAAATTTGCCACATTCCAACTAGTTTCGTTTAAGAAAACTCAGCAACTTGAAATTTCGATGGATACTGCAGAGACAAATTGAGGGATGGGATGGCGATTAGCTTACTCAAACAGAGCCGTTGTTTCAGGTGCGTCCTTGGACATACGTGTTCAGCAGAGGTGAGGATTTTTAGTTCTATTGTTTCAGGCATAAGTATTGACTGAGGTGCCGCGTCAAAGTACTACTGTACCGACCAGATGCACAGCACATGGTGGACTCTACTCTGTGTGTCGTTAGTCTGAATATACTTGCTGGCAGTTAGCATCCCATAAAAATATGGACCAAGGGCATGTACCTGCAGCAACAGTGGTGATTCTGAGATGGAAGTGACATCTATTCGCGAGACATGTGCAGAGTCGTACAGAAACATGGTACTCCCACAGCTGAGTGCGGGCTTTGTGAATGTGGGATATTGGCGGTGCATATATGTGTGTGAGAAAAACAATGAGCCCGATTTTTTATCTATCAAAGTTCTTAATTTTTTCCAACAATGATGTAGTATGGTCCTCTTCAAAATAGTTGTCTTCGGCAGCTATACACCGGCGGAGTCGTTGTTCCCAGTCAGAGTAGCAAGGCTGAAAGGCTGCAGCTGGTATGGCCGTTAACATGTTTGTTACATTCTTTTCAGTGGTCTCCAGAGGCCCAAAATCACGTCTTTTTCAGACATTTTTCCTTTCTTGGAAGGTAAAAAAGTCGAAAGGGCTGGATCAGTTGCATGGCGGTTTTGTGAAACAGCAGGAATGCCTTTTGAAGTCAAAAATTCCACCATGGAAGTGGTCCTGTGACATGCAGCGTTGTCATTACGCAGCATCTACTTGTCTGCAATGTCTGGTTTCACTGGATTCACACTTTTCCTCAATCTTCCAAGGATAACTTTGTAAAACATTTGGTTGACAGTTGCCCTGGAGGAACAAACTCTTTATGCACAATACTTTTACTCTCAAAAAAGCATACCAGCATTGTTTTGATTTTTTACTTGTGTATTCGAGCTTTTTTCGGTCGAAGACATGTCTCTGTGTGCTACTTATCGCTTTTCTGCTTGGTCCCATGCTCCTCATCAAAAATCCATGATTAATCACCTGTGATCACACGACTAGTTGTGGAAGAAGGACCAATAGGAGCACACTGCATCAGTGGGAGAGGCGAGAAGACAATTTTGGGTCATAAGTTTCCCTCTGTGTGATGATAGTTACCACTTTATATTAAAAGCATTTGACCAATAACTAACAGCTATGAAAACATGAACACAAGTGCACATCTCGGAAACTATCTTGACCATATATTTTGGTGATTATAATGACTGTTATTTTCTATTAATTACGTAATAAATAAACAAAATAAGAGCCCAAGTAAGTGGTTTGTTTACGTCAGAGGTATTAATCTGTGCTAAGGCAACTGGACAGTTAGTTAACGAAAGAGAACAATGCCTCCCCATTTGGGACAGCTCACCATGTGATAACTCATTAGACTGAGGGTTCAGAAGCATTCACACCCGTCATCATCCTACCTTCTTCGTAACTGGAATTATGACATTGCTCTTGACGTATGAGGGTATTTCCCATGTCTCACATACCTTGCATACGAGGCCGAATAATTTTCTCATGTATTCATCTGCCAAGAGCTCAAAAATGCTGAGAGAATGTCGTCTACTACAAGTTCCTATATTCCATTTCCGTCTTTCAGTCCTCCAACACATTCTTCTCAGAGGACCGTATTTCCTATCTCATTCACAGCTACTTACTCTTCTCTTTCTGTTTGTCCTCGAGTTTGTTTCACATATAGAGATCTTCTGTATCCTCCTTCCACCTCTCAGTTTTTATTTTTTGATTGGTTCTGGGATGTCATCTAAGCTCTTGATACTGATACAGCTGCTTCTCTTTCCTGCAATGGTCTCTTTAATTTTACGACAGGCAACATCTATCTTTCCCTTAGTCGTCCACACGGAGGTCACAAAAGTCATGAGGTGCTTCTTAATACCATATCGGACCAACTTTCGCTCGTCGTAGTGCACCTACTCGACGTGGCATGTACTCAACAAGTCACTGGAAGTCTCCTGAAGAAATATTAAACCACACTGCTTTTGTACCCGTCCATAATTGCGAAAGTATTGCCGAGCAGGATTTTATGCATGGATTGAGCTCTCAACTAATTTTCATAAATGCTTCATAGGATTCATGTTGGGCGATCTGAGTGGCCAAATCATTCGCTCAAATTATCCAGAATGCTCTTGAAACCAGTCGCGAGCAATTATGGCGCAGTCATATGGCATATTGTCAGCCGCAAATTCCATCACCGTTTGGGAACATGAAGTCTATGGATGGCTGCAAAAAGGTCTCCAAGTAGCCGGAAATAATCATTTACAGTAATAGAGCAGAGGACCCAGTCAGTTCCATGTAAATAGAAGCCACACCTTTATGGGGCCAACATCAGTGTGGTTTGGTGGGCTGTACGCCACGCTCGAACCCTACCAAATGAAATCGGGTCTCATCTGACCAGTCGTCTAGGGTCCAAACGATATGGTCGCGACCCCAGGAAGGAAAGACACTGCAGGCGACGTCGTTTTGTTAGCAAAGTCACTCGCCTCGCTCGTCTACAGCCATAGCTCATTAACGCTAAATTTCGCCTCACAATCCTAAAGGATACGTTCTTCGTACGTCCCACATTGATTTCTGTGGTTTTCTCATGCAGTGTTGCATGTCTGGTGGCACTGACACCGCTACCTGAACCCCGCTGCTCTCGGGCGTTAAGTGATGACCGTCGGCCACTGCGTTGTATGTGGTGAGAGGTGATGACTGAAATTTTGTATTCTCGGCACACTTTTGACATTTTATCTCGAAATATTGAATTCCTAAACGATTTCCGAAATGGAATCTATCATGCGTTCAAAGTTTGTTAAATCCCATCGTGCCTTTATAATAAGGTCGGCAAACTTTCTGTATAAATCACCTGAGGGTAAATGGTGGCACCACCGATGCAATGTCCTTTTATACCTTGTATACGTGACACTAACGTTGTGTGTATATACGCATACTGCTATTCCTTGATAGCATAGCAGAATTACTTGGAATACAAGCCTGTACCACTACGCTGGGTGTTCACTGTGCCGTTCATAGCTTACGGACAATCCTTTTTATTTATTTATTATCAAGCCTACTTCTGCATTACCCATATTTGATTTTGTAATGATGACCTCGTATTAACCTTACCAGAAGTGTTATTGTAGCTACCAAACTTAATTAATTCCAACTACATCCTCTTTCTCTTTATGTGTTCCATGACCTGTCTATCCGATTAACGGGTCTGGCATTTTACACTCCGACCTTTGAAGGCTAGTTTTGTCTTTCTTCATTACGAAATCCTCCTGGGTAATCCCCATACTCTCCATCTTGATATCTGAATGGGAGACTATTTTACCTCCGGGATGTTTTACCCGAGATTCTGACATCATCAATAAGGAAATACCGCAGAGCGTTCCTCAGGAAGACAGTAATGGCTGTAATATCCCCCTGAATCCAGTCGTTTGTAGCACCAGCGCAGCAGGGCCATTTTAGTTTATATTACAAGGCCAGGTCAGTCAATCATCCAGACTACTGCCCCTGCAGCTACTGAGAAGGCTACTGCCACCCTTCAGGATCCAAGGGTTAGTCTGGTCTCTCTGCAGAGAGCCTTCTGTTGTGACTGCACCTAAAATGTGGCTAATTAAATCATTGAGACTCACAAGGAATCTCACCTCTGGAAGCCCCATGGTTCATGGAGAGATTCTAGAGGTAACAGGAATAAATTACAAAAAGCGAGAGGCTTTCTGCAATTTGTGCAGAAACCAGATTACACTCAAGGAAGTCGAAGGGGATGGAAAGGAAACCGCATTGACGTAAGGATGGGGGCAGTGACATAGTCTCTCGACAGTATTATCCAACCTGTACTTTGAGAAAGGAAACAAACTGGAATTTTGGTAAGGAAACTGGAGATCACGAAGAATAAATAAAATTGTCCTTTTGTCAGAGATGCCAAGGGACCTGGAAGTACAGTTGAACGGAATGGACAATGTCTTCAAAAGAGGTTATAACGTGATCAAAAGGAGTAAAAAGGAGGGTAATGGAAAACTGTTTAATTAAATCAGGCAATGCTGATGGAATTGCAAAAGGAACTGGGTCTCTCAAACTGGTTGATGACGTCCAGTATTTGAGCAGGAAACTACTTGTCAATGGCCGACATAGTGAAGTTATAAAATGATGACTGCCAGTAGCGAGGAAATAGTATATGAAGTAGAAATTTGTTAACATGGAATGTAAATTTAGGCTAGACAGCTAATGAAAGTGTTGCAATGGGGAAAAATGAAATTTCCTGCTCAGCTTGAGCGAAAGAAGTGATCAGCTGACAGGATGCATCCTGAAGCATCAACATATCGTCAGTTTGTTAATGGGTTAAGGGGAGGGGGGAGTAAAAACTGTACAGGCAGACCAAGGCTTGAGCAGAGTAAGCAGTTTCAAATGGATGCTGTAGTTATCCAGAGATGAAGAGGCTTACCAGCAACAGAGCAACATCAAAACAGTCTCGGAGTGATATGATGATGATGATGTTGATGAATATGATGAGACTTTGTGGGTGCTTGACGGCAAGATCTTTAGTGCCCGTTCTAAAATGTAACTAGACGAGTGTGGAGGAAATCACAAAATTACTGAAATGAGAAAATAAAAACGAACTGGAAGCTTGTTCACTCACACGCACGCACACACACACACACATACACACACACACACTCACACACACAGGCGCGTGTGCGCTGAAAATCACGTTGCCATATATAAGACACGAAAAAAAGGGGAAAAGTAATGGAAAGCGTTCAAACAACACAGCAGAAACCTGTGGTTGGCTGACGGATGAAAGAAAAGGGTTTGAACTATCCACTCTGCAACAGACAAAAATCTCCATCCTAAAAGCTTAAAAGCTTGGGCCAGAGCGCAGACATGTCATAAAATTTTAGAAGCTCGGTCGCACTCGTCTCGTCATCATATAAAATAGAGGGTAGATTCCTACCTATATTCGCTTTAACCCACTTGTCAAGAAATAAAATGCACTGAGTTAATATGTGTCGTACACTAACTTGCACGTCACAGACATCACAGACTGTGACGGGAGGGGAAGGGGGGGGGGGGAAGCGGGGAGGGAGGGAGGTGGTCCTATCACCGGAGTAGAAAGCCTTGTGTGAGGGGACAATGCCAAATGGGGAGGCGGGTTAGGGCCACCTCATTTTGCTGGAGCGACCGGCATGGAGAACACCATGGCCGAACAGTTGGCTTTACTAATCACAGCTTATTGTCTGCCTCTACCAGCCACTCTTCCTCCCATAACTGCACGACTCTGAAACCCACCAACGAAATGACAACCTGCAAGGGAAGGGCGCATTCTGTAACAGTACTTTCCCTGCAGGCCACATTGGCCCCGTTGCCGGTCAGCTCCATTTCCCCAAATTCCCACGTGTCCTTGTACCCAGCAGAATGACACCTTCTTCCCCCATTGCTGTAGAAGGTAAAGTTGATCGTGTGTAAGTTGAATCAGTTCTTCCGCTGCCTATATGTGCTTCAGCGATAGTACGGCACTAAGGGAATCAGAGATACCTCACCAGCTCAACTGCCTTGAGGATAACATGGAGTTCTGTAGAAAATACTGAATGTCTGTGGGAAGGGGAATACTGAAGACACCGTCGGGGGAGACGACCAGGTAGCCAAGGGAGCCCCCTCGGGGGGTAGATCCGTGATAACTGTCTAAAATATTAAAAATCTGCGATTTAAACGTAAAATTGGCGATGCAATCTTTCTTAAAATTCGTCAGATCTGAAATAATTCCTGGCCTGTACAGCAGATAAGATGGCGATCTGTTCCAACCTTGGAGTGAAACGTTAAAACCAATCACATGCATCCCCAAAAGGCAGTCCTTCGCGTGAATCGCTTACGATCTAGTTGCTCAGTGTCGAGAATGGAAAAAACCTTTCCACTGGTGGCCGATCAACAGTATAGTATGTGGGTGTGTTTGGCGTGGACAGTGTTTTATAGACCTGTAGTATCATAAGGAGTCGTCGCCGGATGTTAAGCGGTGGCTTGCCAACGAAAAGCCCCCAGTGGCCTTCATGTTACACGACGTCCAACATCTTTAAATAAGACATTCGCGCAGACCCATGCACCGTGCAGCCATCATCAAGCCGATATTGGACGAATTCCCTTTAAAACTGGAGCAGACAACTCTGGTCTACTCCCCTTGAATTTAGGGTAAGATTTCTTAAAATACTGAGTGCTTTCAGGCAGCATCTTTTGTGGTCTCTACGGAGTAGCAACCATGTAAGATTTGAGCCTAATGTGAGTCCCAGGAACATAATCACATCATTGAAGAAAACAACGATGTTGCTCACCCGAAACTCACGAACGTTTAAAACTGAATTGGAACGATTAAAGAGCACACACACGGACTTCTGGGTTGAAAATTTAAAACACCTCTTCTCTGCACATTTATCTAACCACCGAAGAGAAATCTTCAACTCACGAGTTGTTGTTGCAAGACTTTTAGAGGAATAAAAGACAGAGAAGTCGTCAACAAACAAATAACACTGGATGGAACAATGAAAGAGATGCTACTAATAGCTATGGCAAAGAGTCACTTTTAACACACTTCCTAGAGGGACATCGTTCTCCTGTTCAAAGCGGCCCCAAAGGATATCACTAATATCACTCAGTATCTAAAACAACGGGTTGCGAGGGAAGGACGTAAAAAGATGAGAAGTCTTCCTCGAAAACCCCATTCACGGAGCTGCGCCAGAGCAATAAGCCTCCAACTGTTACCGAAGAAGGTAATGTCGGTGCATTAGGGCCTGTGTATACGCTTCAAGGAAGGTCACGTTATCAAAAGTGGAGTGATACCTCTTGAACCACAGTGAATGGTACTAAGGGCTTGTTTGCGCTCTGAGATCCAGACAAGGCAGTGACTGACTATGTGATGTGCTGTAACATAGAATAGTTGACTCTATCATGACCATGTGATGTATTACAAGAGAATGCTAATGCAGAATCCAGCTCCTACATGGAGATGGGACAGTTGTAGTCTTCATCAGTGGTGGAACAGTCCCAACTTCCCCTCTGAGGAGCCGCTCCATAGTGCCAGGAAGCTGAACCATGCCTGGCAGTGGCGGTAACTGTGGCAAAATAAGATGTCATTATCTATGCAGTGTCATGCGATGTTTTCTGGAGACTTTGACTGCCATTTCAGCAACTACTGGCCGTATCCGACCTCTTTCAGTAATCTGCGTCGTGGTCTTTTAGTGGAATGGTTTATGGTGGTCGGAAACTGTTTCCACAATCTCTCGTTGCACTCCCTAATAATTTGATGACATTTCGTCCTTATCACGCACAATGAAGTATGGAGGCTTTCGTAGATGTTGTAATCGATGGTAAAGACTAGTATACTATTAGCCCGTATTACATTCCTCTTCATAGTTTTCTACTGGAAAAGCACTACGATGCAGCCTAACAGCTCAATAATTTTTACTGTAGCTCACAATTATTTTTGAAATATTCACTGCGGGACTATCATTGTTTACGTCACGACTGCTCGTCGGAAACAAAGAATTGATCACTACAGAATTCTTCAGTTGACAGGGAATCAGCAACTTTATTAAATTCCTTAAAGTGTTTAACAATGATTCTGTCAACTTTTGTAGTATTAATATTAGACGACTGGTTTCGAATCTTACATGTTCATTTCCAAGTTTGTGATACTGAGGTTGCACTGACAGTAGTGATCTTAATAATAAACATCAAATTGACAACACATGTCTTATAAAAGTTTGGAGAATGAATGTCGGAATCCACACATGCCTCTTACCAAGTCAGTGGTAAGAAACACGTCTGTAATGTACGAGGGTGAGTCAAATGAAAACCTGAAATTTGTAGTAAGAAATCGAAATTTCGCGCCGTTATCCTGTAAGTTGGTAAGCGTGCTACAAACAGCGTGCAGAATGGCCTGTAGGTGGCAGAATAGTGCAGATACACACATACCGTCGCAGTATCAGTATAAAGATGGCCGCCCCACTTGCGACTTGCACCAGGGAAGACCAGCGTTCTGTTATTCGGTTTTTGCGTAGTGAAGGTTTGAAACCTATTGAAATTCATCGACAAATGCAGGTCCACCACAGTGAAGCATGTTTGTCACATCAGCGTCTACGAATGGAGCAGGAAATTCGCAGATGGTGTGATTTCAGTGGTAGATGCTCCTCGTCCAGGTCAGGCACAACGAGTTGTGACTTCACAGAACAGTGCAGCAGTTGAAGCCATAGTGAAGGAAAACCGCCGACTGACACTGGATGATATTGCAGCGTGTTTACAGATTAGTCATGGGTCAGCACACCACAATGTGCATGATGTGCTCCAGTTTCACAAAGTGTCTGCAAGAAAGGTGCCACGGCAGTTGACTCCTGAAATGAGAGTACGACGTGTTGATGCTTGTGAAGAACTTCTTCGGCGCTTTGAACGAGAAGGTGACGCCTTCCTTGCAGGAATCGTTACTGGCGACGAAACCTGGGTTCACTTCCACCAACAGGAAGCGAAGAGAGAGAGCAAGGAATGACGCCATTCCTCTTCACCGGACCATCAGCAGGGAAGGTTATACTGACTCTCTTTTGGGACGAAAAGGGCGTCAACTTGGAGCATTACATTCCTAGAGGGACCACTGTCACTAGTGCATCATACACAGATCTCCTAAAAAATCATCTGCGGCCTTCAATCAAATCAAAGCGACGTGTTTTGCTGTCAGCAGGTGTCCTCTTGCAACGCGACAATGCAAGGCCCCACACTGCCGTACAACAGTTGCAACAATCACAGACGTACATATTGAGTGTCTTCCTCATTCACCATACTCGCCAGACCTTGCCTCAAGTGATTTCCATATGTTTGAAACACTCAAAGACGCAGTGGGAGGAAAGAAGTTCCGTTTTGAAGAAGAGGTACGCCAAGTGGTGCATGACTAGTTGCGCGGACTACCAAAAGAATTTTTTTTCTAAAGGTATTTATGCACTTTGTAAGCGCTGGAGGACTTGCATTGTGCGTTGGGGAGATAATATTGAAAAGTGATACAGCCTTGTACTACTTTTGCACAATAAATAATATTTAAAAAAAATATTTAAGGTTTTCATTGGACTCACCCCCGTACGTATGTAGCAGAACGAAAACAGTTCCATCACAGTCGTCATTGTAATTGGAAGAATTTTATCGCCATGCACATAAGCTCACGGTAAAATACTTCGCTCAGTTCACAGAGAGTTGGTTGTGTCAAACAATACTCCAAAGTGTGGAATTATAGAATGTGATGTATCATGTGGAGGTAGACTGATGTATAATAAGAGTGAAATGCACACTTCTAAGAATGCAATGGAAGGAGCATTCGTAAGACAGCAGTAGTAGTAGGGGAAAGCTGATCTTGGTGCACTTTTGATATAAAATTATTATGCTAAGTAATTAAATTGATCAATTAAATCACCTTTCCATCTTCCCTCAACCTATTCATCTGATAAGTGGTTCATGATCCCTTGACGGTTGATTTATGATCCATTGGGGATAATATAATTAGTCCTTCTGAGAAACCCACCACGCTTTCCTCGTCCCTCCTTCCCTCACCCCTCTGGTGAATGGGCTACTTTTGCCCCTCCTGGTAAAGCCACCAGCCCTCTCATCCCCTCCTCCACATTCCCCCTCCTAGAAATTTGATGGAAAAAGACTTTGTGCTGGAGAGGAAGGATCTCATGATACGAAATTCGGGAGACAAGGCTCCTCCCTGCTGGGAGATGGCTCAGTTGCAGTACCTCCACTCTTATGACATCACCTCACATCCTATTGTCGAAGTCAATGGAATTCATCAACAGCCATGTAACAGGATTTTACTTTATTTTATTTTGAAGACTGCCAGTTTCAACATTTCACTGTGCCATCTTGAAGCCCCATGTGCATCTCTCCAAATAAACGAAAGTGCCATACAGAGCCATAAATCTCTGGATTTCGTGAATTCAGTCGTTACGCTAGTGCTTCATTCGAAGGCTTCCTATTGGTGGATACTGGTGTACTTGCATCGAAATCCTTAGTGCTCTGATCCCTCAACCCTTCGATTCCCCAGAAACACTGATGCACTTTTGATTGATCACTTGCATAACTGGTGGTAACAATCTCAGCAAATTGATTTACTGTGTGGAACATTGCAATTTGCGAGAAAAATACTCATCATATGTCCAAGGTCTTAAGTGCGCCTACATGCAATTACACAAACACCCTTCTCCACCACCACAACGCCACAACCCACACCCCGCGAAAGAAAATACCTTCCAATCGCATCTTTGCACTGACTGCAGGACAGACGTCGAATGAACCACAGACACACTGACTGTCCCGCGTATTCCGATGCGTGCAAGCTGGGAAAGGGCCGGCTTGTGTGGCATGCAAACCGGAAGTCACGCTAATTCACAAACAAGGCGTCAGTTGCGGCAACCCTTAGTGTGGTTATGTCGACAGGTAAGAGACGGTAGGAAGCACTAACTTTCTGCTGTCAGAAACATCAGATGTCATGGTCTGATTACAGTGCTACAGATTGGTGGTGGGAATAACATACCCCAAAAACCATCACGAATAAAGACCTAAACTTCCCACAAACATCGCAGAGAGCCCCGGCTAGTACGTACACCGCAAATGGGCTCTATAAAACATGCACCCGCACACAACTTCGCTGGGGCCATTACGGCAAAATGTCTACTTTACCACGGTGTCTGAAAGCGTTGTGCCCAGGCTCGCAGACAAGTAGCAAGGAATTACAGTGCCCCAAGCAACATCGTTGTGAGTTACTGACTGGTGATCACTTCACCAAGAGTGACATGGTCCATCCCCAATTGTACAGACAGACGAAAGCAAATCAAGTAATTAAATTTCAAAAACACTCGCCATTAGTCGGAGGTCCTGCATGCAGAGATGTTTTAGAACACAAGCATCCTCCTCCATGCATTTCCTGTAACGCATTCAATCACAAAGGCAGCCGAATTCATACTGAGCAGTAGTTCATTATTCACCCACCCCAAAGGCACCTCGAGCATTGAAATTAGGAAACCCTAGCGACCATGGAGCAGAAATCTACATCTATATCCATACTCCGCAAGCCACCTGATGGTGTGTGGCGGAGGGTACCCTGGGTACCTCTATCGGTTCTCCCCTCTATTCCAGTCTCGTATTGTTCGTGGAAAGAAGGATTGTCGGTATGCTTCTGTGTGGGCTCTAATCTCTCAGATTTTATCCTCATGGTCTCTTCGCGAGATATACGTAGGAGGGAGCAATATACTGCTTGACTCTTCGGTGAAGGTATGTTCTCGAAACTTTAACAAAAGCCCGTAAAGAGCTACTGAGCGTCTCTCCTGCAGAGTCTTCCGCTGGAGTTTATCTATCATCTCCGTAACGCTTTCGCGATTACTGAATGATCCTGTAACGAAGCGCGCTGCTCCCCGTTGGAATCAGCGTCATTTGATGTTTGACACATGGGAAACTACCTCCGCTCTCTCTGTCAGTTTCCTGTTTATGAGTGACCCCAACATGTCCAAACGTGGAGACAGAGATTCTCATCCCTCCTCAGAATATAGCATTTCTAGTGGCTCATTGTGCTAAAGTCTACGGTTGCGTTAGCTTTATCGTCAGTTTACCTGCTTCCATATTAGTTTGCTAGCAGGAAGAAGCATTTTTTAAGAGCACTAGCAGCAGCCCCAGTGACAGTGCCAAATGCTTGAGGCAACGTGAATTTCCACATATGCACATATTTAATTTCAGAGCATAGGATCGGATTTCGCAGTGAACATTTTCGTAAAAAGGTTTCATAGTATCAAATCATACTGTGTTCAGATTCCGATATCGTAGTATTTCTTCAGAGTTAGGCTTCATTGCATGAGAACTGATTTCGTAGTGTACATTTCCATAAAGAAGTTTCATATTATCAAATCTTTATGTGTTCAGACTTCGAAGTTGAAATCGTGTTGTAGTACTTGTTCATATTTCATAGCATTTTTTCAGATTTAGATGTTAATTTTGTCTAGTTGTTTTATCATGCACTGAAGCGCCAAAGAAACTGTATCGGCATAAGTATTCAAATGCAGAGACATATATTCAGCAGGATACGGCGATGAGGTCTGCAGAACCTATATAAGACAAGTGTCTGGCGCATTTGTTAGGTCGGTTACTGCTAGTACAATGGCAGGTTATCAACATTTAAGTGAGTTTGAACGTGGTTTTGTAGTCGGTGCAGCAGCTTCGAGATAGCGAAGAAATGCTAAATTTCCCGTTCGACCATTTCACAGGTGTACCGTCAATATCAGCAATCCGGTAAAACATCAAATCTCCGACATCGCTGCGGCCAGAAGAAATTCCTGCTAGAATGGGATCAACAACGACTGGAGAGAATCGTTCAACGTGACAGAAGTACAACACTTTCACAAATTGCTGTAGATTTCTGCGCTGGGCCATGAACAAGTGTCAGTGTGCGAATCATTCAAAGAAAGATCATCGATATGGGCTTTCGGAGCCGAAGGCCCACTCGTATAGTCTTGATGACTGCACGACACAAAATTTTACGCCTCGTGTGGGCCCGTCAACACCGATATTGGACTATTAATGACTGGAAAAATGTTTCCTGGGCGGACGAGTCTCGTTTCAAATTTTGTCGAGCAGGTGGACGTGTACGGGTATGGAGGCAACCTCAAGAATCCATGGCCCTGGACTGTTCAAGCTGGCGGAGGCTCCGTAATGGTGTGAGGTGTGTGCAGCTGAAGTTATATGGGACCCCTGATACGTCCATATACGACTCTGACAGGTGACACGTACGTAAACATCATGTCTAATCACCTCCATCCATTCATGTCCAGTGTGCATTCCGACGGACTTTGGCAGTTCCAGCGGAACAATGCGTCCAGAATTGCTATAGAGGGGCTCCAGGAACACTTCTGAGCTTAAACACTACCGCTGGCCACCAAGCTCCCCAGACATGAACATTACTGAGCATATCAGGGATGCCTTGCTGCGTGCTGTTCAGAAGAGTTTTGGCTCACATTGTCACGGTCGGCGCGGCTCCCTCCGTAGAGCACTGGTGTGTCCTCAGCGTAAGATGAGAGCCCACCCTGGCACAAAGTAACAATGCGGACGCGATCGAACTGGGGTATTGACCGTCTTGGCATGGCCGAACTACAGAAAACACGAGCTGTGTATCTCCTTGCTGGTGGAATGACTGGAACTGATCGGCTGTCTGACCCCCTCCGTCTAATAGGCGCTGCTCGTGCATGGATGTTTACATCTTTGAGCGGTTTTAGTGACATCTCTGAGCAGTCAAGGGGACTGTGTCTGTGGTACAACATCCACAGTCAACACCCATCTTCAGGAGTTCTGGGAACCGCGGTGATGCAAAACTCTTTTTGATGTGTGTATAATGTTCCACTTGGTCTTAATGTTAAAGCAATTTTACCTTCTGCATCGAAACAACAATTAAATACAAAGAAAAGGATATCGAGGTAGGTTACGAGACTGATTATTTTGAATAAGTCATGTGAGTTGTCTCCAACCACAGATAAAAACATTTGTTGATGATACAACCTGTGCCAGAGTTCAAAATCACTTCAAAATATCCTATGTAGTATTTAAAACAAGACTTCAGACCTTGAACAGAGGCCAGAAATAAATGTGTTACTTCAGATGTTGAAAATTCATATCAAGTTTGCAATTATTAAAAACGACATTACGTATACTACCTGCTATATCAGCAGCATTGACACAATAGTTATGACTTACAAATAAAATTAAAAATGTGTTCTAGGAAAAATAATATTACCAGATGGATAAGTACATCAGACGAAAGTTTAGCAGATAGGATGCCACAAATTTATGGTCGAGGCGCATACATCTACTGCAGAAGAAGGTTAGTTGTTTTCCAGCGAGAAATGGCACCACATTTCTGCATGTGAATATACCATCGCTACTGCAAATGAAAACTGATGCCGCCTGCCAGTCCGTATTTACGTGAAAGCCGAAACAAGCCGTTCCATGTGCTTGGAGTACACTCTGTGGAGGAGAGTCGGACGAGCGTGGCTGTATTCTTTTAATCAGTCCGTTGACATTCGCGCAGCTCGTGATTTGGGGCAGATGTTGGGAAAACGCAGTGACAACCTGCTTCCCTCCGCCGTGCCAGCAGTCGAGCTGCTGCTGTAACACGGCTGACAGCACTGGCCTTTCATTATGCCCTAACGCTGCGCTCCGCGAAGCGCCGCGGTAATCAAGTTCGTCAAGGTAATTCGGCGCCAATGTGAAACAGGAATTGTGTTACGCCATTGATTGCGGAGGAAATTAATGGACTGCCGCACCTATCGTGGTTAAAAGTCCATTAGCTCCCCTCCCACGGGGAAGACGCACAAACCTCGGTGGCAGAGAGCGCCAGGCGGTAAATGAGGCCGCGTTGCTGCGTCGCCAGTAGCTCTGTGTGTATGGGTGTGGGGTTGGGGGGGGGGGGGGGGCGACAGTAGGTGTGCAAAGTCGTCACGTGCCATAACGGCCACCACTGAAGATGGACTGTTCTGTCATCTCATGAATTTACCGAACTGTCATGCAGACCAGGTCGGTCAAGACTGCCTCATGAACCGTGCCCTAGTATCACGAATACTACAGCGCTCAGCCTGGCTACACACTTCCCCCACCACCTCGGTACGTTGTCGGAGCGTGAGGAGATGCAAAATGCGAACGCGCCACATTTATGTGGCATTACATTCGCACTGGTTACTACTCAACAACGCAGATCACAAACAAATTTTCAGTAGCTGTCTGCATACAGACAGACGCAGACAGTTTCACAGATTTTCTCTCTCATGTCGCCACGTAATCGTGACTTACTTAGTTTCATAGTCGATAAAACGTCTTTCACACACAGACGTTGATGGAAATATTGCAGCGCTTTTCCACTCTTGTTATGGCGACACGGAAACTCTATCCGAGGTAAACAATGTAGATGTCATGGGCAGTTGTAAAGCAAGAGGATTTCTCTTTAAAATGGCAGTTACATTGCAGATCAGTTAGTTATATCTGTACATGCACTGTGGAACTTTCAAATAAAATGGCGAACTGCCTCGAAAGCAGCTCTGAAACAGATGTAAGACTGACAGTGTCCTCAAAACCTTCAGAAAACTATACTTGTAATACTTTTAAGGCCACAATGAATTCTTCAAAACTCGCATTTTCCTTAACACCAGTGAGCTGACGGAACGGTACTGCATGTGTAGGAATTTTTCCTTACACAATGTGATTAACTTTTTAAATGCATTCCCAACAAATAGGAAATAAGTAGTATCTCATCTTGTAGTGTCTTACTTTGGCCAGTCTGCAGCTAAGTCCACTAATAATGCAATGTCGGCAATCCATTCCGGATTCCTGCTCTCCTTTTTCCTTCAGCGGTTTTCAAATCGAAAAGCCGTTCCAAGCTTGCCCCTCGACGTACTTTGCAGGATTATACAATCTCCATACTCTTTGTTCAGTTCCATCAAAAACTGCTGCACACTGGAACAATGCGTGCGACTTCATAGACTATTATTTGCGTCCCACCAATTTCTTCAAATGCCTGAAAATTTAGTTCAGTGTGGTTCTTGACGGACAGAACAATGAATCGCGTCTGTCGATCGTAATTTTTCGCTCTTCCATTGTCAACTAAATCTCTAAATTCGCAATAAATTGGCAGTACCCGTCGATACTGAAAATTGTCACCCCTCTCTTCTGTCATTCCCCTTCAGTTTCGAAGTATTGTCTTTATAGGTCGGTAAACTGGCTCTCTTTATGCAACAGCCATTGGACCTGTGGACGACCCTCATACCACAAGTAAATAGCGAAGGGTAACAGCGCTGATACCCCGATCCTGCCTAATTGAAGATAGTCAACGGAAATATGCTACACCGCAATACTAAACAAAATGTCACACTGTGCCGGATACTTTCGAGAATGACGCAGCAAAGCCGAGATAGATCGCACCTTGGTCCATGCGCGATCCGCACATCCGCCTCCCAAGCAATTTAGCACCCCGTAGCTTGCCCTCACGTAATGTACACGTGTCACTACCCATTTCTGCGCTGAGTAGTTCCGCTTTACTAAAGGGTAACTAAAAATTAGAGTTTGTGCTAATTAGTTACGCTTTTGAATATTCTACGCATATTTTAAGGGAAAAAAAACATGACGTACCGATCAATTACGATTTACAGAGCTTATTGCCTCGCTGAACCATGATTTTTTAACTTTTAAGATGCAGAAGAGGCAGCCTAGCACAGGCAAAGAACGCATTCTTCGCTATACCTATCAGTAAAGTCGTACGGTTAGGAAACGTAAAGGTTGGGGTTCAGCCTCCTAGTCGGAAAAGCTTCTCTTGCGCTGCGCCCAACGGCCGCTATCCTTTTGGTTAAACGCGTAACCTGTAGACTGCAGGTGAGTGTAATTTATGTGTGTACAGTGAAGTGTTACGTCTATGTTCTATGCTGATGATGACGGTTAGATAACGCGTCGCTGCTAGGGCCATTGGCATTACCGTCCCACCTTCAACAACGTCACACACGGAACCTCACTTCACGAGACACTACCTGCTAATTACTGGTAGTGAAAATTTCATCCACCGTCAGGATTCGAACCGGTTTACCTTCGGCGCTATCCTATAGGTGTGCGTTATTGATCTCAGCTACGGAGCTGTGTAGCCTATTGCTGTTAGATACAGTCTTAAATGTGACAAGGAAATTTCTGAAAATGTAGGTCAGGAGCACATCATTGTGTGAGAGAATCATGTGTAAGAATAATGCGGTCTGTGGTAAAATGTAATCTCATAGTAAACGCGAGTTTGACATCAATAAGCTGCACTGTGGGTTACACTACATGAAATTTCCCGCCTTAAAGATTTACAAACACGGTAGATTTTAGCAATAAATGTCTGCCATCACTTTCCATAGTACAGCTGGAGGCAATCTACTTCCTCACGTCTTCTAAATATATCCCGTAGCTTTTGTCCCGCTTAGTTTCTTCTCCGTCGGTCGCGATCTCTAATGTTGGTGCTATGAACAGTACGTAGTAACATGACAAGTGGGTAGCCCTCAGTCCTAAACATAATAAGAACCCCAAAATGTTTCATTAATCCGCCGGCCGAAGTGGCCGTGCGGTTAAAGGCGCTGCAGTCTGGAACCGCAAGACCGCTACGGTCGCAGGTTCGAATCCTGCCTCGAGCATGGATGTTTGTGATGTCCTTAGGTTAGTTAGGTTTAACTAGTTCTAAGTTCTAGGGGACTAATGACCTCAGCAGTTGAGTCCCATAGTGCTCAGAGCCATTTGAACCATTTTTCATTAATCCCGAAATTAGTAAAAAGTTTTCGAAAGCCAATCCATCGTTAATATTCATAAAAACGTTCCTGGTCATTAATTATTAGTTCCCGAGCACCGAAAAAGTCACAAAAATGTTACACGTGGTTTTCGAATCAATTTGAGATTGCAGCAATATACACTCCTGGAAATGGAAAAAAGAACACATTGACACCGGTGTGTCAGACCCACCATACTTGCTCCGGACACTGCGAGAGGGCTGTACAAGCAATGATCACACACACGGCACAGCGGACACACCAGGAACCGCGGTGTTGGCCGTCGAATGGCGCTAGCTGCACAGCATTTGTGCACCGCCGCCGTCAGTGTCCGCCAGTTTGCCGTGGCATACGGAGCTCCATCGCAGTCTTTAACACTGGTAGCATGCCGCGACAGCGTGGACGTGAACCGTATGTGCAGTTGACGGACTTTGAGCGAGGGCGTATAGTGGGCATGCGAGAGGCCGGGTGGACGTACCGCCGAATTGCTCAACACGTGGGGCGTGAGGTCTCCACAGTACATCGATGTTGTCGCCAGTGGTCGGCGGAAGGTGCACGTGCCCGTCGACCTGGGACCGGACCGCAGCGACGCACGGATGCACGCCAAGACCGTAGGATCCTACGCAGTGCCGTAGGGGACCGCACCGCCACTTCCCAGCAAATTAGGGACACTGTTGCTCCTGGGGTATCGGCGAGGACCATTCGCAACCGTCTCCATGAAGCTGGGCTACGGTCCCGCACACCGTTAGGCCGTCTTCCGCTCACGCCCCAACATCGTGCAGCCCGCCTCCAGTGGTGTCGCGACAGGCGTGAATGGAGGGACGAATGGAGACGTGTCGTCTTCAGCTATGAGAGTCGCTTCTGCCTTGGTGCCAATGATGGTCGTATGCGTGTTTGGCGCCGTGCAGGTGAGCGCCACAATCAGGACTGCATACGACCGAGGCACACAGAACCAACACCCGGCATCATGGTGTGGGGAGCGATCTCCTACACTGGCCGTACACCACTGGTGATCGTCGAGGGGACACTGAATAGTGCACGGTACATCCAAACCATCATCGAACCCAACGTTCTACCATTCCTAGACCGGCAAGGGAACTTGCTGTTCCAACAGGACAATGCACGTCCGCATGTATCCCGTGCCACCCAACGTGCTCTAGAAGGTGTAAGTCAACTACCCTGGCCAGCAAGATCTCCGGATCTGTCCCCCATTGAGCATGTTTGGGACTGGATGAAGCGTCGTCTCACGCGGTCTGCACGTCCAGCACGAACGCTGGTCCAACTGAGGCGCCAGGTGGAAATGGCATGGCAAGCCATTCCACCGGACTACATCCAGCATCTCTACGATCGTCTCCATGGGAGAATAGCAGCCTGCATGGCTGCGAAAGGTGGATATACACTGTACTAGTGCCGACATTGTGCATGCTCTGTTGCCTGTGTCTATGTGCCTGTGGTTCTGTCCGTGTGATCATGTGATGTATCTGACCCCAGGAATGTGTCAATAAAGTTTCCCCTTCCTGGGACAATGAATTCACGGTGTTCTTATTTCAATTTCCAGGAGTGTATTTTCCGGGGGAACTTTAACAGTTAATTCCGTCTTTATGAGGAATCGCGCTTCACACGCTAGTTGGTGTGTTGCTACCTCGAAAAACGATAGTAGACTGACTTGAATCGACACAACACCGCACAAGTAAGCCATCCGGGGTAATTTCGCAACAAACTGTTCTGCTTTTGCATGAAATCAGAGATGAAGAAGCTAAGAGCGGAGAGTGATAAGACTTTAAGGGGACCTGATGACAATACCGAGAACATTCAAAGACGACATAGCCTCTTTGACAGGATTTGACGAAAACCTATTGAAAGGAATGGACAATAGATTTTGCACGGACTGAGGGCAAGGACAAACAAAGCGAAGAAGCGAAAGACGAGTCATAGAAAGAAGAATAATGGCTGGACTATTATCAAAATACATAACGGCACTATGTGGAAGATACAAAAAGTATCTTCGTTTCTGTGGAACATGAATGAAAGGGAATGACCAAGCAAGGACTATGTAGAGAAACCTGTAGTTAACAACTCAAAGATGTACTAAGTGTAATACAAAATGGAAAAACGCTATTAAAATTAGAATCCTCCAGTAGAGAGCAAACATGATCTGTTAGAGCTGCACAGTACACAAGTAATGAGCATCAAAGCTCTCACCTATAAAATGCGTAAAATGCTGTGAGAGAGCAGGCATAAAAACTGTGATGAGGGATACTGTTATCCTCAAACCTAATGTTTTTGTACCATGTTCTTTACTTTAGGAAGATATTCAGACATTATTTATTCTGTTATGCTTCTACTGATATTCTCATTTTTCATTTATTTACTTATGTCATCATTCCTGTAATACTCATGTACGAGTTGCGACAACACAGTAACGAGACTGATTTTCTTTTCAGGATGTGAGCACCCTCCAGGCTTGTGTAGGCACAATATCTTTGACCTTGGTCTATAAGTTGCTTCTAGTCCAAGTGGCACATCGATGCAACTGCTCAGTCATGAGCTGTGCTGTAATAAGTTAACGCATGTTTGTGTCACTCGTCACAGAAATGGAACCGCATAATATTGCGCAACACAATGCCATTTCTCTTTGCTTTAAATTGGGTGAAAACGCGACGACAACTTGCAGTAAGCTTCAGAAGGCTTTTGGAGAGGAGGTTGGCATAAAATGTTTAGTGAAGGCAGAACGAATGTTGCAGATGAAGACAGCAGTGAACGGCCATCAACCTTATGGACGGATGTCAACTTGGCCAGGACGCGTGAACTCGTACAATCATATCGAAGATTATCCATGAAAATGATTTCAGAAGAACTGAACATCAATCGAGAAACGGTTCGCCTAATAATAACTGAAGATCTTGGTATGAGAAAGGTTTGTGCAAATATGGTCCCCAAGAATCTCACACCACAACAGCGAGAAACACGGAAAAATGTAACAGCCGATCTGTTAGAGCAAACGGAAATCAATCCAGAATTGTTGAGCCATGTTATCACTGGTGATGAAAGTTGGTTTTTTCAGTACGATCCAGAGACAAAACGCCAAACTTCGCAATGGTGCTCAAAGGGATATACCAGACCAAAAAAAGCTCGCATGTCCAAGACAGAAGTGAAATGCATGCTTGTGTGCATCTTTAATTCCAAGGGAATTGTTCACAAAGAGTAGGTGCTTCCTGGATAAACAGTTAACCAATATTACTACAAAGATATTTTAGAAAGACTTCGTAAAAGAGTTCTTTGTGTCCATGCCAACATTGCTGATAATTGGATTCTGCATCACGATAATACGCCATCCCATACTGCTCTGTCAGTACAGCAACTTTCAACCTCAAAACCAATTTCAGTATTACCACAGCCACCTTATTCACCAGATATCGCTCCTTGCGACTTTTTTCTATTTCCAAGAGTCAAAACAGCGGTCAAGGGACGCCATTTTCAAACAACACAAGATGTACAAAAAGCTGTAACGAGGGTCTTGGAGGATATTACAGAAGATGAGTTCCAGAAATGTTACCATCAATGGCAGAAGCGCTGGAAAAAGTGTGTACAATCAGAAGGGAACTACTTTGAAGCAGACGACACTAAACTTGACTTAAACGATAAGCAACATTTTTTTTCACATCAGTCTCATTACTTTATTGTTACATATCGTATATGCTTATTTCTGTCCTTTTTGTAAAGCCTGTATTACTAGAAAGGTTATTTGTATTATCATGTTCTTTAGTATGGTGATGGTTTCTTTACATTTGCAATTGTATTCTTATGCTGTAAAATTGTAATTGTATAGACACCAGAGCTTCAAGTTAGGTAAATAGTAAGGATTCTTTTTACTGCACACATTTGTCTGTTGGTCATACTATACGTTTCAAATGTCAGAGATTATATGACTGTGTTAGTGCCTGTATTTTTGTTGATAATTCTGGTACTGGTTGAAAGCATTGCTGATTATAAGGACACTGCAAAAGAAATTGTGAGTGCACAAGTTGTGGCTCAGGGACTTGTAATATGCATCAATACTGATTGCACAGTGGTGGCCCATGGACTTATCCTCAAGAATCTTCAATTGTGAATTTTCACCTGCACAGTCGCAACAGTTGGCTGCTGGCCATCTCTCCGAGGACTACAGTGGGTTTGCACATTTGGTGGCCCACTACTATCATAATCCCTACATGGACTACAGTGGGTCTGCAATTTTGATGGCCCACTACTATCATAATCTCTACACAGACTACAGTGGGTCTGCACCCTTGGTGGCCAACTGCTATGATAATCTCTACAAGGATTAAAGTGGGTCTGCTCTGTGGTGACCCCCCAATTCTACCAATATTCTTCAAGACTTCGACTGATACTTCTGTGGGTCCGCTCTGTTGTGGCCCACTACCAATCTTAAAATACCAACTGAAATCTTCTTGTGAAGAGTCAGTGCTGTGTTTCCATGGGCATAACAACACTACTTCTGCAAGACTGCATGATTGTCCCCTACTTACTTGTGCATTTTCATATACTGCTCAGCCTTTGTGCGTAAAACTGGCGTAGACGTCTCTTGTGATTAATTATTAGGACTGTCTGTTTTGACTGTGAGGAGAATTTTTACTTTATTGACCAACAGCATAGTACTCAACCCTTGTGTGCATCTGATCTATTTGATATTGTTAATATAATAAAATATAACAACTTAGTGATGGCCACTGCCCAAAACCGTAAGATTTTTTGAGGGGAGCGGGGGGTATGTAAGTAGCTTATTTGTATGTTGGCTTTGTTATAGACTGTGTTAATATCGGCGATAGCGCTTGATAGCGCAAGGAAATGTAACATGATGGAGGTTGTTGATAGTATTTGGGAAGTGGAATTATTGACAACTATATAATTTTAAAACTATGTCACATGAATAAGGTAAAACTTTCTAAATACGAGTACATTGTTTGCCCTTCAATAAAATCTTCCTTTCGCTAACCATATGCCTCCTAGTATTTGGAGTTAGTACACTCCTGGAAATTGAAATAAGAACACCGTGAATTCATTGTCCCAGGAAGGGGAAACTTTATTGACACATTCCTGGGGTCAGATACATCACATGATCACACTGACAGAACCACAGGCACATAGACACAGGCAACAGAGCATGCACAATGTCGGCACTAGTACAGTGTATATCCACCTTTCGCAGCAATGCAGGCTGCTATTCTCCCATGGAGACGATCGTAGAGATGCTGGATGTAGTCCTATGGAACGGCTTGCCATGCCATTTCCACCTGGCGCCTCAGTTGGACCAGCGTTCGTGCTGGACGTGCAGACCGCGTGAGACGACGCTTCATCCAGTCCCAAACATGCTCAATGGGGGACAGATCCGGAGATCTTGCTGGCCAGGGTAGTTGACTTACACCTTCTAGAGCACGTTGGGTGGCACGGGATACATGCGGACGTGCATTGTCCTGTTGGAACAGCAAGTTCCCTTGCCGGTCTAGGAATGGTAGAACGATGGGTTCGACGACGGTTTGGATGTACCGTGCACTATTGAGTGTCCCCTCGACGATCACCAGTGGTGTACGGCCAGTGTAGGAGATCGCTCCCCACACCATGATGCCGGGTGTTGGCCCTGTGTGCCTCGGTCGTATGCAGTCCTGATTGTGGCACTCACTTGCACGGCGCCAAACACGCATACGACCATCATTGGCACCAAGGCAGAAGCGACTCTCATCGCTGAAGACGACACGTCTCCATTCGTCCCTCCATTCACGCCTGTCGCGACACTACTGGAGGCGGGCTGCACGATGTTGGGGCGTGAGCGGAAGACGGCCTAACGGTGTGCGGGACCGTAGCCCAGCTTCATGGAGACGGTTGCGAATGGTCCTCGCCGATACCCCAGGAGCAACAGTGTCCCTAATTTGCTGGGAAGTGGCGGTGCGGTCCCCTACGGCACTGCGTAGGATCCTACGGTCTTGGCGTGCATCCGTGCGTCGCTGCGGTCCGGTCCCAGGTCGACGGGCACGTGCACCTTCCGCCGACCACTGGCAACAACATCGATGTACTGTGGAGACCTCACGCCCCACGTGTTGAGCAATTCGGCGGTACGTCCACCCGGCCTCCCGCATGCCCACTATACGCCCTCGCTCAAAGTCCGTCAACTGCACATACGGTTCACGCCCACGCTGTCGCGGCATGCTACCAGTGTTAAAGACTGCGATGGAGCTCCGTATGCCACGGCAAACTGGCTGACACTGACGGTGGCGGTGCACAAATGCTGCGCAGCTAGCGCCATTCGACGGCCAACACCGCGGTTCCTGGTGTGTCCGCTGTGCCGTGCGTGTGATCATTGCTTGTACAGCCCTCTCGCAGTGTCCGGAGCAAGTATGGTGGGTCTGACACACCGGTGTCAATGTGTTCTTTTTTCCATTTCCAGGAGTGTATATCATTATGTAGCTGTCTCTAGTTGCTGCTTGCTGTAACCCGCCAGGCTAGCCGAGAGCGCTAACTCGCTACTTCCAGGACTCGGGTAGGCGCGCTGGCCCTGTTTCGAATCCGCCCGGCGGTTTAACGATGAGGGTCGGTATGCCATCCAGCCTGGATGTGGTTTTTAGGCGGTTTTCCACATCCCGCTAGGTGAATACCGGGCTGGTCCCCACGTTCCGCCTCAGTTACATGCGTCGCAGACATTTGACACACATCCGCACTATTTCACGCTTTAGACAAGATGCAGACAGTTGGGGTACACTGATTCCGTCCTGGGGGGGGTACGGGGTGGCAGCAGGAAGGGCATCCCGCCATCCCTAAAACTAACATTGCCAAATCCATTGTAACCACGCCGACCCTGTGATCGCTGCGGGACTATGGCGTCAGTGAAAGAAAGAAAGAAAGAAAGAAACTTGCTGCTTGCTGAAACTTCTGCAGTTCGTGTAATGAAGATTTTCTGTGAGGAAAGTGACTTATAAAAGAAAATAGGGTTCGTCACCGAAATGAGTTTAGGCAGTTAGTAGAGGTGGAGGTAATTTAATATTTCTTTAATTTCATATTTTTGGGCTTTTATTATTGTTAGGATTTCTTGCAATTCAAGGCCATTCTTTTGTGTTAATTATTGGATGTCATGTTGTCACTGTATAGCAGTCAGACTGCATTAGGCTTGTATACTGTGGGTAACAAATTAATAGGTTAAGCTTGAGTTGTCCTTGTCAGGAAAAATTCTGTAGGTCAGTGTTTCAATGATAAAAATAATTAAAGACTTTGTTTCAACTGTAGTAAGACAATGCTGTCGTCTCCTGCGATTATTTCAGAGTCAGCTGAGCAGCGCTCCACTCTGATGTAGATTAAGCACGCTGCAGCCGTCGCGTATGGAACTGGTGAGTGCGTGTCGCTCATTCGTCGCTGCGTCCGGCACTGATTTAGTCTCGAGATACCAGATTTGTCTTGGAACCTCTTTCTTTGGACGTCACCAGTTTGTTCACCCACAAATCTCTGCACTGTCTTCTTCCGGGGCTATGTCGCGTGACAACTAGCGGAGTGAGCAGGGGAAAGGGGGGAGGGGGGAGGCGTGATGGGACAATCGTCTGTTTTCAACAATCGATTGGCCAGTTGACTGTTTTTTTTAGTGCAGTCGATTTGTTCAATCGAATGAAAGAACGGAATGTAACTAGTTTCTGCGGCCTTGTCACTTATATCAATGTCTTCACTCACACACCCTGTTTGCGTGGTTTTACTCGGTGTGGGACTGAAAGAGTCTCCGTCGGCTGCGGCCTTTATACGAATATTTCCGCTTACTCACCGTGTCTGAGTGATTTTACTTACATCTTTTTTGAGACTTTTTGGTTATACATGAACCATGAGTAGGCTTGAAAACTTTTCATGGATAAATAAAGTATCTTATTTCAAGGAGATGTAAATGAAAAGTATATTTCTGAAAATAAAGTACAAACGAAATGTATGGAATTACCTATTGAAATATGAATTTTCCTGCGTGTGGCATATGATTTCAATCTTTTTATTGATTTTAAAAGTTCAGTATCTAGTGCTGCACTATAGATTTGGTATGTATAAATGACTTATCATATTTTAACACGTTTTTATCAGGTCGGTTTCTCGTCTGGCCTTTTTTTTCGGCATTAATTTTGCCATTGATATTAAACTAAGTTCCCTATAAGCTAAAGACTTGAAACATTGAACTTAACCCAGAACCGGATGACAATCAAATATTAACTCGCTTTCTTTTCTAATGTGTGGCTGAGAGTAGTGGATACACGTTGTGGGTCATTAACATCATGATATCAGGATAGCATAGCTAAAACTATAATTCGCCCGAACTGACCACGAAGGCCCAAATATGCAAACCGGCCACCGCATCATCTTCAGCCCACAGGCGTCACTGGATGAGGACATGGAGAGGCTTGTTGTTAGCACGCCGCTCACCCATCCGTGTGTCAGTTTACGAGGCCGGAGCCGCAATCAAATAGCTCCTCAGTTTGCCTCAAAAGGGCTGAGCATGGTTCAAATGGCTCTGAGCACTATGCGACTTTTCTGAGATCATCAGTCGCCTAGAACTTAGAACTAATTAAACCTAACGAACCTAAGGACATCACACACACCCATGCCCGAGGCAGAATTCGAACCTGCGACCGTAGCGGTCGCTCGGTTCCAGACTGTAGCGCCTAGAACCGCACGGCCACTCCGGCCGGCAGGCTGAGTATGATTTCATAGTAATCCTGAGAAAATGCTTCAGAGTCTATCACCAGTAGTCGAACAGTGCAGCATCAAGAGATAAATTTGGAATAGTGAAGGGGACCGAAGTGATGTCAACCGTGTCCATCTGAAGATATCGGACATAAGTGTTGATGGCAATAAGTTACTTGAAGTGGCTGGCCAAAGAAAAAACTGACTTACGCTACTGCTGCAGAGAAATAGTGACAGAATTCATTTCCCCAGAGTGCAGAGGAGTCTAATCAGGTTGGTTCCTTGGGATAACTTCTTAAGGCTATTTCATTTGTCTTTCGTTCACTGTGAGTGAACAGTAGTTACTTGCTACCACGTTTGGTGCTTAGCAAGTCAGGCCAAGCTGTTCCTTGTGACACAGCGAATTTTCCACCTCTGCGAAGAAGGTGCGGACCATTTCCTGGAAGCTCTACTCAAAATACGAAGCACACGCTGTCTGGTGTACAGGTAATCTTGAGGAAGACAGAGAGCCAACTTTAAAGCCGTTTCTGAATACGCTGAAGTCATCCTATGTGATGTTCATCCACATTGCTGCGTAAGATTTTTCGAACAATCGATGATTAAATGTAATTTCGTAGACTCAAGGCCGGAGTCAAATGAATAAATGATTTTGGGTGTCAGGCTGCCTCATTACGACAAGACAGACGATCAGTCGGACGTCCAGCAGAGTCGAGCGGAGGACGATGACTGCATAGAGCTGGTGCGAGGGCCTGCATAGAGCTGGTGCGAGGGCCCCATTGTCTGCCAGAGTAGAGCTTCAGTATGGAGGAGCCCCATTAGTTCTATAACTCGTCCATGAGGTGGGTATTCCTTGGATCTCGACAGTAAGGATGGCGTCTGGGACGGGTCGGCAAGCGAGCATGGAAGCTTGAGTCTTCTGAAGTTTGTATTCGAGGCGATTTCTGGTGGCCCTGGTGCTGAACTCATTGAGTAGGCACTGGAGTTTATGTTGTAGCTTACGTTGGCCCCTATTCATGCATATTACGTCAACGCGGTGTTACTAGTCCTGGGTATGTAAACCGTAAAGAGGGCACAGAAAATGGGCCCCAGGATGGATCTTTTGATCTGTGACAGACACTGGACGTCCGATCATGTAGGTAGAAATCAAGCAGTCTGAAACGTGAAAGGGCTTCAAAGCACTGGCTGTTTGAAGAGGGGAACGTCGTATCACACTCAATCAAAAGCATAGAAACGTCGACTGCCCCGAAATATTTTCATAGATATTTCCGTCAGTTGCATCAGTTTGTCAGGTGGTCGACTGTCTATAATAGATTCCAATAAGCCACCGTGGAGGAGCCTTACTTTTCGAATGTAGCGTCACAGTCTGTTCAAGTAATATCATTCAAATGTTTTACAGAGCGGTGGAACAGAAATTGTTCGATGACTGGTGGAGGATGATGAATCTTGTCTTGTCTTAGGAACATCCACGATCACCATAGGGTTCCACGCGCGTCCGTAGGACTGCACAGAAGGCAACAATAATCCTATAGCAAGCGATCGGTGGTAATTACCTCGTTAACGAGAGTGATGTGAAAGGGGTCAACTGGATGCTCTGCTGGACTGAAATAGATGACGACAAAATCAGCCGGAGCATTGGCCTTGGCTTCAGTTTCACTGGTGATGACGTCAGTGGCAGTATACGATGGCTCATGCAGAGAAAGTGCTGTATCTCTTTCCATGCTGTTGCATCCTCCACGTGACATTCGACAACCGAGTCAGTCAATTATTGATTTCAGTGGTGCTCCACGGCTGCCGGAGGTGGCTGAGTATGGCATTCGTCTTATGGTCCCGCGTGCACTGTCAGAGGCGATTTTTGTGATTGCTGACTTGTAGAAGATGTTGTGGCAGCGGCCGCGAAGTATCCTGTGGCTGCTCACCGTACCCAACAGATGTCGAATCGACGATTACTTGGACGTTACCAAACCTAAACACTATGCACCGCCGCATAAATGCTCTGCATCTCAAGATTAGGCGTCTGTTGAAGTGTGGCTTCTAGCCGAGCACGATAAACATCCCAGCTCATGTCAGGAGTGCAAATACCGACTGGCTGTTTCGGAACCATTGCTGGCAAAATCAAACACAATTGTCATGGATTCCAAAGACAGCACATCCACCTGGTATCTTACACCTGCCGCGCGGGATTAGCCGAGCGGTCTCAGGCGCTGCAGTCATGAACTGTGCGGCTGGTCCCGGTGGAGGTTCGAGTCCTCCCTCGGGCATGGGTGTTTGTGTTTGTCCTTAGGATAATTTAGGTTAAGTAGTTTGTAAGCTTAGGGACTGATTATAAGATTTGACACATGATAAGATTTCACACATTTTTGACTTTATGAGAGCGTTGCGCATCGGTGGGTGTCTGACTGCTCCACATTGCCAGTAGCGTTGGGGAAGCCACTCATTGGCACGAAGATGCATCCGCTGCAGTAGCATTGCTGGTTTGAGTGGGGTTGGCTTGACTGATGCGGGTCAGTATGGAGGCATACCCCCGCTGGGCGGGATCCAAGTAATTATCCATGACTGCTTGCTGTATCATATCCAAACCCACAATCCGATCGTAGTTCTATTCCGCCTCTTTCACACCCTCAGTCGACGTAATGGGCGATGGGCTATGGTTTCCGATGGACAAGAACCCGAAGGCTGCTGACCGGCGGCCGATCATAGAGTGTCCTCGACAGCGCTAGTAGCATCCGCAATGGTCGGTTAGGGGTGGATCCACTGACCTGCGTCTACTCGGCGGCTGGTTGTATTGCCAACGTCATAGTTCTACGCCGACCTGCGTGACTGGCGGTCACGTGGCATAGATAGAGCAGCTAGATGTCGTTGACTCTGCCAGAGGTGCGTCTTCCTAGGTTGATGGCAAATATATGTAACAATCTGACGACACTGCGAGGTATGAAGCATAATATTTCTATTGACAGTATTGAGAACTAAATGGCTCAAATGGCTCTGAGCACTATGGGACTTAACATGTGAAGCCATCAGTCACCTAGACTTAGAACTACTTAAACCTAATTAATCTAAGGACAGCACAAAAATCCATGCCCGAAGCAGGATTCGAACCTGCAACCGTAACAGCAGCGCGGTTCCGGACTGACTATTGAGCACTGTTTTGCGTACTAATCGCTAGTAGAGTTGCGCTCTACGAAACTTTTTCAAGTAATAAAAGTTAGCTGAAAGCGTAGCTTCTGCGCTTTTATGTAACAAAGAAATTGCATTTCAAATACCTACAGTTTACATGCACAAACTCAATCTACATACAGGGTGAGTCACCTAACGTTACTGCTGGATATATTTCGTAAACCACATCAAATACGGACGAACCGATTCCACAGACCGAACGTGAGGAGAGGGGCTAGTGTAACTGGTTAATACAAACCATACAAAAATGCACGGAAGTATGTTTTTTAACACAAACCTACGTTTTTTTTAAATGGAACCACGTTAGTTTTGTTAGCACATCTGAACATATAATCAAATACGTAATCAGTGCCGTTTGTTGCATTGTAAAATGTTAATTACATCCGGAGATGTTGTAACGTAAAGTTGACGCTTGAAACCTCCGACGTTCAGTTGCGTGTTGTAACAAACACGGGCCACGGTCGGCGAGCAACATCTGCAGGGACATGTTTACGATGACGACCGTGTTTACGCGTGTGGCTGTAGTGCACTGTTGTGGTTTGGTCTAGCTGTCGCAGTGCCCGCATGGAGCGCTTGCTGCTATTGTTATTCTGCATTCGTCTCCGCACGAAAAAATGGCTCTGAGCACTATGGGACTCAACTGCTGAGGTCATTAGTCCCCTAGAACTTAGAACTAGTTAAACCTAACTAAGGACATCACAAACATCCATGCCCGAGGCAGGATTCGAACCTGCGACCGTAGCGGTCTTGCGGTTCCAGACTGCAGCGCCTTTAACCGCACGGCCACTTCGGCCGGCTTCGTCTCCGCACGCAATCCAACTCTGTGACCATGGTGTATTCGAACTCTGAAAAGACGGAGATGATACTCATCTAGGCGAGTGTTGACGAAATGCAGCTGAAGCCTGCAGGGTGTATGCGGAACGGTACCCGGACAGAGAGTATCCAACGTGCCGCACATTGCAAAACATCTACCGCCAACTTTATGCAACAGGTATGGTCGTAGCACGCAAACGGGTCCGTAACAGGCCCGTCCCAGGAGAAGCGGGTGCAGTTGGTGCGTTAGCTGCTGTTGTCATGAACCCACACAAGAGTACACGGGACATTGCGAGAGCCGGTGGACTGAGTCAAAGTAGTGTCATGCGCATACTGTATCGTCATCGCTTTCACCCGTTTCATGTGTCGCTACATCAGCAATTACATGGAGATGACTTTAATCATCTAGTGCAATTCTATCAATGGGCATTAACAGAGAATGCGTTGCAGTTCTACCTGTTTACCGATGAAGCGGGTTTCACAAACCACGGGGCAGTGAATCTACGAAACATGCATTACTGGTCCGTGGACAATCCTCGCTGGCTCAGATAGGAAGAGCGACAGCGACCGTGGCGTGGACTGGAAATCTATGGTGCGGAATCATTGGCGACCACCTCATTGGTCCTCACTTCAGTGCATGGGCCCAAACAGCTGCAATATACATCGCGTTACTACAGAATGATCTGCCAACGTTGCTCGAAAATGTCCCATTGGAAACGCGTCGACGTATGTGGTATCTGCATGATGGTGCACCTGCACATTCAGCAATTAACACTAGGCTGACCCTTGACAGGATGTTCGACGGGCGTTTCATAGGACGTGGAGGACGCATAAATTGGCCAGCCCGTTCTCCTCATCTTACACCTCTGGACTTCTTTCCGTGGGGTACGTTAAAGGACAATGTGTACCGTGTTGTGCCTACAACACCAGAGGATATGAAACAACGTATTGTGGCAGCCTGCGGCGACATTACACCAGATGTACTGCGGCGTGTACGACATTCATTACGCCAAAGATTGCAATTGTGTGCAGCAAATGAGGGCCACCACATTGAACAGCTATTAGCCTGACATGTCGGGACACACTCTATTCCACTCCGTAATTGAAAACGGAAACCACGTGTGTACGTGTACCTCACCCCTCATGGTAATGTACATGTTCGTCAGTGGAAAAGACCAATAAAAAGGTGTTAGCTTGTGGACGTAATGTGCTGTTCCAGTCTCTTCTGTACCTAAGGTCCATCACCGTTCCCTTTGGACCCCTACGTAATTCGGTGCTCTCCGATACACACGATCGAACAGCGGAGGATTGGTACTCAAGCGTCAACTTTAGGTTACAATATCTCCGGATGTAATTAACATTTTACAATGCAACAAACGGCACTGATTATGTATTTAATTATATGTTCAGATGTGCTAACAAAACTAACGGGGTTCCATTTAAAAAAAACGTAGGTTTGTGCATTTTTTTTATGGTTTGTATTAACCAATTACACTAGCCCCTCTTCTCGCGTTCAGTCTGTGGAATCGATTCGTCAGTGTTTGATGTGGTTTACGAAATATATCCAGCGGTAATGTTAGGTGACTCACCCTGTATATACGATAGTGACTGGGCCAAATGTCTCACGGAATAAGCATCAAACGAAATAACTACAAAGAACGAAACTCGTCCAGCTTGAGCTTGAAGAGGGAAACCAGATGGCGCTATGGTTGGCGTGCTAGATGGCGCTGCCATAGGTCAAACGGATATCAACTGCGTTTTTTCTTTAAATAGGAACCCGCATTTCTTATTACATATGCGTGTAGTACGTAAAGAAATATGAATGTTTTAGTTGGACCACTTTTTTCGCTTTGTGATAGATGGCGCTGTAACAGTCACAAACATGTAAGTACGTGGTATCACGTAACATTACGCCAGTGCCGACGGTATTTGCTTTCTGTTACATTACCTGTGTTGAAATGCACCGTTTACCAATTGCGTAAAAAGTCCATATCGTGTTGTGTATGGCTATTGTGATCAAAATGCCCAACGGGCGCGTGCTATGTATGCTGCTAGGTATCCTGGACGACATCATCGAAGTGTCCGGACCGTTCGCCGGATAGTTACGTTATTTACGGAAACAGGAAGTGTTCAGCCACAAGTGAAACGTCGACCACGACCTGCAACACATGATGATGCCCAAATAGGTGTTTAAGCTGCTGTCGCGGCTAATCCGCACATCAGTAGCAGACAAATTGCGCGAGAATCGGTAATCTCAAAAACGTCGGTGTTGAGAATACTACATCAACATCGATTGCCCCCGTACCATATTGCTATGCACCAGGAATTGCATGGCGACGACTCTGAACCCCGTGTACAGTTCTGCCACTGGGCACAAGAGAAATTACGGGACGATGACAGATTTTTTGCACGCGTTCTATTTAGCGACGATGCGTCATTCACCAACAGCGGTAACGTAAACCGGCATAATATGCACTATTGGACAACGGAAAATCCACGATGGCTGCGACAAGTGGATCATCAGCGACCTTGGCGGGTTAATGTATGGTGCTCCATTATGGGAGTAAGGACAATTGGATCCCTTTTTATCAGTGGCAATCTAAATGGTGCAATGTATGCTGATTTCCTACGTAATGTTCTACCCAAGTTACTACAAGATGTTTCACTGCATGACAGTATGGCGATGTACTTCCAACACGATGGATGTCCGGCACATAGCTCGCGTGTGGTTGAAGCGGTATTGAATAGCATATTTCATGACAGGTGGATTGGTTGTCGAAGCACCATACAATGGCCCGCAGGTTCACCGGATCTGACGTCCCCGGATTTCTTTCTGTGGGAGAAGTTGAAGGATATTTGCTATCGTGATCCACCGACAACGCCGGACAACATGCGTCAGCGCATGGTCAATGCATGTACGAACATTATGGAAGGCCAACTACTCGCTGTTGAGAGGAATGTCGTTACACGTATTTCCAAATGCATTGAGGTTGAAGGACTTCATTTTGAGCATTTATTGCATTAATGTGGTATTTACAGGCGCTGTAACAGCATGCGTTCTCACAAATGATAAGTTCACAAAGGTACATGTATCACATTGGAACAACCGAAATAAAATGTTCAAACGTACCTACGTTCTGTATTTTAATTTTAAAAGCCTACGTGTTACCAACTGTTCGTCTAAAATTGTGAGCCATATGTTTGTGACTATTACAGCGCCATGTATCAAAAAGCGAAAAAAGTGGTCCAACTAAAACATTCATATTTCTTTACGTACTACACGAATATGTAATAAAAAATGGGGGTTCCTATGTAAAAAAACGCAGTTGATGTCCGTTTGACCTATGGCAGCGCCATCTGGCGGGCCAACCATAGCGCCGTGCCATCTGGTTTCCCCCTTCAAGTTAGACAAGTTTCGTTCTTTGTAGTTTTTTCGTTTGACGCTTATTTCGTGAGATATTTGGCCCGGTCACGATCAGTGGACCACCCTGTATATATATTGTTATTTCGTATTCAACAGAATGTTCTTCATTATGATGAAAGGCAATGCTTCCCTGTTGTTATTATTTATGAGTAGCAGAAACATGTTTTATGTAAGTTCGAAGAAACGTTGAAGTGATATTTCTGTTTTTGTTTCTTCATTTTACTTTTTTTAGGAAATGGGTTTTTTGCGCTGTATGTAAAATATGTATTGTTTTCTTTGTTTTTATTATAACAGCTCTGTGTTTGACATCACAAGTCAACAATTTTCGAATAAAAACTGAATTAAACACGGTAAAAATTTCAATTTTGCGGTAAGTACTGTTTATTTTTGATAAACAAACGGAGAATAACAATGTGGAACAAAATGCTCCGTAGATTACGGGGCCATTTATATATCCTGGCTCAGTTTCAAGACAGTTTGCCGCGTCTAATTGCTAGGGAAGCCTAGTAACATACTGATGGCGTTCGTAGATCAGGTGTTTGTTTGAAGTAGCACCCGACAGATATGCAGCACACCTAACATTACAGGTAACGCGGGTACGGCAATAAATGACTAAAGCTACTAGCAAAACTGGCGTAGTCAGCGCTTATTGATGATAGTCTAAGGTAGTTTGCAATAATTTTACAACTCTAGCTGCTGGTGGTTTATGTCCGATTTTAAATAAATGCTCTTCACTTGAATTAGAGAGTATATTCTTATTATGGGCGTATGTCAATGGTGACATATTTTATTGCCCGTTAATCTTAGAGATTTGTGTTTTTCCTATGCAGCGCAGTCAGTGTCGTCATCACACCCGTTGTGGCAACCAGTAGCCAGTCTCTCTTTCGAAAATCGGATGATAATTTTGAACGTAGTATCTTTGGTTACGACGTATGTTGTTCCGAAAACCTTTAAACAGTTGAAACGTTGGGTATTTTGGATACAGACCTGTTTTGGAAACGTTCTCGTAGCCAGAAAGCCTTCTTTTTCGTCTTATCTTGATCTTTTAGGCCACCGCCTGCTGCGTCTTCATATCTTTTGGGAGAAATACTACACGAAGCCTAACCTCACATACTATATTTTGTTCTGAGATTCCTGCAGTTACGTGAATCCAAAAGAACTTCACTGTAACTGCCACCGATCACCTTTCCTGTAATATGCTGGTAGCAACACTTGTGTGCAAGTCTTGGATATTAGACAAAACTGAAACGAAATGACCCGGAAATATAAGCCAGCGGTGTGTGTTTCCAGGCGGTGCGGAAACTTTGCCCCACTTCGTCGGCTGCATACACCAATATCGAAGATTTATATCCGCCTCCGCCCTGGCAGACTGGGGGAACTCCCCCGTAATATTAGTCACCCTTGCCGTGCACTGCCACGCCGTCTCCCTCGGTTCCGACGTCTGCGCTGCCGCAGATGGAGGAGCATTCCCTCAACAGTATTAGCTTAATACATCAAAGGCGCGTCTCGCTTTTTCCTTTTCCTTTTTATTTTCTTTCTTTTTATTTTCGAGATAGAACACGTCCAGATTTAATTTCCTTGTCTCAAATAGGCGCTATACGAAAAGGGACGTCTTCCATCTATCGCAGCAAGCGCTCTTCGACTCCGCTTCAAAGAAACATTTCTTTCTTTCTGACATTAATTAATAGAGAAGGAAATATCGTTTATGAAAACAGTTGAAAAATTCAGTGCTTATCGTAAAGAAAACTGAAAATACGTCATTCTTAGGAGTCGAGAGTCTCAGCACGAAAATTAAATTTTGCATGAAACTGAAGCAGAAGAAATGGAAACAAGAAAAATTAAACCCAATGACTGGAATCAAAACATGCAGTGTTTGTTGACAAATGTGTAATATCTGTGAATACCGATACTAGAACCAGTGTTTGTTTGATCTGCATGCCGAAAGGTACACCATCGTCGTTCGCCATAAAATCGCGTGTCATAGCAAATCCATGCAACTTGCAAATTAATTCAATATTTGCAGCCAAAAAAATTAATTTTATTATTAAATGTGATCAATGAGTGAGAATTTGCCACTGTAGTTCTGCAGCACTCTAATTTAAGCCCAAAGTTCATTACTGCTGCATCGTAAGCAGCCTGGCAACGAGGGGCATTCAGTATGCTGGCTTTATTCAGCATTATAATACGCTATATTGTTCCCCACCCTTCTGGCTACGAAACTCTATAATCTCTGTTCATGCGACGGTCTTACGCCACCTTACTGGGAGGGCCTATATGCCTGCATGGTACCACTCGACTGGCCCACGTCGGAACCAGCACCTTGTTGCCGTACCGCTTCACGCGGAAGGTGCGAGATGTGGTCTGCAGGGTGGATGAGGAAGAAGTTTCGTGATCTCCTCTCTGGTGCTCAGACTTGTTATCGTGTGGAATAACTCCGTTTGCATTTTTATGGTAAGGAACACGATTAGGTCGTTTCTTCAATATCCGCACCTTCCAACACTGCAGGAGTCACAGACGTGTGCGGTCGACCGACACACGGGAGATCGAACAGGTTTGCACGATGTTGTTGCGATGAGAGCAGATGCCTCGCCCACCCACTCACCGTCCTTCTGTACGTCCCCAGATCCCCATAGACAAACTGGAAACGTCTCTGTAAATTTGCGATGTCTTGGTTTTCCGGCAAAACGAATCTTTCCGCTCGGAACGCTACTCCGTTACAGAAGCCATTTTGAAGGCTACGCTAGCGCCGCCACCTATCGAAACTTGAAACTACAGGGGCTGAAGGGCGAATACTGCCAATGTCCCACAACGAATTCTGCAGTTTTTCAACCAAAATTGGCCTAGGAAAAAAATTGTTTTGCAACAGTTACTGAATGCTCCTTGCATGTTAGCAAGTCAGTTGCCATATTATTATTCAATGTTTCACGTCCTACAAAATTGCACAAACTTTTTTGTTGATTTGGACTATCCGTCACATCTTGGTCTCTGCGATAAATGCAGCACACAGTAAATGTTATCTATATGTAACGTTTAATTTCCACTCCACTACTCTATTGCTGTGCATCGTGTGGAAGAATTTACTCCTGATATCTTCTTCGTTTTCTGGTGCTATTGTCCAGCATCTGCGCAGAGTCGGCGTGGCTATTAACCAAGCCGGCAAGGTTAATGTAAGGCGTGGTCGGACACCCTTCCTGTTGCCATACCGTTACAACCCGTCACTCTCCCCTACCGCTGGGACAGACAGCGTGTACCCTAAAAGCCCGTTCAACTGTTATTCAAGCCAAGGTGAACCAAGAGTTTTGTAAATGTTCGCGAATGGTGTAACTGAGGTGGGACTTAAACGGCTCTTTTGATGTGGGAAACCACCTAAAAACCACATCCAGGCTGGCCGGCACACCGACCGTCGTGATTAATCCGCCGGGCGAATTGCACCTGGGGCCGGCTGAGAACCCCGTTCAGGAAATGGCCCTTTAACACCCACTGCTTTCCGGGTGGGAAACGTTTACTCTTGCTATAAAGAAAATACACACATTATCTTAAAGATTACAGTCTGTATACCCTCTAAACTGGTTTAGAAGGTAGTAGATGGACGATCCTCATTAATTTCTACGAAACTGCGCGAAATTTCCCTGAGTACGATTCCGCTAAAACTTTCGCCACCCTTAAAGCGGATCAAACACCCAGATCTCTGTAGGCAACCATCTATTGGGATACGAGTGACTTTCGTTGAACTGCCTACAGTGCATTGATAAAACATTAATATCAAGAAAAGTGCAGATACAAGCTGACATGGGAGCTCTACCCAGCTATGATCATCACTTGTTACAAAATTATTGAATTTAAGTGTAGTTTCCCTGCAGACTGTTATCATATTTCAGTCATACTCCATTTTTATACCCCCTGAATGCCGATAAATCCTCGGCAAATTACAACTGAATTGGAAAGATAGTTCTTTGGCAGCTGTAATAACGATGACTTCGAATAGTGATGTTTTTAAGAACTCGCCATACATTTTCATTGCTCATGATGTAACATGGAAAAGTAATAGACAGGTATGGTCGGTCACATCTTGATATCGGCTTCGGTCGTTATGTAGAGAACGGATCGCCAAGCATCACTGAGGCGTGATGCAACTCAGAATCGATATTTACGCCGTGGGATACATGAACAATATGAGTTAACAAACTAGATCTCTCATATAACTGGTACTTCCTATCATCCTTCGAGGGCGATGCAGTACTGACATTAAATCGTCGTAATCATTTTGTCTTGGTAATTCAACTCCACAAAATAATGGGTGCATAAAAAACACGATCTTCAGTGATTTGCTGATACTTCTGTAATCACGCCACCTACTTCTACTTTATTTGCGACGTTTCTTTTTTCTCTTAGACACAATTCAGCAAGTTACTTAAAATGTGTCAGGCGCGTATATTCTGTGTCGCTTCCTGTTTCGACATTTAGCTACTCACACGAGGTTCTACCTTCCTTCACTGCACACTGATCGCAGCAGTGCTGAATCATTGCTACCTAAAAGCAATATATTAGGCCTTGGCCAACAACTCGTGAAGTACTGAAAGTCCTAGAAAAATCAGATACGTTCAACTACGTCTATCCCACAACAAATGTCAGACCTGCGCTTCTGTACTTGCATCAGTGAAAATACTTTTTATTGCTAGTAAACAAGGAATCGTGCCGCGAATTCCGAGACTGCGAATTTTCCTTAACCCTGAAAAAATATACTGAGTGTATAAGTAATGACATTGTTAAGTGCAGTAAATCAATCAATCGACATCGATAATCTGTATCAGTCACGTGTATATGTTCATTACATAAAATTTGCGCGTGTCACTTCTCTCGTCTAGGTAGCCATAGAACGGCTGTATCGTCGTAAATAAACAAGCACCTGCCAACAATAACATCAGAAAAAATCCAGAAGTAGTCGAACAAACAGTAGAAAATGACACAGCAAAAATACCGAACCACCGCTTGAAACTGCCCGTAGGAGACGTCACAACACAGATCGGCACAGAAGAGAAATACCAGTAAACAGCAGAAAACTTTCCGGGACTAAAACAAACTAACAAGAGCGAAGACGGTCTTATCGACTTTTGCAGACAATTGTACTTCAAACTAACGTCTACTTTTTTCAGAAATTACCAAGGAGATAGAAGACCTGTTCTTCACCTAATACACATTTAGGGTCGTATCAGTTGGATCATGGGCAAATCAACAAATTCGAAAAGAAATCATCAACATACGTATCAGAGGGGAGTAGGCATAGACTCGAACCACTGTTTAACAGAAAAGAAAGCCATATATCAAAATGAATAACCAAAGCCCAAAATTAAAGGAACCGAAAGAATTAGAGCAGAATTTTAGTCACGAAAAAGAAACGAATTCCCCAAAAATCTTGACACAAAGAAGACGCGTAATTGGATGAGATCAGAGAAGCGCTGGTAGAATTGGTGAGACACCTAGAACAACCATCAGTAAGAAGGAAACTAATGGAGGAAAAAGGTATCTGACGAAGCGAAAGAGTGTAATCTAATTCCCTGAAGAACAAAAAATTGAACTCCCGCGAAAAGGAAAGAGATCGCAACGCATTCACCGAGATCAAAAATCGGACATAAAAATTATTAGAACACGTAAACGACAGTATAATACAAAAGGTTTAGAGGAAACAGATGCTCAGAGACAACAATACAACGGACTTCTACAAAGTTTTCAAAGAATAACAGGATACAAGCCGATGAACATCATTTTCAAAGGTTCAACAATCAAACGGACTACCAAGATCAAAGACAACAGTGTGCTACTAGCAAAATATTTTAAAACTCTTCCACATTGCGAGTAACCAACACAACGACTAATTTCCATACAATCCCAAAAGGAAAACTCATCTTCAAAGCCACCGTCACTGCATCAAGGTGAACAATTTATTAGCTGGAAAACAACACAGCACCGAGGATGACGGAATATTTTGCCGGACAACTGGGAATAAGCCATAATCATCCACTACGACAGAATGGAGACAGAACAGACACGAATAGTTGCGGAGGCATAGCTTTACTTCCAGTCACCTGAAAAATTGTATGAAAAGCACTACTGAGACAGGAGTAGCCCGTCCAAATCCAACAACTTTCACATGGTGCGCCACATAAAATTAGTTGGCCAACCAATTTTATGTGACGCAGCATGTGGAAGACGCTGGATTTGGACGGGTTACTCCTGTACTGAAATATCAGATCTGAAGATGGTTCTGAATGAACCGAAACCGGTCACATGAATAAAAAATTTGAAATCAAGACGGATTTTAAGTAACATTATAAAGATACGTCAATATAGGCTTACAATCTTTCGCTCACCAGTAGTCAAGGTACCATCACATAGAGCGATATGTTACTACAGATAAGAAAACAAAATAGTTACTGTACGTTGAAGTTATTTTGTCACAATTATATTAAAAAGAAAACGGCCTTTAACCACTACAAAGAGTTACAAGCAAACAATACTAAGATTCATTCTGGAAACCTCCCCCAGGCTGTGGCTAAGCCATGTCTCCGCTATATCCTTTCTTTCAGGAGTGCTAGTTCTGCAAAGTTCGCAGGAGAGCTTCTGTAAAGTTTGGAAGGTAGGAGACGAGATACTGGCAGAAGTAAAGCTGTGAGTACCGGGCGTGAGTCGTGCTTCGGTAGCTCAGATGGTAGAGCACTTGCCCGCGAAAGGCAGAGGTCCCGAGTTCGAGTCTCGGTCGGGCAAACAGTTTTAATCAGGCAGGAAGTTTCATATCAGCGCACACTCCACTGCAGAGTGAAAATCTCATTCTGAATACTAAGATTAAAAACATTAGTGCCCTTCTATAAGGACCAGTATATACCCTATTTCAGGTATAGGTAGACGCGATTACTGTTACAACCCACTTACAGAATGCATGCGGCTAATGTCGATATCAACGAAATAATGATGAAGAGTAGACGCCAACAACAGAAGAGGCTCAAAGCGGCGGTGGAAAATTAAAAATAAATGAAAAGAAAGTGAATATGTATTACCGAATATTTTAGTATTGAAGATTTAGCTTGCTTTCAGCTATAAGCCTTAATTACACGTACCAAATATTTAGAAATTAAAGACAATCACACATCGGAATAAATTCAAGATATGGGTAAAAAATCAGAGCTCTTCAGTTCCAAATAGTTTTCCACTAAAACTTAACAAGAAAGGATAAGAAAGTGGATATAAATTAAGAAAAGGAAAAGACAAAAAGGTATTTAGTTCTGCTTACAAATAAGGAATTACTGTATTGTGTTCATACAGTGTTCAAGGCGAGGGCAAGAAATCTGAGAGACGGTTCTCCTAGTTTTACTTAGTTTTACTGTCCACATTAAGACAGGTAGTTTATTCTGGTTACATAACAGCAATCCTAGCATAAGGAACCGTGGAATTCTGAACGTGTATTCTGGCAGAATGTGTTATCCCATTTCTGTCACAGGGTTAAGACTGGCAAAGCTAAATTCTTTAAGTTTTATGGGAATGTTACGAGAAGTGTTGATCGCTGATCGTAGTGCTTGGTCATTGACTGTATCCTTATTGCCTGTTTCCTAGTGTATGTTTATAAACCATTACCAGTTGCCGCGTGACACTCAGAAGAATACGCAACTTTTACACAGCCGTTACTTTCATTGATATCAAGAAAGCTTATGATTCCATAGACTGATTGACAATATGTCTAACACTAGAAGAAGCAGGTATCTACAGAACCATCAGACAGTTAGATACGCAGTCACAGACACAAGTTCCAAATGTAAATTCCTTAAAGGCGTTTCTGAATCTAGAAGAATTAATGCAGGTGTTCCGTAAGGCAGCGGTCTCTCACCCATTCTCTTCAGTTTTGTGTTAGACAAAATCTTGAAAGAGTGGGATAAAGAACAACCAGAGAAAAAAGGAATTGATGTGAAGCAAGTGAAAGAAAAATCAGAGGCGATCAGAGGGGATATGGTTCGCTGTTTCTGTCGATAATGTAATAATTTCTGATGAGAAAACAGATACGGAAATGACAGACACACTACACCAAGTTCGAGCTAAAACTGGATTACAAGTATCTAATGGGAAGGTGGGATCCATTTAGCATAAGCACAACAGAGAAAATTACGTACAAACACAACATGGAAATATAAAAAGAGCTGATAACTTTAACTACCTGGGAGAATGGAAACCATCAAAGCGATTAAATTACACTCCAAACTCTCCCACAACAAGATCAGTATTATTACAGGCAAAAATTAGATGCTACTCAACAGTAATCAAACCGGAACACCTATACAGATCCGAATGTGTTACATTGAATAAAAGAGGTGAAAGTGAAGATCTGAAAAAAAGGAAAATACTCAGAAAATTTTTATGATCACCAAAGAAGATAGATAAAATCTGGCTGAAGAGGGGAAATGAATATTTGTCGGGGTAACAGGAAATCACTGATACAGTAAGGAAGAGACGATAAAAATTTGATGATCACATTCACAGAATGAATGATAGTAATTAAACCAACAAAATTTTGTTCCATTTCGAAATTAAGAAACTCCGAGCGATGAGGGATTTAAGAATACTTAACATGATAGATGATACTATGCAAGACAGGAAAATTTTCAGGCTTTTGTTCAACACTGAAAAATTTCCTATGTAATAACAGAAACCGCGAGTGTAATATCAAATGGAAAGAAGCAGACCGTTAGACAATGCATGACAATGTTCTGGGAAGATAGGCAAAAAGAGAATGTACCGTAGTCATCGGTTTTAAGTGTCCCAGAAGTTTTCACATTCTGTAATAAAGACGAAGTTCGTAATTACCTCAGTCTGTAAGCGCACTGACAATGTATCTGACATCTTTGTGCAAAGTGAAATAGTGTACAGACGTAAGCATACTGCAGATACGTGCAAACACTAGCAGCAAGCAACATTTCTTTCGTTCTGCTTCGTTGGTAAGTATCCTTTAATGTTACTAAATTATGGTTTTTATATTCATTACTGGTGTCTATGAGGTAATTTTTTCGTCAGAATTGCGGGACGAAAAATAACCTGTTTGTCACTTTCCTTTTGTCTGTAAACGGCCGTCTGTGCTCATTATCAACAACAAAAAGAAAATGGCTTTCTATGTCACTGAAGCGAGTTAGGAATCATTGAATGCTGTATCCACATAGCACTTTAAATACTGTTAACGCAACAGACTTTTCTGATCACGCAGGGTGACACAGGTGCCGTGTTCACCTTAGGTTATTTCCTAAACGGCTTTTGTTATCGTAATTCTTATAGCATTGTGAGAGAGCCCACAGCTAATGACGTAGAGTCTCTGGTCCCGGCGGAGGTTCGAGTCCTCGCTCGGGCATGGGTGTGTGTGTGTTTGTCCTTAGTATAATTTGGGTTAAGTAGTGTGTAAGCTTAGGGACTGATGACCTTAGCAGTTAAGTCCCATAAGATTTCACACACATTTGAACATTTTGAACGTAGAGTCTGTTTTTATAACGAAATTAGTTAGAGATTTCCGTATGCACTCATTTCTTCAAATGTAATTTCTGGTAGTCGTATCGTAGCTCTAAAACAGAAGAATTCAACGGCTTTTCACTCTTGAAATTTGTTGTTTCGGAAAACTGACAATGTTTACAACTTCGCATTTATCTGTTGTCAACATGAAACCGATTGCTGTCTTATGCAGAAGTTTGTGATATCGTACACTAATAAACACGCCACTTCGGATAAAGAGGAGCACTGCTTTGCTCCGACGCGATGCATCTACAAACGGACCGTAAACGCAGTTTAACTTATATTCTGTCTGTGTCGAGTGCAAGTTAATTTGAAAAATATACGTCTTTCGCAAACTTAGAGAAACTAGGTATTCTCTTTCTGGACAGAGAATACGGACGAAAAGCTAAGACAATAGCTGTATGCACAAAGATATCCTGGCCAGAAGAAGAATGACAATTCAGCAAAGAGAAAAAAAAAACCTGTCATTAGGAGGGCACCGGAATAGAGTGCTGAGAGTACGGAACAAAGACTGCAGCGAGCGGAGAAAAAACTGTTGAAAAATCATAGACGTATAATTCACTTATAAAGGTTACTTAACCGGTTGTAATTTTGTAGTTTTATGCTACTCAGTGGTTGCAGTGTGAGCCGTCGGCGATTCTGACTTCCACCGCGTTGATGAAATACAACTGCAGCAAGCAGCTGTGCCCCGTAGGCCACTATATCGCACAGGTTTCCTAGGTTTGCACTACGTCTTGTTGTTTGGCGCTGACTGTTTTGGCGTGACTCTAGCGGAGGAGGTATATTTCTGCGAGCTCGGTGGGCTGAGAAAGACAACTGCGAGCGTTAACGCTGCTGATCGGCCGTCGGCAGAAGTCTGGCTGCAAGTTGAGAGTATGTGTGTTTGTCTGAGGTCACACACTCGCACGGAAATTATTGTGGGTCTGTTGAGCTTAGCAGGCTTCACGATCTGGAAACTATGTGCTATGGATATTGGTTGCAGTTTGTTGGCATACCTTGTATGTCAGACACAGCAGTTACACTACGTCCATGATGTGCGTATAGCTAGCTGTGTCAGGATTCATTACGTACATTACAGCTACCGTAATCTAGTGTTTGCCAAGACCAGCATTGACTAGCAACCAGCCACAGACGGTGTATCACTAGGTTTGTTGAAGACTTATGATGTGAGGGGTTGCCCACCACATTAAAGACTGATGGTGTGAGTTGGCTGCCCACCACGTTAAAGACTGATGATGAAGCGGTTGCCCGCAGTGTATTATGTCTGATGTAAAGGATGCAAATTTTTTGCCTACTGTATGTTATAAATCGCACGACTAGTTTGCTAGATGTTTTTATGGTTAACGATACTGTCATACTCGTCGTGTGCTCCACGAGTAGCGTATGTTATTGATGGAATAAGTCACGTTATCTTTCTGTTTCTAATACTGAATCGTACAAGGTGAGCTTCTATGGTGTTTTCTTGTACCTTGTACGTCCGGAGGTGGACTGAGATTCGTGTACCAAGGTGCATGTTTACGGCAGATTTAAAACGGAAAACATCTAAAGTCGTTCGAAAGAGACAGTTATAGTATTTATGGTAAACATTCGATCTTTTATACTCAATAAATTCAGAAGTTTCCTTGCAATGACTCGTTTCCTGATGCTGTTTTTGTTTCAGTCATGACGTAAATTCATTTATATTTTATTTGATCTGCGACATTTTTAATAATTTTTTCCGGTATTAATTTTTTGCCGTTGGAAACATTCTGTTTGTGAAACCGGTTGTTGTAGCCTGTTGGTCTGATCATGACAAATATGTGTCTCTATAATGCTGTTTGGTCATGTTATCAATAAATATACAAATATTGTAGTGGTAATGCAAACTCGAACAACAGATTCCACCATTTAATCCTAAGAACACAACTGCACCTATTACAGCGTTAGAATCTGAAAACTCCATGTCTAACATGAAGGATTATGAATCAGTTCTTAAACATTCCTTAGATATTGCTGCTGCGGCAGTTATCTTGTTCCGATTTCGCACAGGTATCCATACACGACGAGAAGTAACATGGGATCATATCGCGATGTGTTACAGTAACTAGACTGCTACCATACTTCAGGAAATATGTATTATTATAAATTAATCTCATTCAATCGACTGAAAGTCACTGTGTGAGTACTATAAGGAAACACAACTTGAATACATAAGGAGGCAGCACGACGTGACTGGTGAAAGTATCAGGCTTTCGTCACTATATACTGAATGCCGAGTCTTTCGGAGACCACTAAGAAGGTAGGTGACGCTGTAACATTAAACTTTTCATTTGAGAACTTGCGATCAAACAAGGTAGAAGGCACTGACGACATTGCATCAGAATCTCAGTTATTGGGGATAGAGGTAAACAAACAAGTATTCGATTTAGTGTGTTGACTCTGTGAGGTTGGAGACATACCATCGCACTATCGCACATTCAGCCTAACATGAAATGCATCCAGATACCTGAAAAGTATAATATGCTGAAAAATGAAAAAGAAAAATGTTAAAAATGTTTATTCAAGTGATGATTAGTTTGGCTTCAGGAAAGAAGCAATTCTGAGTTAGCACCTCGCAATGAAAGCGAGACATAAGGTAAATCAAGACACCCTCGCATTGTTTATCGACGGAGAAAACAGCGTTCGACAATGTAGAAATGTGTAAAATGCTCGGAACAGTCAGAAAAACAGATATAAGCTTCCTCTAGGAAGCGACAAATAGTACACAACATGTAACAGAACGGATAGTGAAAAGTAGAAATAAATGTTCTTTAGTGAAACGATCGGATTAAACAAGATGTAAGGCAAAAGTACATTTTTTTTTTTCTCCGACAATCAGATCTGTACACAAAGAGTCTATCATGGAAACAAAATAAAGTTTCACGAGTAGGACAAAAATCGAGATGAAAACAGATCAATGGTAAAATTCGCTGATGAATTTCCTGTCCTCAGTGAGGAATAATTAAATAAACTGTTCAGTGGAATACACAGCCTGATGAGAACAGAATATAAATTGAGGGTAAACAAAAGAAAGACGAAAGTCATGAATAGCAGCAGATACGGGTTTATCGGTAAACCTAACATCAGAATTGCGAACCACTTCATAGGAGAAGGCATTTAGCTCCCTTAGAAGTAGAAATACTTACGACTGCCGCAGTTTGGATAGTATAAGAAGCTGACTAGCACAGGCAAAGTGGGCATTCACCATTAAAACGCGCCTCGTATTGTCAGGGAACGAGCTTCATTATTTTCACTGTGTTCACTCCTAATGTACGTAAAACAGGTCTACATTAAACTAAATGACGATAAGAGAAAATTGAAATTATCGCTCAGTCGTTAGTAAAGAGTATCAAACGTATATTAATTAATGACCAGTATCTTCCGAATTTGCTAATTTTCCTCATATCCCAAATTCCATTTTACCTTAACTAATTTGCATAGCGGTTAATCATGCATATGAAGTTAATTAATTTGTAAATCACAGATGGTCATTTGCATTTCGATGTAACTAATGTGCATATCGAGATCTGCGACTTTCATATCTCTGAAATTAATTTACGTATCCTAATGCCCCATTAAGATTTAGCAACGCTTTTAAATTTTTAGGTAGACTACTGAACTCTAATAACCGTTTGTCGCATAGTTTGAAATAAGAACATTGTTCCACATAATTAATTACGTTGCTGCTTATACATGTTATAAAACTCCTGCGTTATTACCTGCCGGAGGTAGCGAACTGTGGTCGCACCCCGTCAAGGAAGAAAGTTCTTATTTGTGAAACAATTTGAGTATCACTCGAGAGACATGCTGATTATGAAATATTTCATCTTAAACTGTCAGCGTTGTGCCACTGAAATGAGTTTTTCAACCAGAATCCTGTAACAGCGATGGAGATTTAAATACGGCAATAAACCTTCATAAAAATTAGGAAGTTTACGGATCAAGTAAGGGGCGCGTTCTTAAAGTAATGGGCAATGGTAGGGAACAAACCATTTCCGGAGTGTCTTTTCAATTTTTTTCCATTCATTTAAGGGTCAAATTTCGAACACTTGATTCGTGTCCATAGTTAAGGTCGGTAGTACTATACGGAACGTAATTTACTTTCTTTACTTCTCCCGTGGGTCATGTGTGAAAGAGCTAATAAACACGAGTAATTTTAGTATTGTAAAGAGAAATCTTTTCACAATACCTTCATGGTACAAATTTGTTGTAGCCTATAAACACACGTAGGTCTTCTAAAAAATTTAGCTCGGTTCCCTTTCTTTTACGTCAAGTCATGCAACACTGCTGCAATATTTAACACATAGTTATTGCCCATTAAAACTTTTTATTATGTTCTACGTTTGCACTGAATTACGGAATTTATATTACTTTAGTTATAAGTGACCTTTCTCGACAAATCATATACACACTTGTCAAATTCGCACCCAGGTGGTAATCTCACATTAACCCTTACTTGGTATCAGCTCTAGGAAAATATATTGTATGTCTGAGATTCTTTTTGACCCCAAAGTGGTGATAGCAACTTTATAGGGATAAAATGTAAAATATTGCCACATAAATAAGAATTAATTATTCAGAGACAATGTTGAAATTACTACTCCATAGTTATTTTCTATAATTAAGTTATGTATAAGCTGCAATTCTGTACTGCGTTTTATTTATATTTAATTTTTATTTTTAATTTGATTTTGGTTCCACTGCAAATATATGAGAAGGCCCGGATAGTTCTTAGATATTACTGATACAAAAATGTAGCGTCGGATCCCGTATAACTATTGAAATTACTTAGACGAATCCAACAGTTAATCGTTATAGGCTATATACACACACTTAAAACTACTTCGCCATTTTCAATACGTAAGGACCTAAGTGTCTTAGTGCAGGCCAAATCTCTGTCCTTTTGCACGTAACATAAATCGCCTGAATATACCTTAAGTACAATGAAAATGTCAGTTTCATATAGATCATGAATGAAAGAAATAATATCGCTGATCTCCAGCGTCGTCTATAAAAAGAACGGGATAATAATTACGATAAACTGAAGTGGCCGCTTAATGGTGGCCGATTGTCGCTGTCCAGCGATATTCAGTTTGCTGCCGGCGTGACGTCTACTATTCTCTTAAAATGATGGGACAAGCAAACGGGATATGTGATGCAGGTTACAGTTAAAATTAACAATACCCATACATTAGTCATATATTGGAGCTCACTGCTCAAATAATAAAACATGTTACACGCCTTATTATGTTGATTGCGCACAATGGCGTCCTATCCGAACAAGACCAAGCGAGATAGAGTCTGGAGCGCTTTATTCCACGCCGATACCAAAAAGAAGAAAGATAATAATAATACTTATATTGCAGATAATAGTTTTTGTTTATAATCGCATTATTCCTTGACTTCCAGTACAGTTTCTTTTACATATAAGTAAAATCGCTCAGAATCGTGGAAAAATAGTTAAGAATTTATAGTTTGCCTAATCTGGGCCATGGGACGTCATTACTAGCTATGTGTGAAATATGAAAACACGCGAGACGTGCATCAATAAAACATGACAAACTGCAGCGAGGGAGTCTCGACAGGAAATGGAGGAAAACAGGTCCTATGAACATCTGTCCCGAAATGGACAGTGTATGTGCAACAACAACAACAAATAGTCCGAAAACACACAGAGTAGCGTCGCATCCAAGTCACAATGGATGTTGAAAGTGGTTTACGTGCAGTTTCATATATTACATTCCTTGAAACTTGCTTGTGCACATAAGGTGGTACTATGTCATACGTTATCTGTCCACTTCTAGACACAAGACTAGGCGCACTATTTTCCTCAATACCATAAAATTTTTCTTTACATTCACTTACATCCCAATCATCTCCGACCTGTATATCGTCCTCTATCGTATCTACATTAGCATCACTCTCATTGTCATTTCCAAAAATTGATTCATTATCACCATCCCTCTTCTGTAAATGTGCTAAAGCCTGATCGACACTGTAGTCCCTTTCAAAACATAAATCATCATCAATGACGAATAAAATGTAACAGCGCGTCCATAATTCAACAAGATACAATTCATTAGAGTGGAAGTCTCATAACAATTCACATTTGTGTATTTCCTACGAGTTGTTTACAACGATCAACTTATAAATATGTGTTTACAAAGTGGTTGCCAAGTTTTATTTTCGTAATAAATTTGAAATATAACATCGAAAGTAACATAGGGTAAGTCTGGGACAGCTAGACCATATTTTTGAAAGTCATTTTTCCAAGAGTTTGAGGTGTATAGGATTTGGTATATATCTCTATAATCCTGAACGATTTTATGCAAATTTTCAGCTCTTACACTGATAACTCCTGAAGTTATTATTTTTTTGTTTTTTTTTTCTCCGTCTATCTAACCTGGGGTTACTCGGGTTAGATGGACCACCTCCTAGGAATTGATGGACCTCTGCTATAGTTCCAAATCTGTATGTAACAGAAGACATACAAGATCCCAAAGGTATCAGCTTTCTTTATTTTCAATTATAATTCTGTAAACTGCTTGAACAGTGATAAGTATTGAGCTATAGACTATTTGAAAAGAGATAAGCAAATTTGACAGTAAATACCCTTAGAAAATATGTAGTCCAATATATTTTATGTAGTACTGAACATTTTATCATTCTGCAGTCATCTTCTTTCGTGAATCTCGCTTCCCACAGTAATCGTATTTATTTTCGAATCTTATGCAGCCTTCATGTGTCCAGCGAGCGCATGACATGCACTTAATCGAATTGTCATCTCGTATTGTTTTAGCGTAGTTCTCTTTGCACCATACATAGTAATTTTCATCCTAATCATTTTATACATATTATCGTTATAAATTGTATTGATATGAATACCTCCAGTTTCTGAGGATGACGTAGGTTCTTTCTTCTTTTACGTTCTCTTCCTTTTGTTAATCTTTGTTTGCCCCTTATTCTCACTTTCTCCCTCTAATTTCTTTTTCTGCCTCCATTTTTTTTATTTTCCTCAACGTCTTTCTTCTTTACCTCCCTGTCATTCTTCTTTTCTTCCATTTCTTCCCACTTTTCTTCTTTTATCTTAATCTTTTTGCTTCTTTTTCAGGGCAGTTGTGTTTTCTGAAGAGCTTACAACTGTTGATATAATTTGAAACTTTCTTTTCAGAGTCCGAACTTTATTGACACAAGCAGTGGATGTATTTTCTCCAATAACTTGGAGAGTATTATATTCTTAGGTATATCCTCGTATTGTTGAGACGACCCAAGCACAGGAACACCTTGGAAGATCTTCATAGCTTCTGAAGTACCAGCACATCTGTCGATTCTTGAGCTACTAAGACCAGTGACAGGGACATTTCTTGAACTATTAGGAACAGTAACAGTAACATCATTTCTTGAACTGCTAGAATCAACTACAGCGACACCGTTCATATAATTTCAGGAAGCGAGAGATGGGTCTCGAGTCCTGGAGTCTGTGGATTCTGACAGAAAAGCAAATTTTAGTATTGCATCGGGTTCTAAAACCACTTCTTCCGTTATCTACATAGCTGTCTTCCCCCAACCTTCGCTAAGAATCATACCAAACTGCGGCCAGGTAATCTTCCTTGACAGACTATTGGTCATTTAATTGTAGCACGTAGATGGTAGTTCATTTTTAAAAACTTAAAGAGAGCTGAAGCCAATGTCTGGTGTGAGCAGGAATGCTCGTCAAAATTATTTATATAGTTCCTGTGAACTACAGCAATTCCAAAAGGAGGAATACCTTTATTGCTGGTCTTCTTCGAGTAAAATGAGTTTTCATCGGATCAACATATATGTCAGTATTTACATAGCCAGACGTTTGAGGCAATTTTACTTCAGCGCCAGGTGGCAAACCGTCGCTAAACTCCTGCTTTAGATTCTTCCCTTTCATTATGCAAAAAGCTGGGAAGAACGTACCCTCTCTATTCACACATGTCAACACTGAGATAGTTTCATCCTTTTCTCCCAAAATAACCGAAGTCATATTACTAGAACTTTTTAAGGGAACTTCTCTTACAGGTTTGTTGTGCAGTTGTAAACCTGTTTGATCCATGCTGAAAATGTTTCCAGGTTTATCTATAGAACAACTTTCCTCCAAAACATTTTATACAGACCCTGCCATTTCGAAGTAGAATGCCTTACACACTACCGAATGGAAAGTTCAAGAAAAGAAGAAATTCAGTTGTAGCTTGCTTGTTCCGTATCAAGATTAAAATTATGTTTTAATTGCAAGCTTTCTGCTAAGTAATAAGCCATGGAACGTACTGAATATACAGTTGCAGTAAACCTCGCTTAATTGTAATTTTTAATACCTCCACTGTTGCATGGGGGCTTAATTAATTACAATGCAAATAATTTCAATTTTTAGTAGCTGACTGTCCGATTACGAAGTCTCGTAACCAGTTGGCCCTGACTAGTATTACTCCGCAATCTGACTGCATAGAATAACAACAAAGAATGAAAGAAAACTTCCGTTAACACAATTAATTAATTAAGTCCCCAGCAACTATAAAACCTACGAAACAACAAAACACCAATATAACTGTTCTGTGTGCGGAAGTGCGATTCAACGTACACATCTGACACGGTTCTTCCTCAATAAGACAAGGTGTTTTAAATACCATTTACACTGAATTAATTAAATAAAACTGAAATACTACAATTGCACATAGATACCCGAATTACAGTCTAATACATGAACACAAGCCAGATGCTTTGTTGACTGAACCTGTGACCAAGAGGCATTGTTATTTAGCACATTTGAAATAAAAAATTAAAAGATTTTCTTTACCTTTATATATATTGACGAAAAGTACACTCTGATCATTACAACATCCCCAATCCAACAACATCTGGTGTCTAGCCCATCAAAACAAATGCACACGACATGGCTTCAAATAATACAGCTATCAACATCCTCTCAGCAAAGCACTAACCACCACCACTTCTGAGCCGGCCGAAGTGGCCGTGCGGTTAAAGGCGCTGCAGTCTGGAACCGCAAGACCGCTCCGGTCGCAGGTTCGAATCCTGCCTCGGGCATGGATGTTTGTGATGTCCTTAGGTTAGTTAGGTTTAACTAGTTCTAAGTTCTAGGGGACTAATGACATCAGCAGTTGAGTCCCATAGTGCTCAGAGCCATTTGAACCACCACTTCTGAACAAGCACTCTCCACTACCACATCTCAACAAGTACTGCCAGTGGAGGCGGCTGAACAATACTCTTTGGCGCAATCTCTGCCGCTGTGACTCAGTGTAGCCACCTTTCATATGCCCCTCCTCCACGGGCTAGAATTTGATGGTATTTTTGCCAGCATTGGTGGTGATAATACCACAAAATTCGTCCAAAAAATACAGACAAAAATTAAAAAGTAATATTAATAAGTAAATATCACATAACTAAATAAATTTTGGCTTTGCACTGACCCCTCAATAACCTAATATATAAAATACAGTAAGGAATACAAATGCTTGCATAGATATGATTTTACATAATAGTTTACACAAGTATCATGTGGTTAAACAATTCAATCAATAGCGTCAGCAATGACGAATAGGTGCAGGTAAGAGTCTCATAACATCTCATAAACAGTAAATACACAAAAAATCAGTTTATACAAATATTCACATAAAATTCTTTCAATAGTTCAATAAACAAGTAGAACTCCTCAGAGTAGTTGACAGTTCCAACAGTAGCTCCCAGCAATGATCAACAGGTGCAAATAGCAGTCTCATAGCATTTCATCAGCAGTAATTAAACTGCTCCAACAGTGGCACCCAGAAATGGCGAGCAGGTGCAGACACTAACAAGTGACATCATCTCAGTAGAAGCAGTCCATCAGTGGCACCCAGTAACGTTGAACAGGTGCAGACACCAACAAGTGACATCATTTCAGTAGAAGCAGTTCCACCAGTGGCACCCAGCAATGTTGAGCAGGTGCAGACACCAACAAGTTACATTATTTCAGTAGAAGCAGTTCCATCAGTGGCACCCAGTAATGTTGAACAGGTGCAGACACCAACAAGTGACATCATTTCAGTAGAAGCAGTTCCATCAGTGGCACCCAGTAATGTTGACAGGTGCTGACACCAACAAGTGACATCACCAGTAGTAGCAGTTTCATCAGTGGCACCCAGTAAAGTTAACAGGTGCAGACAGCAACAAGTGACATCATTTCAGTAGAAGCAGTTCCATCAGTGGCACCCAGAAATGGCGAGCAGGTGCAGACACTAACAAGTGACATCATCTCAGTAGAAGCAGTCCATCAGTGGCACCCAGTAATGTTGAACAGGTGCAGACACCAACAAGTGACATCATTTCAGTAGAAGCAGTTCCATCAGTGGCATCCAGCAATGTTGAACAGGTGCAGACAGCAACAAGTGACATCATTTCAGTAGAAGCAGTTCCATCAGTGGCACCCAGCAATGTTGAGCAGGTGCAGACACCAACAAGTGACATTATGTCAGTAGAAGCAGTTCTATCAGTGGCACCCAGCAATGTTGAACAGGTGCAGACACCAACAAGTGACATTATGTCAGTAGAAGCAGTTCTATCAGTGGCACCCAGCAATGTTGAACAGGTGCAGACACCAACAAGTGACATCATTTCAATAGAATCAGTTCCATCAGTGGCACCTACCAATGTTGAGCAGGTGCAAACACCAACAAGTGACATTATTTGAGTAGAAGCAGTTCCATCAGTGACACCCAGCAATGTTGAGCAGGTGCAGACAGCAACAAGTGACATCATTTCAGTAGAAGCAGTTTCATTAGTGGCACCCAGCAATGTTGAACAGGTGCAGACACCAACAAGTTGCATTATGTCAGTAGAAGCAGTTCCATCAGTGGCACCCAGCAATGTTGAATAGGTGCAAGCACGAACAACAGTTTGAAGGCACACACAATTGCTTTTACAAAATTATTATCAATGTTCTTACACTAAACATACAAATTATAATAAACACACAAATGATATCAGATAATTGTCATATTAACTATTACAAATACACAAATATCAGTAAACCTACAATATTTATGGCTGTCAGTGCAAGACACAACAACAAGTAAAATAATATTTAGGAGATAGGTTGGTACCAATTATTTGGGATTACGAAAGGAAAACACACAAAACACACTCACTCATCTTTCATCCACATTAACTACTACTGTGTAATTGAATAGTGTTAACTGTGTAAATGCAATTCTGTCAAAATTTGATGTTCAACATGTGTATCAAGTAGTAATGGCAGCAGTGTATAACAGTCAATAATAGTTAGTCAACGTCATAGTCATCACGTCAAGACCAATGTCTGCCAAGCCAGATCAAAATGTACGGTTGCTGGACAACTGTCAGTGTGCCAAGATATGCAAATACTTCCTCTCTCCAAAAAAAGTATGTACTGGTTATTGATTTAACAAAGTGTGTGTAGACAATCTTCTTACCACTTGAGTGTTCTAGTCTGCCATTTTCATCCTCCTTGTTCCATACAGACAAAAAACAAAGATGCTCCTCACTTACTTCACCTCTTATCCACCAAAACTCCAATAATCATCATCATCACATAATCTTAATACTTTAATTATACCTCTTACGTCGATACATATAAACCTTATCATCAATATCATTTACCTTACCTCATGTCCACCAAAACTCCAATAATCATCAACTTCACATCATCTCAATACCTCAATAATACCTCTTCAATACGTCGATACATCTCTCACGTCGATCTGTTGTAGAATTTTAGAACATGTTTTTTGCTCGAGTATCATGTCGTTTTTGGAAACCCAGAATCTACCATGTAGGAATCAACATCCGGAAACAGCGATCGTGAGAGACCCAACTCGCTTTATTTGTTCATGAGACCCAGAAAATATTAAATACAGGCTCCCAGGTAGATGCCATTTTCCTTGACTTCCGGAAGGCGTTCGATACAGTTCCGCACTGTCGCCTGATAAACAAAGTATGAGCCTACGGAATATCAGACCAGCTGTGTGGCTGGATTGAAGAGTTTTTAGCAAACAGAACACAGTATGTTGTTATCAATGGAGAGACGTCTACAGACGTTAAAGTAACCTCTGGCGTGCCACAGGGGAGTGTTATGGGACCATTGCTTTTCACAATATATATAAATGACCTAGTGGATAGTGTCGGAAGTTCCATGCGGCTTTTCGCGGATGATGCTGTAGTATACAGAGAAGTTGCAGCATTAGAAAATTGTAGCGAAATGCAGGAAGATCTGCAGCGGATAGGCACTTGGTGCAGGGAGTGGAAACTGTCTCTTAACATAGACAAATGTAATGTATTGCGAATACATAGAAAGAAGGATCCTTTATTGTATGATTATATGATAGCGGAACAAACACTGGTAGCAGTTACTTCTGTAAAATATCTGGGAGTATGCGTGCGGAACGATTTGAAGTGGAATGATCATATAAAATTAATTGTTGGTAAGGCGGGTACCAGGTTGAGATTCATTGGGAGAGTGCTTAGAAAATGTAGTCCATCAACAAAGGAGGTGGCTTACAAAACTCTCGTTCGACCTATACTTGAGTATTGCTCATCAGTGTGGGATCCGTACCAGATCGGTTTGATGGAGGAGATAGAGAAGATCCAAAGAAGAGCGGCGCGTTTCGTCCCAGGGTTATTTGGTAACCGTGATAGCGTTACGGAGATGTTTAATAAACTCAAGTGGCAGACTCTGCAAGAGAGGCGCTCTGCATCGCGGTGTAGATTGCTCGCCAGGTTTCGAGAGAGGGCGTTTCTGGATGAGGTATCGAATATATTGCTTCCCCCTACTTATACCTCCCGAGGAGATCACGAATGTAAAATTAGAGAGATTAGAGCGCGCACAGAGGCTTTCAGACAGTCGTTCTTCCCGCGAACCATACGCGACTGGAACAGGAAAGGGAGGTAATGACAGTGGCACCTAAAATGCCCTCCGCCACACACCTTTGGGTGGCTTGCGGAGTATAAATGTGGATGTAGATACATATAAACCTTATCACCAATATAATTTCACTTCCATAACAACTCTTTCCTCTAGTCAGTCTCCTCGAACAAGTACAGACAAAATCCTAGTGCAAACTTAAAGTTATCATCCCATGCAATCCGAAAACACAATGCCCACACACAACCTCTGTGTAGTCCACCTGAGCCAAATCTTCTACTCATTATGAATTATAAAATACATTTTGGTTACCTTGTCCATCATTAAATAAAATAAATGCATACATGACCTCTAACAGCCTTTAGTTTGAATAACTCTCAGTAAGTAAGTACGAGTATGGAGTGTGAATGATCGTTATATTACATAGTGTGTACACCACTTCAAGAATCATGGCAAAACAGAAGCAAACATGTGGAGTATATCTTGTGTCAAGTGTCACTTGCTATTTCAATTGCTCACGAAGAATGGAGTGTAATAACTGTCAATGGTCTAAACCTAGTGTTGGAATGTCAAGTCATTAGCTTCCTTTCTATTAGCACAAATTTATACAGCTTCCATAAAACCTCCAGCTCATGTGACTTCAATGAAGTTTCTTGAACCAATGTCGATCGTAGAATTATAGCAGGTCATTTTCTTATCTTAAAATATAAGGCACTAAGCGTAAGCAAAACATGCAACAGCGAGTAAATATACCAGTAGAGAACAGAATGTCAACAAGTGGATGCAGCACAATCCCTACAACGAGGCTCTGCCAAGCCAACAATCTATAATTAATACCATAGTGTGACCTAAGCTCCATGTTCGTACACCCTATATCAGCATTTCTATATACCAAATTAAAGAGTAGTTATGACAACAAAACAGAAATGTATAAATGTGCAATCCATACGCGAAGCAGCAAATATATATCTTACATAATAAACAGGTCATTAGCATCATATCAGTATAAGCAAATAAATGTTCATATGTAATCTTAATAAGTAAACATGAAGGCGCCAACAGATAAATCACAAAGTATAACTTACATACATAACCATATCAGCACAACTAATCAGGTGACAATTATAATTTAAATAAATAAGCACAGCAGACACATAATTAAAAAATGTGACATCAGTGAAAAAGCAGTGCAGCCACGCGATGCATTATATACATAATTAACAACCCTGTTCATTAATCAATCATTGTCAATATCAGTTAACACGAAGTATGAATCACGTAATCGCGAGCAGCAAATTGCGTCTAAAGTACGTACCTAAGGGGAAATATGTTTCCTGAAAAATAAACTCAATTAATAGTTACCTTTTTAATTTATTAGTTTCTTCTTCGAAATTACATTCTTCCTGAAAATTTCCTCTTAACGTCGGACACACACAGAATTTACCTGAAGTTCTTAAATATTTTATACAACCGTATCCCGAAAAATACTGAACGTTAATAACATAATTTATCTAGTCACTATAGCTTTATACTGAATTTAATCAGAGAAATTAGACTGTGTATTTATTTACGGCTGTCAGTGCATTCGCACTGAGCGCTCGATCAGCTGTAGGTGCGCTTGACTTAGGAAGTAATTGTTTGCGGTCAACGACTGCCTTGTGCGCCGCGCAGACTTGACTGTTGCTTTGAGTATGTGCCGCCGCCGGAACACGGCGTGGTATCCTTGTATTCTCTGCATGTTTACGTATAACTGTTGGCTTCTCAAAAGTATGTCATGTATGTCCTTCCACAAAAATTTTAACGTTCGATATTAGATGTATTCCCTTAGAGCGCCGAGATTTAAGAGTTTCTACTTCGACAGTGTTATCATGAATAATTTTGCGAACTCTATATGGACCGTTATAAAGCAGAAAAAATTTGCGACACAAGCCTTTTCCTTTGTGAGACAAACGGTGAGACTTAATTAACACCTTTTGACCAACTGACAAGGCCGGCCGGCGTGGCCGTGCGGTTAAAGGCGCTTCAGTCTGGAACCGCGTGACCACTACGATCGCAGGTTCGAATCCTGCCTCGGGCATGGATGTGTGTGATGTCCTTAGGTTAGTTAGGTTTAATTAGTTCTTAGTTCTAGGCGACTGATGACCTCAGCAGTTAAGTCGCATAGTGCTCAGAGCCATTTGACCAACTGACAAGGTTTTTAAACGACCAGGACGTTTAGCTGATTTCTCTCTTCTAGCAGCTGCAGATGCAATATTTTGTAGAGCCAGGTTGACAACTTCAGAATGCCGCAGTTTCCGTGTAGGCGGAAAAGGAACGATTTCAGAAATGCGATTTGTCGGTACTTTATTTTTTAATATCAATATAGGTGGTAAAGACGCTGAATCATTAGGGAGTTCATTCAGAATGTTTAGAAAAATATGAAGATACTGATCCCACATTCTGTGATTCTGATGACAATAAAGTCGACACAATTTATTGATTTCCTTCATCCATCTCTCTGAAGCATTAGACTGAGGGTGAAAAAGTGAAATGAAAATTGGTTTATTCTTACGAAGCCGTAGAGTACGAAGCCAAATTTTAGAGCGAAACTGTGATCCATTATCTGATATAACCTTATCAATATGACCCACTTCTTTAAGAAAGTGCTTGATGAAGGCATTAGATACTGACCGAGCTGTTGCTTTGCGTAAGGGTGTAAAACACACGTATTTTGATGTCAATTCCATTGCTACCAAAATGTATGCAAAACCATTAGTAGAACGAACCACTGGACCGAACAAATCGACTGCAGCCATTTCCTTTAATTTCGCTGGAATGATAGAAAAAACGGTGCTCTGTGAGAAATAGTTGGCGGCTTAGCCTTTTGACATAATTTGCATTTGTCAAGAATGGATCGAATACGTTTTTCCATATTACTGAAGTAGCAATTTTCTCGTAATTTATGAAAGCATTTTCTGGGACCAAAGTGTGCATAACTGAAATGTGTATACCAAATCAATTTATTAACCCACTCATCAGGAATACAAACTAACCAAACAGAGTTGTCGACCGATTTTCGTTTAAAAAGAATATCATTGCGAACTAAATAATACTGTCTAATCGCTACGCTTTCCTGTCTCCTCCACTTCTCCTTAATGTCCTTCCAGATTGGATCCTTGTTTTGCACCTTAGCGATGTCCTGGAGCGAAGACGAAATAAAATTCTCAAACGCAACACCTTGAATATACATCAAACAATAATTGTTTTCTTTGCAGTCCTCTTCAGCACCTTGTTTCAAACCCATAGGTGCACGTGATAAAGCATCAGCAATAATATTTGAAGATCCCTGTATGTAAACAATACTAAAGTCAAATTCCTGTAGATACAGCGCCCATCGTGACAATCTTCCATGTGTTAATTTTGTTGACATAAGAAATTCCAGAGCTCGGTGATCGGTGTAAACCTCAGTATGTCTGCCATACAAAAATATGCGAAATTTTGTGAAAGCCCATACAACAGCCAAAGCTTCAAGTTCCGTAATTGAATAATTTTTTTTCTGATTTAGAGAGAACACGACTTCCAAATGCAATAGTTTTCTGTACTACAAAGCCGTCTTCTTCTATCTCTTGAAATAAGTGTGCACCTAGGCCTTTGTATGATGAGTCCGTCGCCAAACAAAAATCTTTAGATAAATCGGGATGTGAAAGAAGTGGAGCAGCAACTAAAGCATCACGAAGTTGTTCAAATTCTGATTGAGCTTCCTCACCCCAACACCAATCAGAATTCTTTCCAGATAGTTCACATAAACGAGGTGTGGCCAAATCGTCCAATCTAACAAAGCGTCTAAGAAAATTACAGACACCAAGGAAACTACGAATATCACGTTTTGTGGTAGGAACAGCATAATTACGAATAGCGTCTAGTTTCTCTGGATCAGGAAGAATACCTTCTGTAGAAATAATATGACCAAGAAATTTCAGCTGAGAACGACCAAATTCAGATTTTTCCAAGTTCACTGTAATGCCAACTCTTGCAAAAATACGTAATAATGAATCCAAAATTTGGTTATGCTCACTCCAAGAACGTTTAGCAATAAGAATATCGTCAACATATGAAGTAATATTGTCACGAATATGAACAGGTAAAATTTCGTTTAAACTACGAATGAATGCTGCTGAAGACACAGTAGGTCCAAACGGTAATTTCCGAAACTGATAACAGTTACCAAAGGCTAAAAAGGCAGTGTATTTTCTACAATCAGGGTGGAGTTCTATTTGCCAAAAACTTGCGCGCATACCAATCGTGGATAAAACTTTAATTCCATGGAAATGTTGAAGAAGTTCATCTAAATTTTGTGGACGGTCAGTTTCAGGAAGGATGATATTATTTATCTGTCTGGAATCCAGAATCAAACGAATTGACCCATCCTATTTAAGAACGACGTGTCATGGGCTGGTATAAGGACTGACTGCTGGCTCAATAATGCCTTGATCTAACATGTATTGAAGTTCACTCTTAACCTTATCTCTGTAAGCCAAAGAAATAGCGTACGTTTTCCCCCGAAATGGTGTGTGTTCTTTTACTTTAAATAAATATTGTAAGCCTTGTATAGTTCCTGTGTGATGACTAAATACTGTAGCATGTGAAGTCAAAATTTGGTGCAGTTCTTCTCTCGCAACGTCATCTGGCACTTCAGCTTTCTTAACCTTTTCATTAATTAATTCTTCGCTGTTAATTATATCATCCATCGCGTCTCTGTATCTATTGTCATTGTCATGAATGAACACATTGTCGTCATAATGCTCAGCGAAAACATCAGAAGTAAGAAACCTTAAACGTTTTGTGTCTGATTCAGATTCAAACTTTTCGGCATTCCAGCAACAGTCAAATTCACACTTCCTTCTTTAAGGTTTAAAATTGCCTTATGTGCGTTAAGAAACTCCATACGTAATATAATTTGTGTACTGAGTAATGAAACAATAATAAAATTAGCAGAAAATTCGTATCCTTGACAAATAAATTTTGAGTTGGTCTGTTGTTTGACTTCCACAATTGTTCCAGAAATAGCGCCTCGAATTGTAGTTTTAGAAACAGGTAACACAGGACAAGCAATAGTTCTTTCACATATACGAAAAACTGATTCACTAATGACATTCAATGGGCTCCCAGAATCTAAAACTGCAGTGAATTTATTCTTACCCACACATACTTCAATAACAGGATGTAAAAATGCGTCTACATTATTTTCCTTTTCGTCTAGCAAAATGTCTCTCATGTCTTCCAGGCGTACGTAGTGTAAAGTCGTAGTGTCATCACTTTCTGAACCGTCTATATTGCTGCCAGAAGCCGAAGCTACAAGTCATTGTCGATTGTTTGCGTCACGTCTTTGATTATTCGCGTCATTTCGCGGATCAATTTCTACTATTTGCACTTGTCTCTGTGAATTTCTGTCACGCGAAGGATGTCAATTAGGTCCCTCCTGTCTGTTACATGTAAATTCTTGGTTGCGTCTGTTATCAAAATTTCTATTTTCCTGGCTATCTGCATGACTACTTCTTGTGTAATTTCGACTGTCACTTCTGAAATTATTGTCATATCTACTAACCTGGTTATTTCTGTAGTAAGAATTCCTATTATTGTATGAATAATTTCTGTCTTGATGATACCGACTACTGTTTCCGTATGATTGATCATTCAGGTAGGAATTTCCGTTATTATAATTGTCTGTGTAATTTCTGTTAGACCGTCTGTTATTGTCATAAGGCTGGTATCTATTGTCCTGTCTGTTTCGTCTGTCATTCTCAAAATTACCCATATAACGTCCGTTCCGATCATTATCCGTTTTCTCTGAAAATCTATTGTAATTACTGTTACTAAAAATATTACAAGAAGTCCCGTCGTCGTTGTCATACTCAAGTTCTTGTAGCAACGTCTTAAAAGTCTCAATATCGTCTTTACATCTTCCGGCTAAAGAAATTTGTCTTATGGATTGTGGCAGCTTAGTTAAACAAATGCGAATTAATTCAGTGGGGCTATAAGGGTTGGACAGGAATTAATTCTTTCGAATGATGTCTTCAAAGTATTCTGATGGCGTGCGGAACTCAGACTGTTTAAAATTGCGCTGCATAATAAGACTATATTTGACTCTGTCATGCGTGTTTTCGGACCAATATGCCGATAGAAATGCATGATAAAAAATAATTTAGATTATTACAATCTCTAATAAGTGCACGCATGCGCGTCGCCGGTTCGTTTTCTAAATATCCACACATAAATTCCAGTTTGTGACGTAGTGGCCAATTTGGTGGAAGTGCGTACATACACTCCTGGAAATGGAAAAAAGAACACATTGACACCGGTGTGTCAGACCCACCATACTTGCTCCGGACACTGTGAGAGGGCTGTACAAGCAATGATCACACGCACAGCACAGCGGACACACCAGGAACCGCGGTGTTGGCCGTCGAATGGCGCTAGCCGCGCAGCATTTGTGCACCGCCGCCGTCAGTGTCAGCCAGTTTGCCGTGGCATACGGAGCTCCATCGCAGTCTTTAACACTGGTAGCATGCCGCGGCAGCGTGGACGTGAACCGTATGTGCAGTTGACGGACTTTGAGCAAGGGCGTATAGTGGGCATGCGGGAGGCCGGGTGGACGTACCGCCGAATTGCTCAACACGTGGGGCGTGAGGTCTCCACAGTACATCGATGTTGTCGCCAGTGGTCGGCGGAAGGTGCACGTGCCCGTCGACCCGGGACCGGACAGCAGCGAAGCACGGATGCACGCCAAGACCGTAGGATCCTACGCAGTGCCGTAGGGGACCGCACCGCCACTTCCCAGCAAATTAGGGACACTGTTGCTCCTGGGGTATCGGCGAGGACCATTCGCAACCGTCTCCATGAAGCTGGGCTACGGTCCCGCACACCGTTAGGCCGTCTTCCGCTCACGCCCCAACATCGTGCAGCCCGCCTCCAGTGGTGTCGCGACAGGCGTGAATGGAGGGACGAATGGAGACGTGTCGTCTTCAGCGATGAGAGTCGCTTCTGCCTTGGTGCCAATGATGGTCGTATGCGTGTTTGGCGCCGTGCAGGTGAGCGCCACAATCAGGACTGCATACGACCGAGGCACACAGGGCCAACACCCGGCATCATGGTGTGGGGAGCGATCTCCTACACTGGCCGTACACCACTGGTGATCGTCGAGGGGACACTGAATAGTGCACGGTACATCCAAACCGTCATCGAACCCATCGTTCTACCATTCCTAGACCGCCAAGGGAACTTGCTGTTCCAACAGGACAATGCACGTCCGCATGTATCCCGTGCCACCCAACGTGCTCTAGAAGGTGTCAGTCAACTACCCTGGCCAGCAAGATCTCCGGATCTGTCCCCCATTGAGCATGTTTGGGACTGGATGAAGCGTCGTCTCACGCGGTCTGCACGTCCAGCACGAACGCTGGTCCAACTGAGGCGCCAGGTGGAAATGGCATGGCAAGCCGTTCCACAGGACTACATCCAGCATCTCTACGATCGTCTCCATGGGAGAATAGCAGCCTGCATTGCTGCGAAAGGGCGATATACACTGTACTAGTGCCGACATTGTGCATGCTCTGTTGCCTGTGTCTATGTGCCTGTGGTTCTGTCAGTGTGATCATGTGATGTATCTGACCCCAGGAATGTGTCAATAAAGTTTCCCCTTCCTGGGACAATGAATTCACGGTGTTCTTATTTCAATTTCCAGGAGTGTAAATTGATCTAGCCATGAACATGGATGTATGTCATTCTTATAATTGCGAAAGATCTTAAATTTCCGAACAGTTAAAAAGTGTTTATAGTCAAAATTTTCGCCTCGTGGCGACAAAGACTTACCACGTCTGTCCCAGTCCCAATGTCGATTATTGTCGAGTTCGCGCGCCTGGCGCTCTCTTGTTGCTTCTCGTAAATGAAATAAATTAACTTTCTTCAAACCTCTCTGCTATCTGTGATTCTAAATTTCTTCTGCTGTCTTTTCCTACGATTTTGCCTTCAATTTGTTTGACTTGCTTTCGTAATGCCTCAAATTCCCTTTTAACGCGTTCATTAAATTTTCCCTGATTTTCAACATGCTTATTTATGTTCTGGTACTCTTCTGTTTCTGCTAATGGCAATGGAGCTGTATCATCTGAATCTCTGTCCCCATTTAAAGTAAGACTTGTCAATTTATCTGCAATCTCCTCAACTCTTTCCGATAAGTCACCTATTTGTTCTTTCTGTTTAGTTACGTCTTCCGTAAGTGTCGCGACTCGGGTTTCAGTATTGACACATTTAGTAGTTAACTGTTCATACTGTTGTGTTAGGTTACTTATTCTGTCATTTGGCACGGATTCCTCGATTCTTTCAAACATGTCTTCCTTATCGTGTGAACGTTGTAAATTTAACTCTGAAAATTTTTATACTATCACGCGATCTCTTTCTTCCTGTCCTCTATCCTGTTCCTTTTGTCTGATTGCTATTGAAATTAATCTATTATTGTGAGCATTCAAAATCGGTTGTACTTCTCTAATTTCTTTCTTTAATTCATCTTTCATGTTTTTAAAACATGTCCCTATTCGTGAGTCTAGCCGTGTATCCATTGTTTCCATCTCCGTTTTAATTGTTCCTATTTGTGAGTCTAACCGTGTTGCCAAAGTTCCCATGTCTGTTTTTAATTCAGATCCTAACTGTGATCCCCGTGAGTATAACCGTGTTACCGTTGTTCCCATATCAGTTTTAATTGTTCCTATTTGTGATCCCAAATTTAATATTGCACTCATTAACTGCTCCATATTAACTGGTTCGAAATTCTTTTCGCCCCTAACGTTTCCCGTAAAACTAACTTCCTTCGACATATCCATAAAGATATCTGTGTTCGATACTATTCCAGAATCTTCTGTCGTTAATCTCGAATTCTGAAAATTTTTTGATTTTGAAAAAATTTGAACTGGTTCCGGACTATTTTCCCGACTTATTAAATTGTTTTCTACTTCAATATTCATCATACTATTCTCATGTGTTGGCGAGTTCGCCATGTTAACAATTTCGTCATTCTCACTATCCATCATTTTTGCCTTTTTCATCGATCGCGTAATCGTTTACAAAACATACAAAACTCTTCACTATACGAAAATTACACACAATGACACTTCATCTCCAACAATACCATTCACACGAAATGTTTCCCAACAAACACGTCCAACGAACAATTAAAACCTTCACAATTGCACAAAATTGTCAGACCTGTATACAAGACATCAAAATTTAAATGCTGCCAAAATACCATTAAGAGAATGACAAGACAACTACAAATGTTCAGTTACCAAATCTACACATGCAATATAGACTACAACTACTAAACTACAAATTACTATAACAATACTACTGTCTGCTATTTTACTATCAGAAGATTTCCAAAGGACGATCCGAAGCAGCGGTCGCCACTTGCATGGGGGCTTAATTAATTACGATGCAAATAATTTCAATTTTTAGTAGCTGACTGTCCGATTACCAAGTCTCGTAATTAATTGAGTCCCCAGCAACTATAAAACCTACGAAACAACAAAACACCAATATAACTGTTCTGTGTGTGGAAGTGTGATTCAACGTACACATCTGGCACGATTCTTCCTCAATAAGACAAGGTATTTTAAATACCATTTACACTGAATTAATTAAATAAAACTGAAATACTACAATTGCACATAGAAACCCGAATTACAGTCTAATACATGAACACAAGCCAGATGCTTTGTTGACTGAACCTGTGACCAAGAGGCATTGTTATTTAGCACATCTGAAATAAAAAAATTAAAGATTTTCTTTACCTTCATATATATTGACGAAAAGTACACTCTGATCATTACATCCCCAATCCAACAACATCTGGTGTCTAGCCCATCAAAACAAATGCACACGACATGGCTTCAAATAATACAGCTATCAACATCCTCTCAGCAAAGCACTAACCACCACCACTTCTGAACAAGCACTCTCCACTACGACATCTCAACAAGTACTGCCAGTGAAGGCGGCTGAATAATACTCTTTGGCCCAATCTCTGGCGCTGTGATTCAGTGTAGCCACCTTTCACTGTTTTTTTTTTCTTTTTCAATTTTTAGCACAGTGTTCCTTCCCATGGAATCTCTGTTAAAACTTTGTGACTTAAGCTGCCTTTTTCAATTGCTTTTCGGTATGCCAAACGGTTTTGCTACAGCATTAACTTCCAATTCTTAATTTTCATCAGCTATGACTGCATTTTTCAGACAGTTTCAGACCATTCTCCTCTTCCAGACATCCCTTTTCTTTTATATAAAGTATGCAATTTTCTGTCACAAAAAAAGAAATAAAATTAAATTAAATTAAATAAGAAATCTACTTACCAGGATACACCTTCATATTTAAAATATTTTTTGTAAGTGTTATTTCACTTATATGGAAAATAAAGCCCTAAGAGGAAACGCTACGTACACTGACTGCATCGCTGCCACAGCAGACCACCCAAACATTCGCCTTATCCATCTTTAAGGGTAGTCCATCCATCCGTGACTAATCCTACTGTATACCTGGGTATTTTCTGACACCATTGCAAAAATTTCAAATTATTACACTATGATAAACACGAATACCGTCCGAACAGGCCTTTAAGGCCCCATGGCACCGACTAGCCTCCATGTCATTCTCAGCACGTAGGTGTCACGGGGTGCGGATTTGGAGGGGTCATGTGGTCAGTACACTGCTCTCCTGACCATTGTAATTTTTGTGACTGGTGAAGCTGCTTCTCAATCAAGTAGTTCCTCAATTGGCCTCACAAGGGCTAAGTGCACTCCGCTTGCCAACAACACTCAGCAGACCCAGACGGTGATCTATCCAAATGGTAGCCACTCCTCAAAGGGCTTGCCTTCGGTGATCTGATGGGAACCGTTGTTACCATTGTGCCAAAGCCGTTGGCATTGTGCTATGATATAACCCTAAATATGTTAATAAGTTATAATGAAAAGTCCATAAAAACACAGCTGGTGGATGAGAAGTCTACCTCCACATTAAAACAATTTCTTTGTAGTTAAACGAACCTTGGGATCTAAAGAGACAACAGTCACCACACGACAGTTAATACTCTTCTTCTGCTCTTGCCCAGCTTTATCCTCTCCCAGACTATGGGTCATTAGGTCCCTATTTTGCTGTGGACCCTTGTATTACTTTCAATTTGTCCGAAAAAAATCAGTCAGGTTTATGCAATGGTCCTGACAATGAAGAGCATAAATTAGAATTATGAATTACGAGTAACAAACTTTATGTTATTGTCTGGTATGTTATATGAACGTCAATAATAGAAAAATCCATGTCCTGACAAATGACTGCATCCCACGACTTGCGGAAAATTCCTTCATACTGAATTTTCATTTCAGTCAAAAATCCTAAGATAAATGTCTGAAATGATGATGATAAATGAGTATGTGACATATGTGATGGACCTATCGATGCGCCCACACCTTTTCTGTGTTATCATCCAACCGTGGCTACAAAGTGCAACTTAATCAGATCTTGTTCCATGGCCACACAGTTCGAAAGAAAGCAATAAAACTCGAAATATTCTCTGTAGGCAACGGTTATTTTCTACACTGGATTGTTTTATAACTGTTCACACAGAACGATAGATGAAGCCGAGGAAAATAAGAAACTGTAAAAAAATAATATATATGTCTACAACGTGTGGTATCAGGATCGTCACATACTGTTATTTTTTCTCGTGGGCAGGGAAAGTTCAGTACAAGAAAAGATCATAATAGCTTTTAAAGTATATTGACTACATAATTAATAATTGTACACACCGAAAATTCGTTCTATAGGCTGAAATATGTTGCTTCATTTATATATAGGTTAACACATCACACAGTTCCCAAGTATACTGTTGCATTCTTGGATGTTTCAGTCGTTGACTACTGAGGAGTTTAACCATGGCAGTGTGCTGTGCATGAATGACCACACTTCAGATAAACAATAGGTTTAAGAACTTCATTCGATAGCTAAGAATATGAGGTGGCTCCAGAAAGAAACCCTGTTAAAGCACGGGCAATGAAACTTTATAATTAAGCGAATGCCGATTAGAATGCAGCAGGATTTAGCGTGACAAAGGGTTACGGTTAAGAGCCGAGTCGGGTGCGGTAGGCCAGCACGGCGACATGCAAGAACGTGAAGGCGGAAGGACACAGAAAAGCCAGGGGTGGCTTGGAAATACGCAGTTTCCACAGGCGGACACCCCTTGGGGATGGAGAAGGTGGACTGGTCCGACCACAGGCTGCCGAATGGTAAAAAAAGTAGTTTGCTTGAAAAAAACATTAAATTAGAGCAGAAAGCTAGAGTAGAATTTGCAGAAGAATGTAAATCAAAAGTGGGTATGCACAGAAAGCAACAGGGAAAGTATAACGTAAAATGTGCCTGTTTTAAGGGAAAAGATGGACGCTGACGTCACAAGCGGTTTAGTGGGAGAGAAGGGCGCGCAGCACACCATTGTTGATGACAAGCTGTTCCACCGGAGAGCAGTACGGATGGCCAGCATTTGCGCTCCTGCAACATTACAAACTAACCTTTGCTTATTGGTTACATCTGACTAAGACCGTGACAAAGTAGGTGAAGTTATTTTGACTGTGAATGGGTGTTTATCTTAGTATGTGACAATTATTGAGGCATAGACGCCATTAGTAAATTGAACAAAGCGTATTGCATGCAATAACACAACAGTCTTTGAACACGGTAAGTTAGCGCCTGTGCTCGCTACTGCTGTGACAGTTCTGTTTTGGGTTTTCTGCCAATGATCATTATGACCAGTTTTGTTATTATCACGTTTATTTTCATGTGGGTATCAAGTGCAATTAAAGACAGTTCCGTGGCATCCGATAATACAAGATCCTGGCCTCGTGCCTTAAAACACCCATGTTGCAGCTGAGTGCCTTATTTAGTAGCACCGAAACACCTCTCCAAAACCTTAGCTCTACCTATTTGCTAAATTAGAATCCACAGAGTGCCGAATAACATACGAGCGACTGAACCGCAGGTAGGGGCAGGTAAGATTACAAGTCGGGAAAGTACAGAGTCTGACTACGCTGCCACCTCACTGGTAAGTCATAAAGAGGACCTGCCACGCACCCCTGTAAATTTTCCACGCCATACCAGATAGTCCAAGGGGTCCAGAATGTTAGGGTTCGTCATTCCGCAGAGAGGATGTTGCAAAGTGGTACATCGGCCTAGGGAATGTTACAGAGTTTTCTTAAATAGAAATCTGAAGCTACTAACGCCCTACATTTACTAGTAGGCATTGCCCCCATTTGCAATGTTTAATTCATTCAAGTTCTTACGAGGAATGGTGTGAACTATCAAACGTAAGATTTCGAATAAAAATCGCAGTAACTGACTAGCGTACATTTATGACTCACTCGTCCTTGTGTCAGTGTCCGCTATAAACTCAATACTCGTTAACCAGTTGCAGGGGGGTTTAATGAAGAACAGAGTAAAACATCCGAGTGTGTATGTGCGATGGAGCAAAGAGTCCTTCAAGACTAGTAGAAGAGGAGGAGGAGAGATATGTGGAAGAAAATATCACCCAAGAAGAGAGTGAAATGGAGCACAGTGCTGTTTGTGCTCAAAATCGTTGGTAAAGGTTGGTAAAGTACAGTTAGGTTACCACAGAATTAGTTATAACGTAGACATAAACATCATGTTTTCGAGACTCGCAAATGGAATTACAGTGTTGGATAACTGTGTTGAAAGGATAAAGCTCAAAATCATATGCGTAATCTACACTACTAGCAAAATAAATAAGCAGAAACTGAGATTGCTATTTCGTCACCACACTGACTTACGTATTTCACGTTTCTTCAGTATTTAGTTTAAGGGACGAAAATAAGTCCCCTCGTGAAAAGCAGATCGTTAAGGCGTCGTGTGATCTTTGTTTGCATCTCTAAGAATTTTCGGCCAGTATTCAACACAGTTTTCGATGGAATAGATTGTTTTTCGCAATTTCTAACAGCTGTTTCCTAGGAAGACCCGAAAATTAAGGATTAAGATTTTTTAGCGTAAAGTGATAATTTTTTCCTGCGAGCGTACCAGCATAACTACTAGCCCAGCCGTTTTTCTGCTCAATGTGAACATTTGAGTAGCCTTCTGTAAATTCAGATTCCACTGCAAAAGACGCGGCCACATGCGCCAAGACGTGTGGCACGAACCACCGATTTATATAAATATACCAGTTGTGTAGGTACAAAAAGGACCACCACAACTGGAGCCCAAAGTGTGCAGCTCGATCCACTTACATAAATATATCCAAGCAGATGTGCAAACAGATATATAGCAGTATTTAGTTTTTGGTTAAACGCAAATAATCTGTTTTATCATTAATGTTGTACATGTATATGATTAAATGTCGATCACTCGAAAAAGTCGTTGAATATCACAGGAAAGTAAACAGTTCGAAGACCCCTTGCGGGGTTATTTTCGACCCGATTTTTTCCCATACGCCCATAACCAGAATTAGGGAGTATAATTCTTTTGTTATCGGGGTACAGGTAATTACGAACTGTTCGCCTTCGTTTGCAGATGCAGGGTAAGGAGTAAGTTAAACACAAGCCCTGACAACATAACTGTAAAGCTGAAAACACATTGTAAACAAACACTGTAGGTGTTACTTAAAGCGCAGTGAAAAGCGTGACTGAAGGCTTTAAAAATCATGTGGAGTGATCGCGTCTGGTAGAGAGCGAGACACAACATTGGAAATATTTGGGTATACCCTCACTACGGTGCCCATGTCGCGGTGCGCCACATAAAGCGAGAAAAATGATATTGAATAACTTCGCAACTATAACAAAACTGACGTCGTAACGAAAGAAATATTATCGCAGAAAAGTAACAAGGACTGTAATCAGTTAATATGGTCTGTGAATGTAATAGCACTCTCTGTTTCTTTTGCAAAAGGATCGTGCTCTCTTCCCTTTCGTTTCTTCGCAGTGTAAGAAGCCATTTTGTGACGAGGCAAGAGACGTGTAAGTTTCATGTTATATTTAGCCAAGTATTACTTAAAAGTGTTGTTAAATTTTATATGTACTAATTCTTATATTTATAAAGCAGCAATTAATGTCTTTATGCAACTTTTATGCAGGAACATTGGGGCAGAGGTCAGCACCATTGCTCTAAATGATAGTGGCCCAGAGTCGTAATAAATATCTTCATATTTTCTAATTTTGACAAATAAAAATAAATATAAGTGTAGCAGATTTCTCTTGATAAGCGGTTCTTCGATTGAAGCAGTGAAAGTGGTTAGCACATCCAGTATGGATCATATTCGTGTATAGGTCAGTAAATTCTTTGACCCCCACTTAACGAAATTGCGAGAATGTTCTAAGCACTTCGTTTTCATAGAAGTATTAAAAATTTATATTGCCATATACCTAATATTTAGTGAATTGTTGGTGTCTTTTGCTATAAACATCGTGTCGGGAAAACTAACAGTGAGAAGTACTACAACTGAGTCACTGACGTAAATAATTTTTCACTTGTGAAGCAGCCAGAATAACTCTAACTCCCTTTTTTCATACTATATAAATACCAGTACATAAAAGAACCACCACAATGGCCCCCAAAACGAGGAGCACGAACCACCGATTTATATAGGTAAACCAGTTGTGGAGGTAGACAAAGCACTACTGCAACTGGAGCCAAAATGTGCAGCTCGAGCCACTTAATAAATACAGTATATCCAAATAGATGTACAAACTGATATATATATCTGTATTTAGTTTTTGGTTAAACTCAGAATCTCAAACTAAAATTTAGCTGTAAACGTATATTTTGTGTATGCAGAAATTCCAGGTGGTACATAATTTATAAGCCAAAAACAACAAAAGATAAGACTGCACATACAGATGCTGTTGGCTGGTGGACAACGAGACATAAATGGACAGGGAGCCAGGCACTCTGCACAGTGAAAAATTTCAAATTATCCACTTATTTTAATTAATTTACATTTGCTAATTTTTGCAGTGAAGTCAAAACCGTTCATTTACTAGAAACAGTGAGTGATAGTGTTCAATTTGAGTGACTGACATAGATAGTTTAGTGCAGTGCATATTTCATACGAATTTTCTTGCCAGATTCAGTGTAAAGTAATTTAAAGTAAAGTGTATACAAAGATAACTTCAGAGCATAGATCACAAGATAATTTGGCAGTCATTTTGATAATTAACAATTCACTATAGGTAAAACTTTCACTGCAGCTCCAGAAAGTTCTGTATAGGTTTACTAACTCAATTCATATACAGGGTGAAGTTTTGAGTCAATTTGAAAGAATTTTACTTTACGATAGTCTTGCCTAACTAAAAGAAAGCGAATGTAAATAAAAACTTCTAATTTTTGTGTGTTTGTAGTGTATTATGAGACAATGTCACTTAAGGTGCGTGTTAAATTTCTTATGTTTTTGTGTGTGTCTTGTGTATATTGTCATATCCATGGGTAGTCCGCGTTGAGAGAAACGTACCAAGAGTGAGGCTCTGTCTGATACGGAGGTGGACGATAATGTCCACGTGCTCCAGATAACTGACCCACCGGAGAATACCCGTTGGCAAATTCCTCAAAAGAAACCAGAACAGGGACCTGTGGTGTCACCGCCAGACACCACACTTGCTAGGTGGTAGCTTTTAAATCGGTCGCGGTCCGGTAGTATACGTCGTACCCGCGTGTCGCCACTGTCAGTGATCGCAGACCGAGCGCCACCACACGGCAGGTCTAGAGAGACGTCCTGGCACTCGCCCCAGTTGTACAGCCGATGTTGCTAGCCATGGTTCACTGACAATCACGCTCTCATTTGCCGAGACGATAGTTAGCATAGCCTTCAGCTAAGTCATTTGCTACGACCTAGCAAGGCGCCATCACCAAGTATATTGAAATGGAGATTATATCTGTACAAGAGCGATGTTATACAATTATGGATTAAAGTTAAGTATTGCAGAAGCTACGTACTTTTCTTTATAGCATTCATTACGTATCCTGTTTCAGACCTCACGCCAGCCTGCGTGAGTTTAAGCGCGTGCCTTTCGGCTTCCTCTCTTTGTGTCTAGGCTGTCTTGTCTAGACACAACAGGACCAACATCTAACGATTTTACTGAAAGTACTGAACAAGCTCAAGTGAGCACACATGTTCATTAATTTGGCCAGAAACGAAGACTGTAGTTGACGGTGCATCAGTAGCAGCAGATCCCTGTCCTGATTTTCTTGCATTGTTGTTAGCACAATTTGATATCCGGGAGACAGCACGAACAGGCACTTTTACGTCAAGTAAGAGACGTGTTAAAAACAGAACGTAACGAACATGAGGAAAGGGAAAGGGTACAAGACAAAGCTCTTGAAGGAAGAGAGAAGGCTGGAGCCCTGGCTAGGGAGAAAAGAGGGAAAGAGCGTGATGACCTTATGGTTCAGAAATTAAACAGCCTCTTAGAAGAACGAGATAAGGCTACTATTTCACATCTATCTCAAGAAATTAATCTGATAAAACAACAAGTTTCTGAACTTGTAGAACACAACAAGGATGTTCTGGAAAAAATCAGTGCATTTGATGATGGACTAATAAGCCAGATAAAGCCCATGCCGTGCTGGAAGGTGAACTAAAGATTATCAGTCGGATGGTTGATGACCTCACACTGAACTTGGACCGACGCATTCACAAGCCTGTCTCTGAGGCGGCGGGCCGGTTACAAATCGACCCGCCCATCTGCCCATGCTGTGCTCGAAGGTCAACTACAGGTTATCAGCAAGACGATTGACAACCTCACACAAAACTTGGACCAACACATTAACGAGCGTTAGAAACCGACCCTCCCAATCACAGATCGTGACGAGAAATTTGGCTGCGAGGGTTAGCCAAGACAGACTCCACCGACTTTTACGGGCATCGTTGGTGCCGCGGATTCAGGCGTATTAGCAACTTGAGGAATCGTTGATAAAGCATGGATAGAGTCAGACATACAATAACGAGGAAAAGGATGTGCATCCTGTCACCTTTATAAATGTTTTAAAAACATTTTGCCGGTCTCACATAAAAGAACACAATTCCTTCCCCGTCCTTCGATAACCCGATCTGGTACTATTAAACGAAATTATTTATTATAATGTTGTTCTGCCAAGAACCGACGGAAGATTCTGTTAACACGATCTTGTACTCTTTCCCTTGTTAACTCGTCGTCGATGGTACTTTAAATTCTATTCTTCCTTTCTTTGCTTCCTTTCCCTGATTTCAGAGCCCTATCGGATTTTTTCCTCTATAATTATTCACATTATTAAAGGATTTATTTCGGAAGCATCGTATCCTCTTGCGTTCACAAACATACCCACTGATCGTATTTCACAATCTATCGAATTTATTATTACCCATTCACGAAGGCGGACAATGCTCAGTTAAAAGCAATGTTGTTGTTGTTGTTGTTGTGGTCTTCAGTCCTGAGACTGGTTTGATGCAGCTCTCCATACTACTCTATTCTGTGCAAGATTCTTCATCTCCCAGTACCTACTGCAACCTACGTCCTTCTGAATCTGCTTGGGGTATTTATCTCTTGGTCTCCCTCTACGATTTTTACCCTCTACGCTGCCCTCCAATACTAAATTGGTGATCCCTCGATTCCTCAGAACATGTCCTACCAACCGATCCCTTCTTCTAGTCAAGTTGTGCCACAAACTTCTCTTCTCCCCAATTCCATTCAATACCTCCTCATTAGTTATGTGATCTACCCATCTAATCTTCAGCATTCTTCTGTAGCACCACGTTTCGAAAGCTTCTATTCTCTTCTTGTCTAAACTATTTATCGTCCATACATGGCTACACTCCATACAAATTCTTTCAGAAACGACTTCCTGACACTTAAATCTATACTCGATGTTAACAAATTTGTATTCTTCAGAAACGCTTTCCTTCCCATTGCCAGTCTACATGTTATATCCTCTCTACTTCGACCGTCATCAGTTATTTTGCTCCCCAAATAGCAAAATTCCTTTGCTACTTTAAGTGTCTCATTTCCTAATCTAATTCCCTCAGCATCACCCGACTTAATTCGACACATTCCATTATATTGGTTTTGCTTTTGTTGATGTTCATCTTATATCCTCCTTTCAAGACACTATCCATTCCATTCAATTGCTCTTCCAAGTCCTTTCCTGTCTCTGACTGAATTACAATGTCATCGGCGAACCTCAAAGTTTTTATTTCTTCTCCTTGGATTTTAGCACCTACTCCGAATTTTTCTTTTGTTTCCTTCACTCCTTGCTCAATATACAGATCAAATAACACCTGGGAGAGTCTACAACCCTGTCTCACTCCCTTCCCAACCACTGCTTCCCTTTCATGCCCCTCAACTCTTATAACTGTCATTTGGTTTCTATACAAATTGTAAATAGCCTTTCGCTCCCTGTAGTTTACCCCTGCCACCTTCAGAATTTGAAAGGGAGTATTCCAGGCAACATTGAAAAAGCTTTCTCTAAGTCGACAAATGCTAGAAACGTAGGTTTGCCTTTCCTTAATCTAGCTTCTAAGATAAGTCGTAGAGTCAGTATTGCCTTACGTGTTCCAATATTTGTACGGAATCCAAACTGATCTTCCCCGAGGTCAACTTCTACTAGTTTTTCCATTCGTCTGTAAAGAATTCGCGTTAGTATTTTGCAGCCATGACTTATTAAACTGACAGTTCGGTAATTTTCACATCTTTCAACACCTGCTGTCTTTGGGATTGGAATTATTATATTATTTTTGAAGTCTGAGGGTATTTCGCCTGTCTCATACATCTTGCTCACCAGATAGTAGAGTTTTGTCAGGACTGGCTCTCCCAAGGCCGTCAGTAGTTCTAATGGAATGTTGTCTACTCCCGGGGCCTTGTTTCGACTCAGGTCTTTCAGTGCTCTGTCAAACTCTTCAAGCAGTATCACAACTCCCATTTCATCTTCATCTACATCCTCTTCCATTTCCATAATATTGTCCTCAAGTACATTGCCCTTGTATAGACCCTCTATATACTCCTTCCACCTTTCTGATTTCCCTTCTTTGCTTAGAACTAGGTTTCCATCTCAGCTCTTGATATTCATACAAGTGGTTCTCTCCAAAGGTCTCTTTAATTTTCCGGTAGGCAGTATCTATCTTACCCCTAGTGAGATAAGCCTCTACATCCTTACATTTATCCTCTAGCCATCCCTGCTTAGCCATTTTGCACTTCCTGTCGATCTCATTTTTGAGACGTTTATATTCCTTTTTGCCTGCTTCATTTCCTGCATTTTTATATTTTCTCCTTTCATCAATTAAATTCAATATTTCTTCTGTTACCCAAGGATTTCTACTAGCCCTCGTCTTTTTACCTACTTGATCCTCTGCTGCCTTCACTACTTCATCTCTCAAAGTTACCCATTCTTCTTCTTCTGTATTTCTTTCCCCCATTCCTTGCGCTCTCCCTGAAACTCTGTACAACCTCTGGCTTAGTCAGTTTATCCACATCCCATCTCCTTAAATTCCCACCTTTTTGCAGTTTCTTCAGTTTTAATCTACAGTTCATAACCAATAGATTGTGGTCAGAGTCCACAACTGCCCTGGAAATGTCTTACAATTTAAAACCTGGTTCCTAAATTTCTGTCTTACCATTATATAATCTGCCTGAAATCTGTCAGTATCTCCAGGCTTCTTCCATGTATACAACCTCCTTTTATGATTCTTGAACCAAGTGTTAGCTATGATTAAGTTGTGCTCTATGCAAAATTCTACCAGGCGGCTTCCTCTTTCATTTCTTACCAACAATCCATACTCACATACTACGTTTCCTTCTCTCCTTTTTCCTACTACCGAATTCCAGTCACTATCAGAATAATGTATTTTATTTCGTCATAGATTTCTTCAATTTCTTCGTCATCTGCAGAGCTAGTTGGCATATAAACTTGTACTACTGTAGTAGGCATGGCCTTCTTGTCTATCTTGGCCACAATAATGCGTTCACTGTGCTGTTTGTAGTAGCTTACTAGCTTACCCGCATTCCTATTTTTTTTATTCCTTATTAAACCTACTCCTGCATTACCCCTATTTGACTTTGTATTTATAACCCTGTATTCGCCTGACCAAAAGTCTTGTTCCTCCTGCCACCGAACTTCATTAACTCCCACTATATCTAACTTTAACCTATCCATTTCTCTTTTAAATTTTCTAACCTACCTGCCCGATTAAGGGATCTGACATTCCACGCTCCGATCCATAGAATGCCAGTTTTCTTTCTCCTGATAACGACGTCCTCTTGAGTAGTCCCCGCCCGGAGATCCGAATGGGGGATTATTTTACCTCCGGAATATTTTACCCAAGAGGACGCCATTATCATTAACCATACAGTAAAGCTGCATGCCTTCAGGAAAAATTACGGCTGTAGATTCCCCTTGCTTTCAACCGTTCGCAGTACCAGCACAGCAAGGCTGTTTTGGTTAGTGTTACAACGCCAGATCAGTCAATCATCCAGACTGTTGCCCCTGCAATTACTGAAAAGGCTGCTGTCCCTCTTCCAGGAACCACACGTTTGTCTGGCCTCTCAACAGATACCCCTCCGTTGTGGTTGCACCTACGGTAGGGCTACCTGTATCGCTGAGGCACGCAAGCCTCCCCACCAACGGCAAGGTCCATGGTTCATTGGGGGGGGGGGGGGTTTAAAAGCAATATGGAGACAAATTTAAAAGCAATATGGAGACAAATTGCCAATTGCCTAACAGTGCAATTCACATTGAAACACATGAGTTGACCTGCCAGTGAGGGCAGTAGGGTAACACGTTACAATCAGAGCTCCATTCAAATGTAAAGTGGGAAACCAGCTGTTCACAGTAGTGTTTACGCTTCGCCTCTAAGTAAGAACAAACAAAGAGAAAAAATCTCGGAACAATGAGGATCTGGACATGGCGGCTTCTCACAGTCACAAAATACATCTCTCTCTTTCCAGGCACCCACTTGCTTTGACCGAGTACAGTTGCTGCCTGTCTGGCGGTTCTTTACGTAACTTACAATGCAACAGTAAGTTTCCTGATTAGAAATCGATTGTTGCAACTGGACTTGCCGTGCGGTTGTTTGCTGTTTTGGTCGGTAACATAGCAAGTGAATAAATACGATATAGAAAATCTGACAGTATAAACCTAACTGTCTCATTTAAACTGTGTGGTTATTAATTTTTTAAAGGGACTGCCTAACACGAGTATGAGGGAGATGTGGTTATGTCGTCCTCCAGTTAACAGTGAACCTAGCTGTTTTATCAAAACACGTTCACATGCGTGCACTCTTTCCTTTGACTACACATACACACTGGATGCTAAACGACAAATGATGTATAGGCACAACAACAGTCAGTAGCTAGTTGGTTTTCGAAACAGCGAGTTGAGCTGGACCGGCATCGAATCGTTATGGCTGGATAACGACTGTTGGTCCGGTTCAGCGGACAACCTGCCTTTAAATCTCAGGCGGTTTTCCATGGTCGCCTAGGATAGTGTTCGGCTGCTCCCCATTCTCCTTCTCTGCCATAGAAAGTGCAGTCAAAATACTATAAAACGTAGGAAATGAAGTGTGTGTGTTTGTGTGTGGGTGTGTGTGAGGGAGAGAGAGAAAGACAGAGAGAAAGGGGGCGGGGTGTTAATGACAAATCGGACGATTTACGTCAGAAAACCACCAGATAAGGAAGGTTTATAAAAAAATATATACAGAGCAAGAGAGGAAGCCAGAGTGCTTTTTCTTTCCTTCGATACATGTGGTTGACTGCACTGACTTAACAAAACGTTCAAACTGCTACATTGATCTGGAGAGAAACTTTGAATTTAGTTGTTGATACTTCACAACACACTGTCCTACGGAGAATACAAGGATATGAATTTCTCACAAGTGATTCTTGCTGGTACGTCTGTCTTGTACGATGTATTACACATTATTCCTGATACGCTTGTGCTCACTCTCTTATGTCTTTGGCAATGTCAGCATTTCTACTTGAGAATAAAATTTTCGTCCCACACTGCGGGACCTTTTAATTTTTGTGTTTTCGAACTTAAGTGCCAACAGCTTCTTAGTAACATAAAACAACGTATACTGAGAAACCTCAGTATACAGGTTTGGAACCGGAATTTAAGATGATTTTAAAGTATCCACATAGTCCCAAGAATATTGAGGCGAAACCTGTTGTAGATAAAATACAATATAATAAATTACAAATCAGAGATTCCGGACATCACAGTGTTATGAATCAATCGATAGTACAACAAATTTTATAAGCATATGTTACTATCTCATACCTAATTGAAAGGGCTTTGTATATCCCAGCATTCTGACGACACAACAAAACTGGACTGCTTGTTGGATGGGCCATCTTCATTTATACAATGTTAAGTACTTTTTCACTGTGCATGAAAGGCACTGCAGGAAATAACAAGTGGTTTATATTTCCTTCTTTTTTTCTAACAAACGCATATAGAGCTACGCTTGATGCCTCCCGGTGTCCACTGTCTATGAGAAGATGTTGAACCGTGGTGAAACACCCGTATCAGGCTAGTTATCAGTTACCCTCGTCTGACATTTTCGAACTGGGGTAGTTGCTGATTACCGAACCACAGTCTGTAACGGCCCAGTTTGTTCATTGCTCGTTGGCCGATTTCTTGTCCATTTCTTGAAATCGGAGGTTAGTAAACAGACAAAAGTTCACACGGCCAGAAACACTGGATTAGGGTACGAATACGTCGTCATTTTCTCCGCATATCAAGCCTTCATGCCCATGTCCCACAGAATGGAGATTCCCTTACCTATTCTTTTATTTTGCAATGATAATCGTATAATTTCAAATATTTGGATATTCATTATACTGTCCCACCTCGGGTTTTCAGTGGATTGTAATACACTTTTAGAGCTTGATACTGTAGCTAGATTTCGCAGTTCCGAATGACAACTAAATCTGACAGCCTCTCCACATTGTCGTATATGTGTTACAAGGAAAATACGCGGTATTTAGTATGCATCTCCTAGACTGACTATTCCAACTGTGTATACGACGGCGTCCTACCTTTAGTTCATCCCACAGACTGAAAGTAAATGTCTGTGACTTCGCAGGCCTGTTGAACGACAGTCACATTTTCGGAAGTTATCGGTTTAATAGTAAGACCACGACTGAAGCCCTTACCGGAACAGCACAGCAAACAAGGAGCGCAGATTGTAGGAGGAAATTTCGTCATTTAGAGAAATGGTTGGTTCCGAAGGAAGAGATTCGTCATGGTCATTCACAGAAATAGACAATGTGGAAAGCTCTCAACAGGCTACGCTCTTTAACCACGAGATGCAAAACCAACGTGCAGAATTGCGGGCTTCCGGTGGAGTTAGTTTTTTTGCAACTGTGGTACGTGCTCGCTGTTACCACCAGCTGCAGCATTATTCATCTCCAGCCACACCCACCATGAAAGACCGGTGAGGGTGACGCCGGAAGTACTGGCAAATTTCTGGTCAACCTAAGTATAAACCGTTGTCAACGATCGATTTCCTTTTGTTTATTATATATTTCCTACTTCTGGCACGATAATAAATAAATATACTAACAACACCAGTTAGCGTCTCAGGAATTTCGTCGTCTCTATACCGTTAATCATATTAGAGTTCCTGCTATGTTTCCTCGTTGTCCATCCGGCTCATTACATATTCCAATTGGCGTGGGAATATTGAGGTACGTGAAGCGCTCAATAACTAATGCAACACTTTTTTTCTGAAGAAGGTTGGTTTCATTAGTGATTCCAATGCACCACCTTATTCCTCACTCTTCTTTCAACAAAACCCTATCTTTAACGCAATGTTCGTTCAATGAGACGGCCTTAGACCACCTTACTAAGAGGGAATGTATGACCGCGTAATATCCTCCACTAGTCGACGACGGAGCAAACATCTTGCTGCATCAGTAGCCTTTCTCGTAACGCGTAAGTATTTCCGCACAGATGGTCCGTTGTTGCTCTTTATTGTCTTCTTTTAGGCAGCGAAGAACCGAGCGGGCATACACCTTTGAGTAGCCCAAATGGTGGACGTGCGTGTCAGCAGTGCCTTCAGTGGCGTCCAGGTGTTTCATTGCGATCCGCCTGTCACATGTTCCAGCACTGCAGGGGCAACAGCTGTGTGCGGTCGGTCGGCGCACCGGAGATCGATTAGATTCGAGCGATCTTGTTCCGATGATGGCAGACGCCACACCTAACGACTCACCCTTATTTGTTTACTGATAGCTCTCTAAAGACATTCTGTAAACGGCTATGAATATCTGCGATGCTCTTGTTTTTCGCCAAAAGAAACTCAGTGACAACTCTCTGCTAGGAACGCACTTACATCCCAAACGCAATTTTTCAAGGCTACGTATGGCGACACCAATTTTCGGAATCCTTATGGATCGAAACGGGATGTGCCAAAACGATATTAGCATTTTTTCAACGGAAACATGCCGACAAGAAATGTGTTACATTACTGACATCTTGGGTTGTCGGGTGTTCTGCCGGATATCAGCGTCGTACTTGCACGATATTTCGGTCACGTAGCTCGAGACCTTCATCAGGTGCGACCTGAGACTGCTCCTCGAGTGGACCTGGTCCAGTATTTATGCCTATGGCCTTCCCCCTCCACCACCGGCTGCAGGCGCTTCCTCTGTGGTCCGCGCCCATTCCCTGTGACCTGCTGGAGCGTTGCTGCTCCGTTTTCCGTCCGCTGCGGTTCTAGGTGTTCCCTCTGCGGTCCGCGCCCACCAAACCCGCTCCTGGGGGTTTCATCTACGGTCTGGGGTACCAGGCGTTCCCCCTGCGGTCCGCGCCCGCTCACCACGACCTGTTGGAGCGTTGCCGCTCCGTTTTTCTTCCGCTGCGGCTCTGGATGTTCCCTCTGCGGTCCGCGCCCACCAGTCCCAGTTCTGGGCGTTCCATCTTCGGTCTGGTGCTCCTGGTAGTCCGTCAGGGGCTCGTTTACCATCTCCATGTCTCTGGTTCTTCTGTTTGTGTAGTGTTGCAGCTGGCCCCGTTGCTCCTTTAACAATTCCAGAGCCGGATCCCAGGCTCTGCTTAGCTGGTACCCTGTGTCACGATTCACAAGATCGTCAGCCATTTTAATCTCAATCGATTCTCTTATAACACTGTCCCAAAATCTGGGTGTTTGTGCTAGAATCTTGGTATCCTCATACTTCATGGTATGATCTAGTTCCAGACAGTGTTCAGCAATGGCTGACTTAGTCACCTGTCTTAATCTAGTGTGCCTCTGATGTTCTTTACACCTGATCTCCACAGTTCTTGTCGTCTGGCCAATGTAGGACATGCCACATTGACAAGGTATATTGTAAATCCCTGGTTTTCGTAACCCCAGGTCGTCTTTGACACTCCCCAGCAGTCCCCCAATCTTGTTGGATGGACAGAAAACACACTTGATATTGTGTTTACGCAGGATCCTACAGATTCTGGCAGAAATAGAGCCAGCATAGGGCAGATATGCCACCTTCTTTGCTTCATCTTGGTCTTCTTCAGGAACCTGTGGTATAGTGGCTGGTCGGAGTGCCCTCTCAATTTGTCTGTCCGTGTATCCATTCTTGGAGAAAACTGTTTTGAGACGCTCTATCTCTATGGGTAGATTCTCTTGGTCTGATAGGGCACGTGCTCTGTGGACCAAAGTCTTCAGAACCCCATTCTTCTGTGCAGGGTGGTGACAACTGCTGGCCTGCAGATATAAATCAGTGTGTGTTGGTTTTCGGTACACACTGTGGCCAACTGATCCATCTGCTTTCCTCTGGACTAGTACATCCAGAAATGGCAGTTGGCCATTCTTCTCCAGTTCCATGGTGAACTTGATATTAGGGTGGCATGAGTTAAGATGTTCAAGAAACTCATTGAGCCTGTCCATCCCATGTGGCCAGATCACAAAGGTGTCATCCACATACCTAAAGAAGCATGTGGGTTTAAATGCGGCTGTCTCCAATGCCCTCTCCTCAAAACTCTCCATAAACATGTTGGCAACCACAGGGGACAGTGGGCTGCCCATAGCTACACCTTCAGTTTGCTCGTAGTATTGGTTTCTGTACAGGAAATACGTGGATGTCAGTGTATGACTGAACAGGTCCAACAGAGCACCATCAAATTTCTCTTTAATCAGTTCTAGTGAGTCCTTCAGTGGGACCCTGGTGAACAGCGATACCACATCAAAACTAACCATGATGTCCGAATCTGTGATGTGCAGTTGCTTGAGGCGTTGCAGGAAATCTCCTGAGTTGCGGATGTGGTGAATACATTTCCCCACATATGGAGCCAGGAGACCTTGCAAGTACTTGGCTGTTGTGTACGTAGGTGCCCCAATATTACTGACAATAGGACGTAGGGGCACGCCCTCCTTGTGTATTTTAGGCAGACCATACAGTCTAGGTGGCACTGGCGCTTTTTCCCGTAATTGCCTGATGATCTTATCAGGCATCACTGTTTCCTTCCATAGAGCACTAGTCTTCTTGGCCACCTTGTCCGTGGGGTCACACTCCAGAATTCTGTATGCAGGGTCCTCCAGAAGTTGGCGTACTTTCTCATCATAATCCACCCGCTGCAAGATGACAGTGGAGTTCCCTTTGTCTGCTGGCAGTACCACAATGCTGTTGTCTTCCCGTAGTTTCTTGAGTGCAAGCCTCTCCTCGGTTGTGATGTTCGATTTCGGCGGCCTGGCCTTGGTGAGGGCCCTGCAGGTCTCTCGGCGGACTTCCTCTGCCACATTAGGTGGAAGTGTGGCTGCAACTTGCTCTACTGCACTGACGAAACCTGAAATGGGTACGTTTCTAGGGGTCGTAGCAAAATTGAGACCCTTGCTGAGTACCTTTAAGGTTGTATCATCAAACTGTATGCCACTCAGATTCGTCACCGTGCGTGTCTCTTCCATCTGCTGTGCTTTCTTGCTCATGCGGTCAAACTTTGCAGATTGGCAAGATGAGGCATTCCTTCTAGCACACTCAGCTAAAGACCAGGAGGCACGGTCTACCCAATCCCAATCTTCTCTTGTTAAGGAGGCTGCCATGTACAGATGAATGTGTAACAGCTCCCTGGCCACAACATCTAACCTGTGGCGCATATCTCGAATCCTCTCTCTCACCAGTGCCATGCTAGCTCTGCGTTTTATCTTGTTCGCCGCTCTGGAGTTGATGTGATGTTTAATTCTGGCAAATACTGGTACCACCTCTCCATCTCGACACCTCAGCAAAAAACTGAGAGAACTCAGCATCCTCCCTTTCTTCTGCCGTAGCTTGTCCAGCTTCTTGATATTCTGATACATCTCCTCCCCGTAGAGACTTTTGATGTAACTCTTCAGGCTTTCCCGGCGATCTAATGACATCTTGGGTTGTCGGGTGTTCTGCCGGATATCAGCGTCGTACTTGCACGATATTTCGGTCACGTAGCTCGAGACCTTCATCAGGTGCGACCTGAGACTGCTCCTCGAGTGGACCTGGTCCAGTATTTATGCCTATGGCCTTCCCCCTCCACCACCGGCTGCAGGCGCTTCCTCTGTGGTCCGCACCCATTCCCTGTGACCTGCTGGAGCGTTGCTGCTCCGTTTTCCGTCCGCTGCGGTTCTAGGTGTTCCCTATGCGGTCCGCGCCCACCAAACCCGCTCCTGGGGGTTTCATCTACGGTCTGGGGTACCAGGCGTTCCCCCTGCGGTCCGCGCCCGCTCACCACGACCTGTTGGAGCGTTGCCGCTCCGTTTTTCTTCCGCCTGGTACCCCAGACCGTAGATGAAACCCCCAGGAGCGGGTTCGGTGGGCGCGGACCGCAGAGGGAACACCTAGAACCGCAGCGGACGGAAAACGGAGCAGCAACGCTCCAGCAGGTCACAGGGAATGGGCGCGGACCACAGAGGAAGCGCCTGCAGCCGGTGGTGGAGGGGGAAGGCCATAGGCATAAATACTGGACCAGGTCCACTCGAGGAGCAGTCTCAGGTCGCACCTGATGAAGGTCTCGAGCTACGTGACCGAAATATCGTGCAAGTACGACGCTGATATCCGGCAGAACACCCGACAACCCAAGATGTCATTAGATCGCCGGGAAAGCCTGAAGTGTTACATTACTTATTGAACGTCCCTCACAAATATAAATACTGATATTCACAAGAAGTGGAAATTGCCACCCTGTGTGGAAGTTGAATTCCTAAACATTACCGAGTGAGGTGGCGCAGTGGTTAGCACACTGGACTCACATGCGGGAGGACGACGGTTCAATCCCGCGTCCGACCATCCTGATTTAGGTTTTCCGTGATTTCCCTAAATCGCTCCAGGCAAATGCCGGGATGGTTCCTTTGAAAGTGCACGGCCGACTTCCTTCGCTGTCCTTTCCTAATCCGATGAGACTGATGACCTCTCTGTTTGGTCTCTTCCCCCAAACAAACCAACCCAACTCCTAAACTTTGTCTTTCGTGCGCTAAATACTCTTGCTCATGACAGATACAGGCCGCATATGCCATCATGAAATTCTCCAATAACATCCGGTGGGCAGGAAGAGAGAGTATAAAACTAATGACCGAGTGTGCTACTGAAACTATGACAATCAGAATGTGTAGGTGTCTCTTTTGTCTTTCAGCGATAACATAGATTTCACCATAATGTGAAAATTTATGAGACATGAAGGAAGAATATTATAGGGATAGAAAAAGCATAGAGACTTTTGTGAAGAATAGTTGAAGATGATGCAATATTATACGCCAAGATGTTCTGATGTACATGGCTAAAGCTGTGAAGCTCTACATAGTTACACTAACTTACTTATAATATCCCCATCTGAATTTTTTTCTTCGCTGAAGAAAATAGTTAACCTCATTAATCTAGCACGAGATATCCAAGGCAGCTGAAATTCACAGGAATTCTCTCCCATTGGAAAGTTTTCCTACTCTGGTATACATACATAGATATCAATATTAACTGGGAGGACCGAAATCGTGTGTAAGTGAGAGCGAAGCGCCGTGAGTTGCCAAGTTGGCAACCTGCCACGCAAACGAGTCTCTCCTTGCAATCCGCCGAGCGCCGCGGCTCTAGAGACTCTTCAAACGGCAAATTTCGGAATAAATTAACGCTCGACCATCTCGAAGACCCAAGCCAAAGATAAGCTGCTTCTGACGCTAACACTTTACCGACAGTAAACGTGGACTGAAGTAATGGTCTCCCCAAGCTGGATCAATGCCACTAGCGGCGAACGGAGGCACCACTCAATTACCTTACAGCTTACTCAGCAAGCGCTGGATACTGGAAAATAAGGCAACTTAATTAAGTTCACTGGTAATACTGCAGACTTTTTTAATTTCCCAAACTGAAGTAACTACTTTTTTACTTTTTTTATAAATTTATTAACGTGGTCTTTTTGAGGTACACAGGTAAACTGCTTTTCATTCTAAACAGTTTCCGGTAATCAGTATTTGAACATACTTTTATACAGCTACGAACCTGATAAACGCTACCAAATTGCTAATTTCATTTAACATCAGAATCTTCTTAAAGTCGTATGAAATTGTGCGGAAACATGTCTAATTTCTTTCCCAGGAGCCATCCCCCATGTGCTCCATGTTCATTCAATGAATGTACGAGCATTTAGTATACATTGTGCGTCTCTATACACTTAAAAACATTTTAATGCAAAACCAGCCTACAAAGTAACTACAGTATATATTAATCTTTACTCTATAATATACAGTATTTGGCTGTAGATTTAAGTTTTCTTAGTTTCTCAGTTCAACTTCAACTGAGCAAAACATATAGCACCCAGAACGTGATAATTTTGCGAGCAATTTTTAACGGTTTGATACGAGGCTCATTAAATTCAAATAACATTGATTTATCTGTGTGAATCCGATACACACTTCCAGTTCCCCGTTCAGTGTAGACGACAAATGATAGAAACGAATGTTGGCACATACTGAGGTAACAAAAGTAATGGGATACTTCCTAATATCGTGTCCGATCTCCTCTCCCTGGCGTACTGCAGGATTTCGGCGTGGTATGGACTGAACGGTCGTTAGAAGTCCGTAGAAGGAGTATTGAGCCATGCTGTCTCCACAGACGTCCACAATTGCGGAAGTAATGCTGGTGCAGGATTTTGTGTACGAAGTGACCTCTCGGTTATGTCCCATAAGTGTTCGATGGGATTCGCTTGAACTGTGTTGGATGCTCTTCAAACCAACTAGGAAACGTTGGGGCCGAGTGACGTGGCGCGTTGACATTCTTAAAAGTGAATTCCATGAATAGCTCCAAATGGTCTCCAAGTAGCCGAACATAACCATTTCCAGTCAATGATCGGTTCAATCGGACCAGAGGATACAGTCCGTTCCATGTAAACACAGCTCACACCGATCTGGAGCCACCACCAACTTGTACAGTGCTTTGTTGGGTCTATGGCTTCGTGACGTCTGCGCCACACTTGAACGCTGCTGTCACCTATTATCAACTGAAATCGGGGCACATCTGACTAGGGCACGGTATTCCAGTCGTCTGGGGACCAACCAATACGGCCATGTGTCCTGAAGAGGCGCTGCAAGCGATATCGTTCTGTTAGCAAAGGCACTCGCGTCGGTTGTCTACTGCCACAGCTCGTTAACGCCAAATTTCGCCGCGCTGTCGTAACGGATACGTTAGTCGTACGTCCAACATTGATTTCTGCTATTATTTCACGCTTTTCTATTAACACTGAGCACTATAAGCGAACCTCGCTATAGAGATGGGGCCCCTCCAAGCCCGCACCAACGTGGTGACCAAACCAAAAGTTCTACTGTCACCTCCGTCAACAAGTTAGTTATCTAATAGGTGGATCACTGGATGCTGAGCTGTGATGTTATCCGTGTGTCTGGGTAAGACTACTCATTGACACGGTCCATCAGGTGATAGATAGTGGACGAAACGCGAATGAGGGTAGCAATAGGAAGAGCAGAGGGAAAAAAGTGCCAAGGCTCGTGCCGAGGAAAAAAAAAAACTTCTGCGACAGTGGGATGGGTAGTAAGAGCAGAAGTAGCTTACTAGCTGCCATAGTTCGTGCAAGGTTGGGTTTGGTAGTGTGGGTATCATGCATCATTACCGTGGCAGGCGACGGCGATGTATCCCGGTTGGCTGCAGCCGCTGCATCCCTGGAACAATGAGGATCATCACATATTAGTGGGAGATCGGCCGTAGATCGTCTCGCTGTGTGGAGGGGAGGGGGGGGTGTATAGCTTGTCTGCATGGAGTGTACTCTACGGCTTCCCTGCGTGGTGCCAGTTATTCGGCAAGTGTGTTCCAACTGGGTATCCAGTAATGGTGGCCGATTAACAGGGACCCACCTGTACCGTTGTGTTTGCGTATACTCGGCCATAGCTATTACGTCCTTGCAAGTATGTCCTTTGGTCTGCTATGTTTCCATCTATGGTTGTGGTCGTAGTTCCCCAGATTCAGAATGAACGGGTTCTGCGAATGTCTGGAGTTTCTGTATAGTCTTGTGGTGAGTTTGTGAATTTTGTGAATTACCAGCGTGAGAGACTTAAGTCGGTATTCCCGGTGAAGATCCGCGATGCGTGTGTATCGTGGAGCACGGCTTATGATTTTGATTACTTTGTTTTGTATGATCTGCAGACGACGCAGGCAGCGTATTTCGAGACAGGGGCTGCGTACGTCATCAGGGGTCGAATAAGTGTCATGTACATTGACCTCGACACTCGTCTGTTCAGTGTGCTACGCCTGTTGAGCATAGGGTAGAGCTGTTTGAGCCTCGCGCTTCCACTGTTGGTCATGTGTTGTATGTGGTCCCCACCAGAGTAATTTCCGATCCAGCCATACACCAAGGTATCTGACTTTCTCGCGGAAACGTATTGGGCGTGCATGTAGAGTTATTGGTGTGCAGTATCGGTGTTTGCGCAGTTGCTTCAGTCTTCTAGTGGACAGAAAGGCTTCGCACTGGTCGACGTTTACTCTAACACACCATTTCTCTAACCAAGGCTCAGCCACTGAGTGCGGTCTGTAATCGTGACGTAATGTTTGATGGTTTCCAATCTTCCGCGAGGATGGCTGTGTCATCCGCGTAAATTGCCATCGTTGTGTTGTGTGCTGTTGGGAGATCGTTTCTGTAGAGGTTAAACGGTAGGGGCCCTACGATGCTTCCCTGGAGTACTCCCGCGTGTATACCGTGTCGTGTTGATTGTTTTCCCTGCACGTCAGAGTTGAAACTCCTGTCTGTGAGGTATGAGTGTATGAGACGCACCAGCCCGTCGGGGAGCCCCGCGCCGCTGAGTTTGCGACTGAGCTGCTCTCAGTCGTTAATTGAAGGCTACCTGCCACTGTGCTGTGCATGGTAAGGCGTAACTGCTGAAATTTGGTATTCTCAGCACACTCCTTACATTGTGGCTCCCGGAATAGTAGATTACCAAACGATTTCTGAAATCGAATATCATTCCGCGTTCATAATCTATCAATATCCGTCTTGCGGTCGGAATCATGTCGGAAACCTTTTCACATGAATCACATGAGTACAATTCAAAGCTCCGCCAATGCACTAGTTTTTTATACCTTGTGTACGCGATACTACCGCCATCTATAATCGTGTGTCTCGCTGTCCAATGACCTTTATTTATCACCTCACTGTAGATGCATACTTTTTTCATGGTGCGATAGTAAACTTTTTCAACGACAACCTTATCAGATAGCTACGTCATATTTCATATGAGATGATTCTCATACCAGCATCAAACTGATAACATTGTATGTCATAATGGCTGCACAATTGCTGATGTCACTGAGTGTCAAACTATTGCTTAAGGCAGTTACATGCAAAGCATAATTTTATATAATACTACATTAATTAATATAACAATTTTAAAATATTGTTTACCTGCTGAATATGTACCATAGGATAATATTAATGCCAGACACAACCTCTGCACACGTTAGGGAAGTGACAAAAAAACACTAAAATTTATTTCCACTATTTTCAAATTTTAGAATAAAAGATGTTTTCATTTTTGAATGTTATAGTTATTGTGTTGTTCTTTCAAAGCCAGATCATTGATATGATTGCAAAGAGTGACGTTTCATCGAATTACTCGCAGTCTGCAAATCATCATCATCTCAGCCTTTTTCACGTCAGCGTTGCTTTGCTCGATGCTTCTCTTCCATAAACATGTATCCAGTGCTTCTTCTCTGGGCTACCCTTTCTCCCCTAGGTCCCTGCTACCTTGTCTTTCCATCTCAGTTTCGGTCTTCCTCTTCCCCTTGGTCCTTCGATTTCTAGGTCTCTCCACGTAGTACTCCCCTCTTCTCTGCACATGCCCATATCATCTTAGCCTACTTTCTTGGATCCTCTTCCCTATGGGCCCCACTTTCACTGTTCCCCTGATGTACTCATTCCTTAGTCTATCTTTTCGTGTTACCCCACTCATCCACCTTAACATTCTCATTTCTACCACTTCCACCTTTTCTCTTGGGCTTTTGTAATTCGCCAAGTTTCTGCGCTTCACAGCATCGCACGCCTAACCACAGACTTGCAAAGCTGCAGCTAATCTTCTTATCACGTAGTACTCCGCTCAGTTTTCTCCAGTTCATCCATCCACTATTTATTCTGTGCTGTATATCGGCCTCCACTCATCCATCACTTTGCATCTAAGAGCCTAAATATTTAAATTTCTTGACTAGCGTCAGTTGCTCTCCTTGCAGGTTAACATATAGATCTTTGGCACCCTGTGTACACATATACTCTGCTTTCACCTGCTAATTCTCATTCCCCTTTCCTCTACAGCTTTTTTCCACTGTTAAAGCTTGTCGTGAAGTGCCTCCTAGGTGCGCTCACAGATTGCATCATCGGGAAACATCATGCTCCAAGGTGCCTCCTTCTTCACTGACTAGTACATCAATGACGTGGTCAAAGAGATATGTGCTGAGAGCAGATCCCTGATGTAGTCCAACTCTCACTGGAAATGCCTTTGTTGCACCTGCACTGCTCCTGACTTGTGTGATTGTATTTCATAAAGGTCTTCTACCAACCTGATATATTTTTCTGGCGAGCATTTACTTTTCAGACATCTTCATATCTCTGGCCTTGGCACTCTGTCATATGCCTTCTCAAGACCGATAAAGGCTGTATGCAGTTCAGCTTGTACTTCTCTGTTCCTTTCCATCAGTTGCCTAAGTGCAAATACCGCGTTCTGCAAATCACACTATTTAAAATTGTAATCTATTTATTAATGTGTAAATGTTTTGGCAATCAGTAATAGAACACTGAAATCATATTTTTTACTAAACGTTCCCTACTGCTACACTTGCGCATCTGTAGTTTCGTTGTGACGAGTGACGGTAAGCAAGGCACTGTACACGCAGTAGCTTCAGCGTGCTCTCATGTGGCTGCCTGTTCGCGTAAGCATAGCTCATGATGTGCGCCTCGCTCTCCCACCTCCCAGGCTGTCATAACGCACGATGCAGTGCCATGCACACCGTCTCCGCCGAATACTGCATACCGAGGGGTATGGCCAGGAGTGCGCATCTATGCACTATGCTACTGAAGTGGCTATACATTATAAAACATGTACATATTGTAACAAATAGTGGAGAAGTACGAATTAAAAACACTGAATATTGCATAAGCATTGTATTTATTACTTTGAATCGTATCACGTTGCGTATGTCAACCATTAAAAGTATTTTCACAAATACGATAAAGTTCAAAAGTCAGAGAGTAAACAGCTTTTTTAAAGAGTAATTTTTTTCTCTAATTAGCGTAATATTTTTAAAATAAATAAGTATTTTGTACTATACAATTTCTAAAGCAGCCTTGGTTCTTCCTCAGAGTTCAAGGTATCTCCATATCAAATTTCATCAAAACCAGTTATGTAGCTCTAGTCATGAAAACGTAACAGACATTGTTTCTTTCACTTTTGTAATATTTGTGCGGAAAAATTTTGAATTACGATACTTTTTTTCCGTCATCCGATTCTTATGACAATGAATAACAAAATGAGAGTGTCATTTATTTAATAAGTTCCTACCCACTTATCCAAACCAGTAATATACGGGGTAATTAGAAGAGATTCAGTTGATTTCACAAAGCTTCTACGAGAATGAAGGTAGAAACTTTGCGATAATTTTAACTTGCGCATCGAACTGGAAGTTTACTTTGGCTTCAGTGGTAAGTTCTGAGTTGTGTGCAGGCCTCCATGGTGCAGCTAGCCAGCTCGCTCGTTCGCTCATGCTTTATGAGGCGAACGTGAGATCGAGATAGCGACAACACAGCAACTAACGGCTTTGTGCGTCCTCCACTTCACCAGGTGCAATTCAGCTACAATTGTACCATGTCATTTTTCGTAGAGATTGAGTTTCTGGCATTTTATCACTGGCCTCCATGTCCAACAGCTTTTGGGTAAATCGCTATACCACAGATAAACTGCAGTGAATGCTGTATAGGTAGATCCTGACTATCGTCTGAGTGTTGTTCGTTCTCCCGAAACGTAATACTCGGGACATCTCTGATAGATAAATAAAACTGTGACCCTACATTTAACTGTAAAGGATAGATAATCCAAAGTTATATGTGAATGCGTACAGAACAGGTGTTCTCAACATTTCTTAGAGCGTTGAGCCATCGTCAAACGGACCGTGCATTCGAACGTTGAGCGTGAGCATTTCTGACGTCATACTGTGGAAAAAAACACGTTGGGAAATCTTTCCGGACGTTCAGAGCAATATCTAGCGCGACAGATATTCCGAACGTGCGTTTGAATGTTGATCAATGAGACGGAAGAACGCCACCTACGTCACATGCACGCCATCTGCCTTCAGTACAGGCTCAATAGATTCCATATTCATTTGAAGACCATATGTATATATTCCGTTTCTAAGAATCAGAAAATTGAGTATCACTCGGAAACCTGTCGTTAACTGTATGATTTGCCATCATAACACTACGGGAAACGTCGTACTAGTGGTTAAGCAATTGTTGTAACTTGTACATTATGAAAGTGTGCCGTTTCAAAGCAACGGCACAATGAGGATACATAAAAAATGCAAAGTTCTTTGTACAATTTCTTATAATTAAATGTCAGTTAATAACGTAACCATGATCAAAGGTTTCAGGAGACGGTAATAAGCAAAGTATGTTCGTACAACACTGATGATCGGCACAGCGGAGTGAGTAGAGTCGCAGTATTGTAAGAGGGTTGGTTTTGGTTCGCATATCTCTCAATCACTAATTATTTTGTTAGTCTTCGTGATTTCTAATAGTTCCTGGTACTACCTTATTTGTTTGATAAAAATATATTCTATTATATTCGATGTTATATAAACATTTTCTTTCTGAGGAGTGACTTTGTTCGATGGTCTTAATCTACAAGATGGTTTTCATTACTTGCAGCAAGATATTTTGCGATTTTTTGTTTTAAGTTTTGTATTTTAGATGCTGAAAGATTTTGCTGCTGAAAAGAAGCATTGATCAAGTAAAAATGGCCTTAGGTATTTTCTAAAAGGTGACAGTGGTGAAATAATTTTTATTTAGTGTGAGAGCTATTGTAAACTTGTATCACACTCTTTGTACTCGAACTTTTATTATCCGATGTCCTTACTGAATCACTATGGTCCTTTCCTTTTTTCCTTAAGAAATGTCCATGGATATCGAAGTTTTTATTTAGTTATACTACAGATACAACAACATGACTGGCATATGGACAGGGAAGCAAGTGTGCTTTTCAATAGAGCTAACATAGGAGTTTTACGCACGTTCATTTCAGAAACAGTGTGATGAGAGAGCCAGGATCTGCCGACAACTGCCGCTGCGCCTCGCATCCCTCGTGTATACCACGTTGAGAACACGTACCGTATGCTGAAGTCGCATCGTTTCTGAGTGTTCAGCAGTTCGTTGAACTCGGCATGCTCAACGTTGACTTTTGACAGCACAGACCGAGTACCGCCGGCCTTACCACTAAGTGTAATTAGATACAGTGTGATACATCACTTCGTCCCCCTCCCCTCTCTTCCAAATTATCTACTTTAGTGTCTCACTAAATTTTAGAAGGAAAAAGAATTTTCTTTAACATACGGGAGATAAGGGATTGATTCAATAGGTTTTTTATTTAACAACGAACTAATGAATCAATGAAATAATAGGTGTTATTCATTTCTAAGAGCATTCTGTTACAGATTAATGAAGCAATTTTGGGTGGTTCGCCAATGTTGCCTATAACTGATTCTCAGACAAGGAAGCTAACTATCCACATTCAGAATTAACACCTACTACAAAAGATTTCATCCTCTGCACTACTACTCTCTCTAGCGGCACATCCTTCACCCAAAACTTGCACTCCTACTTAAAAGGAAGCAAATTAATTCGTGTCCTCTGCACGTACTGTTAGTACATGATTTGATTACTGGACTCCCTACTTGTGAACTGACAGAAAGACGCTTCATTCTGCCAATGATTTGTGTCTGCCAACTGCCACCACTCCTAAACTAAAGCTAAACAGGCGAACTGGCCTCGGAGGGCCCAACAGTACCGCCAGACCGCTATTCCGGTCGATTTAAGTTTTCGTGAGCGGAGCCGCTACTTGCCAGTCAAGTAGCTACTCAATTGACCTCAAAAAACCTGAATTCACCCCACTTGCCAACAACGCTCGGCAGCCCCGGACGGTCACCCATCCAAGTGTTAGCATAGCCCGAGATCACTTAACTCAGAGGAAACGGTGTTACCACTGAGGCAAGGCCATAGGCTGTTAGTACTACTAGTAATAATAAAAACAAATAATTGTAATAATAACACGTTGTAGGCGCAAAGATAGTGCAGTAGCCATTCGTTAGTTAGCGCTGTGTTCTGCTGTCAATTAGTTCGTTCAACTGTTGTGAAGTGAACAAGGAAAAATTTAGCGTCTATTGCGGGAAGTACTTAAAAAGCGATGAGGGAATTTTTTGAGACTTTAAGCATATTTACGCACATATCTCAGTTTTACTGTTATAGATGTTTGGTACAAAGTAGGAAGTATGTGTGTAGTGGGTGGACTATGTTAGGAACACATTGTCGATATATTCGTTTTGTAAGCTGTAACGTCCAACCTAATGTGTCACACATTAATACTATTATTTGAAAAAAATGAAGTTATTATTGGAAACTTACGCAATCATTAATATAGTCTTACGACATAGTGATAGTAAAAATGAACTGCCTTGCGGTCTGAGGCGCCTTGAAACGGTTCACGCGCGGCTCCCCCAGTCGGAAGTTCGAGTCCTCCCTCGGGCATGGGTGTGTGTGTTCCCCTTAGCGTAAGTTAGTTTAAGTTAGATTAAGTAGTGCGTAAGCCTAGGAACCGATGACCTCAGCAGTTTGGTCCCATAGAAACTCACCACAAATTTTAAATTTCAAAAATGAACTTTAAAATTATTTAGTTTCGTGACGGAAACTTGCAATCAATCTCTCTTGTTCTTAGGCATCAGAAAATTTCGTTTCAACACCTATAGAAACCAAGTGCATTCGTATGATACTTTTGTAAACAGAAAACGTCGTCATGTGCGTAATGTCAAACAGTCGAGTGAATCCCTCTAAAACACCTCATGTGAGAATGTTGAAGAAAGGGACCTAGACCTGGCAAAAAAGTAAAAAAAAAATTAAAAAAAAGACGATACCACTACAGAGTGTATGTTGCAGTCAATAAAATTTTTTTGGGTTTGAGGCCGCATTGTCAACAGTAAAATTCCGACGTTTCGACGACTGTTGCAAGGCGCCTTCCTCAGGGTGTATTTTATAGTTGAACCCAGAAGAATTTTATTGACTGTGACAACGGCCGCGGAAGCCTTTTACTGTTTAGTAAATTTACCTAGACAGCCGTAATACGTGGCTCAGAATGCTGCAATAACATGCGGTACCGATATATAGAAAAATGTTGTGTTTGTGTGTGTGTGTGTGTTTGTATGTGTGACTACAGTGCAGTGTTGTAGCACAGCAGGGTGCCTCTGACTGCTAGAATTGCTCTCTGTAGAAGAGTTTATGTCCCTTCACTGTGGAAAACGTACCTCGTGAGCGCCACCTCAACTAGTTTTAAAGCGTGAAGTAAAGAAAAGCGGAGTCTCCCCAGTGGAACGTCGCTGAGAAGTGCAGAGCGCAGGTCGGCTGACAGCGAGCTTTTAAAACCGCGAGGAAATAAACACGGCTACGGCTCCGTGAGAGCGGTTTTCTGAGCTCCCAAAAGCTTCGCGGGATGCGAGCCCCGCTGTTTCTCTACAAGCAAATATTATTTAACGCGTTCGCCACTGACACGGTCTGTTAAACAAGTTCCACTGCGAAGCAGCTGGCACAGGAGCAGCGCACACGTTGGAATATACACAACAACCGAAGACTTTACAACGAGACTTGTCTGTCCGTCCTTATATTCCGATTGTTTTTACAACACTGTAACTGCAGCCCCACTGCATATTTCTTTGTCAAAACAATCGATTTCAATCAGTGACTAGTCATCTTGTGATGTTTCTTGACATTTGTGGTTTGCCCCGTAGGAACACAAAATTTTTGAGCGATTATTTGCATAAACACTGCTGGCCATTAAATGGCAGCTTCGGGAAACTTAGCAACTGAAGAAATTTTACTTGCTGTTCGTATACATCATTTGGGGCTCTGCAGTATGATAAATTTATTACATAGAGGTGGCTCTTCACGTAGCAACAGTGGCCCTAACCTGAGTACAACTGAGCTCGAATGACACGAGTACTACGCTTGTGGTGCTTCTCTTGCATTCTAATGACAGTTACTACGCTCAGGGTAACATGTTCTGTCAACCAGTTGACCAGCTGGAACCGCAGCGTTCGGAGTTTAATGAAATTAAAAAAAAAAATCAGTTAATGAAATGATTTTGTTTTCAAATGTTACCTTTCTTAAATTGTTTTTGTTATTTTGCCTTTCTTTCTTTCTGTACGAACTTTGTTGTAGAACCTCTTATTTACGTGTGGTAATAAAAATTCATTTAGACAGAATTAAGTACATTTAAAATTACGTGAACTTAGTCCACCCTCTCATGCTGATAACTTCATATTAACTGATTAAGAATATTTAGTTCAGAATTAAATCTTTTACATAATTCGGCCTTGGCACACATTTTCTAAATGCAGTGGTTTTTTTTTAAATATTTGCTGAATCCTTTCCCGGCGTTAGCTATGGAACACAAGACTGTCTCTATTAGCAGGAAATGGTTAAATATTGCCAAGCCTACCTGAACGTTTAATTATCATTGATAACACACACTTCACTATACATTTAAGTTATTTGAAAGAATCAACAAATTGTTAAATTTCAGCGTTAACTATCCGCCTATGAATGCACAAATGTGAAACTAGTAATAAATTCCGTCAGTCTCTGGATCGCTGTAAAAGAAAAACTTTGTCTTAATTCACTGCTAATTTTTATCTGCTCCCGATTTACGGGTTTGGTTAATTTTTCTTAGCGGAACAATTTTTTAAATGTGCCGCCGCTGCAAATCGATCGGTCGCGGCACAGCCCAGCAACACCGCTAAAAATGCTTAAAATTCTTTAAAGAAATATTATAGATGACATGGGCAAGCTAATTTACAGTTAGTAATACACACTTTTGATAAATTATAGTGTATTTAGACCACAGCAATAATTCAACTTACATTAGTTTGTAATTTCTCCTCTAATGGCGGCTAAATCTAGATACAGACAGATGAAGTCTACCCATTCATGAAATGCTACGTCACAGGTTCCTATTTATACGACTCTCAACCGTTATTGTCTCTTTGCAATCTGCGGCTGTATTTTACATTTTTCTTATCGCAGATATTGACACATTTCGTAATTACATTATGAGTATAGAAATACTACAATCATAAATACATCGATAATATTATTACAGAAAATATTGCAATAATAAAGAATGTCCTTTACACAAAATTAAACAATATTTTTTGTTAAATAATTACAGTATATACAAATTGCTTCATAGCGGCGTATATAGTACAATTAAATTTTAGTTTGTTAATAGTGTGTGTGCGGCCAAGGAACGTTACAGGAGCACGAGTTATCGGTCAAGAGGACACTACACGAATAAGGTAACAGTATAATTATACATTCTACTATCTCACGATACGAGTACAGTCCAGAATTAATAATTTGTATGACTAATTAGAAATTTCCGAGGAATAAATTGAACGTTCTGAATCTTGGATCAAATCACAACTACTTAGAGGAACTCACTTGTACAGGACATATAAATTGTAATTTGCAAAAATATACCATTAATTCTCTATTCGCAACCACCTCTAATCAGCCCAGCAGTCCAAATCAGTCGTGTATTAACACTATCGTTCAGCGTAGTAAGGCATCCAGAGCAAAGATACAAAAATCACTTCCAGCAGACACTAAATTTCAGCCCACTGTAGTTTTCCATTATACTTACAGCTAAGTAGCCTTTATAATCAAACATTATGTTTAAAAATCACAATACATCATGGTTGGCGCAGTACAAATCATTACCACATACAGAAATGAACATAATAGAACTTCCTTTTCAATATTTTTTATACTGGCTTTTGAGACTCCCCCACACAGACCTCTCAACGGTGGAATATCATTTCTAACTATACGAAGATAAGGACAACGCCACACCCAGTCCCCGGCCCTAATTGGTGAACCAGGCGGGTTCTTCAGCGGCAGCCTTATTTTCGCAAAGCTGTGGGCGGCTTGCTGCTACTCCCCCTCTCATCTGTCTATGTAATTTCCCTATCTGACGTGCGTAATCCGTTCGACCCCTCGGTTAAATAATTTTAGACGGGCGATAGAAGCGGACTGTAACACACCCCGACGCTTAGAGGAAATGAGTCGTTGCTACTACCATCCCTAGGTGTCAATTGTATTGACTGACAATCGACATAACTGGACCGACACACATTCCATGTTGATTCAGTTCAGTGCCGTAGATCATCAAACGTAGTGGTTAGCGAGTCGTAACATGGTAGTCTCTCAGCAACTCATGATCAGGGGTTTCCAGTCCTGACCAGGTCAGAAGCCCTATCCTTTTGCATTTTCGTGTTGTATGATAAAATCACGAAGATAGGACCGAGTCATACTCCACAAAATATCAAAAATGAAACGACTGCTCTCAAAATTACTGTCTAAACGTACTAGAGGTGTTCGTGTTCTTTACCAAGTAGCACCACAAACCTTGACAAGTGGTGATGGACCCGTATGACAATGATGAATGCAATATGGCAACGTTCCTTCTCGTCGGAACCACTACACATCGATTGTTTCATCGTGATGCCGGGCCGGGACTCTTCTTAAAGGACGATAAGTTGCCAGGAATGCTTTCATTTCATTTGTTTACTGGTTTGATTCTCCTTCGACATAGAATCTTGCTTACGGTGTCATTAACTCCTTTTGCACACGGTAATCTGGTGAATTGCTTTCGCTATCCCTCCTCGTTGCTCTTGCCATTGTGCCTTAGCTTTCTTGTTACAGAGAATAAAAACCATCTACTCCCTTGTATTATTATTTTTATGTCCAAGCATCTTGAGTTATGGTTTTCCACTAGGTGCTGCAGTATATTTCAAATCATAAAAGATAATAATGTAAGAATCAATGTATTACATATCCTCGTGTGTATCGGTTAAACATAAGGGTGTATCTATACATTACTGGGAGAAGCTATTCCACAGCCGGCAACTTGACAACTTGAGAACACAGTGTAGTCTTGTACAGTCAAATAAACATTGACACATCGTAATCAGACTCAAGTTCAAAACGGGAAGAAGGGTTGTCATTAATGTATAGCACTTAGGACTTGGCACTTACGAACACCAGCGTAGACCCAGAACAGAAACCAATTCCTGGAACGAGTGAAGCTATTTGTACAGACATCAAATAGTCCAAAATATACAAACATTATAAACATAAGAAATTTCGAGAACCTTCCAGAGCACAGAAATACTGAAGGAGAAGAAATAGCTGGTGGTTGGGTTTGAACTGACGACCTGCAGGTCGCGACTCAGCGACGACAGCTGTGCGCCTCTGCGCGTGCAACACAGCTCACGACTATTCCCCCTCTCCTAAAGAAACAGTGACCTTTTGTATTAGAATTTGTCATTGGAGGCGACAACAGCACACAGGTTGACGTAAGCAGGAAAGGGTAAAACATTCGATCGTGGCTTGACTGTATACAACTGCGAAAGTAATTGACATGTAATTCCCAATTGTACTGATACTGAAGAGAGAGTCTTTTTACGACATTTTTTGCAAATCATTTCATATCCTCATAAGTAGGTGTGTTTGGTGGTGGATAAATACACATATATGACTTACAGAACCCACGCATGTCAGGTGTCACGGGATAGCTTATATGACTGTTCCTTTTTCTTTTAGGTGATACTAACAGATAAGTGCTGGTTTGACATTAGCGAAAATTTTCACCACTTGCAGGCTAAATTGATACGAACATCGCATACACCACCGACTCTGCGTTTCTATCACCTCAAACATCATACTACAATTTTTACAATTGCTAAGTTTTGTACGTCACTGGCAACACTGATTTGAAGCTCTCCTTTAATTATTTCCATTAAACACTGACCTACAGAATTTTCCCTGACGAAGACAACTCAAACTTAACCTATTCATTTGTTACTGACACTATAAAGCCCAACGCAATCTGGCTGCTATGCATTGACAACATGACTTCCAATAATTAACACAAAAGAATGGACCTGAACTGCAAGAAATTCTAACAATAATACAAATCAAAAAAATATGAAATTAAAGAAATCTGAAACTACCTTCAGCTCTTGTTAATTGCATAAACTCATTTAAGTCACGAATCCCAACAGTGGGAACAACATACTTTTTCATAAGTCAATTACCTCACAGAAAATCTTCATAACACGAACTATAGCAATTACAGCAAGTAGCAGCTACAGCCAGCTAAATAAAAGTATTGTAACTACTATAGACTCTAACTACTAGGAGGCATGTGGTTAACGGAAGAAAGATTTTGATGAAGAGCAAACAATGTACTTAGAAAATTTTACCTTATACATGTGACATTCAGTTCCAAAATTTATATAGTTGTCAATAATTGCAGTGCCCAAACATTGTCAACCAAACATAGATCATCATACATTTCCTTGTGTATTTTCTTATAAACACATTATTTCATCTCACTTTACAGGGCATGTCCTACCATCTCTGAGTCTCCACTAAGAATATCATGTCCATACACTTCCCTATCGCTTCGCTAACTGCTAGTCCGTCCAACTACAGAATCTCTTGCCGAGGGTGCAGAGCACTGTCAGCGATATTATTATAGTCTATAGCGCAGACAACATACAAACAGGCTACTTCCAGATTTGGCGTTTGGCCTTGATTTTGGAGAAGACGTGGCAATATTTATTGAATTACATGCGACTGTGTTATCAGGTTGTCAAGTTTCCATCTGCAGTGTAGCAACATACGAGCGAATAGAAGCTGCCTTATGGTTAACTAAAACACTTTCGAATGGGTAATACATAGTTTATTACATTGCTATTAACTAGGAGCCCTAATGATTTATTTTCTTGGTCAGGAAAGACGCACTTTTTCTGATTCGCGTGGGGGCATGCAATCGGACACATTGCAACGTTATTGTCAGACGGCTTAGATGTTCTTCCTATGTCTTAAAGAAAATCACATTCTTCCACATAGCAAAGACCCGTCATGCATCTAAGACACGTCATCCATTCAAGGCGTAGAAGAGGGTTGTCTGTCATAACCTCGACGGTGGCCAACGACATTTGTCGCTACGTCGCACTCCGTGCGGAACAGCTGGCTGCACTGTTAAGCTGCAAATGTACAAGAAACAGCAGCCATTTAGTACAACCGCGGAAGAAGCATTTTTCCTGTAATTAAATTTGTTCTAAATTACTAAAAAGGTATTAACAAGTGCAGTATCTGTTTATAATTCATACAGTTTCTAGGACTTTCTGCGGTACACTTCACCTTAGCTGATGTTCCACATCCCTAAACGTTCCACTTCTTGATGGGACTGTAGGTACACGATGAACGATTTAATAAATAATCTGTCCTACACTATTGGCCATTAAAATTGCTACACCAAGAAGAAATGAAGACGATAAACGGGTATTCATTATACAAATATATTATACCAGAACTGACATGTGGTTACATTTTCACGCAATTTGGGTGCATAGATCCTGAGAAATCAGTACGCAGTAATAACGGCCTTGATACGCCTGGGCATTGAGTCAAGCAGAGCTTGGATGGAGTGTACAGGTACTGCTGCCCACGCAGCTTCAACACGACACCACAGTTCATCAAGGGTAGTTACTGGGGTATTGGGACGAGCCAGTTGATCGGCCGCCAATGACCAGACTTTTCAGTTGGTGAGAGATGAGGAGAATTTGCTGGCCAGGGCAGCATTAGAACATTTTCCATATCCAGAAAGGCCCGTACAGGACCTGCAACATGCGGTCGTGCATTATCCTGCTGAAATGTAGGGTTTTGCAGGGATCGAATGAAGGGTAGAGCCACGGGTCGTAACACATCTGAAAGGTAACGTCCACTGTTCAAAGTGCCGTCAGTGTCAACAAGAGATGACCGAGACGTGTAACCAATGGCACCCCATACCATCACGCCTAGTGATACGCCAGTATGGCGATGACGAATACACGCTTCCAATGTGCTTTCACCGCGATGTCGCGAAACACGGATGCGAGCATCATGGTGATATAAACAGAACCTGGATTCATCCGAAATATGTCGTTTTGCCATTCGTACACCCAGGTTCGTCGTTGAGTACACCATTGCAGGCGCTCCTCTCTGTAATGCAGCGTCAAGGGTAACCGCAGCCATGATCTCCGAGCTGATAGTCCATGCTGCTGCAAACGTCGTCGAACTGTTCGTTCAGATGCTTGTTTTCTTGCAAACGTCCCCATCTGTTGACTCAGGGATCGAGACGTGGCTACACGATCCGTTGCAGCCATGCGGATAAGATGCCTGTCATCTCGACTGCTAGTGATATGAGGCCGTTGGGATCCAGCACGGCGTTCCGTATTACCCTCCTGAACCCACCGATTCCATATTCTGCTAACAGTCATTGGATCTAGACCAACGCGAGCAGCAATGTCGCGATACGATAACCTGCAATCGCTATAGGCTGCAATCCGACCTTTATCAAAGTCGGAAACGTGATGGTACGCATTTCTCCTCCTTACAAGAGGCATTACAATAACGTTTCACCAGGAAACGCCGGTCAACTGCTGTTTGTGTATGAGAAATCGGTTAGAAACTTTCCTCATGTCAGCACGTTGTAGGTGTCGCTACCCCGGCGCGAAGCTCTTGTGAATGCTCTGAATAGCTAATCATTTGCATATCACAGCATCTTCTCCCTGTCGGTTAAATTTCGCGTCTGTAGCCCGTCATCTTCGTGGTGTAGCAATTTTAATGGCCAGTAGTGCAGTAATGCAATTCCTTTTGAATTGCAATGGAATATTTATAACAAAATTCATGAGAGAATATCGAAATTGTGACCTACGGGATGATGCAGCATGCCCGCTGCATATGTTTCCTACTGCATGCTTTTGTGCAACAAAAATGTCTCTCTTTAAGTACCAAGTACGGCAAAATATAGTTTATGAAAATAAGAAAAATTGGAACACTCATTTGTTTTTGTTTGCGACTTGCAGTGACATGTGGTGAAAAAAGTACCGCACTGAATCTTTTATGTGAGTGCAGAATGTTGTTTAATATTTTCGAATTTAAATTCTCTTTAACATGGACACCCTGGACGCGGAAGTGAACGACGCGTGTCACGCGGGCCTTAGAGAACCGGTAGGTGTTTTGTCGGGATGAAAACAATAAACAATAGAAATGTTTTAACATCGAGGCTTTCATGAGTACTAAATATACTGTCAATTGTTGGGCCATGAACTACATGAGTCGTTTTAGCTTCATGCGTGTACCGTACGATAAGCGAAGTATTCCATCATCTTGTTAGCTATTTAAGTACTTCCCAGTAATATGCGGTGTGGTTAAAGTGCTCTGATAAAACTCAGTAAAGCAAGGATTTACGAATACTGTCTGGGGTTCAATTCTTTAACATCGATCACTTATGGTAATGTGCTCTACAGCAGGTGTTACTAGGTTCTGCTTAGCGTGAATCTTATACTGCCTATCCACTCGTTCTGTGTACGTTTCTATTTGATTTATATTCGTGGGTGCCCATATATTTGTCTGGGACATCTTCTTCCAAAAACAAAGTAACCCCATTCCCAGACTTCCGTCAGATTTTCGAGGGGTTTTTTCTTGGTTGTCAGGCATATCGCAGAAGCGGTAAACCTCTAGGAAACGTTCATAATTAAGGCCTCCTCCAGTCGTTTCTGGCTGAAAAGAAATGGTCCTGTAATGTCTCAAATTTTGCATGTCCTCTCCTACAGCTATAGAATGAAATTAAATACAAGCATGAATGCTTGTCGATACGATGTCTCTTGGACTGACAGAATGCCGTATATATCATTCATCATGAAGATTTGCCGCCAGATGCAAATGGTAGCCAGGCAGCTGGAAATCTGCTTTCTCTCAAATGTCTCTCGTTGTGAAGCAATACCCTCATTCTGAGGCGAGTCAATGGTTGCCAGACACGGCACCTTTACTGCGCCATAGACTGGCCCGCAGTAGTTTACATGAGGTCTCACACAGCTCGTGGTCGTGCGGTAGCGTTCTCGCTTCCCACGCCCGGGTTCCCGGCTTCGATTCCCGGCGGGGTCAGGGATTTTCTCTGCCTCGTGGTGACTGGGTGTTATGTGATGTCCTTAGGTTAGTTAGGTTTAAGTAGTTCTAAGTTCTAGGGGACTGATGACCATAGACGTTAAGTCCCACAGTGCTCAGAGCCATTTGAACCATTTGAGGTCTCACAAAAACATTATTGCAATCGAACAAAGATGTTTTATGTGGTCTTGATAACATACGGTAGATATTTAATAATATGTTCAGTACACAGTGCATTTGGCTTTAAAGTGAATAACGTAACTCTAAGGTGTTGGCCCCATAGGAAAGATTAGAACTGATGACTGCTTCAAGATGGCGTTGTCAAGTTTTTAAAGTTGCCTCTTAAACTGACACCTGAAGCAATCATCGTCTGGTCTTAGGACGCAGCCCAGACGTCAGTTGACTGTGTGTTGAGTCATTCATACCTAGCTTGCGAGGACCAACCTGTCATAATATAGAAAAAGTACAGCACTTTCTCCTTACAGAAGACGAATCGAAACTCCTTTCGTCCAATTAGTCGACAAAGTGTCCTGTCAGCTCGATTATAACTGAAACATCAAGAAATATTTATTTCTCATACTGTTCAAGGTTCCTTAACATAATCCGTCCTTAAAATTTTTATCCACTGTGGATATGGAATATTAGGATTGTAATGAATAACTGTTTCCAGAAATCACTGCATACACTCTGACACTTTCACCAGAAATCGTCATCATGTCTTCCCATACTGCGGTACAATGGAACTATTTATCGAATCCAGAAACAACTGTCATTTTGTTTTCCTGTTTTTTCATTGTTATTGGTGGTCTTGGCCTTGGAAAGTTGTGTGCAGCAGGTTGAAATTTCAACCGTTGTGAAGCTACCTGTCTGAATCTAATTGCTGAGCGATGCCTCTCTTTCATGGGAAACGGTGTCTCCAAAGCAGGTGTAAGGGATCCCAAATTGATGCATTAGGAATTGGTGGAGTACCTCCGAAATGTGAACGAACAAGTCCTGGGCAGTACTTCATTATTGAGAAACAACCACATGACTGCACAGCTTCAAATTTTCTCTCCGTAGCATCCGTCGTGGAGAACTTTCTTCGGGGATATGAATGTACGAGTATATGCAGATGATCTAGTGAGTAACTGAGCGAAAATCGTTGTGCACTTCCCATTGAGAAGTACATTCAAGAACAGAATGTGAGTTCGACGCCAGTGAATGATGCGATGAAGACACCACTTTCCCATTAACAACAGCTTTTCTCCAACTATGTGCCAAGGACCATGCACCATACTCGTTGCATTAAAATTTCCTCCCTCATACAGTGGTGTGAGGAAACACTCTTGGGGAGAGATTAACAACAGCTTCGTAGATAACAAATGATTCCTTATTGTAACGTTATATGCAATGCAAACCCGTAGAGCATCTGATTTAACGCCTGTTGACGAATGGGAGTGGAGTGGCAAATTACTCGCCACGATGACCTCTCTTTTTTTCTGACCCCGCAGATGACATCGATTCGTGTAGGATAAATCACTTGTGCGAAGGTCTTCACTTGGTTTAAAGTGTGCCTCGTATGGCAACTGTGTCATTCAGTTCCTCCACGTGCGTTCTTAAACTATTTAACCATTTACCAGGGGAAGTTTTACTCATCCCTTTTTCGTTCTGCGGGTCTGAAATTCTAAATTAGAAATTAAGACTCAAGCAAACTTATACATACGCATCATAGCCATCACATAACGTAGGATGTTACTTTATGGTTTAGTCTTCCTGCTGTTTCATCAGTTCTCTTGTTTCCTCAAAGTGGCCGGCTGAAACCGAGCGCTGTGCAATTGTTTCTTTCAGGACGAGAAGCTATCAGGCATTTCCCGCGGGTTATCTCACCACTAGATCTCATTCCTGGCATGTAAAACCCATCCTAGGATTTAGATGTGAGCTACTACACTTAGGGATACGGTAAAGGTACATTACAATAGAGTACCCCTATAGAGGAAACTGGGAATAAATTAATCTTTTCACATTTTTGGGCAACAAAACGGTAGTACATGTCTTATTCCGCATGTTAAATTTTAGTGGTGAGCTGATGATAGTTATAAGTTTGGTTTGATAAAGGCACACTGTATCCAAATTTATTCTGTATCATTGTAAGTAACAAAACTTTAAATGTCGGAACAACGTAAAAATTAGAGATTTGTGGGACTACTTTCATCGTGAATCACAGTAAACTACCATACAATTGTACACATCACGAAAGTTCCCTTTTTTAACTGTTACATTGGTTTTTACAAGCATTTCCCACTTCGAAACTGGTTACGACCAGCGACTCCGCACAAATTTTATGAAACGGCACCTTGCAGTTATCACACCTCTGTCACAGATCTAGGGTCGCAGTATTGATGTTGCAGACGCCACAAAGTATGTTTTACGCCTCCGACCCAGCTGCAGATGATGCTGAAGATGAATCTCCTTCTTAGGTTTGTCCAGAACACCCAGAGCATTTCTGAAACTCTTGACCTACTCTCTGTGACAGTTTTCAAATGCAATTTTCTCTTCCTTCTTGTAAGACTGAGAGGAACTGGTGATGTCTGATTTCAAGCTGAATTTTTCTCTCGCTTCGCATGTACGATACCGGTGGCAATCGTTAGTGTTGGTAAAACCTTAAGAAAATGATGGTGGTGGTGGTGATGGTAAAGTTGATAATGAGTTGTGACTTTCCAAATTTTTTGGTGAATTAGAACGAGTTGCAGGGACTGGGTTTACTTCTGATTCTGTGGTAACAGAGCGAGACTCATCATTATAGAAACAGGACGAAGGAGGAAATTCGTGCCATTCGTATTTCCTTAGGAATGAAGGGGAAAATTACCGTGCACTGAAATCCCTTCTCAGTATTTCCTACATTGGCTCTACGTCTCCAGGCGAAGTCGAAATTTTTACCAAAACCAAACTTTGTTATGGAGACTGAATGATTATTGTATGTAAGAAATTACATACTTTTAAATACTTTCATAAAGAACAAGTAATACATATTACAATGCTATTCAGAAAGCACCACGAAAACTGATTCACATGGCCTCATTCTCCTATTATTTTTTTAAGTGTAAGCAGTTCCTCAAATTTATAACAGATGTCGCTAGCTATTCTTTTGACCGACCCGATGGATTCTGTCCTACCAACTAGCATCCATCTATTTCACCAACAACCTTATTTGAAACAGACTTAATTTTGCGTGGCGCCTTGTTACAAGTAGTACTGTCATCGGCGCATGAAAAAGTTTTTGAAGTTGATTGTACCCTTCTCGGGATCCGGGTAGTTAAATGGTTCAAATGGCTCTGAGCACTATGGGACTTAATATCTATGGTCATCAATCCCCTAGAACTTAGAACTACTTAAACCTGACTAACATAAGGACATCACACAACACCCAGCCATCACGAGGCAGAGAAAATCCCTGACCCCGCCGGGAATCGAACCCGGGAACCCGGGCGCTGGAAGCGAGAACGCTACCGCACGACCACGAGCTGCGGACCCCGATAGTTAGATCAATCTCTCCGCGACACACAACGTTTCATAATGACGATAAGCTGTGGTCGCTGAAGCACAAGCAGAACTTACGTATACAGAGATAGGAACTGCTAATTAGTCAGCAGCTAGGGAACCAAGGGGTCAGGAACATGAAACCAGATTCAAAAGACTGAGTTCCGATAGGTACTCAGAACTTAGCGTTTATCTCACATGATCAGCCAATGACGTTGCCAAAATGCTAACACCGGTCCCGTCACCTAATCGAAATTAAGTGCTGTCAAGCTTGGCTAGAATTTGGATGGGTGACCATCCGTGTCTGCCAAGCACTATTATCAAGTTAGGTGCACTCAGCCCTTGAGAGGTCAATTGAGGAGCGACTTGGCTGAGAAATAGCGGATGCGGTCACGAAAGCTGTCAACGGCCAGGAGAGCGCTGTACTAACAACATGGCTCTCCATATCCGCATCCAGCCTGTCGGATGAGGATTACACGGCGGTCAGTCGGTACAGTTGGGCATTTAGAGGTCAGTTCGGGGGAGAATCACTTGGCTAGGTATGTTCACCACTTTCCCACAGAAATCGGAAGGGTGTAATGTGTATACCCTCCGTCACAGACCGTTCTGTGGTTGGGACGCAGATATAGTTGAAAGTAACTTATCGTCTCTTTACATACCAGAAACAATTAATAACATGAGCCAACAATGAAAATACCCCTTTAACAAAGCTAACTGCTCCTAATAAATACACCACTGCGATCACGAAAACGGCCATGAAAATATCGGAGTGGCTTTAGTTTTCAATGTATTGTCTGAGGTTATCATAACTAGTTCATCACATGTATTCATTTCGACCTACCAGTAATAGTCTCCCTCCTCCCACTTATGGCAAACATTCCGGTATATGCACCCAAGAACTCGATCATGGTCCTGTTGCTCTCCGTAGTCTACCCTTATTCAAGATGTTGCTGCATATACCGACTGAAAATACGCTGCAAACAAGCACTGTGCAATCAGTAATTGCGTAAGGTAGTTGCATGTAGTTCCAACAGAAAAAAAATGGTTCAAATGGCTCTGAGCACTATGGGACTCAACTGCTGAGGTCATTAGTCCCCTAGAACTTAGAACTAGTTAAACCTAACGAACCTAAGGACATCACAAACATCCATGCCCGAGGCAGGATTCGAACCTGCGACCGTAGCGGTCTTGCGGTTCCAGACTGCAGCGCCTTTAACCGCACGGCCACTTCGGCCGGCCAGTTTCAACAGATTACGCTGTCTTGTACAACACGCATTTTTTTCATTAAAGTGAAACTTCCCCATTATCGAAAATCCTAGATGAAAAACACTTGTTCTTGATTAAGAACTATACGCTATTAAGAAAAACAGTATAGTTTCCTGTCCATTTTTTTTTTTCATTCAAAGGGCGAAACACACTCGTAAATTCAAATATTGTATACACATTTATTTTCATTGATCAATACGTATTGTTTTTTTTTTTCACGTTACGCAGAGTATTTTAAGTCGTAGATTCCCAGTGATCTAAAAGTCATTCTTGTTGTGCTCGGAATGCAAAGAGATTACATCGCATTCCGTTCACTATTGTGGCTGTATAGCATACCACACAGAAAGATTAGTCTAGACAAGATAGTAGCCCAACTTCACTTTTTTAACTTCATTCTTAATTTTACAGATTATTGTTCCTTGTCCCCTTCAAAGTATTTCAGTCCCCTATTCACACACTTCTGCAAGCGATGTTTCCATTTCGCGACGCAGTCCCGGATAGCTTCACGTGAGATGGCTTTCAAGGTTTGTGGTGAACTTGCTTTGATATCCCTTGCCAGGTAAGGAGCTCGTTTGAGAACGGTCATTTGATTTTTGACAAAGCTGAATGTGCGTGTTCATTGCCGTGGCGCAGGAACCATGAGTTGTCTCGCCACTACTCTGGTCTCTTTTTGCGGATTTTATCACGTAACCATATCGCAATGCCTTGGCAGTACACAAGGTTCATCTTCTCACCTTGAACAATAAATCAAAAGGCACGGTTTGATTAAAGCAAAAAAAAACAGTAGTGAACATCACTTTCGATTGAGACTGACATGCTTCCTTGGGGCGTGGGGATCCTTTTCCAATCCATTGTTTTGACTGAACTTTTGTCTGACTGCTGTAGCCATAAACCCAACTGTGTCCCGTTGTGATCCTTGGCACTAATTTTTCATCGCCATTGGCTTGTTGAAGTTTTCGACAAACGTCCATTCGATTTTCTTTCTGTTGTTTGTCATACAACGAAAAGCTTTCGGTGCAGATTGAAGCGTGTTCAGTTTTTCCCTCGAAATTTCATGGCATGACCCAGTTCAGATGCTAACCTCTTAAAAATTTCTCTGACTCAGTCGGCGAGTTTCACGCCCAAGGTCGTTGATTTTCTGAAAGTGTAAGTCATCAGTGCCAGTGGAAAGCCTTCCGTGTCGAAGATCATAATCACTGATTAACGACCGCTCTTAAATCGTGAAGACTATTTGTAACATTGCGTACCACTCAGAGAATCATCTGTGTAAGCTTGTTTAAAGAAACGGAATTGTTCCTTTAAAAAAATACCTGATTTTCATGCACAATTTTACTTATTTCAAGACTCGCCACTGATACTTAAACACGATGCATCAAACGAAATATCAACACCACAAAAAAAAACGTGCTTACAAAGGAGGTGATGCGCATGGCAGTGCTGCCGGCATCATTCCACTCCACATTTCCGTGGCACGTAATTCACAACGTTCGGTTACTTTTACATTCTACCTAAATACAGAAGCACGTGAAGAATGTAGTAAAGTTTTTACCTGATAGTGACATCTAAATACAAAGGCAGATCTTCCATTACCCACTGATATGCAGACTGTACAGGCATGAACAGGTCACCAGTAACTACCAATAAAGAAAGCCAAGGATCTAACGTCCCGACGACAAAGAGACCCTTAGAGATGTACGAGGGTTGCCCAGAAAGTAATGCACCACCTTTTTTCTTCAACAGTTCTTTATTGAACATAATGAGAATTACACACACGAAGGAATGGTGTTTTATGTACACACCCAGTTTTTCCACACAATCTCATTCCAGTTCTATGGCTTTCCTCCAGCGTGAAGAAAGGGCGTGTTTTCCCTGTCGGTACCAATCCTTGTCCTAGTGGCGGAGCTAATGCTTCGTGAATCACCTCCTCATCGTCCTCGAAATGACTTCTCTAGTCGTAATGCATCTGTCCTCACGAATAACAACATCAGCTCGATACAACATGCGAGGTGTGACAGCCATAGACAGTCTCTCGGACCACTGCAAATCTGGAGCTCCGCCGAACCGCCTTCTGATGACCTCACCGTTCGTACCCAGAGACTAACTGTACTTCTGTCGACAGCAGATGCTCCATAGACTTTGCACAAGCGTTTGTGAATATTCCCCACAGTTTCTTTCTCTGCAGTGAGAAATTCAATGACGGCACGTTGCTTGTAGCGTACATCACCTACAGACGCCATTTTGAAACTGTCCGGCAGCTACACTATCTTTCGGAAGTGACGGAAACTTGGCGCGTTCGCTTCAAATAATACACACTTACCGTTTCGAATTCGAAGCTTTGTTTTATGCTGGGAAAAAAATTGGTGCATTACTTCCTGGGCAACCCTCGTAGCATAAGCTCGCTACGGGAGATGATGGCTAGAAAATTGATAGTTCACTTTTCAAAAGAATCATTCCAGGATTTCTCTTAAGCGATCGAGTGAAATTAAGGAAGAAATTGGATGGCCGACCCGGAATCTCAACCGGAGTTCTCCCGAACGCGGGTGCTGTATTTTCCACTTTGCCACCTCGGTCGACCTCTTACCACTAGTCTCTCACGTTTCAAGTCTTTGTTCCAGTATCCATCAACTTCTTTTAAATGCAAAGACATAAAAGTATAACGGAATCTGTCATCTCCAAATCATTTAAAATAAATGAACGATTGAAAAAAGGGCGCTGTTTATCTCCAATACTATTCAAAATATATCTGCAAGTTGCCTTTCAGAACTCGAAAAATAAAGACACTAGAAATGGAATTCAGAGAGAAGGCCAACAGTGTATATCCTTTTATTTGCAGTTGGCTCAGTTGGAGGCTACAGCTGACAAAATAGGTATTTCCTTCCCTGCGAACAAACGGACAGAAGAAGATAGAAAATAGGGACTGAAGCTGAACATCAAGAAGTCATGATACGCAAGCAAGGCAATGCAATCGATTGGTCTAAAATGTCAGACAATATGACCATCAATATTTGTGAAATACCTAGGGACTGTAATTAATAAAGATAGAACATGTGTTGATGAAGAGAAACGGATTCGACTCAAGAAGGAGAGATTTATCAAAATTTTACTCCCTTCTGTGATCCACAAAAATTGATTGAAACGTAATATACAAGGTGAGTCACTAACTATTGCCGCCTAGAATAACTCCGAAAGTATTACAGTAGCTGAAACGTTTGTGCGGCAAATGTTGCATGGGACAACGGGGGCCACAATATGACGTTGGTTTTTTGTTGCTAGGTGGGGTCGCTTCAGAGATATGAAGTTCAAAAAAAAAAAAAAAAAAAAAAAAAAAAAATTGGCTCTGAGCACTATGGGACTTAACTGTTGAGGTCATCAGTCCCCTAGAACTTAGAACTACGTAAACCTAACTAATCTAAGGACATCACACACATCCATGCCCGAGGCAGGATTCGAACCTGCGACCGCAGCGGTCGCGCGGTTCCGGACTGTAGCGCCTAGAACCGCTCGGCGACTCCGGTCGGCTGTGAAGTTCAACTTCGTTTTTTTTAAATGGGATGCTGTAGTTTGGTTCTTACTTTCTGATAGCGGCTATCGAGACGAATCCTATGATGTGTAACAGTAAGTTCTCTGAAGGTCAACGAAGGTCGAAAATGTCGCATGAACGTCGATTTACAGGTGTTCGAAGTGATGACCAATGGTATCAAAGCATTACTGCAATCTTCTTATCATGGATTTAGTGGTATTCCTCATCACTTCGGCACTTATCGAAGCACATACCCTGACAATTCTCTATTGTATATCGTGCAAATAGTAAATATTCGCCGAATACGGTGTATCCATATAACGTGCCATTGACAGGTAAACGACCATCATACGGTTTCGCAATACAACACTAATAGGAACGGTAAGACTAGTATCGTTGAATGAAGCGAATGTGAATGATGTATTCCTTCGAAGAACAAGTGCCGGCCTGTGTGGCCGAGAGGTTCTAGGCGCTACAGTCTGGAACCACGCGACCGCTACGGTGAGTCCCATAGTGCTCAGAGCCATTTGAACGATTTTTTTGAAGAACAAGTCAATAAGCTTCTCATTTACGGAAAATGCTAACGAAATTAAGTGAGAGCAAGAGACTTATACGCTGAAAGATATCCTCTACGTATTCACCCTACACGTCGTACATTTAAATATGTATATGATAAATTGAGAACAACTGGATCCTTAACGCATCGGAAACATATCCGACAAAGGGAAGTTACTAACGAGGAAAGGAAACTGGTACTGTTGACACTGTGGTTTGAGAACCTTGTGTTAGTTTGCGCCAAATCGCAAGGAAATGTGGCATGAGCCAGACTAGTGATTTTCGTGTTGTGCATCGCCGTTAACATCATCCTTACCATATCACTCTACACCAAGAATTAACTCGTATGAATTGGATGAGTCGCATTGAATTCTGCCGATGGACTCAACTTCAGATTCAGAGGGATGATACATTTATTTTATTTTATTTTATTTATTGACGAGGCTACATTCACGAACCATGGAAATGTTAATTTGCATAACATGCATTATTGGGCAACTCATCCATGTTGGCTGCAGGAAGTTGCACATCAAAAACCGTAGTCGGTGAGTGTATGGTGTGGGATTCAGGGGGACAGAATTATAGGCCCCTATTTCATCGAAGGAAATCTTAATGGTAGGAAGTACACCACATTCCTGCAAGAAACATTAGGTCTGTTATTGGAAGAAATACCTTTACGAACAAGGAACAGAATGTGGTATAAACACGATGGGCGTCCGGCACATTTTTCGCTGATGACTAGAAATGAGTTGCAGAGACAGTTCCCAAATCGTTGGATTGGACGCGGAGGAGATGTGTTGTGGCCGGCTCTTTCACCAGACTTGACGTCTCTGGATTTTTTCCTGTGGGAATTCCTGAAAGACATTGCTTATAAAGACGTTCAAACGACACCTGAAGATATGTGATAGAGAATTGCCAGATCATGTGCTTCGGTAAGTGCTGATGTGGTAAGGAATACCACTCAATCCATGATAAGAAGATTGCAGCACTGCATTGATGCCAAGGGTCATTACTTCGAACACCTTCTGTAAATGGACGTTCATGCCACCTTTGTGACCTTCGTTGACCTTCAAAGTCCTTACTGTTATACATCATTAATTCGTCTCTATTCCCACTATCAGAAAATAAGTATCAAAGTACAACATCTCATTTTAAAAAAAAACAAAGTTGATCTTCATATTCTAAAGCACGACCCCACCTAGCAACAAAAAACCGTCCTATTATGGCCCCCGTTGTCCCATGCAACTTTTGTCCCACAAACCTTTCAACTTCTACCGTACTTTCTAGGCGGCAATAGTTAGTGACTCACCCTGTATATAAAGCCATTACTGACCCAATTACCATCCATGGTTAAGAGTATTGGACGGTTACGGAGAAGATATCGTAGTTGTAGAAATGGGAGCCGGCCGGTGTGGCCGTGCGGTTCTAGGCGCTTCAGTCTGGAACCGCGTGACCGCTACGGTCGCAGGTTCGAATCCTGCCTCGGGCATGGATGTGTGTGATGTCTTTAGGTTAGTTAGGTTTAAGTAGTTCTAAGTTCTAGGGGACTGATGACCATAGGTGTTAAGTCCCATAGTGCTCAGAGCCATTTGAACCATTTTTTTGTAGAAATGGATTTTGTAAGATGAGCATCAAGGATCTCCCGTTCTGAACATAAAAAGACTGAGTATGAGTGGGATATATTACGTAAGAAATATGAGTACACCATAATGGATGGAAAAGAATTCAGACATCTTTCCACGTTTGGATACTTAACGAGAACAGGACAAGGAAGAGTACCCGACAATATATTTGAATATAGATCGACAAACACAAGATTCAGACGAAGGGCGCGACTTAAATGGATTCATGGGATAGAAAGGAGCATGACAAATAGAAATTTAATCTTTGAAGGCACAGGAAGTACGTTATTATGGAGGCTGAGACGCTGGTGCGACAAGAGCCGAGGATCCCCGGCAACATGTATATAACATAAGGAGCTGTGGGAACACCTACATTGTATGTAACATTAGAGAATTAATTGTCGTCTTTACTACACCTAGTATGTTATAACTTGGCTTCATGAGAGATCATGTTGTGTCCTGGGTGTTCCGGAAGATGTGTCTGTACTATAGACCCTATAGAATAGCATATGATAGAATACTTTTGTTATAAATTTACGCTTTCTCCACTTTTTTCATGTGTAATGGACGTGGTAAGATTACACTCTCGTATGTTAACAACTTACTTCCAGGAAGGCTACATAACCTGTGTCTGCCCGAGTGAATTCAGAGTTAGTGGCCTTCCTTGGAGCTAGAATATTGGCGGCATTGTCGGCAGCAAAAGAAGGTCTGTGTGACGATTGAGAGGAATGGCTACCATTACTGTCCAACAGAGGGCAAAATGTTAGCGAGGTATGAGCTAGAGAAATGAAATTATTTAAATAGTCAAAAAATTCTGCATAATTTACATATGTATCAGACACGAGCCAGTGAAGGCTACAAATGTGAATAATTTTTAGAATACATCTTTTCCCTTCATGAAATGTAAATTTAATAATGTCAGATATTCTCTCTCGTCGTTCTTTTTGCTGAACGCTTTTTGTACATGAGTCAGTTATGCATATTAATTTCGTCTGTTACCTATATTCAAGTTAAATGTGTGTCATAAATGTCCCAGTTAGACCGACACTAGTTAAATGTGTGTCATAAATGTCCTAGTTAGGCCGACACTGTATTGTTGCTTAGTTTTGACTAAATAGAGACATCAGACATTTTTGTAAATTGTTTGAAACAGTAGGACTGCGGGATGAATGTGAAACGAAGGTACTGTTATCCTATTTCTTAATATGTCAGTACAATTCAAATTTATTGAGAAGCTAAAAAATATTAACACGCAGCCATTGTAATATTACTTGAGTTTCCTTTCAGAGAACAAGTTTGGTTACACAAAACGGCATACACACATCCAGTTCCTTCAAAATATTGAAGAAGATAAGCTCTCGCACTGTAACGCCACTGGCTTAAGTCGCTCTTTACTGTCTGTAGCTCATTTCTTTTTCTCTCTATAATCGTCGCTGAATATTATAGCGTTCTTCTACAATTAAAAGTGGTAAAATCGACGTTTACACAAATCTTACATCAAAACTTTGTGGATTTTAACAACATGAAATTGTTTACTATTAGTGACAGCAGAAGTAGTAGCAGAGGCACTACAGTAATAACTTTTATTATTTCTGAGCCTGGACTGTTTAATCTCGTTATCTTTACACGCATTCAAACCGTTCTCAATTCTATTAATGCTGTTTTATTACTGTTCACCACACTATTTTTTTATTCCTTAGCTAATAATGATGTAAGCAATTACTGCTGTATGTGAAACCTTGGCCCGATATAAGAGAGGGCCTGAAGGCTCTAATCTGATCAGATCAAATAATTACGTAAATAAATAAATACCATGCAAGCCAGACTTAAGCTTAGATCAAATTGTAAACATAATTCGTTTTTGCGTAACATTAACGAAATTCTATTTTTTCCTTCCTTACCTTCCTGCGAAAGTTCAAATTATTAATGTTAACGAAGTAAAAAATTCAAAAATTAACTTTTACTGGTAGCGCAAGAGGGCGCGAGGATGTTGGAAACCTCCCGTAGCATTCTTGCTTACAAGGCTCTTGTAGGCCATCTTGAGGTCGTTTCCCGGGCTGATAGTGCACAAGTGTATTGTGACAAACTTCGTCTCGATGTCCGCTATACCAAGTTGCACATTGTAAACAGCTACCATTTACACGCTGTGTACGAAACGTGTTCATCACATGTAAAATAGACGCAGGTAAGATTTTAAAGTCATTGAAAACACCTCCACAAAAAAGTTCCTTACTGAAGAACTAACCATACAGAATGTAATTTAAAAAAGTTCGACAAAACGATTACTGTTTTTGTCATACCAACCAACTAGACACTACCCTGACTCGTTTTCTGTTCTGTTGCTCTCACATCCCACATGCAGCAAAATCAACCAGAGCGGTCCAGCGAATGCCGTTCGTGGTTTTCACCTGGAGGTGCCTCTTGGCGTATCAGTTTCCGGCACTCGCGAACGGGGCCACAGTTCAGTCTGTGTTCGTTCGTATCTACTTTCGCGCAACGGGGACACATGGGGTCGTCAGTTAAGTGAATGGCATGTAGCCTTCGCCGGGTCAGAAATTTCTCGTTAGTGACCACATACTACGTCCGTCGACCGCACTAAAGTGGACAGGAACGCCGCGTGAATGGCTACCGAACCCGCGTCCAGTCGACCGATGATGGGGGGGGGGGGGGGGGCGTGCAAAGTCGTTAGCCGGATTCCAGCGTTGGAGAACACTATAATAAATTTTTGCTGTCGGATTCCGCGTCTCCGGTATAACCCCCAACATACAGCTGTGCTCCACGAAAACCGTCCTAATATGTGATAGCGATGGGCACAGCATGTGTAGGGCCACCTCTGCTATCAAAGTGCCAGGAAGATTGTCTGTTGGTGATGGCCAGAGTCTCCACGTTGAGCGACAGCACCAACTCTCTGTGCTTGACGTGAGTCCGTCCAACACCTCCTTTGTGGAAGCGTAAAGCAAGAGTAACACTACGGATCTTAAAAACTGCACTAGCGTTCACCACATGGCCGGACACTGCCTGTATCCAAGAATCCATCGTGTCTGTCATCGGTAATACGTGGGCATAATGGTTAAGTTGAGAAGCTGTATACACATTGACGTACTGAACGCGTTGCAAAACGTCCAACGATCTAAATCTGTTTAGGCGAGCCACTACGAAGAGTCGTCGTAAGACCTTACAATAAGTAAAGGCCGCCGTTCGTTGTATTTGCCGATGGAGCTATATCCCCAAACATTTGAGCATTGACACTTTTGTCAGGGGTACATCCAGTTCTGTATTAATACCTCGTCCCACCTCCATGTAGCGTGATTTCCGGAGGCTGATCACAACGTCTGCCACAGCCCTATACTGTTGGAGCCAGGAAAGCGCCTTTCGTATTTCGTCACCATTCCGTGCTAAGAACATCACATCATTGGCATATGCGCCACATCGAAAGGTCACAGAGCGGACGCTAAGACGTACCAACAGTCTCCGATGGTTCGACGGCAATGGCGAATAACATGGCAGAAAGAGGACAACCCTGACTGAGGGACCTGTTGATACTGACTGGGGCGGACAAATAGCCGTTTACCTTAATTCTCGTGACCGCCCCATGGATCAAACGAAGCACAACAGAGGTCGTCATGCATGGGTTACCGGTGTGTTTCACAACTGCATGTAGAAAACCATTTTCGAAGCTATCGAAAGTGTGGTCAAAATACAGCGCAACAAGAGCGCCGTGGAGGCGGCATGTTTGCGTCAGCCCAACCACGTCTATATAAGTGCTCAGAGTCGTAAACACGTTAGTGTTGCCTCCGAGGCAGATCTGATCAGTGTGAATGGCTGCTATTACCGTATATCTGAACCACTCGCAGAGGATGCGTGCCAGCATTTTGTAAGCGGTGTTTACCATTATCAATGGTCGAAAATCAAGTGGGCGACAGCCTCCTCCGGGTTTGGGCACAAAAATCAAGAGGCCCTCAATGAATTCAGATGGTACTTGAAAATCGGGGATCAGGAGTTCTCTGTACATCCTGATCCACATTTGACCCATAAGATCAAGAAACCTTTCGTAAAACTCAAGAGGGAGTCCGTCAGGGCCTGGTGTTTTGTTGGGAGCACCGCGCAGTATAGCATCTCGTAGTTCTTCCATCGTGAGTCCCGTGGTCTAACAGTCTGGCATTAGCTGCCGCAGCGGTCGCACGCTCCTCAAGTTTGCTCCGTGAACGTTCAGTGTTTACGTCAGTGTTTTCGTGTTTTGTGCTCGTTTATTGACGTTTTGCACGTGAATTAAGCGTTATCAATTGAGCATTTGGTCTTCTTTCGTGTCATCTTTCTGCGAAGTGCCGTTGGGATTTCGGCGTTGTCCGAGATTTCTTCGCTGCAGAACACCATGGCAAACTCCGTGAGAAAAAACACCGTGATTTTCACCTTCGACAAGTACACCCGTCGAGTACAGCCCTCTGCACTTGAAATACACGACTGGATTACCGAGGTAATTGGCCTTCATTCTGAATCTGTTCATACCGTGCAGCTAGACTCTGATGAATACTGCATTTTTGTAAAGTTTAACGATTCCGCGAGTGTAGACCGCTTTCTGGCAAAATTTGGTTATGAAACGGAATTTATACACCGTGATGGTACTAAAAGTACTGTCAAACTCCGGAATTCCGAGTCTGTAATTAGGAATGTTAGGGTTTTGAATATTCCCATAGAAGTAGACAATTCGAAAATTAAAGATGTCCTTTCAAAGTATGGGGTTGTCAGGCAAATAGTCAACGAAAGGTGGGCTTCGCATTTCAAGCTGCAGTGCTTTAACGGCATTCGCTCCGTGGAGATGGAAGTGAAAGCAAACATTCCCTCCCACATCTTTGTTGACGGGCACAAGGCGCATGTTATGTACTCAGGACAAACCCCTACATGTCATGTATGTAACGAGTCTGGTCACCTCCGTCAGGACTGCCCTCGCCGTGTATTTGTGCTAACAAATAACCTTACGCAACGCCGGAAATTGACACTCAACGATTTGTTGCCAGCCAGTAATACAACAGAGCCAGCGGCGGTCGTGGATCCTGTTACTACCTCTGAAAATGTTGCACTTAATGTTAATGACTTTCCGTCTTTAAAACCTGCATTAACTGCTGAAATTCCGTCCCGTGACAGCGAGATTCCCACAAAAAAGCGTCCTCTAGAGGACACTGAAAGAAATGTTGATGAGGACTCTTCCTGTGAAACACCCGTTGCCAGGAGGCCGAAGCCCAGTCCTGAAGATCTGTTGGAAGTGGAAAAAGGAGATGGAATGAAGGTCGATGTGGCTCCCACTTCCGCACAAGGACTTACACCGCCACGAACAGATAGTGACGCAGCGGGTAGTGATTTTTCACGGAAATGTGACCCTGAGCCTGAGGTCACGGCTGAAATAACCGCATCAAGTGCACAACCCATACAGTGCGAACCGTACGAGGAAGTACCAGGTAAAGAACCTGCTGACTCCGAAGCGCAACGCCGCGCTGAAGGAGGAAATACACAAGCATCACCGCCTCGCCAGCAAAACAACACAACAGACACCACGCCGGAACCAAACATTGACGACTCGCAAGCCACGGCCGTTGCCCCATTTAGCCACCGCCGGCGGCTGCGACAGACACCGGGCCTTGCTGTCACGCGTCATCAAGCGAAAGTCACACCAGAGAAGAAAGACATCAAGAAAAAGATTATCAAATATGAAGTCATCAGGTCCAACACTGACGAGGAGAAAGAGAATGGCCACAGTGACTTATAGCAATGCATTGTCAGGATTTCAGGATACTTTTCTTCTCAAGCTATTTGTTTAAAAGCAGTGCAAATTTTCTAGGCAGTTAGTACATGTAATGGGCACACAGCTTGTAAAGATCGTGCCTTGTAGGGAAGCACGTTTGCTGCTATAATCATACCGAACCTCCTCCCAAATAGCTTCTTCCGGTATGTCTGTGCTGCAAGCTTATAGCATTACTACTATTAACATTAATAAAATACAGTCACCCTTGAAATTGGCAGCACTAAAGGAATTCTTGTACCAGTCCGGAACAGATATCGCGTTGCTACAAGAAGTTGCGATAACGGAATTTCGGATCCCAGGCTTTTTTGAAATTGTTAATGTTTCTACGGAAGCCAATATCGGTACAGCCATTCTTATAAGGGAAGGCATTCCGGTGACTGAAATCGAACGACTAGAATCAGGAAGAGCCATAGGCATAAAACTTTTCGATGTGACAGCGATTAACCTTTACGCCCCATCAGGAACTTCCCACAAATTGGATCGTGCGAAGTTTTTTCAAGATGAACTGATTTATTTATTGAGGAAAAATCCGTGTTCTCTTATATTAGGTGGAGATTTTAACTGTGTTTTAAACCAGCAAGATCAACAACCCAACTTCAACTACTCGCCACAGTTAAAAAAATTAGTAAGTGATCTACACCTTAAGGATGTGTGGGAACTTCAGCACCCGACGTCAGTGGGGTTCACGTATATAACCAGCCACTCCCGCAGCAGACTAGATAGAATTTACGTGTCACCAAATTTGCAAAATTATTTATTAAACGTTGAGACTATTCCAGTGTATTTTAGCGATCACAGTACACTTTTAACTTGCTTTAAGTGTACAACCAACCCGTCGATTCAGAGGCCAATGGAACTTAAATATCTCTGTTTTAACTGACGAAGAACTGGAACAGGAAATAAGGTTTGCGTGGACTATGTGCCTCCGCACAGTAGACAAGCACCCAACAGTCATAGACTGGTGGACAAGGAGGGCTAAACCAAGGCTGCGGAAAGTTGTCATGCAGTATAGTGCAGCCAGGCACAGGGAGTTGAGGAATACAATGGAGTTTTATTATAAAGTTTTAAGAGACTTATATCAACAGGCCCATGATGACGTAATTCGTCTAAATGATATCAAAAAAATAAAAGCCAAGTTATTAAGCATTAAACGGCAACAGATGGAGGGACTCAAAATTAAATCGAAAGCCACATCAGTCGTAGCAGATGAAACAGCTTCTCTGTATCACTTGGTGCGGCATGCTAAAAACAGATGTCAAACTTTAATTGATGAAGTCCAGACGCATACTGGTACGAGGCTCACATGCCAGAAACAAATACTGGACGAAGTCCACAGGTACTATGAAACCTTATATGCCCCTACCACAGTGGAAGATGCAGCTCTCGAGGACTTTCTCACTATTTTAGGTCCACAATTGTCGGGAACAGACAACGCTGACATCCTGTCACCTATTACTAAAGATGAAGCGCATGAGGCAGTGCGTAACTCACCTCTCAACAAATCTCCGGGACTTGATGGCCTCCCTGTGGAGTTTTATGCCCGCTACTGGTCTATAATTGGGGACAAGATCACTTCCATGGCAAATGAGGTCCTGAACGGAAAACCGGTCCCTGCAGAGTTTAAGGAAAGTAAAATAGTACTGATTCCTAAGAGTAAAGGCAAAACCAACTTAAACAATTTTCGGCCTCTTTCGCTACTAAATTCTGATTACAAAATAATTTCGCGTATTATCAACAAAAGACTCTCTGCCTTTTCCAACAAAATATTGAGCCATCACCAATCTTGCTCTCCGACCAGAACGATATTCGAAAGTCTATCTGCATACAGAGACGTCATTGCAATTACCTCAGTGACAAGTATAAAATGTGCTTTAATCTTCATAGATTTCAACAAAGCTTTTGACCGCGTTAGTCATAGATACCTCTTTGCGACGCTGTCAAGAATGGCTTTCCACCCCCAGATTGTGAACATGCTAAGGAATATTGCAACAGGTGTAAATGCGAAAATAGCAATCAATGGCCAAACATCTAAACCCATACAGATAAGGCGAGGGGTTCCACAGGGCAGTCCCTTATCAATGTTTTTATTTTCAGTATCTTTAGAGCCCTTCCTCCGCACTGTCCACGAAAGATTAACAGGCATAACATTGAGTGGTGAGAAAACTGTCATACGAGCTTATGCTGATGACGTGGGCGTTGTAATAAGGAATAAGGAGGAGACAGTTACACTGGAAAGAGAAATCCAAAGATATTGTCTAGCGTCGGGAGCGACAGTAAATGAAAACAAAAGTCAAATATTGAATCTACGGGGCCTAGATCACCTTCGACTGGCATGGGCAAAACAAGACAACAAACATAAAACTTTGGGAATCACCTTAATGGCATGTCCGATGCGGATGGCTGCTTTTAACTGGACGGAAACTAGGAGGAAAGTTCATGGTGCTGTAATGGAGAACATCCATCGAACTATGGACCTGGTGCAAAAAGTCAGATTCATCAACTCCTGCGTTTTGTCTAAAGCGTATTTCACTGCGCAGGTATTTCCAATCCCTAAACTAGTAGCGAAAGGGATCATGTCCACTGTTACCAATTATTTATGGAGAGGAGACATATTCAGGGTTGGTGCGACTACGGTTATACTGGATGTCAGAAACGGGGGCCTCGGTTTGGTGCATATTGGCAATAAAGCGTCTGCTCTGTTCCTCAAACGGACTTTCCATATACTCAGAGAACTTCCACAATGTATAACCGCAAAGCTCTTTGAGGCTGTGACACCCCATAGCCTGCAAGCACCGATTGATGTGCGAAGGATTAATGCCCGTCTGCAGTATGTGAGGAACTTTTTCCTCGAAGCAAGTTATCTTAGTGACGAAATCAGAAGCAACACACGTATCACAGCGCGCGACATCATACTTGAAAGGAAGTTAAATGAGGGTAGAAACAAAATTGAAACGAAATTCCCAAATTGTGACTGGAAAGCTGTATGGCGGAACATCAACTATGCCGGGCTATCTACAGACGCTATTTCCGCATGGTACAAAACAGTTAATAATGTCATCAGCACCAACGAGAGACTATATGGGATCGGTTTAAACCAGACACACCTTTGTGGAAAATGCAATCTGGTGGATACACTCAGCCACAGATTCACCTGTGGTGGCAATGTGCATAACTGGAATTGGATCAGGCAACAAATCGCCTTTCTCACCAGATCCTCTACGCAATATATAACGCCGTCACTCCTCCTGAGACCGGACATGACATACTTTCCGAAATTAAAAACCAACGCCATTAGCTGGTTACTGGGAAAATATGTTAGTTATGTCATCCACACACTTGGGTCGGACAACTAGATAGAATTCCGCGTTTACATGAAGTGTGAAATGCAAAAATCAGCACGTATCGCAACCACAAGAAGCACTATGGCAACATGCTGAAGATCATTTTTGAAAGAATGGGTGTTCGTTAAATATGTGAAACCACTATAACACCTTGAACGAGAACGAACAGAAGAAAAATAAAAGTCACTTGGTTCCTTATTATTATTTACTTTAACCTTGCTTCCGGAACTTTTTTTTTTTTTTTTTGTATGTGTTTAATTGGATTGTATTTAAACTGGTTCATAGTCAAGAAAACTGGTATTAAATATGCTATTAATTTTTATTCAATGGACAGTTTACAAATTAAACAGTGAATTCAACTTTGTAGACAAACCCACTGATTGGGTGACAATAATTTGCACCTCGAATAATCTCAGTTATCTTGAGCAAAGTTTATACTGTAACCACTTTTAAAGTTTGTTTTACTATTATTACTGTATTAGACATATTTAGCATATAAATAGTTTAAAACTGAAAAAAAGGGGTAGCGTCTTTGATTCATAATCAAAAACGTCGTAGGTCCCTGGTTCGATCCCCGCCACTGCCTAAATTTTGATAAATAATCAGCATTGGCGGGTGAAGACTTCCGGCATAAGAAGTCAGCCTCATTCTGCCAACGGCCTTGTCAAAGAGGGCGGAGGAGCGGATAGAGGTTCAGGGCACTCTCTTGTCCTAGGAGTGGGAAATTGCCCCTAAAGGCGGAAGAATCAGCAATGATCAACGACATGAGGATGCAGAAGGCAATGGAAACCACTGCATTAAAGACACGTAACGTGTATCCACAGGACATGTGGCCTGTAATTGAAGAAGCGTCATCATGATCTCTCCAATGGCAAAAGATTCCGGAATAGTCCCCCATTCGGATCTCCGGGAGGGGACTGCCAAGGGGGACGTTACCATGAGAAAAAGATTGAATAATCAACGAAAGGATAACGTTCTACGAGTCGGGGCGTGGAATGTCAGAAGCTTGAACGTAGTAGGGAAACTAGACAATCTGAAAAGGGAAATGCAAGGGCTCAATGTAGATATAGTAGGGGTCAGTGAAGTGAAGTGGAAGGAAGACAAGGATTTCTGGTCAGATGAGTATCGGGTAATATCAATAGCAGGAGAACATGGTATAACAGGTGTAGAATTCGTTATGAATAGGAAGGTAGGGCAGAGGGTGTGTTACTGTGAACAGTTCTGTGACCGGGTTGTTCTAATCAGAATCGACAGCAGACTAACACCGACAACAATAGTTCAGGTATGCATGCCGACGTCGCAAGCTGAAGACGAACAGATAGAGAAAGTGTATGAGGATATTGAAAGGGTAATTCAGTATGTAAAGGGGGACGAAAATAAAATAGTCATGGGCAACTGGAATGCAGTTGTAGGGGAAGGAGTAGAAGAAACGGTTACAGAAGAATGTGGGCGTGGGACAAGGAATGAAAGAGGAGAAAGACTAATTGAGTTCTGTAACAAGTTTCAGCTAGTAATACCCTGTTCAAGAATCACAAGAGGAGGAGGTATACGTGAAAAAGGCCGGGAGATACGGGAAGATTTCAATTAGGTTACATCATGGTCAGACGGAGATTCCGAAATCAGATACTGGATTGTAAGGCGTACCCAGGAGCAGATGTAGACTCAGATCACAATATAGTAGTGATGAAGAGTAGGCCGAAGTTCAAGACATTAGTCAGGAAGAATCAATACGCAAAGAAGTGGGATACGGAAGTACTAAGGAATGACGAGATACGTTTGAAGTTCTCTAACGCTATAGATACAGCAATAAGGAATAGCGCAGTAGGCAGTACAGTTGAAGAGGAATGGACATCTCTAAAAAGGGCCATCACAGAAGTTGGGAAGGAAAACATAGGTACAAAGAAGGTAGCTGCGAAGAAACCATGGGTAACAGAAGAAATACTTCAGTTGATTGATGAAAGGAGGAAGTACAAACATGTTCCGGGAAAATCAGGAATACTGAAATACAAGACGCTGAGGAATGAAATAAATAGGAAGCGCAGGGAAGCTAAGACGAAATGGCTGCAGGAAAAATGTGAAGACATCGAAAAAGATATGATTGTGGGAAGGACAGACTCAGCATACAGGAAAGTCAAAACAACCTTTGGTGACATTAAAAGCAACAGTGGTAACATCAAGAGTGCAACGGGAATTCCACTGTTAAATGCAGAGGAGAGAGCAGATAGGTGGAAAGAATACATTGAAAGCCTCTATGAGCGTGAAGATTTGTCTGATGTGATAGAAGAAGAAACAGGAGTCGATTTAGAAGAGATAGGGGATCCAGTATTAGAATCGGAATTTAAAAGAGCTTTGGAGGACTTACGGTCAAATAAGGCAGAAGGGATAGATAACATTCCATCAGAATTTCTAAAATCATTGGGGGAAGTGGCAACAAAACGACTATTCACGTTGGTGGGCTGGTTCAAATGGCTCTGAGCACTATGGGACTCAACTGCTGTGGTCATAAGTCCCCTAGAACTTAGAACTACTTAAACCTAACTAACCTAAGCACAGCACACAACACCCAGCCATCACGAGGCAGAGAAAATCCCTGACCCCGCCGGGAATCGAACCCGGGAACCCGGGCGTGGGAAGCGAGAACGCTACCGCACGGCCACGAGATGCGGGCATTCACGTTGGTGTGTAGAATATATGAGTCTGGCGATATACCATCTGACTTTCGGAAAAGCATCATCCACACAATTCCGAAGACGGCAAGAGCTGACAAGTGCGGGAATTATCGCACAATCAGCTTAACAGCTCATGCATCGAAGCTGCTTACAAGAATAATATACAGAAGAATGGAAAAGAAAATTGAGAATGCGCTAGGTGACGATCAGTTTGGCTTTAGGAAAAGTGAAGGGACGAGAGAGGCAATTCTGACGTTACGGCTAATAATGGAAGCAGGCTAAAGAAAAATCAAGACAGATTCATAGGATTTTTCGACCTGGAAAAAACGTTTGACAATATAAAATGGTGAAAGCTGTTCGAAATTCTGAAAAAAGCAGGGGTAAGCTATAGGGAGAGACGGATCATATACAATATGTACAACAACCAAGAGGGAATAATAAGAGTGGACGATCAAGAACGAAGTGCTCGTATTAAGAAGGGTGTGAAGAGAAGGCTGTAGCCTTTCGCCCCTACTCTTCAATCTGTACATCGAGGAAGCAATGATGGAAATAAAAGAAAGGTTCATGAGTGGAATTAAAATACAAGATGAAAGGATATCAATGATACGATTCGGTTGATGACATTGCTATCCTGAGTGAAAGTGAAGAAGAATTACATGATCTGCTGAACGGAATGAACAGTCTAATGAGTACACAATATGGTTTGAGAGTAAATCGGAGAAAGACGAAGGTAATGAGAAGTAGTAGAAATGAGAACAGCGAGAAACTTAACATCAGGATTGATGGTCATGAAGTCAATGAAGTTAAGGGATTATGCTACCTAGGCAGTAAAATAACCAATGACGGACGGAGCAAGGACATCAAAAGCAGACTCGCTATGGCAAAAAAGGCATTTCTGGCCAAGAGAAGTCTACTAATATCAAATACCGGCCTTAATTTGAGGAAGAAATTTCTGAGGATGTACATCTGGAGTACAGCATTGTATGGTAGTGAAACATGGACTGTGGGAAAACCGGAACAGAATAGAATCGAAGCATTTGAGATGTGGTGCTGTAGACGAATGTTGAAAATTAGGTGGACTGATAAGGTAAGGAATGAGGAGATTCTACGCAGAATCGGAGAGGAAAGGAATATGTGGAAAACACTGATAAGGAGAAGGGACAGGATGATAGGACATCTGCTAAGACATGAGGGAATGACTTCCATGGTACTAGAGGGATCTGTAGAGGGCAAAAACTGTAGAGGAAGACAGAGATTGGAATACATCAAGCAAATAATTTAGGAGGTAGGTAGCAAGTGCTACACTGAGATGAAAAGGTTAGCACAGGAAAGGAATTCGTGGCGGGCCGCATCAAACCAGTCAGTAGACTGATGACAAAAAAAAAAAGTTCTTCCAAAGTCACCTCTGACTAGAGCGTAACATAATCTTGCGGGTTCCGAGAGAGGGGTAGGTCGGATAGAACTTCCATGACTCCTACAGCCCTGTTGTACTCCCGCTCGTAGAGAAGTGTATATGACTCTGTGAACGCTCGGATGAAGTTCATTTGCGTTTCAGATCGTTGTTCATCCTCCGTCTCGGCGTCCGTAATAAGGTTTTCTCCTATCTTGAATGATATGGTGGAGGGAAGATCGTTCTACTCCAACATCATCAGTTGTCATCGCCCGCAGCCACACACTCTCGAGACGAATGGTGGAGATACATAGCAATTGGGCCCTTACATGGTGTTCTGCCGATTGTCGTTCCGGCGACGGCAGTTGCACAGCCAGTTCGCAGAGCGCAGTGTAGTAGAAAGCAATCGTCTCGCCACACCAGCCCGCTCTATCTCGTCCATAGCTGGCTAGTGTTCGGCTCCAGGCGGGCTTGAGACACCGTAACCACCATTGAAGTATGGAACAGTAGGCGGGTAATCGCCGGTTGCATCTGCTCCATGTGGACTCAACTTCACGTCTGCAGTTTACCTCTTCAAGAAGGGCCACATTGAGACGCCACGAACCTCTACTTCGGCGGATGCGTTGGTGGGGGAGAGTGAGGGTACACACATACGCTAGGTGGTCCGTGAACGCTGCCGGCCACATCTCAGCGTCAGCAACTGCCGATCGCAGGCCGCGTGTGACGTAAACTCGATCCAAGCGGCTCGCGGAATGATTAGTAAAGTAGGCGTATGCCTTTCGGTCGCCTTGTTGTATGACCCATGTTTCTGACAAAGCCAGGTCCTTTACAAGCCCCTGAAGTGCAGGGCAGATGGTATAGTGCGGCATCTGGTCGGATGGTCTGAGCACACAACTGAAATCTCTGCCTACTACCGAGGGGCAGTGCTATGTCTTCGGCAAAAAAGGTGCGACGTTCTCTCCTTCCGTCGGTGCCGGAAGGAACATGCAGGTTCACCAGACGAATTGTACCTACCGTGAGTGCGACCCCCGGGCCGACGGCAAACAGGATACATCATTTCCCTCCCTTCAGCAGAATAGCCATACCTCTTCCGCCCACATCTGAAGGCTTAGTGTAGGCGTCATATCCGTAGGTATCGATACAGAGTCCTTATGGGACTTCTTGAAGGAAACCAACATCCAGATCCGCAGCTCGTAACGTATCTTGCAACATATGGGTTTTGATAGCAGAAGTAACGCCGTTATATTGATAGTGGCGAGGTGGTATGCCTGTTCCATCACGTCGTGATGGCTGTCCTTGGTATTGGTATTAACGGTGGGTAGTAGTCGCGGTGTGGAGCATCTTCAGGGAGTAGAGATAGGAAGTGACGATTGTGGGTCATGCCGGCCTAGACGTCTGTCGCCGACAACGTAGCCTTTGCCAACGTCATCGGTGTATGGTCAGGGTCCTGAAATGCATCCTACATCTCCATGTGCTGCGCCCAGTCTCCCAGGGAGGTCGATACCACTGGATCTCGAAAGGCAGACGTAGTCGTGGGTGCATCCGCGAGGGGGAGACTTTGGTGATGTCCCGCATCTCCAGAGTGCGCAGACCCACAGGTAGCAGTAGAAGACAGCGAACGATGTGATACGTTAGCATCGGCCGTGTGGGATCGGTTTATCGGCTGACGCACCTCGTCATCCATCGTTGCTTACTCGGGCCGTTCTAGTGCGTCGGTCGTTATGTGCCGTTTCTTATGGATTTTCGGTGATTTATGTTTACGCTGTCTCGCCTCTGTGTCTGGCGCAGTCAGGTAGGGGACGCGCCATCCTGTTCTTCAACTTCCACCGCACCACCGGCTTGTCATTGGAGCGACGCGCCTGGGCTTGAGGAGATGGCAACTGAAGCATCGGCGCTGGAAGACGCATGGGCTGCTCAGATATTGTTGCAGGGGCCACTAAGGCTTGGCCCAATATAGAAGCGTCGTCACAAACAGTTGGCGCCTCCCGTCTCGCCGCCGCAACATACGTAATCGGTACGGAGGTCGCTATCGACTGTCGAATCTGACTGGCTGAACGTGTCTGCACGCGACGGCGTTTCAGGCATTCAGTACGCACATGTCCTACCTGTCCACATCCGGAGCCTATCCTCGGCTGACCGTCGTAAATAATTATCGTCCGGCAATCAGCGATCTTGAGATACGAAGGTATATGGCGGTGCAATTGAGTACGGACCTGCCGCACCCCGTTAATGACAGGCTAAGTTTGGAATGTCTTCCATTTTTCGGCCGTATGGCCGAGGACTGTGGCACAGCGTCGAAGAGCAAGGGTGACCAAATCCGTTGGAACTTCAAATGGGTAGCTCAGACACATGCATATTTTGTATTCCCAGTCCAGCACGTTCGAGCGTCTCCACACCCACGTTTCCATCAGAGTGGCAGAACCTATAACCATCCGTCAAGCGTCTGAGAAGTTTGTTGGAGACCCTCGGGGTAGATGCGAGGTCTCAGACGCCTTGTCACCGTCCACACGGCACCCCGTCGGAAGTTCGAGTCCTCCCTTGGGCATTGGTGTGTGTGTCGTCCTTAGCGTAAGTTAGTTTAAGTGAGACTAAATAGTGTGGAAACTAAGGGACTAATGACCTCAGTAGTTTGGTCCAATAAGACCTTCCCACAAATTTCCAAATTTGTCAGAGGCCTCATAGTCAGTGAACTTAAAGTAGGCAGCGCTGGAGACGACAGGGAAGTGGATACCTAGCAGCTCTTTCTGGTGAACATTTATCTCGTAGCGTAAAAATGTCTCTACTTCGTAAGCTTTGGGTCACGAGTACGTAGCGTTAAACTGCAGCTTGACCGTGGCTTTCCAATACGAAAGCGCCATTGGAAAATTGGAAATTTGTGGTAAGCTTTTATGGGCACAAACTGTTGATATCGTCGGTCCCTAAGCTTACACGCTACTAAATCTAACTGAAATTAACTTACGCTAGTGGGAACACACACCATAGCCCGAGGGAGGACTCGAACCTTGGGGGCAGTCACGCGGACAGTGACAAGGCAACACAGACCGCTCGGCTACCCCGAGCGGCTCAGCCATTGCATGTCAGGGCCGCCGGGGTGACCGAGCGGTTCTGGGCGCTATAGTCTGGAACTGCGCGACCGCTACGGTCGCAGGTTCGAATCCTGCCTCGGGCATGGATGTGTGTGATGTCCTTAGGTTAGTTGGAACTACTTTAACCTCAGTTTTAGGGGACTGATGACCTTAGAAGTTAACTCCCATAGTGCTCAGAGCCATTTGAAACTTATTTTTTCTCTCTGCATTTCAGGAACGTAGCTATAACACTCAGCACTCGCGCGGTGGCGCGGTAAACAACAACACACCCGGAAACGCGATACGGAGCGGCCTGGAACTACCGCACCACTCTACAGCCAAAGGCAGACTGACGAGTGATTAAGCCACCACTGACCGTACAGCGCCAGGTTTGTAATAGTTGGCACGCTGCAGTCGCATTCAAGAGAACGACTTTTCAATTCCCCTCCGTCCATCCAAAGGTAGTTTTCCAGTTTTTATCCAATTAGCTCAAACAAAATGCCTTCTTCCTTTGAAATGGCACGGTCAATGTCCGTCCCTAATCGAACCTTGTGTTCTTACTCTAATGACCTCGTTGTCGACGGGACATTAAACAGAAATCCTCGTTTTCCACTGATGGATCACCGAGGAAATGATAATAAGTTAAATATAAGCGTGAAAGCTCAACACAGAAACAATAAAAAATAAAAATGAACCAACTGTAACCTCCCCACACAAAAATAATAATTAAATTAAATGATTTTTTTATATATTGCAACCTCTGAACAAAATTGGCTCCCATTTATAATCTCTGTGCAGAAATGCATTCACAAAATTCTTTTCTCATTTAATGTTAAGTTCGAAGCAGAAAAATTCCTAAACACCGAAAATAATAAAAAAAAATTCAATAACCTGGTAAATTTTATGACGACAGCAGCGCTGCGCCTCAGGCCCTGTATTTTGATTTTTAAAAAAGCAGAAATTCTTACCTCAATAAAAAAAACTGCGAATATATCTGCTCTTACCTAAAAAAATTTCGGCACAGCTCCGTGCAATGCTGGGCTATGCTTTATGACTCGTGAAAGGAATTAATTATTCATTGGATAAAATCTTTAAATTGAAATGAATGCTTTTTTTAAAAAAATTACTTTATATTATAAAAATTATTATTGGGGCATTTCTTTTTGAAAGAAATTAAATGACAGTTAACATACATTATTAGATATGCGCAAGGCTGCTTCTTTACCTTCTACAATAATACTCATCCTCCAGAGTCCCGACCAGAACAGACTGCCGACAAGCGCCGACAAATGCACACTACTGCCGACTAGCGACAAGCAACAACTAACTACATACTGCTCTCTGGTCAGAGACTCTCCTATGCCTTGCCTATTGCAGGCAGCGCATACCACGCGTACCTCTTACATAACCCTCCACTGGGGGGGGCAAAAATTTGGCAGCGATGGTAAGTCAATTGGACTTGCCATGAGCAACAAATTTTTCTTAATTAACTAAGTTTACAATCACAGAATATATAGATATATATAAGTGCAGAACATGAAATAAAATATAGTGCACATGCACTGAGTACAGAACATATCAAGCAATGACAAAATGTATACGCAATGAGTACAAAACATATTAACAAATGACAAAAGTGCACACGCACTGTAGTACAGAACATATCAGGAAATCACAAAATGTATAGGCAATGAGTACAAATCGTATTAGCAAGTGACAAAAGTGCACACGCACTATAGTAGAGAACATATCAGGAAATCACAACATGTATACGCAATGAGTATAAATCATATTAACAAATGACATAAAGTGCACACGCACTGTAGTATTTTTTACTATTTTACAAGAACTAGGATAGGAAAGGGAAGGATTGCATCATGGTTGTAGCACATTAGGTTGCACGCAGCTGCACTGAAAGTCCATATCTTTCTATAGAAGCACAACACCAAGTGAGACAATCTGAAGTTCCTTTCCCTGAAGTATTAATCAGTGTAGCCAAGACACTGAAATGTCGTAGTAATATTCCATGTTACCATTTTGGTAGTACATTAGGTACATCAAACAGTGGGACCATAATAACATCTCCATCGCTCAAGGTGGTGGACAGCATGTCGTGTCAACACCACGTTCTTGTAAGGTACACCAACGTAGAATTAGTGCAAAAACCAAATATAGTGCTCCATGATCATGAGGATAGACAGGACAAACGGATATTGCAGTAATTTCTGGTAATTACGTCCGAAGGTGAAGGACATTAAGTCTTATGCCAGTCATAATTGAGAATTACACTAGTCTAACAACTGATTTGATTAATTAGTGGCACTCATCGCCCAGTTACTGAACATTTCTGTACCATGTATGAAGTATTACAGAATAATGTTCATAAGTTATCTGTTTACAGAGAACATTGGCACTCATTGACCAGTTACAAACCATCAGAAGTCATCAATCAAAACAGGAGCTAATGAGTGTAGCATCAAGCTACTAGTATTCATAGATATAGCAGAAAAGCGACATAATACAAATTTAAAATATAAGAAACAGTGGCATTCGTTGGCCAGCAAGTATTGAATATTACAAAACATTTTTCATCATTCAAGTGACATATGACATATTTAAAAATAATTATTGACACTCATTGACCAGTTAGAAATCATCAGAAGTCATCATTCAAAACAGGAGTTAAAGAGTGTAGCATCAAGCTACTGGTATTCATATATAGAGCATGAAAGTGACATAATACAAATTTAAAATATAAGAAACAGTGGCAGTCATTAGCCACCAAGTATTGGATATTACAAAACATTTTTCATCATTCAAGTGACATACAACATATTTAAAAATAATTATTGGCACTCATTGGCCAGTTACAAATCATCAGAAATCATCAGTCAAAACAGGAGCCAATGAGTGTAGAGCATGCATGCATTATTACAAAACATCATTCACTATTACTCAGAACTCATCATTCAAGTGACATATGACATATTTAAAAATGTAACATACCGTAGCTATTACTCAAAGTCTGTGATTAGAAAACATCATTCAGTATTACTCATAAGTCTCTTAAATTGGTATTGTTATTTGAGACTGGTAATACATTTTCTTGTTTGTGCTAGCAATGCATTGCGTTGGGATCGATAATTAATTGCTGGGGGCACAACAATATTTGCATTTGACTTATTGCTGCAAATGAAGATGTGTAACGTCATTCGCCATGAGTCAGCTGTAGCAAGGTTATGAGACAAATAGAGTATATGTGATCACATTCATGAATGACACAGGTTTAATGACCAACTGCTTATAGCATATGAATTTCGTGAATAATTTCTCCTGCAAAAAATACAAAATGGATTATTAAGCTGAAAGAAGAAACACGTATTATGCTGAAAAGTAGTGAACTTCGAGTTAACAGGTAATGAAATGTGTATTAAATATATATGTTCTCTAGCTGTCCTTTCCAAAACCTTCAGTCATCATACCATGCGACATAAGACATACTGTCAAAACGAACTGCAACAAATACTACATAGCATAAATACATAAGCTTCAACATTATCCTCATCTGCAAAGAAAAACTTCATTATCCATATCATCATAACTCCATTATTATCATCACCTGTAAAGAAAAACTTCCATATTAGCATATTCTTCATCATTATTCATCATCATTCATTATCATCTCCAAAAAAAGTGACTTCATTATTCATTATACAACTATTCATAGTACAGAGTTCCTTATTTGTAGCATATTTCATCACTAAAACTAAGATGTGTAGTTCTGTCTGACAGCCTGCATCAATCGCCTCGTATTCTGAAAGAAAAAATTAGTTAAGACTGCTATCATACGATGTGTATAGTAAATTCTTGTTAATGCTTGTTAATTCTGACCCATTTACTCTTCGTGACGAGGTATTGCATCTTCTTTCGTTCATTCCGAAGGCGAAATTCCCATTTCATAGTAATCCACTGTGGTTTGTTTAATTTATTTCTTTTACATGTTATTTCTTTCTGAAAATGATGAACAATGATGAATGTCTTGCATTTAAATCATAAACTCATTAAATAAAAGCTGGTTTCTAGTGATATAATTGAGCATACAGCATAGCATGACAGAAAACGTAATATGTCAAAAAAACATAGACAGTGCTCAGATGCAAAAATGTTCACAGAGTATCACAATGTAGCAGCAAAAAAAAAATTTAAAAAAATGTAAAAATAGTCACGATGTTGAGATATCATAAGGCAAAATGTCAAAGTCAATTGGTGTTTGTTATATCTTAAATATTTCATAGTGCATACAAACAAAACAGGAAAACAATCATACATACATAAAAAATGGAAAATGTGCACGGTCTGATATGTAACGACAAGAAAAGCGACCTGCTAACCTTACCTTGCCGGGCACTTGCCAAGAAAAAATACGATAATCATCAGTAAGTGCTCATGTGAATATAATTGCATAAGTGGTCATTAAAAAAATCAGGAAATGGCATTACAGTGTGATAAATCATAAAGTATGTTCATTCAATAAAGGGTTTGATGTTGGAGATATGGTGATTCCCTTTGGTTTTTCTGGTTCTCAGAGTTTCGACGTGTACTACATTGGGGTGAGGAATGCTGCGAATTTGATATGGACCTGCATATAGAAGCTCAAATTTACTACATCTACTTTTTCCTCTATTAGATAAATAATGTGTGCGTATTAATATCTTCTGTCCAATGTGAAAGTCACGGCGTGTACAAACCTGTTTTTGCTGTCTTCTCCGGCGCTCTGCGGCATGTTTGATGTTGTTCAGCGCAATGTCAATTATTTCATGGTGTCGTAGTCGACGAGATGTAGGAAAGGTTACTAATTCTTTAATTTTGTTATGTGGTTTAACATTTTTCAGTATAACAGGCGGAGACAGCATAGTAGATTCATTTGGTATGGAATTAATTATATCCTGGAATGAGAGTATGTGTGTGTCCCAATCAATATGTTTTTATGGCAGTATATTCCACACAGTTTACCAATTTATTTCATTAATCGTTCACAAGGGTTCGAAGAAGCATGATACCTGGATATATAGATCGGAGAAATGTTTCTAGCTCGTAACATACGTGTCCATATAGCAGATCGAAACTGTCATCCATTGTCGGAAATTACTTTCAATACATGCCCTACATGAAATAAAAAATGTTTTACAAATGCTTTCGAAACAGATTTAGCAGTAGCTTTGCGTAACAGAGTGAAGGTAACAAATTTTGAAGTGAGTTCTACAGCAACAAAGATCTAGCAAAAACCTCTATTAGTTCTGGGAATCGGCCCAAAAATGTCTACAGCGACCATGTGTCTCAATTTAACAGGTACAATGGGATGTAATGGAGGAATATGTGAAGTCGTATCTGACTTAGCTTTCTGGCAGATTTTACATGACGCTAAAACTCGTCGAATACGTTTCTCCATGTTGGTAAAATAACAGTTCTGTCTCAGTATAAGAAAACATTTTCTGGCTCCGTAATGTGCGTAACTTAAATGAGTATACCAGATTAATTTGTTAACAAGTTCGTCAGGAATGCATAATAACTAATTGTTGCTGTCAGGGTGAGAGCGGCGAAACAGAATGTTACTGCGTACAGTGTAATGGTTTCTAATGGTAACATTATTCCTATCTTGCCAAAGGTGTTTAATTTCTTTCCATACGTTGTCTTTACTCTGCTCTTGTGCTATGTCTTGTAATGACGACGAAATGAAATTTTCAAATGCAACTTGTTGAATGTACATGACACTGAAATTTGCTTTGCAGAAGTTGGTTGCGATGTCTTGCTGATTGTTGCTGAGAGAACGGGATAGTGCGTCTGCTACAATATTTTGTGTACCGGGAATGTGAACAATTGTAAAATTAAATTCCTGCAAATAAAGCTTCCATCTGCTTAATCTGTCGTGTGTAAATTTAGCGGAGAGTAAAAACTGGATAGCTCTATGATCTGTGTAAACGGTCGTATGTCTTCCATAAAGAAAATACCGAAATCTCGTAAATGCCCATACAACACATAATGTTTCAAGTTCTGTAACACAATAATTGCGTTCAGCAGGTGACAGAATGCGACTCGCAAAGGCTATGTTTTTAATTACTGTAGTGCCATCTTCTTCAATTTCCTGAAAAATGTGTACGCCTAAAGCGGTGTTAGAACTGTCGGTGGCAATGGAAAAATTTCTAGTAACATCTGCGTATGATAAAAGAGGCGCATTCAACAAGGCATGTTTCAAGTAACATTTTCGTGAACAAGATTCTGTGTATCTGAAGTATTGCATACGTTACTGGAAGATGAAACCTGTACTGTATCTAGTCAAATTCTATCTGACGTGCTATTATTTGCGGGAGGATGCTGTGGCATTTCAACTATTTGTACTGTTCTGTTATTTCTTCCTGACGTATTACGTTCGGGATAATATCTACTGTCTGGTTCATTCATGATAATCTGTTGTTGTGGATGAATCTGCTGCTGATAAGACCGACTGTTATTAAATGTACGCTGAAAATTGTGCTCACTACTTTGACGTCTGTCATGATAGTCATTTCTATACGGTGCATTGCGATAGGAATTGAAATGGTGTGTTTTCTGTACGTAGTTATTTCCTTGTTGCTGTGCGTTACTATTTGTGGGAGCTGATGCTACACATGTAGGCGGCGAAACATTATAGCTTGGTTGACCTTGCAGACTACATTGTTGATTAGGTATACTAACCGGCTGGTTTTGTTGCTGTTGCGGAGAAAAACCTCTATTGTTACCAAAATGTGGTTCCTGTTGCTGATAATTTTGACGATACTGACGATTAAATTTATGTCTGGTATTAAAGTTCTGGTGGTTGTCATTTCTGGAGCGTCTAATGATAAATGTCACTTTCGGTAAAACTTCTCTTATCGGGTTTTCTTTACTCATTCTTAATCCTAGATAGATCGATAGTTGAAGAGCTGTTTTAATAGATACAAAGGATAGTAGAAGAGAAGGCAGCAGTGCAGAAAACTAAAGATGAAATAGCACTACTATGGCTCGGGGCCCTGTGCACGCTACGGCACATATTCATCGAAGCGTAATGAATCCCCTGAGGTTAATTACGCGCTACAAATAAATCTTAGCTTCTGCGTTACAGAGAATGCCGGTGAAAATTCAAAAGCAAATTGCTGTATCCATACCAATTCTAGTTTCTGCATTACAGGCAATGGCGGTGAAAGTACAAAAATAAATTGTCGTATACAGTTCAAAGCGTGTACCTGTGCTCTGTCATTTTTAAATGCCTTAGATTTTGTTACGGATAAAAATTGCTTATAATCAACGTTATCGTCTCTGTATGTCTGAACAGGTTCAGGATTGAATGAGAATCTGTTTGTCTGTGTCACTTCGTATTCTAAGTTTCGTGATCTCTGTAAATGACCTAAGTTACACTGGCTGTGTGAGTGTGTCAAATGTTCGGAATCTGGCGTATGCTGTGACGTGTTAGCGGCTGAAACATTTTTCATTTCTGTCACTTTAATACGTTCGTCAATTTGGCTGATCTGTTGTTCAAATTTCTTATCGACTTCCGTATCCAGAGTGCGTGAAAGATCTGGTCACTTTAAATTAAACTCGTCGCGTATCTGTGTTGCGTTTTCTGAACATTGTTCAGTGATTGCATTAATTTCATCTGTTGTCGCTGCATCTGTATTACTTAATTCTTGTCCAACATATCTAATTTCTTCACTACTGTTCCTAGCACAAGCCTCAATTTCGTCACGTAATTGTTCTTTAGTATCATGGCGTTGCACGGTAACGGCTGTAATCTGTTCATTAAGTTGTTTGTTCTATTCGTTAAAGTTGTCGTGTTTTTCATTCGACTGTTTGAAACTTTCATTCAACTGTTTGAAATTGTTATTTAATTTTTCATTCCAGTGTCCGAAACTTTCATTAATTAGTTCATTAAGTTGTTTGAAATGGTTGTCGAAATTTTCATTAAGCTGTTTCAGACTTTCACTATGTTGTTTGTGATAGTTATCTAGCATTTCATTCCGTTGTAGCAATACTGCCATAATTTGATCCAAGCCAATATTACCGGCTCTATTCTCTGTACTGTGTGATGGTGTATCTGTAATTGTCACGTTTTGTGTAACCATTTGGTTATTCTGTGATTCTCGAAAAAGTTTTCCAATCGGATGTGCACTGTTAGTCACTACCTCGGAATCAAATAAATCTGTCGTATTTTGAGTACACTGTTCATTTTCGTTAGAAAAATTTAACCGTTCACAATTCAAATTTTGCAAATCGGGTGTGTTAAACTGGGCACCGTTCATTGTAACAGAACGTCCCGCGTCTTCAATTGTCGTTAAATTAACAGAGGACACAATTGAATTTGTTTGCTCATTATTAGCATTAAAATCATTACTAGTGATCAGTACGCACTGATTGTCAGTAAACAAAGGATTATCATTAAGACACTGAGTGTCACAATTACTATCGGACAAATTATTCGAGTCGGCTATTTCACTCATTGCACATCGCGATGTACTATTAACAGTTTTTCGCGGCATTTTTCACAAATCAGAATTAAGCACAAATGAAACAAGGACAATGCAAAATGCAACAAACACAATTACAACAAAGAGCAACAAATTGCCTATGATCTGTGAAAGAGAGAGTGACAAATTAGTAAATGCGTTGCGCCAGATGCAAACTACGTTTAAGTAAATAAGAGCAGATATATGACTACTTATCAGAAGATTCACAAAGAAATACGATCCTGGCCGGATGTCGCCGCTCCCCACAGAAATAATAAAAAATAAAAATGAACCAAGTGTAACCTCCCCACACAAAAATAATAATTAAATTAAATGAATTTTTATATATTGTAACCTCTGAACAAAACTGGCTCCAATTTATAATCTCTGTTCAGAAATGCATTCACATTTAATGTACCCACAAAATTCTTTTCTCATTTAATGTTAAGTTCGAAGCAGAAAAATTCCTAAACACCGAAAATAATAAAAAAAATTCAATAACCTGGTAAATTTTATGACGACAGAAGCGCTGCGCCTCAGGCCCTGTATTTTGATTTTAAAAAAAGCAGAAATTCGTACCTCAATAAAAAAAAACTGCGAATATATCTGCTCTTACCTAAAAAAATTTCGGCACAGCTCCGTGCAATGCTGGGCTATGCTTTATGACTCGTGAAAGGAATTAATTATTCATTGGATAAAATCTTTAAATTGAAATGAATGCTTTTTTTAAAAAAATTACTTTATATCATAAAAATTATTATTGGGGCATTTTCTTTGAAAGAAATTAAATGACAGTTAACATACGTTATTAGATATGCGCCAGGCTGCTTCTTTACCTTCTACAATAATACTCATCCTCCAGCGTCCCGACCAGAGCAGACTGCCGACACGCGCCGACAACTGCACACTACTGCCGACTAGCGACAAGCAACAACTAACTACATACTGCTCTCTGGTCAGAGACTCTCCTATGTCTTGCCTATTGCAGGCAGCGCATACCGCGCGTACCTCTTACAAGCGTATACTATAAAGATCAAAAATGAAGACATGAATTATTTACACAAAGGTAGAGCTAAACTTGGATCTTAAAGACCATTTCTGCTATCAGTACTCTAGCAAACATAATTATTAGAATTAAAATGGAATCCAGACCAATAGCTGCTTTCATACGTTGATAAATATTTATTGTTGATAAACAGTTAATTGTAATTTTATTATTCGAGAACTGCAAGATTACCAATGGTATCTGTTCTTTCGGACATGTCCGAAATAACAGATACCATCTTCATTAATGATTAGGAGTTTGCCTAAAGCGAAATTAGTTAAATTTTATTGGTTCATGTAGAATGTGTTACAGTTTCCTCTCACTGCTGTCCTCTGCCTGCAGTTCCAGATTAACTACACCGGGATACCCTCGCATATGTCTCACTGGTCAGATCTTTCGGCAACACTTTCCGCTTTTCATTACATACTCTAGGAGAGTAATTTGTATGAAGAGGCTTCTGCTGTAGCGCATTTGAAATAATTAAACAAGATACCGCCGCTGGCCCTCGAGCGCAGTGCAGCAGAAAAACGTGCGGGCCGCTCCCCCAGAGACCGTGCGCGGCTCGGAGCTGCGGTGTATCCGGGTGCTGCTCATTACCCGCGCCGCCGCGGCATCCATCTGTCTCTCCGTCTGTCTGTCCGTCTGTCTGGCAGCCCGTGCGCCGCCAGCAGGATGCGCAGCAGAGCACACGGGCCTCTGCGGGATTCCACTGCATTCTCTGCCCGCGTCTGCGGACACCAGCTGCGATCCGCGCGCAAATACATCGCAGCCCCTGATCCCTGGTGACGGTTCGCTCACCGACTGCGGCAGCGCCATCTGGAATACTAAGCCACTGCAACCTAAACTTCCGACACTGCATCTGGTAAATGCAGTGCCCTGTTACACGTCATCTGACATACGAGTGGTAGTCCGAAGTAACTACTTTCTTTTCATACAGGGTGGTCCATTGATCGTGACCGCGCCTAATATCTCACGAAATAAGCGTCAAACGAAAAACCTACAAAGAACGAAACTTATCTAGCTTGAAGGGGGACCCAGATGGCGCTATGGTTGGCCCGCTAGATGGCGCTGCCAAAGGTCAAACGGATATCAACTGCGTTTTTGAAATAGGAACCCCCACTTTTATTACATATTCGTATTGCACGTAAAGAAATATGAACATTTTAGTGGGACCACTTTTTTCGTTTTGTGGTAGATGGCGCTGTAATAGTCACAGACATATGGCTCACAATTTTAGACGAACAGTTGGTAGCAGGTGGGTCTTTTAAATTAAAATGTAGGACGTAGATACGTTTGAACATTTTATTTCGGTTGTTCCAATGTGATACATGTACATCTGTGAACTATCATTTCTGAGAACGCATGCTGTTGCAACGTGATTACTTGTAAACACCACATTAATGCAATAAATGCTCAAAATGATGTCCGTCAACCTCAATGCATTTGGCAATACATGTAACGACATTCCTCTCAATAGCGAGTAGTTCGCCTTCCATAAAGTTCGCACGTGCACTGACAATGCGGTGACACATGTTGTCAGGCGTTGTCGGTGGATCACGATAGCAAATATCCTTCAACTTTCCCCACAGAAAGAAATCCGGGGCGTCAGATCCGGTGAACGTGCGGGCCATGGTATGGTGCTTAGACGACCAATCCACCTGTCATGAAATATGTTATTCAATACCGCTTCATCCGCACGCGAGCTATGTGCCACATATCCATCATGTTGGAGGTACATCGCCGTTCTGTCATGCAGTGAAACATCTTGTAGTAACATCGGTAGAACATTACGTAGGAAATCAGCATACATTGCACCATTTAGATTGCCACTGATAAAATGTCGCCATGCAATTCCTGGTGCATAGAAATATGGTACGGGTGCAATCGATGTTGATGTAGCATTCTCAACACCGTCGTTTTTGAGATACCCGGTTCTCCCGCAATTTGTCTGCTACTGATGTGCGGATTAGCCGCGACATCAGCTAAAACACCCACTTGGGCATCATCATTTGTTGCAGGTCGTGGTTGACGTTTCACATGCGACTGAACACTTCTTGTTTCCTTAAATAACGTAACTATACGGCGAACGGTCAGGACAGTTGGATGATGTCGTCCAGGATACCGACCAGCATACATTGCACACGCCCGTTGGGCATTTTCATCACAGTAGCTATACATCAACAAAATATCGACCTTTTCCGCAATTGGTGAACGATCCATTTTATCACTGGTAATGTATCACGAAGCAAATACCGTCCGCACTGGCGGAATGTTACGTGATACCAAGTACTTATAGGTTTGTGACTATTACAGCGCCATCTATCACAAAGCGAAAAACATGGCCCAACTAAAATATTCATATTTCTTTACTACACGAATATGTAATAAAAAATGGGGGTTCCTATTTAAAACGACCTATGGCACCGCCATCTAGCGGGCCAACATAGCGCCATCTGGTTTCCCTCTTCAAGCTAGATAAGTTTCGATATTTGTAGTTTTTTGTTTGATGCTTATTTCGTGCGATATTTGGCCCGGTCACTATCAATAGACCACCCTCTATACACTGAGGGGAAGAAAATCGCAACAGCAATATATTAATGTAGAGTAATGAAACTTCGCGAATAGAACTGTCTATGCAAATGTTTAAATGATTAACGTTGAAAGATCGCACGTTAGTATAAGCTCGATAGAAGCTATTGGGAATGTCAAATTCTGGTATGTTAATAATGGTGTAACCGCCAGAACGTTGATGAAAGCACGCAAACGTGCAAGCACTGTGTGATACAGGTACCGGATGTCACTTTCTGGGATGGAGCTCCATGTCAGTCGCTGCACTTGGTCGGTCAGTACAGAGACGGTTAATGCTGCTTGTGGTTGAAGCTGGAGTTGTCGTTCGATTATGTCCGATATGTGCTCAGTTGGAGACAGATCTGGTGATCGAGCGTGCCAAGACAGGTTGACACTCCCTAGGGCATGGCGGGCTACAACGGCGATCCGTGGGCTAGCGTTATCTGAATACTGTTCATAAATGGCAGGACAAGAGGTCGAATAAGCAGACTGAGGTACATATTTTTAGTTAGTGTGCATGGGATAACCACCGAAGTGCTCCTGCTGCTGTACGAAATCAGAACTAAGACCATAACTTCAGATGGAGGTCCAGTATGCCTAGCATGCGCACAGGTTGGTGGCAGGCCCTCGAACGCCCTCCTCCAAACGAACACAAGACTACCACTGGCACGGAGGCAGTCTCTTCGGACAAAACACCATACCTTTTCCCCGTCGTCCAGTGGGCTCTTGCTTGACACCACTAGAGCGCCAAATGTCGTTAGCAGTCAGTGGAACACACGCTACAGGCTCAAACCTTTCCTCGAACTGCTTTATAAAGATTCGTTGTTTCACTGTGGTGCCAACTGCTGGTCAGACTGCTGATGCAGATACAGTAACATGGCCAGAGCCATACGCCGAACGGATGGTCTTCCCTCTCGGTAGGGCCACGTGGCAGTCTGGAGCCTGATCTCCCTGCGATCGAACATTATCGTCACCACCGCTGCTAGCAATCATGTACAGTTGCTACATTCCTTTCAAATCTTTCTGCATTGTCGCACATGGGATATCAAGCTTCTCATATCCCTATTATAGGAACTCGTTCAAATTCAATGCGGTGTTGATAATGGCGTCGTTGTCGCCTCAAAGACATTCTTGACAAACATTACTCACCATGTACAATATCGTGGTAAGTAACGCTCACGACCGTTACAGAGTGTATTTAAAGCAAACCTGATGTGCGTCCTCGAAGTGGCGGTACTACCACAACTGATATGCGACTGAATCAAAATTTGAATAGACATCATCTTTTAAATGTAGAAACACGGTTCTACAACTCCTTCTTGGTGTTACGGTTTTTATCTCGTCAGTCACTATCAATAGGCCACCCTCTATACACTGACGGGAAGAAAATCGCAACAGCAATATATTAATGTAGAGTAATGAAACTTCACGAATATCATCCGTTCGATGCGGCACGCCACGAGCTGCCTCCCTCCTTCATATCGGAGTAGCGCTTGCACCCAGTGTCCTCAATTACTTGGTCTGTATATTGTATATTCCAATCTCTCTCTTTCTCCCCGCACAGTTTTTAGCAACTACAGGATCCTCTAATACCCCGACGTCCTAACAAATGTCCACTCATCCCTTTGCTTTTTCCAGTGTATTCCACATGTTTTTCACCGATTTTGCTAAAAACCTTATCATTTTTATCAGTCCACATCATTCTGGAAATCATTATGTAGCACCTTATCTTGTAATTTTAGATTCTGGTTTTTCCGTGTTTGCTACAGCCCATGGTTCGCATGCATACAATGATGTGCTTCAAACATACATTCTGAAACAATTTGCCTGGATCTGAGGCCGGTACTTGACACTAGGATTTATTTCGGCTAGAAATGCCTCTCTCTGCCAGTGTCAGTCCTATTTTATCCTTCATTTTTATCAACTTCTTGACGCTCAGTTTTGATGTTAAACTTATCGCTAATTTCGTTTCTTTTACTCCTAATTACATTCGCCTTTCCTCAGTTTACTCTCGATACATTTTATGTGCTCATTAAACTGTTCATTTCGTTCAACAGGGATCTCACAGTTTTTCCTCGATTTCACTAAAGAAATCAAAGTCATTAGCGAATTTCCTCACTGATACACTTTCACTTAGAGTTTTAATCCTACTTCTGTATCTTCCTTTCATTTCTGCCATTGCTTTTAAATGTATAGATTGAGCAGTGGGGAAGAAACACGGAATCCCTATCTCACACTCTTCTTAATCCGAGCACTTCGTTCTCCGCAGTCCGTTATTAATAGCACCTCTTGGTTCTTGTATATGTGATATGTACGCCTGCACCGAATATTTTTCAGAATTTCGATCTCATTGCACCTTTTCCATTCCTGAAGCCATATTTTATGTCGATAGATCCTAATAATTCTTCTTTTGCTTCTATTGTCAAGCATCCTCTCTGAAACGCATAACACATCTCTAGTGCACTTACCTGTCCTAAAGTGAAACTAATCATCATGTAATAAGGTCATTAATTTCTTCTCCATTCCTCTGTACATTATTCCTCAGAAATAAGACGAACGTTTCGTGACGATGGTTGAGTGATAGTTGTCGCCCGTGACCGTTCTACAGTAAAGTACGTACTGCTGGAACCAAGAAAAAGCTCTAATGCTGAAGTGCGTCCCTCCCAGAGTTAACTCTCCCCCCTCCTTCCTCCCCAATTCTCCACAGGAAGCGCCTGTTTATCCCAAACGTTAGGTTTGCAAGAGGCTCCCAAATCTAGCTTTCGTAAATCAGTTTCCCCAACAGTGAATCTGGTTGGTCATGTAAACACCCCAACACAGATTCTGTAAAAGCGGATCCAGCCCCCACATTTCCTCTCCCACGGTCGATATTCGCTCCCAGGTAAATGGTCTGACATTTTTCTCGGGTTCTGAGTTGTTTTTAAGAATCGTGGCTATTTTGTACGGAGTCAGTTCCTTTGCAGGGAAGCAGAATAGGAAGTACTGAAATGATCTCGAAGTTATCCACCTATAAGTTCGGTGATGATAGGTAGCATCCTTCAAAGCACTTACCGGCGTACGAGTCGGCTTGCTAGAAACAAGACAGTCTTCTATAATTTCTTTCTACGTGGTAAGATCAAACGTACAGGACAGTGAAAGATTCGAATATACAGTTAAAAAGCCTCAGTCAAAAGTATAAAATGTACGACTTGCAAAAACCAGATAAAAATAAATGTCAAGGATAACAATCTCAAGTCTAGAAGGATCCACAGCAGGGTTGCATATAATCAGCTTTGTTTATCAACTTGTACATCGAGGCAGGTGGAATAAAATCTGAAAATAAAAGGCCAAGAGAAACCAACACCAACGTTATGGTAACCAGACGACAAAGCAGTCCTGGTAATGAAGAACTGTCAATAAAGCTAGCAGAGATTATGGTTTTAGCATAAACAAAACTAAAATGACGACGGTTAAAGTCGGTAGAAATGAGTAAAGAAACTTGGTTCGCAACCGAAATGGGGAACGGCATGTAATCTTATTATAGTAGTATGTCACAGTCTGTAGTTAGCCTGTAGAAAGGATTTTGTGGTTTGTACACGCACTGAAGGGCTTGACACACAAAATCAGTTGTAGAGTTTGGACGTAACCATGGTGACGAAGGATCTGTTATGCCGGTAATATGATAAGGTCCGGCACGGATCATGACCGGAGATATGAGCTAGATTTGTTAGATCTGGCTGTAAGAGAGATACTAGCGTGAATACAATATTAGCACATGAACAGTGCAGGCGACTGGAGGAAGAAATCAGTTTTTGCGAGAAACTTGCTACTGTGAATAATCCTGTGCAGTGGAGGGTGTGATGAATAATCTTACTCGTTATAACTGCATTAGAGATGTCGCGGACCGCTTACAGGCACAATAGGGAACGAAATAAAGGAATTCTCCTCTCTAGGAGAAAACATTAGCAGGATAGTCTAAGAAGTGAGGAAGTCAGAAGTAGTCTGACGCATATAAGAAAAACTCTCTTCGTTGTAAGTGCTCCACTGGTAACAAATATTGGTATGGAACTGAGGGAGCAGCTCTTCCAAGTGTACCCCTGGAGCACAGCATTGTATGGGAGTGCAACGTGAATCAGTGGAAATCCGAATATGCAGGAAGTGGAAGCATACATGTGATGCATCGTAGAATGGTAATGATTCAGTGGAGAGATGTAAGTACGAATTGAAGAAGTGCTGAAAAGAACAGATCATAAACTGAGTCCGAAGGAGAGGTCTCACTAAAGGAAAGAGGCTACAGGACTAGAGGAACGTCTGGTACGACATCAAAGAATACTTGAAGTTTGTGTCGGAAGGATCACTGCAGGGAAAATGGTAGGGGCAGACAAAGTCTTAAACTTATAAGTACAGTACAGAGGTTGTTGGACAGAGTAGTAACATATTAGCACGAAGATGGAAAACACCTTCAAACTTTTGAAATATTTGATACATACAGAGGAAAACACGGCGAACAGTGGCGCGATATACGGTTAGGACAACTGAAAAAAATGCGAAGACAAGAAATTGAATCCACCACAAGGAACACGAAGACCCACATTACTGCTGCCTGTTTGTGAACTCATGTTGTCAAGGGGGCTTTCCGCACTTCATCAGTGATTAATAAGCGTCCTTGAGGTGCGTATGCGCATTCACGCTTCGTCACAATCTACTGGAGTCTGTAGATCATTGCCTGTCCCAGAGCGATTCACATTCATGTTCGTTAGGCCAACTCGACTGTTACATCCAAACCATACAAAGAAAAAACATACTATTAATCAGTTATCGTAAATTTAGACCTCAGATTCTATTAGCCGATGAAACTATGACCTGAAAGAAAGCAACTTTGGGTCAGTTACGTGCGAACTGAATAAGTAAATGAAGTTAATACACAGTTTTTTCCCAGGACGTTACCTACGCATGACCTTTTGAAACCACCAATTTTTTGTTGAAGAATAGCACTATGAGACATTCATCTCAGAATATTTATGTACACTACTGGCCATTAAAATTGCTACACCACGAAGATGATGTGTTACAGACGCGAAATTTAACCGAGAGGAAGAAGATGCTGTGTTATACAAATGGTTAGCTATTCAAAGCATTCACACAAGGTTGGCGCCGGTGGCGACACCTACAACGTGCTGACATGAGGAAAGTTTCCGGCCGATTTCTCATACACAAGCAGAAGTTGACCGGCGTTGCCTGGTGAAACGTTGTTGTGATGCCTCGTGTAGGAAGAGAAATGCGTACCATCACGTTACCGACTTTGATAATGCTCGGATTGTAGCCTATCACGATTGCGGTTTATCGTATCGCGACATTGCTGTTCGCGTTGGTCTAGACCTAATGACTGTTAGCAGAATATGGAATCGGTGGGTTTAGGAGAGTAATACGGAACGCCCTGCTGTATCAAATGGTTCAAATGGCTCTGAGCACTATAGGACTTAACATCTGTGGTAATCAGTCCCCTAGAACTTAGAAATACTTAACTCTAACTAACCTAAGGACATCACACACATCCATGCCCGAGGCAGGATTCGAACTTGCGGCCGTAGCGGTCGCGCTGTTCCAGACTGATACGCCTAGAACCGCTCGGCCACACGGGCTGGCGTGCTGTATCCCAAAGTACTCGTGTCACTAACAGTCGAGATGGCAGGCATCTTCTCTGCATGGCTGTAGCGGATCGTGCAGACACGTCTCGGTCCCTGAGTCAACAGATGGGGACGTTTGCAGGACAACCACCATCTGCACGAACAGTTCGACGATGTTTGCAGAAGCATGGACTATCAGCTCGGAGACCATGGCTGCAGTTACCCTTAACGCTGCATCACAGCCAGGAGCGCCTGTGATGGTGTACTCAACGGCGAACCTGGGTGCACGAAAGGCAAAACGACATTTTTACGGATGAATCCAGGTTCTGTTTACAGCATCATGATCGTCGCATCCGTGTTTGGCGACATCGCGGTGAAAGCACATTGGAAGCGTGTATTCGTCATCGCCATACTGGCGTATCACCCGGCGTGATGCTATGGGGTGCCAGTGGTTACACGTCTCGGTCACATGTTGTTCGCATTGACGGCACTTTGAACAGTGGACGTTACATTTCAGATGTGTTACGACCCGTGGCTCTACCCTTCATTCGATCCCTGCGAAACCCTACATTTCAGCATGATAACGCACGACCGCATGTTGCAGGTCCTGTACGGGCATTTCTGGATACAGAAAACGTTCTACTGCTGCCCTGGCCAGAACATTCTCCACATCTCTCACCAATTGGAAACGTCTGGTCAATGGTGGCCGAGCAACTGGCTCGTCACAATACGCCAGTCACTAGTCTTGATGAACTGTGGTATCTTGTTGAAGCTGCATGGGCAGCTGTACCTGTACACGCCATCCAAGCTCTGTTTAACTAAATGCCCAGGCGTATCAAGGCCGTTATTACGGCCAGAAGTGGTTGTTGTGGGTACTGATATCTCAGGATCTAAGCACCCAAATTGCGTAAAAATGTAATCATATGTCAGTTCTAGTATAATATATTTGTCCAACGAATACCCGCTTATCATCTGCATTTCTTCTTGGTGTAGCTATTGTAATGGCCAGTAGTGTAATTACCATAAATCATTTTTATTTAAGTTCAATCACGGTGATGAGGGTTAAGGAAAGCTGTTTTCATTCAGGTTTTGTTCACGGCCTACGCAGTCACGATGGAAGGCGTGTATCTGTATGGCCTCGCACTGGCACTATATGGGGAGGGACCACCTAATGGTCGAAAAATCCCCCCCCCCCACCTTACAGGCGTAAAAGAGGTAATTCAGGATAGCGCCCCAGCACAGTTGGTTCAAAAATGGTTCAAATGGCTCTGAGCACTATGGGACTTAACATCCATGGTCATCAGTCCCCTAGAACTTAGAACTACTTAAACCTAACTAACCTAAGGACATCACACAACACCCAGCCATCACGAGGCAGAGAAAATCCCTGACCCCGCCGGGAATCGAACCCGGGAACCCGGGCGAGGGAAGCGAGAACGCTACCGCACGACCACGAGATGCGGGCCCAGCACAGTTGGCAATGTGCACTACCTGTATGCTTTTACCTGCGGAAGGACGCTACCCAAGCAAATGGCATGTTCTGCCTCATTCGTAGCTTGATCGTATCTCATTCATTACTCACTCGTTTGCTGTCGCTCATTCGTTATTTGTTAACGCGAACATTGGCGCAGTAGTAAGGAACCGTGCTAAATAACAGCATTCCATGACTCCGTTAGTTGGGAGTCGTTTTTGGAAGAAGTTTCCGCCATTTGACTGTAAATTACTGTTCATTTATTTCACACAATTACGATTTCAAGTTTATAGCCATTCTCAAGTGGCTGTTGAAATGTTGCAGTATAACTGACGTGTCTTTGTGACATTTAATCGTCGAAAAAAACAGAAATACGTTTTTTAGGTGACGGCATGTCATATAGAGAGTCCAGTTATGCTGTAACTTTTCAACGAGAACTTGGGGATGTTAACCTTGTAGTCAGGCTCGATTAGTTGAACCATGCTACCAGCCCATTCCAGTCAGGAGAATACGGAATTAGCAGGCACAAGATTTGATGCCAGGTACATTCACGGTGGACTTCAAACGTTGGAGGCCATTACGTGCTGTCGCCAAGCTGTTCAGTGCTACGGTGTATGCCGTCCTTTGAAAGGAAACTCTAGAACTCTCATGACTAGCTGACAATCCGCGCTCTCACACCGTGGAATTTTCGCTTGAAAGTATTTCAAATTAGAATCATTTTCTTTGTTTCTTACGCAAGCATAGTAGTTATATTGCCTAGTTCCGTCGTGTCGTTCCATTTGAAGATAATGCTCATGTAAGCGGACTTCTCTATGTTTTCAATACCTTTTTTTATTTTATAATATTTTTGCATGTATAACAGCTCTACTTCCACTAACAGTGCAGCACTCTGCATTAGTGGCTGCCACAATGAAAAGGTCTCCTCAAATTTTATTTGTGTTTGAAGAAGTATTGGAAGTACTTTAAGGCGGCTGCAGGGGCCGAGCGGTTCTAGGCGCTTCAGTCTGGAACCGTGTGACCGCTACGGGCATGGATGTGTGTCATGTCCTTAGGTTAGTTAGGTTTAAGTAGTTCTAAGTTCTAGGGGACTGATGACCTCAGCAGTTAAGTCCCATAGTGCTCAGAGCCATTTGATTTGAATTACTTTGAACATCATTCAAAATATTTCTTTTCTTTAACTGTCCCACTTATGACATAATTCATACAGCAAATTGCAGCAGAAACATGTGTGATTCGACGAGGAGCCAACGATCGTTGCGACGAGAATGTTTATCTTGAGGTAAGGGACTACTTATTTGAGAATAGGTTAGAAAGGGCCATTCAGGAAATAAGGCAATGTCAAAATGATATCTCTAAAATCCCAGTGGTATGATTTTGCCAATTCTTGAAAGAGACTGAGGATATAAAAGTCTAGTAAGTCAATGGAACTCACAGATGTGTTGCAGGGACAATTGTTTCCCTTGGTGTGAGCGTGGTGGTCCTCTGCCGAAATGGGCTGGACGTGCGCGCTGGCAGCTGAAGCTCGTGCTGTGGATACAATATCCTCTTTGTTGCTACTTTAATAATTTATACAGCTTCTATTCCACCACGTAACTGGTCATAAGTACCTGTGGGCAGCCTTGAGAATGAAAGTAAGTCGTTAACGTTCGTAAGGCGTTCTGGTTTAATTTCACCCATATGTACGCTTTATAATCTTACGATACGAAAATATTTGGTTTTAATAAAGCCCCATCATTGACTTTATTTCTTCCTTATGGCAGTATATTCTGACGACAAAAAAATTATTTAGGAGCTATAGTTAGGCATTCGCAGGAATAGTACTTTTCAAGCTGTTCGGCCCTTTTTTCGAATCTACATCTTTTAACCCTTATTATTGTAGCTATATTGGACAATATTCAACATGTCAACAATGGAAAGTGTATGTTTGTATTAAGGCGGGTACAAGCGGAGTCATTTTTGTTTTGAACACACGAATGTCTCTTCCTGTGGAATGTCATTGTTTCCTGCTATAAGCAAATCCATTTGTATAGTGATTCACTTCTACTCAGATTACTTAGTTTCTACCTTTATACTCCAAGGTAATGGTCTCTCTATAAAACGATGAAACAGCAGACACGCTGCTTGAATATATCTGACAATGTTGTAGTTTTGCAGAATAAGGATCATTTTTGGAATGAAGATCTTTATCCTCACTAGAGGAGACAGATCCAACAGAAGAGCAGGTAAGCAGTTAAACTCTGATTTCAAAAACTAAATAAAGTGAATGGAAGACAGAACCCCTACCTCAACTAGGATGGTATGCAGTGTTTAATATAGTTCAACCTAACTCGACGCATGTACACGTAACTGTTATATGCTGTAATTGCAACTTACCTATGGTGGATACAAATACCCTACAGAGAAGAAGACTGTTCCTAGAAATTGTTGCTGATCAGCTAAATGAAGAAGAAATGCAGAGATGAGGACACATTCCGAATGGAAATGCTGCAAGAGAAGCTGTGACTGAACAAGATCTTCTGAATATGGACCTTCCACAACGGAAGAAAACGATCCTAGGCGTATTAAGAGAGGCAGATGTCATTTTTGTGGAAGAAAACGTTAAGTTCAGTAAAATGTTCTAAGTGTAGTAAATTCACGTGCAAGAAGCATCTTACACACACACATAAACACTGTTAGTAAATGTTAAACATTGGGTACTAAAATCGGCACACATATCGTTTTAATATTACATTATTGTCTCACTGTACTATTCTATTATGCTGTTTAAATGATTAATACATTAATCCATCCACATTATTACTCGTTTTATGGTTTCAGTACACCAATGTGTAAAAGTATATCTACTGTATATAAAAAAAAAGAAACTGGGTCTACATCTACATCTACATTTATACTCCGCAAGCCACCCAACGGTGTGTGGCGGAGGGCACTTTACGTGCCACTGTCATTATCTCCCTTTCCTGTTCCAGTCGCGTATGGTTCGTGGGAAGAACGACTGCCGGAAAGCCTCCGTGGGCGCTCGAATCCCTCTAATTTTACATTCGTGATCTCCTCGGGAGGTATAAGTAGGGGGAAGCAATATATTCGATACCTCATCCAAAAACGCACCCTCTCGAAACCTGGACAGCAAGCTACACCGTGATGCAGTGCGCCTCTCTTGCAGAGTCTGCCACTTGAGTTTGCTAAACATGTCCGTAACACTATCACGCTTACCAAATAACCCTGTGACGAAACGCACCGCTCTTCTTTGGATCTTCTCTATCTCCTCCGTCAACCCGATCTGGTACGGAACCCACACTGATGAGCAATACTCAAGTATAGGTCGAACGAGTGTTTTGTAAGCCACCTCCTTTGTTGATGGACTGCATTTTCTAAGGAATCTCCCAATGAATCTCAACCTGGTACCCGCTTCACCAACAATTAATTTTATATGCTCATTCCACTTCAAATCGTTCCGCACGCATACTCCCAGATATTTTACAGAGGTAACTGCTACCAGTGTCTGTTCCGCTATCATGTAGTCATACAATAAAGGATCCTTCTTTCTATGTATTCGCAATATATTACATTTGTCTGTGTTAAAGGTCAGTTGCCACTCCGTGCACCAAGTGCCTATCCGCTGCAGATCTTCCTGCATTCCGCTGCAATTTTCTAATGCTGCAACTTCTTCTTTGTATACTACAGCATCATCCGCGAAAAGCCGCATGGAACTTCCGACACTATCTACTAGGTCATTTATATATATTGTGAAAATCAATGGTCCCATAACACTCCCCTGTGGCACGCCAGAGGTTACTTTAACGTCTGTAGACGTCTCTCCATTGAGAACAACATGCTGTGTTCTGTTTGCTAAGAACTCTTCAATTCAGCCACACAGCTGATCTGATATTCCGTAGGCTCTTACTTTGTTTATCAGGCGACAGTGCGGAACTGTATCGAACGCCTTCCGGAAGTCAAGGAAAATGGCATCTACCTGTATCTAATATTTTCTGGGTCTCATGAACAAACAAAGCGAGTTGCGTTTCACATGATCGCTGTTTCCGGAATCCATGTTGATTCCTACAGAGTAGATTCTGGGTTTCCAGAAACGACATGATACTCGAGCAAAAATCATGTCCTAAAATGATTTTCCAATCATTAGGAACCTTCCGTTCCTCTAGAGACTTGTGGTACACGGCTGTTAGAAGGGGGGGGGAGGGGGAGGCATGTTCTTTGGCGTACTCTGTGTAGTATCGAATTGTTATCCCGTCGGGTCATGTTTGGTGCAAACACCCTGAGTGTATGTGCAGCTTGTGAGGTTAATTAATCCAGCCGCCTCATAAGGCCATTCAAGTGCGTTTGCGTCTTCACAAATGTAGCTCGGCCAGAGGCGCGCGGGCACAAGCTTCCTACACAGAGGAATGCACACACGGCGTGATGACGGCGGCGTCGCTGAAAAAGGCAGTGGCGTGTCGTATTTCGCTGTAAGATTAAGCACGGCGAAGGGGAGATCTGGACCGACGGCTGGAGGGTAGTGGCGTGCGGCTGGCACAGAGGTGGCCGCACGGGCTGGGCATTTTGACGAAGGCCCAAAAATGGTTCAAATGGCTCTGAGCACTATGGGACTCAACTGCTGTGGTCATAAGTCCCCTAGAACTCAGAACTACTTAAACCTAACTAACCTAAGAACAGCACACAACACCCAGCCATCACGAGGCAGAGATAATCCCTGACCCCGCCGGGAATCGAACCCGGGAACCCGGGCGTGGGAAGCGAGAACGCTACCGCACGACCACGAGATGCGGGCAGCGAAGGCCCGCCGGCTCCACACATAGCGAGACGACTCCAGAGATGTCAAATCAAAAACACCTTCAGCTGTCTATATTTGTAATTTTAATTTATTTTTACGACCAGTTTCACTACGCCATCCATCTTCAGATCCCCTGAGCGACGAAGAATCCAAACTTAGGTAGAATCTCACTAGGGGCCTGTATGCAGTCAGTGGTACCCATATACCCTTCACTGTACACTGCTAAACAAATCTTCAGACCAAGCTCGTCAAAGATAAAAAGTGCACTTTTTTATCTTTGACCAGTTTGTTTTGAATATTGCACTTGATGCACGAACAGCCCAGGTTGTAAAAAAAAGAAGTCTATGGATTCTTCCTATTCGTCGGTCAGCAAGCCTGATGGTGGAATAGTGAAAAGATAAAACTGGTCGCTAAAATAAAATAAAATTGGAAATCAGAGATTCCAGGGGTGCTTCGGTAGTCCTGCCGCTCCTATCGTGACGTACTCTGCTGAGCCAGCATATAAGAGCTGGTTCTAGTCGCTGAACTTCCCCAAACGACTGCGTTTGTGGGTCACCTCGGATTATGTAGAACAGGGCAATGAGCGAGATCTGGCGTTGTCGTCGGCGTGCGTCAACTGCACTAAGGTCGGTCTAAGCGAAATGTCTTTTCAAAGACTGGTCGTAGGACTTTGACATCCAGAGGGGTGTCAGTGAAGTCTTGCTATTGCTGAGAAGTGCTGACCAAACAGGGGCGATGGCCAGTGTACCTAATTTGTTGTCTGATTTTCGCGCTCCAGGTTTTGCTACAATTCATCCTGTTGTACACTACTGGCCATTAAAATTGCTACACCACAAAGATGATGTGCTACAGATTCGAAATTTAACTGACAGGAAGAAGATGCTGTGATATGCAATTGATTAGCTTTTCACAGCATTCACACAAGGTTGACGCCGATGGCGACACCTACAACGTGCTGACATGAGAAAAGCTTCCAACCGATTTCTCATACACAAACAGCAGTTGACCGGCGTTGCCTGGTGAAACGTTGTGATGCCTTGTCTAAGGAGGAGAAATGCGTAACATCACGTTTCCGACTTTGATATAGGTCGGATTGTAGCCTATCGCGATTGCGGTTTATCGTATCGCGACATTGCTGCTCGCATTGGTCGAGATCCAATGACTGTTAGCAGAATATGGAATCGGTGGGTTCAGGAGAGTAATACGGAACGCCGTGCTGGGTCCCAGCGGCCTCGTATCACTAGCAGTCGAGATGACAGACATCTTATCCGCATGGCTGTAATGGATCGTGCAGCCACGTCTCAGGGATCGAGAGATGGGGACGTTTGCAAGACAACAACCATCTGCACGAACAGTTCGACGACGTTTGCAGCAGCATGTCTATTAGCTCGGAGACCATGGCTTGCGGTTACCCTTGACGCTGCCTCACAGACAGGAGCGCCTGCGATGGTGTGCTCAACGACGAACCTGGGTGCACGAATGGCAAAACGTCATTTTTTCGGATGAATCCAGGTTCTGTTTACAGCATCATGATCTTCGGATCCGTGTTCGGCGACATCGCGGTGAACGCACATTGGAAGCGTGTATTCGTCATCGCCATACTGGCGTATCACCCGGCGTGATGGTATGGGGTGCCATTGGTTACACGTCTCGGTCACCTCTTGTTCACATTGACGGCACTTTGAACAGTGGACGTTACATTTCAGATGTGTTACGACCCGTGGCTCCAACCTTCATTCGATCCCTGCGAAACCTTACATTTCAGCAGTATAAAGCACGACTGCATGTTGCAGGTCCTGTGCGGGCCTTTCTGGATACAGAGAATGATCGACTACTACCCTGGCCAGCACATTCACCACATCTCTCACCAATTGAAAACGTCTGATCAATGGTGGCCAAACAACTGGCTCGTCACAATACACCAGACATTACTCTAGAAGCACTGTGGTACCGTTTTAAAGCTGCATGGGCAGCTGTACCTGTACACGCCATACAAGCTCTGTTTGACTTGCCTTGCTCATACTGTGGCATCAAGTAGTCAGGCCTGCAAGATGAGTGGTCTGCCAAGCGAGCCGATTCGTTCTTATTTGTCGAGTAACATGAACTCTAGTACTCACAATTAAGTTACAAATTTCTCTCCTGTATGAATATTACGCAACGTAAACGCATGCCTGACTATTAGTAATTTACACTACTCTGACTGTTCACTACACACTGGCAATACCACATTTTCTTTTTTATTTAACGGCATAGATCAACACGTGGCCATCACACTGAATATGAATGGCGCACACATTATAAATTCTGGATATCATGGCAACAAACAATTCGAAGGAAAAGGCCACCAATCTTTTTCTTTTCACTATCTTATTTATTCCGGTAAATTCTATAACCTAAACACCCAAATTCTATAACCTACAATAATAACACATGAGAAATTCCGCCCAGATGGCATGGCTTTACATTGGTGATTCTCTATCTTATGGCCTAGTAATTCTTTAACGCTACAGTGCACTTTCTGGATAGGATGGTGGATCTTTAGCTATATCTCACACTTCGACTCTCACAACCATCATCACGAAACTTTCCTCCAGACCGAGCGGTACAAAAGGAACATGCATAACCCACTACCTCTGAAACTACCTTGCTACTCTCCCATGCAAACCACACATACTTAAAGTACATGACATACACCACACTGCAACATGGAATACAACATAAGGAATAGTCACAACATTATAATCACATCACTTTCAGCTTTCCCACTTCAATTAGTATTCATCCCAGTTCCACACGACACTGCCCCACTTCGTAACTTTTCTTTCCTACTACGAACTCTGGACGTTATATGCACGTCTTCCTGTGCAATGCAAGCCAAGTGGCGTTGCTGGATATACGGCTGACTCATCTTGCTTCTCTCTCAGAGTATCATAGTTTGAATCAGGCGTCACACGGAAACATAACACGCAAAGTAATATTAAGAACATATTCATCACACACGTGAGTCCTCAACTGATACCATGGACGAGTACTTCTCTTTATCCTTTGTCTCATACACAGATTGAGACTCACACAGTACTCACCACGCGGAAGTACTCGTCTCTAATTTCAAGTCCTGCACACGCCATTTCTTAAATATTTCCAACTTATAGTACACACGCTAGTAATTCAGCTTAACTTAAGCACTCGGAAGTATTTCAACTTATTGCTACACGTGGTTTCATTGTGACCGTTGGTCACTTTCGAAGATTACTACGATCCCCTTAATATTACCTGCCTGACATTTAATTCACCCCACAAAAGTTCCTGAAATAGAGAAATTATTATTCTAAACTACTCTTATGTATTTAACATGCATACGATGTCTCCACTCTTTTGTACTTACGAAGCACGCCTAAGACAGGTCTTACCAACAGTAGATCCAGCGGCAGAGTGCTGAAACATGGCCGTTCTTCAGGTCCTCTCGCACCTCTGCCGAAGTGGGGGAGCACCTTGCTACCGTATTGGTCAGCCACATTTCAGGCGCTCAAAGCTCAGGTAAATTTCATCTCTTTGGTCCCACCAAAGGTGACCCAAGTACCGTCTCAAAGGTGATCATATATTCACATTCACTATCTGCGGTTAGCAGACGACCATACATTCATTCATTTCACAGATCTCACCAAATTGGATGTAGGCATTTATTTTGTGGCAGTGCACGTGTGATCAATTAAATAAATAAATTGTCATTATTTCCCACACTGGTATCCGGCTTCGCTGTACTAATTGAAATAGAGTTATTATTAGAAAAATACGTTGTTCTGACAAGAATAACGAAGAATGTTGTACCTATTTTCAATGTTGGGTGGTACTGCACCCTTTCACCACCGGCTACCCATGCAGAAAAAAATGGCACTGTACTATCCTTGCAATGCGAGGGTAGTTCCGAACATTTTTTTAAGAAAGCTATATTAGAACAAACGTAGCAAGTCATCATAGTAACCAGGAGGAGACCTTAGCCCCTGGTGACCTCAAATAGACGACCAAATGCTGTTACTTTACCAAGTTATTGACTCAGTTGTTGCATTATTGTTCTCTCCACAATCCGGAGTAACGTACACATACAAATTTACAACAATCCGCATGACAAATAAGACATTACCTCATACAAATAAAAAATAATGTTGAGATAAAAATTTGATTAGTTACTGGAATCTTCGTTATTTCTATGAGTAATCCAAACTTCACTAATTCTATAACAAATAAAAAAAATACTAATTGTACTCATGAAATTTTAAATAGCTCACCATCCGAAGACAGAGCAAGTAATCTGACATTCATAAATTGCGGGGTAAAAACCTTTACACAGCAAAGCCTAAATACAAAACAAAATCAACAAAATAAAACATTGCGTACACTAGTTACATGTAGAATGTCAGGCTCCATACCATTACTCTAAAATATACATCAAACCTACAGAGAAATAAAACTGGGAAGAAAAACATGAAATATACCACAAGTTACATACTGGTTACGTAATATAGTTCATCTAAGACATCATGTCATACCTCATTAACTATCATCACTTAAGCAATTGCCACCACTACTCGACTGTGAGTTTAACCTTATCCTTGTCCACCAGTACAAATACCTGCTGCTGAGCTAGTCAGTCCATCAACTTTGATCAATACACACAGTAAATTGTTAGCAATAAGTGCTTGAATCCACCAGTAGCTCTCGTATCTTACTCTACTGCTCATTTCTCTCTTGTTACACATTTTAGACGACAAGAACTTGCATTTCGACCAGCCTTCGTTACACTTTACTGTGAAATATCACCGCTGTGATAATGCAAATAAGTGGCTTCAGTCAACACACCAACAAGATCATTACTGTCCACGACGTCAAAATGCATCAGTTAATTCCGATATTTGCTGTGCAATGCAAACTCTTGTCCTCTGTGACAACCTTACTAACCAATGCAACAAGAGCCGCTACTTTAGTATTACGACACTGGCTAATAATTAAAGCATCCTTGTACCAAATATTCTAATAAACATGCTACATGAACTCGATAACCCAGAACAAACAAAAAAAAACATTAACTATTCTAAACACAAGTGTTAATGAAATATAATTACACTTGCTGTCCCTTCAGGAATGAAACATATAAAAAAATTTACACAATTACAAGTACAAATATATTATTCCCTATCTTGCGAGTCACATGGAATCATTTCATTTTGGGGTCAAAAAAATTGCTGACAGGTTCCCTAGAAACACTGTCTCGGTGTCAAAGCTCTCCCATGGTTACCCGGACGAAAGTCCTTAAGTCACTCAACTCGGCATTTTGAACACATTAAACACAAATGGCATAGTCACTCTCAGAGTACCATCCACACGAATCTGGTCGTCCAGAAATGGCCCTACAACTACTATTACCCACGGTTCTGTCCTTTCAGTTCATGGTGTAATTAGAAGTCGTAAGTTCCAACAAACAGCACTTATTCCCACACCAATTAAAGAAATGTCTCCTACTACAAATGCAAATGTCAATGTCCCACTTTAGTTTCTTGCGTTCATACAATAATTAGTCACCAAACGTCAACTGTTTTCTTTAAGTATACCAAGCGTCCCCCATGCAATTCACAAAGCACACTTAACAAGTCACTGCCAAAAGTTTATGGATCCCACCGTTCAATGGTCAAGACAAAACAAAACAATCGTCCTGTGTGCTAAAGACAAAATCTTTTCAACCACTCACTATGTGGAAACACCAGTCCTTCACTTTCCACCTTATGGAGACATAATGAGCAGTCATCTTGTTTCACGGCTCCACAGTCCAGTACTTGTTAATAGTTGCTGGTAAAAAATGCCTGCCGAACTCTGGCGCGCGTCGTTAATTCTGCCGTCGCTCCGCCGCCGTGCGAGCCATTCAGCAGAAGAAACCACCCGCTGTTGCCTCCACAGGATACTGTCTCCAGTCGTAAGGGTTGACGGAACTTATGAATGGCCAGTGGTATGTGCGTGTCGCCCCAGGCCGTTGACCTGTTGTAGTGTGCGCGTGGAGTGTACCCCCGACCGACAGTGGAGTGGGGAGCGCCGCGGCTCTGTCGCCTCTCCCATGGCGAAGTCAGCTTGGCCTCCTTCATTTTTATGCGGTAGGGCGCGTTCCGTGTAGCACCTCAGTGCTACGACACCCAGTCAGTCAGACCCTTCCGTCCATCTCGCAACATTATAGACAAAAGGATATTCTTACAGTATTTAAATACTCATTGATTACATGTATGATCTATTAGATACATTGGTAATAAAAGAATCTTTGTTCTAAAAAATATAAAATCGTACACCCTAGTTTTCTACACATACAACATCAACATTAATCCCTTTTCTATATACAGCCCACACTTGTGCTATTGATTGTACGTGTCGTCCCTCATACAAAACATGGAAGTGTTCAAAAAAACAAAAAAAGGAATAAGAAACATTCTATACAGCTCACAAATACAATATCAAATAGTAGACTACTTTAACATCCTAATACAATAAACATTTTAGAAACTGATGACTCTAAATCTACAACATACAATGCACCTTTGTGCTTGTGACAGACTGAAATTAGTATCTCTTTATATATTTTACATTTTATTATATATAACAACATTGCTAGGGCATGTATGTACCATCCACATGATGTCAGGTCCTGACCTGCCATCGAGGTTCATCCAAATCAAACAATAAAGCACAATAATGATTTAGTTATGGATCGGTAGCATCCCCTTTACAGGAGTGTGCACATTGATCACACTACTCTACGATTCTCACTCACCAGACATCACATTTTCCTTCTCATTCAATCCATTAATGCACCAACAGAATAGGTATAGAAGTTAGCTAACCTTAACACCACCACACTCACGACAACATACCATACCTTTGCTCCCTTATACTCAACCACATAACACATGAAGCTGTTTCGGAGATAGCATTCCAGTCTCTGAATTCGTCCTTCCATTCTGGCACCTCTCTCCATCGGCTTACCTCCGCATTCACTTTACCGATTATTCATCCTGCTAAATATCACTTTAGAACTGCGACATTTCATCTAAGAACAAAAAATACACAAATTATCCATCCTGCAAAATAACTGCACACATTCTTGGTACTGTTTTGATTAGTTATACTGGTACCAGGCTTCAACAACAACAACAACAAAAATTATTTTGTCCATATAGCAAATGTTATGGTAAGAATTAGATTTACACTTATATTACATCTTACGTCAGTATTCCACAAAGTTCACCATCTGGATCTCATACTCCCTTTATGTCCTTTCACGTTGTGCAGTTGTCCTCATCGTTCGTATTTCGGCTCTCCGTCCGTCCATTACTCCATCATTTCCTCATCTTCCTTCGCCATTCGCATCAATCTCGATTGCAGCATACACAGGCCTCTCTGTAATATACATCTAAGACATCTCCAAATTATTAACTCTAATCACCTTCATTCACCACTGTTTCATCACGTCGAATTTCTCTTTATTAATCGCACTGCTTCACGTCGCTTCTCTCCTTAAATATCACCTTTATCCACTACTATTTATCACGTCGCTTATCTCTCTACCATCTTTATCCACTCATTAATCATCACGTCGTTTCTGCTTGATCCTTATTCATATGTCAAAAAATACGTACATACACCACTCTGTCGACTCCTGTTCATGACTCATTCGACCAGTCTATTCCGTCATACTTCCTGACATCCCGCCTGAAAATTATTATGTTCGATTTGACCCTGCACAACGTTACACACCACAAATAAATACACTGACTATCTACCATAACTTACCTACTTTCGATTTATCCTTAAATTTTCCATAATTTGATGTTAGAAATGTGATGAAGCCCACGCGATCGTTTTCCCTTGATCGCCTCAATCAGTACAGCATTTTCATGGACAATCCGCCTCACTCTGAATGGTTCACTGTACATAGTAAAGAATTTGCTAGTTAGGAATCTGTGCTTACATGAAAATTAAATGTGTGCAGAGAATATACAAGCTGGGAGAAATGGTACAGCACAAGTGTTAGAAACTTTGGTGCTAGTGGCCTCTTTCCCTAACACCAGATTCCGAACAACCATATGCAGCACCTCATTATAACTGTCACCACGTCCATGACATACTATAGATCAGATGGCATCTAATTTAAAAACTTCGATCACATTGCTGGTGTTATCTGTAACAGCAGTGTAAATGTACCCCATGCCATACAGATCACAATGTTGACTTTTTTACATTACGTGTTAAGTACCTGCAATAGTCAAATCGCACTAATTAAACTGGGCTCATTGGCATTATTACATAACATTTTTAGCAACTGTTTTTTTTGAGGAAACAGTCCTTTTACTTTACTGTTCCAAATAAAAATTTTCAAATTTTGCTCTGAGAGACCAGCCTAACAGATGTCATTACTGGTGTTTTATTCTCTGATCAGAAGAATGGTATTTGCATTCCTACATATCAGTAGAGTATGTCTGCTACATAGAAAATTTTCAGTGCCAGCGGCAAGTGTTTTTAGGTAACATGCTAAGGGCTGATATGTTGATATGTTGGATCCATCAATTTATTACGATAAGAAAGAAATGCCAGGATTCCATGCTCTCCTGTCATTCTGATAGTTTCTGCTGTTCCTATCCTCGACTCTGTCTGACCTATGAGTCTTACGATGTTGCTCTCATTACCAAGTTCCTGTAACAAGTGCCGAGATGACGAAGAATCGTCTAAGCGTCTGCCTACTATCACTATATCTCTGCGCAATCTCACTGGCAACTTCGTTATACATATCCTAATGAGCTCCCCAGTTTCGTATGGCACATCCAAATACCTATTTCGTCTCAGCATTTCCTGATAGCACGCCACTGGATCTCTTACACCACCTTCGTTACAGTTTGGCATCATCAATATGCTTTGCTTAACCTGGTCCTGCTTACTTTTCTTGTAGCTACTACAGTCTTTAATAACTTCTTGCACTTTCACTCTAGCCTCGTCCCTCAAATGATTACACACAAACTTCATTTTAGGAGCGGTCCCCACGATGAAGGTAATGAATCTTGAAATTGAGACAGCCTTGGACTATACCCAGTTGGGTTTGCCACCTGTTTTATCCGACACAACCGTTCTTCTGACTCTCTGAATTCGTCTTCCTCTTTCTGCCTATTTTCCTATTTTGAATTTATCTCACTCTCCGTCTGCAATCTACCTGGTGGTTTGTCACCTTCACTACTGCACGTTATTTGCAACTGTGCTAGTTCTTCCCTACCTTTCCTATTTATTTCTAATTGTGCCTCTTTAAACTGTAATAGTGGTTGTATCTCCTCCTGGTCGGCATAAACCTCTCGCTGCGTACTGTCAGAACCTGTCTCGCCTCTTATACTGATCTTTTCTACATCTGCACTAATCGTGTTCATTCTGACCACTACCTCTTTGATTCGCTCATCCGGCAACACATCCCTACGTTCTGTAGTATCACTCTCTATTGCAAATATTCGCACCTCCAAATTATTGGCTTTTTCTTTCACGGCGTCACATACTTGCTTCAACGGACCCAGATTCTTCTCCCCCGATTATTAACTGCTGGCAGACGCTCATCGATAACTGAGAGTAGCTTCCTCATTGCCTTTTTATTTCCCTTATCCATTGCCTCCAATCTTTCCTTACTATCCTTATCCATCACTTCCAATCTTTCCATACTATCTTTATCCATCGCTTCCAATCTTTCCTTAGTCTCCCTAGCTCTTTCCTTATTATGTTTATCCGTCGCTACCAATCTTTCCTTATTATCTCTATCCATCGCTTCCAATCTTTCCTTATTATCTCTATCCATCCTCTGTAATAACTGCAGTAGCACATTGTCATTTGCTACTTTCGACGCCCTCACCTCGTTCGCCTGAGAAGCAGTAGCTTTGCTAAGGGTAGCTATACTTTCACTGCATACCTGACCTAGTCCTGGCTCGTCCGCGTCGTCGGGAAAAGCCCTGTTTGTGGACAAAGCCTGCCGTGTAAAGGATCACCTAGCTGCGGTCCGCTGACCAATTCAGCCCCTTCCGAGTGTTTGTCGTTCTCGCTCATTAACCCAAGGTCGACATCTACTTCCTGTTCCACTGCTACGTTTACCCCAGAATCACTCTCCTCCATGGTGACTGTACTTTTCAACTGCGACCTAGTTACTAAGGACATTACGCAAAAGAAATTTATACAACGATCTTCCAGCCTTGGACGATAAAACAATTAATTACATAAAAAAAATAAAAGATCCTCACCAATCCAGAAATAAATTGCAAACAAAAAAATTTTACTTCTTAGCGATATCACAATATATTCCATCAAAAAAAAATCTTAACAGCAAACCCTAACAGCAAAATCCTGGCAGGGTCGAAATTATGAGAGGCACCCACATGCCTTGCTCATACTGTGGCATCAAGCAGTCAGGCCTGCAAGATGAGTGGTCTGCCAAGCGAGTGGATTCATTCTTATTTGTCGAGTAACATGAACTCTAGTACTCACAATTAAGTTACAAATTATTCTCCTGTATGAATATTACGCAACTGAAACGCTCATCTGACTATCAGTAATTTACACTACTCTGACTCTTCACTATGCACTGGCAATACCACACTTTCTTTTTTATTTAACGGCTTTGATCAACACGTGGCCATCACACTGAATATGAATGGTGCACACATTATAAATTCTGGATATCATGGCAACATACAATTCGAAGGAAAAGGCCACCAATCTTTTTCTTTTCACTATCTTATTTATTCCGATAAATTCTATAACCTAAACACACAATTTCTATAACCTACTACAGTAACACATGAGAAATTCCGACCAGATGGCATGGCTTTACATTGGTGATTCTCTATCTTATGGTCTCGTAATTCTTTAACGCTACAGTGCACTTTCTGGATAGGATGGTGGATCTTTAGCTATATCTCACACTTCGACTCTCACAACCATCATCACGAAACTTTCCTCTAGACCGAGCAGTACAAAAGGAACATGCATAACCCACTACCTCTGAAACTACCTTGCTACTCTCCCATGCAAATCACACATACTTGAAGTACATGACATACACCACACTGCAACATGGAATACAACATAAGGAATAGTCACAACATTATAATCACATCACTTTCAGCTTTCCCACTTCAATTAGTATTCATCCCAGTTCCACACGACACTGCCCCACTTTGTAACTTTTCTTTCCTACTACGAACTCTGGACGTTATATGCACGTCTTCCTGTGCAATGCAAGCCAAGTGGCGTTGCTGGATAGACGGCTGACTCACCTTGTTTCTCTTTCAGAGTATTATAGTTTGAATCAAGCGTCACACGGAAACATAACACGCAAAGTAATATCAAGAACATATTCATCACACACGCGAGTCCTCAACTGATACCATGGACGAGTACTTCTCTTTATCCTTTGTCTCGTACACAGATTGAGACTCACACAGTACTCACCACGCGGAAGTACTCGTCTCTAATTTCAAGCTCTGCACGCGCCATTTCTTAAATATTTCCAACTTATAGTACACACGCTAGTAATTCAGCTTCACTTAAGCGCTCGGAAGTATTTCAACTTATTGCTACACGTGGTTTCATTGTGACTGTTGGTTACTTCCGAAGATTACTATGATCCCCTTAATATTACCTGCCTGACATTTAATTCTCCCCCACAAAAGTTCCTGAAATAGAGAAATTATTATTCTAAACTACTCTTACGTATTTCACATGCATACCATGTCTCCACTCTTTTGTCCTTACGAAGCACCCCTAAGACAGGTCTTACCAACAGTAGCTCCAGCGGCAGAGTGGTGAAACATGCCCGTTCTTCAGGTCCTCTCGCACCTCTGCCGAAGTGGGGGAGCACCTTGCTACCGTATTGGTCAGCCACATTTCAGGCGCTCAAAGCTCAGGTAAATTTCATCTCTTTGGACCCACCAAAGGTGACCCAAGTACCGTCTCAAAGATGATCATATATTCACATTTACTATCTGCGGTTAGCAGATGACCATACATTCATTCATTTCACAGATCTCACCAAACTGGATGTAGGGATTTATTTTGTGGGAATGCACATGTGATCAATTAAATAAATAAATTGTCATTATTTCCCACACTGGTATCCAGCTTCGCTGTATTAATTGAAATTGAGTTATTATTAGAAAAAATATGTTGTTCTGACAAGAATAACGAAGAATGTTGTACCTATTTTCAATGTTGGGCTGTACTGTACCCTTTCAGACTCATTGCCCAGGCGTATCAAGGTGGTTATTACGGCGAGAGGTGGTTGTTCTGGGCACTGATTTCTCAGGATCTATGCTCCCAAACTGCGTGAAAATGTAATCACATATGAGTTCTAGTACATATATTTGTCCAACGAATACCCGTTTATCATCTGCACTTCTTCTTGGTGTAGCAATTTTAATGGTCAGTAGTGTAGTTCTCAGTCGTCAACAGTCTATACCCACCTTCGAACAAGTCAAGTAGTTACTGCGGTGAAATGCATCGATGTGTCACGGAAATTTAGCAACATCAATTGACGCAACGCTCGATTGTATCAGCGTCAAACCCCTGCATGATGGAACAAGAGAACTTTGCTAAGTAAATGGGAATAGGTGGTATATTGAGACTGCAGAAAACAGCGGGAGCACAGTATTTCCGGACTGGTCGGAATCTACCAGCGCTTACCTTCCTGTATTGCCAACCTGTCGACGCTGCTTCTCACTAGCGCAGGTCCCATCGAGATCGCAGAACAGCGCTGAAATGTCTCAGCTTCTCGCAGTGCTCTTGCCATTTAAAACTCGGCGGCGGAAACGAAATACAGAAATAAAACTTACACGGAAATCTCATTTACTTCCTTGGCGCGTCTCCCTTACGGTTTTATCTCGTCTGCGGCCCCGCAGAGGGGGCGGGATCGCTCCGGCAGTCACTTTTATACGGCTCTCGTGGGCTGCTTCCCGGGCGCAATACGGCGACGCTTATGAATTTCAGATTAGCTTCGAAAAATTTGTAGCGCCGCTCAGTGGGCCCTTTCGAGGAATGGATGGCAGCAGCGGAGAGGAGATCGCTGCGGATTACTGCGGCAAAGTCGGCCGTGCTTCGTATTCGGTAAGGGCAAGATTTGCGATAAGAAGACGAGACCCTACGGCAAATGAGTCTGGCGATTACTTGAGTCTCACGTGAGTCTCTTACATGATCACACTCGGTAGCTTTATTTTTAGATACCTTCGAAACGTTCCCGTTGCAAGATACAAGCTTCATCACACAACAAGGAAAAGGCACATTCAAGTACATTGTTCACGTACCATTTCTTCGGAAAGTGTCGTGGACTTCCCGACTTTACGAGCCGTGACGTCAACATCATACAGAGTGGCGGAGATAGTAGTACCCCGTGTAAGTATAAAGGAAATACAGTGAAATTACAGAAACATAAATTGAAACGGACTTACCATTTATTTACAATGAAAAATATAGTGAAAAATACATTTGAATGTGGCTCTCCACAACATCAATACATAGCTGCGCACGTCCAAGTGTATTCAGATACACACGGTGTAAAGTTCGAATATCGATGACGGCAACTTCACGGCTGATATTCTCTTGTTGTCTTCCAGTTCCTGTATCGTGTTTGAATTTGTTCCATAGACTAAGTGTTCTCACGGGAAAAAAAAATCACATATTGTTAGATCCGGCAAATTTTTTAGCCATATATGTTTTCTGACAGTTCGTTCCTCAGTGAAGAAATCACGGACTCATCCCAGGGATGCGTTAGACGTGTGGTATGTTGCCACGTATTTCTGGAAGAAGCAGTATTGTCTTTCATATTCAGTGAATTAAGCATAAAATGTATCAAAAACTTCCAAGCAACCGCGTTGAGAATAGTGTCAAAAATTGTGGGTCGAATGAAGCGTGTTCCTGTTACATCCCACCAAACGCCGATTTCATTCGTCATGGAGTGGTTGCTGACACACAGTGTTAGGGTTCCCCGTTGCACAGTACCTCGTTTTCTGTGAATTCACATGACTGGAAACATGAAACTATGAAAAGGAAAGGGTCCAACAAACCATCAATAATGTTATTCAAAAGCCGTGTTCAGTAATCTACACGTTCCTGATTATCGTCCCCGGTAATTGCTCCACAACCGTCACACGATATTACTTCAAATTAATGCTTTTCAACGTGTGTTGGCAAATCCTCCTACTTAGATGCACCTGTAGGGTCTGTTTACGTGTAGACTTCCTTGCGCTTCGAATAATTCTTTGGTGAATATCTGCAATAACTCCTGATGTGCGAACTGAAGAAATTCTTTGTCGTTTTACGTTTTGCACAGATACGTAGGCGCACCAGTTATTATACAAACTCTGTATAGCTCTGTTTCCTGGTACTCCTCTAACTTAACCGCGAAAATTTAGTGAGTTCCCTTAATCACTCCTGGTTTCACATATTCTTCCACAATTTCAATTCTTTCTTCTATTGAAAAAGCTATTTTGCAGATTGCAAAGAGAAACGTGTAACTGCACTAATGGAATAAACTGAAATGCTGACAGAGGAATGCCAACAATCGATCATTGCATGAAACTCTTCATTGTTGTAGCTGTTTGCTGTGTTTCAGAAGTCGAAATACTAAATTCGGATTCAAAGGTGAGGCGGGCTATTTTTTACTGCGCCAACCTGTATTTTAGCCGTTGCTTCTCCGATTGTCAAAGGACGCTTCAATGATGGGGCAGCCTTTGGTCGGAAATACCGCGGTGCAAAATTGATTTGTCGGAAATACGACGGTCGGAAAGTCCATGGAGCCCTACCAAGAGTCAACTACTTTTGGAGGTGGACGTTCGTTGGGCACTGTTATGCTCAGTGCCGGTTCGAGAACGTTTTCCCACACAAGCGACTCAGCGTTTGGCACTTCCTTTCTCCAGGTCTTTTCTCACGTATACTTTCACCCACGTCAATTGTGGTACAAATGTATACAAATCTTGCACTTTCAACTTTATGTCTTGATACTTATATGGACATGGTGTCTGTTCTTTCGGACACCATTGATGACCTGCAGCCGTCTAGAACGAAATTAGAATTATATATTAATACCTTCAGCTGCTGACGGGCGTTGATATATATTAACGAGGACAGGTGAAAATATGTGCCCCGACCGGGACTCGAACCCATGATCTCCTGCTTACATGGGAGACGCCCTATCCATCTGATCCACCAAGGGCACAGAGGATACTGCGAATGCAGGGACTATCTCGCGTACGCCTTCCGCGAGACCATAATTTTCACCTTATATGCTCACACACTACATTCGTAGTGTCCCTACCCAACACACTCATTACTCGTGGAAGACATTGTTACCAAGTCCGGTAAGAGTTCGGGTAATATGTGTGCATCCGTACAGAAGAGAAAGGCTATGGCCAGTATTGCCAGAACTATATACTTATATGGATATGGTGTCTGATCTTTCGGACATGTCTGGCGCATCCAAGGACATGGAACCAGTGTGAAAGTTCAGAATTGCAATAATAATGGTGGTATGTAGCCGGCAATAGTTCCTAATTATGACGTAAAAGTAATCTGTTTGCCGAAGCATTCATGTTGGTACGAAGTTAAGAGTTTTGCAGTAATGCTGTTGCATGTTCGTAGGCTTTCGTGACCGGCTTCTGTTTCTACAGAGTTCTTCTGGATCTTTACAGTTCTGCTCACGTTCCGGCTGCATGGGCTCCAGTTAAATATGCATTGCCCCGTAGTGTTAAATACCACGATGAAAGCCACTTTAAGAGTGGCTAAATTCTGGTATATTTGTGTAAAATTGTTACATCATAGGAAATAACAATTTCTATTCAAAAAACTGTAAAAGTTTTTTGTGACTCTCTGGAAAATAACTAAATAAACTATGCTCATAATAATGGTTCTCATAGTTATCATTCTTAATAAATATTCCTTTGGCTTATCATTCGTAAGTTATAGAGAAACACTCCTCATGTGGTATACCTGTCTGTAGTGTCGCCTTCACGAGCTTCCAAATGCGCCAGTATTCGTTGACCCATCGAATAAAAACAGAGTGATGCTTTCATCGTGAGAAACTTCTTGCCATGCTTGAAGTATGATCAAATAGTTTCCGTTCGAATGCCGCGCAGTAAATAACTGGTATGCAAATCAGGCGAAATCGCCGTGAGCATTGAGGTAGTCACCCCACCGACGCATGTGGTTGAAGATACACGTTTGGCAGAACACCGTGTCCTGCTACATGAAAGAGTGAATAACTGCCTGCTACACATTTTTGGCCGACAGGTATCGTCGACCATTCAGTGTATATTTTAAGGGACCGAAGGAATAATAATCGCGTGGGAACAGATCAGGACTATAGGGCGGGTGCTCGAGTGCTTCCCACCTGTCCATATTGAATGAGTGTGGCCATCCAGATCGACCGGCCTTTTGCTTTGAACTGTGACTTGCACGAAACTTGGTGCGCCATTCCACAATGGTGGTTGCGAGAGACAGGCTGCCCCATATATGATCTTTATTCTCCGGTGGATATCTATCGGTGTTTATCCTTCGGCTGTGAAGAATTATTCCTGTTTGAACGTATTTGTTAACAACGTCGCCATGGTTCACGTTTCCACGTTTACCGCAAACACGTTTGGAAGACACGACTGCCACACTAATCCCTTGACTACTTCACTGTTCTTATATACCTGCATTGGAGTCGCTTTATAGTTCGTGTGATGTTGTTGTTGTTGTGGTCTTCAGTCCTGATTTGATGCAGCTCTCCATGCTACTCTATCCTGTGTAAGCTGCTTCATCTCCCAGTACGTACTGCAGCCTACATCCTTCTGAATCTGCTTTGTGTATTTATCTCTTGGTCTTCCTCTACGATTTTTACACTCCACGCTGCCCTCCAATACTAAATTTGTGATCCCTTGATGCCACAGAGCATGTCCTACCAACCGATCCCTTCTTCTAGTCTAGTTCTGCCACAAACTCCTCTTCTCCTCAATTCTATTCAATGCCTCCTCATTAGTTACGTGATCTACCCATCTAATCTTCATCATTCTTCTGTAGCGCCACATTTCGAAAGTTTCTATTCTCTTCTTGTACAAACTATTTATCGTCCATGTTTCACCTCCATATACGGCTACACTCCATACGAATACTTTCAGAAACGACTTACTGACACTTAAATCTATACTCGCTGTTAGCAAATTTCTCTTCTTCAGAAAAGCTTTCCTTGCCATTGCCAGTCTACATTTTATATCATCTCTATTTCGACCATCATCAGTTATTTTGTTCCCCAAATAGCAAAACGCTTTTACTACTTTCAGTGTCTCATTTCCTAATCTAATTCCCTTTCCATCAATTGATTTAATTCGACTACATTCCATTGTCCTTGTTTTGCTTTTCTTGGTGTTCATCTTATATCCTCCTTTCAAGACACTCTCCATTCCATTCAACTGCTCTTCTAGGTCCTTTTTTGTCTCTGACAGAATTACAATGTCACCGGCGAACCTTGAAATTTTTATTTCTTCTCCATTGATTTCAATACCTACTCCGAATTGGTTTTTTGTTTCCTTTACTGCTTGCTCAATATACAGACTGAATAACATCGGGGAGAGGCTACAACCCTGTCTCACCCCCTTCCCAACCACTGCTTCCCTTTCATGTCCCTTGACTCTTATAACTGCCATCTGGTTTCTGTACAAATTGTAAATAGTCTTTTGCTCCCTGTATTTTACCCCTGCCTCCTTCAGAATTTGAAAGAGAGTACTCCAATCAACATTGTCGAAAGCTTTCTCTAAGTCTACAAATCCTAGAAACGTAGGTTTTCCTTTTCATAATATAGCTTCTAAGATAAGTCGCAGGATCAGTATTGCATCACGTGTTCCAACATTTCTACGGAATCCAAACTGATCTTCAAATGCCTCTGAGAACTATCGGCCGCGCCCGGGTTCCCGGGTTCGATTCCCGGCGGGGTCAGCGATTTTCTCTGCCTCGTGATGACTGGGTGTTGTGTGATGTCCTTAGGTTAGTTAGGTTTAAGTAGTTATGAGTTCTAGGGGACTGATGACCATGGATGTTAAGTCCCATAGTGCTCAGAGCCATTTTAACAGCAATAAATTTATCTGTTTTTAGTCTCTGAAATGACTGCGTACATTGCTTTAAATTTTAACGGTGTTCATTATTTGTCTAAAATGGATTGCGTAGTGTGTCACGTCACAGACAGGACGAGAGGTAGGGCAGGCCTGATGTTTTGTTGATGCTGTATTGTGTTCTGCATCTTTGACCGGAGAATGTTTGTCGAGCAGCCAGAAGAGTTATAGATTCAAACTTTTCATTGCATGTGGAATACTTCTGTGACCGCGAGTAACAGGCTTTAACTTTTCAATGGACTTAGATTGTGTGACTGTTTTCTCAGTGATTGATTTTGCGCCTCTATACTTACTTGTTTAACGGATCTGAGGCAGCTGGAAACCCAAATTTTTGCTGCAGTTTATATTTATACTCCCGCGTTTTCGGGTTAACCTACCTTATTTTAGGTCATGACTGATCTGGTACCGCACGCCGCGAAATTTGAATCCCCGCCAGACATCATGGACGTCGAAGACCCCTAGAGGTCTCTGCACCATCGCGTCGTAAGCTGTGACGGCGCGCGCCTCCTGGCCCGAATTTAGTGTGAGGGCGCCACAGTGGAAAACGTGGTTGCAGCGGCCAAAAGCGGCGCCCCCGATAGAGTATTTAAGCGCCCGCCTCTCGCTCAGCCAGCAGGCAATCATCGTCGGTCGTACCACTCGCTCCTTCCGGCTCCTGGATTTCTCCCTTACCGTCTGTGGCCGTCCTGTCCGCCTCACCCCCCCCCCCCCTCACCAACCTTGGCCTCACCATTGACTGTCACCTCACCTGGATCCCTCATCTCCGCTCCATCCAATCCAAAGCCCACAACCGCCTCCGACTCCTAAAACTCCTCTCTGGCCTTAATCCGTTCCATCCTCTGTTATGCCAGTCCTGCCTGGATATCTGCCCCCCCCCCCCCCCTCAAATTCTATAAGACCCTCCAGATTCTTGAGCGTCATGCACTCTGCCTCGTCTTCTGTATACGCCTCCCGTCCCCCACGCGGATCGTCTATGACCTCATTCCTTTCCCCCATCTGCTCTTATTCCTCGAACATATCCGCATACTGTACACCTCCCGCCGCCTTGATCCCCCTCACCTCCTGGTTGCTCCTCTCCTCTCCCATCTCTGCCCCCTGCCACGCCTTCACTGTTGTGTCCCCCCTACCCTCCATCTCTGCACCCTTCATCTCCTTTCCCAAGGTGGATTCCATAAACTCCCCCTCCCTGATGATGCCCTCTCTCCCTCCATTTATCCCTCCCATCAACTCTGATCCTCACCCCCCTCCTTTCCTCCATCCTTTCACTGGGCTGCCTCTTCCCCCCCTTCCATCCTGTGTTCCTCCCCACTTACCCTCTCCCTACCTCCCTTATCCCCCTCTTCCATGAGTCCCTTTGTATTTCCCGTCCTCTGCTTTCCCCACTCCCTGTCGCGTCTGCCCAGCACCCCCCACCACTCTTACGGGTCCTCATCCTCCATTGGCTCCTTTCCCATTCCCCCCCTTCGCTTTTTCTCACCTTCCCCCCTTTTCTATCTTCCCCTCATCTGTCTAGTTTCCCCTCACATGCTCTCCGCTGTGGTATGTCATATTTTAACGCAGTGTTCCAGTGAATGTTCAGTGTTGTTTCATCTTTTCTTGTGTTGAAAGCAGAAACCATGCTGTGGCGGGGTGTGAATTTTATTTCCTTTGCGAACAGAGAGCAGACTGTCGCCGTGTTTTTTTTAATTGCCTGTCTATTATTTTACCTGTCTCCTTTGTGTGTATTTTTATTCGCATCATCATCCCTTTGTTTTAAGTTCCACGATTTTTTCGCCATGTTCCCCTTTAAGTCTTCGATTTCATCGCCTGCATTTTATTATATATTATCTTCACCTTTTTAAAACAAAGTCTGTAGGCTGAAGAGCGGCGTACTAAGCTGCTGCTACCAGCCCGCCCCCCTCGGGGGGAATCGAAATTAAATAAAAAAAAAAAAAAGCTCAGCCAGCGAGTCTAATCTTGCGTACGTCTCAGGACACATCGCCTCGTCTTAGACAGCTTATTTACTTTCTTGTTCTGCGTACGAGTAGATGTGTTTGTTGGGTTTCCTTGTGACTTCGTTGTTTGGATCTTCTTGTTGTTCATTCTCTCCTTCGTTGATCGTGTCCACCCTCTCCCGTTGTGTTGTTGTTAGCGGGCCGCTCCGCTGGTCCCAACGCGCTTTCCGTCACTTCGACCCCGCGACCGTTGCGGCCTCCGTTACAACAACTGACAATAGGAAACTGCAAATTTAGTCTTCGAATGTCTGCTGTTAATTTTCGTGAATTTCTATGCTCACGTCGTTCTTCATTCGATGTTCTATTTGCACCACATACGTTAGATGTCGTTTAGTTGTTTTCCTCATTTTAAATTGGCAACTGATGTGAGGTCACCGTTCGCTTAAGCGTGACCGTTAAACAATAAATCTTTATTTGACTTGAAATATAAAACGTGGTTTCATCAGTGTAATTAATCCTACAGCATTTATGTAGTACTTTTTCTTATTAGGTACACACATTGTACACTGACAATGATCAGTTCTGTATTAGATGTATGGTCTCCAAAACGTCAGTGCATGATGGACCCCTTCACAACAAGCAATGAAAGCAACAAATTTGATCGTGGATCGTCCATACCGACAAAGGCCTATAAACCCGTTGGTGGTGACGCGTTCCTAGGACGATTTTTCACGAAACGCAGCTGAGGAAGTTTAGAGTACCGAAATTAGGAACAGCCTGCTCGACGGATCTACTGTCTCCAATGTTCACCTTAAATAAGGACTGTAAATTCAAAAGCAAGCATATTATGGGTAACATGCAATCATTTCTTCCTCCTTCCAAATCGAGTGGAACAGGATAGGGAATGACTACTAGCGGTACAAAGTAACCTTTGCCCGTGATGTGCAAAAATATAAGTAAATACAGGACAACGGAACAATAGAGGGGCAAGAAGAGAGCCGGCCGGGGTGGCCGTGCGTTTCTAGGCGCTACAGTCTGAAACCGCGTGACCGCTACGGTCGCAGGTTCAAATCCTGCCTCGGGCATGGATGTGTGTGATGTCCTTAGGTCAGTTAGCTTTAAGTAGTTCTAAGTTCTAGGGGACTGATGACCGCATATGTAAGTCCCATAGTGCTTAGAGCCATTTGAACCATTTGACAAGAAGAGAAATAATTGATTGTGAAGAATTTAAACTGGCATGCGGTCCTCAAACGACCTCAAATATATAACGGCGCAAATCCATTAGGAGATAAAATTGATCCTGATCGAGTATTCGTAATGAAGAACTCTCCAACAGCATATTCACGGAAACAGTCTTGTCTAATGAATCATCACCATCATAACGGTGCAGCTGCATTAAAGTTTACAGTGCTTCGTGATTGGTTTCGATTTTAGATGTTGTGTTCTCCATATTTCACTCTCCGACGTAGGTGGTTTGTGGAAAGTTTGTGTAACAAAATTTGGAGTGTCTCTATGATTCATAAAATAAAATGTTTTAATTTTTGAAAAAAAATAGTGCTTAGACCGCCTATATATTTCTTTGCTTGAACTATTAAAGCAAGATAACATGTTTCGGTTGGTTTCTGCAACCGTCTGCAGATTATAATCTCGCAAGATAACGATAATAAGGAAGGCAAGTGGTCAGTTGTATCAGTAAAGGTTGCACCAAAAACTCATCATTTGCAGTTGCACAGATAATATTAAAGTGAAGAAGTATAAACAACGGTTGCAAGAGTTGTGAGCTATTCTGTAGCCTGGCATACACAAGAGTGGCCCAGGTGGACGTATAACATAGTCAGTTTTATTAAATTATCACGAGTTGAACAACTAAAGTGAAATTCCAGAAGCCCAACCAGCCTGGCAGGACAACATTAGCTGTTAAAACATTTTTATTTCATAAACTACATTAAGACCATCGCCTCCTTCCTGATGTAGTCAGGCTTCACTAATATCTCTGAGAGTTGCAGCTAAGTTCCTAATATTACCTTACTACACCTGCTCCAGCAAATAGTTTTGATGGAGGTTCGCCGCTTACGAAGCTCTTCACCACATACATTTTGAACACACCGAGGAAACTGCCCGTTCGGTGAGTCCAGTCCATACTACAGTGCTCAATAATCTGATCAGTACTGCATTCTGAACGTAAAGTATCTTGAACACAGGCTCGGACAGTGCAAATGACGGAAGAAGGTGCTGACGCTGACACTTTCAGTCGCTACTACGGTGCTACTGCTACCGCTACAGCTGCTAAGCCTCACACATTATGTGCTCAATTTTTCTGCCACGTACCGCAACTTAGAAATTATGCCGGTCAGTTGCTTCCTATCGCCATTATCAACAGGGCAAATTAAAAGAGAATTTTATGATTTGCTCGAACAATTCGCTTTAAGTGAATTATTAATTACTGTGTTTCAAAAAACTACATTAATGTTTTATAGTGAAACACGATGTCAGATGAAATTCCGTGGAGTCAATATTGGATGACTCAACTAATACTGGCCTCTTAAGGAATCTCATTATAGTACAAGGTATCGATTATCTCACAGTGTAGACTAGAAGATGTCTTTAATCAACTCCAATCAGCTCTAAATCAGCTTTAATGTAGACACAAAAACTGGACAAATACCAGAAAGACTCGTGCCCTGAGGGATCCGTACAAACGTCATAATGTATGTAGCTGCGAGCGTCTTTCAACCAGTAATGCCACACTTTTTTTTCTCAGAACATATTTATTGTTAAGAGTCAGAATTTGGTGACAATATATATCAACATGTCTATTTCCTATTTTTCTACGTAGTCTCCATCACATTCTATGCCTGTACGCCAACGTTGTGGAAGAGCATGTATTCCCTGCTGGTAAAACTCTTGCTCCGTAGGCGTAGCCATGTTTTCACTGCATGACTGACACTCTAGTCATCTTCGAAGTGTGTTCCCCACAGCGAATCTTTAAGCAGTCGAAAGAGATGGAAGTCCGAGGGTTCCAGGTCTGGATTGTAGGGTGGGTGAGGTAATGATGACCAACCCAGTTTGGCGATATGTTCCCAGGTCTTAAGACTTGTGTGTGGGCGTGCATTATCGTGCTGAAGCAAGATTTCTGCTGGATTCTTGTCCAATCGAACACGGCGGGAACGGTTATTGGATTTATTCTGAGTCTGCACGTATGCCTCTGAATTGATGGTTGACCCTCTTGGCGTCACATCCAGAGAATGACGCCATCAGACTCCCAGAAGACTGTCACCATGATTTTACCGACAAAGGGGGTTGTCTTGAATTTCTTGTTCTGTGGTGAATGAGGATGATGCCACTCCATGGACTGTCTTCTTGTTTTCGGCGCAAAGTGGTGCACCCAGTTTCCGTCCCCCGTAACGATACGTGACAGAAAGGCCTCTCCGTCGGTCTCAAAACCCACCAACAATTCCGATGAAATGGCCTTTCTTTGAATCTTGTGGTCCCCTGCGACAACTGTAGAGCCAATTGTCGAGTTGTGTTGGGCCGGTCGGCACGAATAATGGCATCCGCACGGTTCAATATGTGTGGAGCAATGTATGTGACCGGACGTCCAGGATGTGGCAGATCATGGAGCTCTGTTTCTACATTTCCTGAGGCTGTAACTTTCCTTATTCATCGCCCAACTGTACTCATGTTAACTGCAGTATCGCCATATACTGCACACAAACGTTTATGGATGTTCACCACGGTATCTTTTCCTGGACATAAGAATTCAATAACTGCACGCTGCTTGTAACGTGAGTATTTTGTAGACGCCATTTTGACGCTGTACTATGGCTTTACCATTTACCAGAGCGGTTAGAAACGTCACCGGCGCATAGAACAAGCATCAAAAGTGAAGCACCAACAAGGACGTTAGTCTGTCTATATTAAAGGCTTTTTACAAAATGTGGAGTATTACTTATTGAACTACCCTCGTAATGTATCCAAAGGTTTTGATGAATGAGTTTGCAAATATCAAAGTATGTGATATAAACTGCCGTATCTTTATTTGCACTTAAGGCTTAAATATTTTATGTAGCCAGGACACCTTGGATCTTCGTATTTGGCTTAAATTTCAACATCATACCTCTAACCGTTCCTGAGAAAAGGCATTCTTAACACACGGACGGACTTCAAAGTGATTCTATAAGGCATCCATTTTTTGGGATTGGGTTGGATTACGGAAGCCTATAAGAACAGCCAAAATTTTTCGAACTGTAGAAAATGACAGTATACATTAAGCTGGTTGCATTGCAACATTAAATATCAGATCACGATGAGTTATAAAAATTTCAGTTACTGATGAAGTGTGCAAGAGTTTCCATAGGCAATATTGAGTTTTAGATTTTTATAATGAATTTTTGAGAAACGCTTACGAGCAGAGACACAAACTTTTGCTTTTTTTAGCTCATTACACTTTCGGTTTTGCGCAAAGGAGTAATCTTGGGTAAAACTGGCTTGTCTCTGCTTATATGCAACCAGTTAAATTCATGAAATACGACGCACATGAGTGGTCTGATAGCATATTCAAGTTATTCCATTAATCGAACAGAAGCTGTCGTTCAGTTTAAACCGAGGTAAATTAATAATCGCGCTCTCCTCCACATTCACTGTCAGCGTTACACTTAATTAATTAAAAATGGTCGTGGAACAGAATCAAGTTCATTAACTCTGCACGTAACCGACATTAAGTTTTCACACTTTTCGGAGCGGAAATCACAGTACGATCCCACGGATTAATCATCAGCCATTTCAGAATGGCTTCTCCGAGACCGTGGCCGAAGTTGCTAAATTTGCCGTGATGCCGGGGTACTCAACTCAGAAAGTGCCATTATGAACCCCGATGATGAAAAAAGTTTCCACCGCCAGAGATTCACTGGCGAAGGAGCTAAGATGGTGGCGTGCATTTCCTAATCAACAGGCGGCGCATTACGAGTCTGTTAAATTCAGATTCTCCTCTTAGTATATTGTGATAGGTAACATTATGGTGTTGTTGACGATCTCCACAGCGAATGAGGGTCTTCATATCATCATCCCATTAATTACGTTCGTCAGGTACCGGTAGCGAATGTGTCGGCAGCGGGTTACATGCTCCGTCACCGGCTTTTAGTACTTTGACTGAGGAGCAGCCTTTAGAAGACTGTATCTGAGTCAAGCAGTTCTGCAAATGCTACGGACCGAGGTAGCATAATAATTGAGGTAGTGGATCCTGGCTGAAAATGACTAATCTGAGGTGCAACTGTAATTACTAATTTATTATCAGCAATTCCATACTTAGGGACAGATTTAGTTCAATGAGTATGAGGAGGGTTTGCTGTTGACTACGCAACATTAAATCGATTCTTCGCTTTTCATTTTGTTTTACCATTTATTATTGTCGTGATGCCGGGGTACTCAACTCAGAAATTGCCATTATTATGGCGCCCTCCATCCGTAATGTTGGAATTAAGTATGGTGTTGGCTCTCCCTTAGCCCTGATGACAACTTCCACTCTCACAGGCATACGTTCAATCATGCGCTGGAAGGTTTCTTGGGGAATGGCAGCCCATTCTTCACAGAGTGTTGCACTGAGGGGCGGTATCGATGTCGGTCAGTGAGGCCTGGTACGAAGTCGGCGTTCCAAAACATCCCAAAGGTGTTCTATGGGATTCAGGGAAGGACTGTGTGCAGGCCAGTCCACTACAGTGATGTTATTGTCGTGTAACGATTCCTCCACAGGCCGTGCACTAAGAACAGGTGCTCAATCATGTAGAGAGATGCAATTACCATCCCCGAATTTCTCTTCAACAGTGGGAAGCTAGAAGGTGCTTAAAACATCACTGTAGGCCTGTACTGTGATAGTGCCACGCCAAACAACTAGGGGTGCAAGCCACCTCCATGAAAAACACTACCACACCACACCATAACATCACCGCCTCCAAATTTTACTGTTGGCACTACTCAAGCTGGCATTCGCCATACCCACACCCTGCCATCGGATCGCCACATTGTGTACCTTGATTTGTCACTCCATACCACGTTTTTCCACTGTTCAATCTTCCAATGTTTGCGCTCCTTACACCAAGCGACGCGTCGTTTGGCATTTACTGGCGTGATGTGTGGCTTATGAGCAGCCGCTAGACCATGAAATCAAAGCTTTCTCGCCTCCTGACTAACTGTCATAGTACTTGCAGTGGATCCTGATGCAGACTGGAATTCCTGTGTGATGGTCTGCATAGATGTCTGCCTATTACATATTACGACCCTCTTCAACTGTCCGCGGTCTCCGTCAGTCAACAGAAGAGGTCGGCCTGTACGCTTTTGCACTGTACGTGTCCCTTCACGTTTCCACATCCCTATCACATCGGGAACAGTGGACCTATGTGTGTTTACGAGTGTGGAAATCTCGCATACAGAAGTATGACACAAGTGACATCCAATCATCTGACCACGTTCGAAGCCCGTGAGTGTCGCGGAGGCACCCATTCTGCTCTCTCACGATTTCTAATGACTACTGATGTCGCTGATATGGAGTATCTGGCAGTAGGTGGCAGCACAATGTACCTAATATGAAAAATATATGTTTTTGAGGGTGTCCGGATACTTTTGATCACATAGTGTACCTTTCAGAGTCGGTTGAGCACCGTTCAGCACATGGTACCATTGGAAACTTTCTTGGTAATCTGAAAATAGCTATTAAAATATGGTTATGTATCCCTTGTCTGTCGGTGCATATACTGAAGTTCACTTCGTATGATTAACTTTTTAAGTAATGAATTGTTACCGACGGCGCAAATTCGAAAAATTGTCAAACGGTTCAAATGGCTCTGAGCACTATGGGGCTTAACAGCTGAGGTCATCAGTCACCTAGAACTTAGAACTACTTAAACCTAACTAACCTAAGGACATCACACATACATGCCCGAGGCAGGATTCGAACCTGCGACCGTAGTGGTCTCGTGGTTCCAGACAGTAGCGCCTAGAACCGCTCGGCCACTCCGGCAGGCAAAATTGTCAACGAATAGGTTTTGAAGCAGATAACAATGTTTCATTAGTAGTGGTGGTACGAGTTGTAAGAAATGGCTTTCCTCGAAGCTTTCAAATGAGCGTTCAAAATTAGCTCTCCCTAAAAGTGAAACTACTACTAATTCAGTCATCATTATCTCCACTCGCTACGTGGAATTCGCACGGAAGGCACACAGTGACAAAGTATTTGGTCTTCTTCTATTTTTTCTTCTTCTTCCTTTCTTCCCAGGCTTTCCTTCAGTACGCCTCTGTCTACTCTGGGGTTGTCGCTCCGTCTTTTCCTTGGACCGCCAATACTTCTTTTACCAGCTGGTGATATATTTCTTACGATTTTCACTAACTTCTGTTCATCCACTCTGCCTATGTGTTCGTTGCATTCATTCTTTCTCTTATGTACTCACTCATTAATGGCGTTGACTTTACATCGTTTCCTAAAGCTTGCATTTCTCTCTGTATCTCTGAGGGCATTCCCTATAATCCTTCACAGAATTTTCATTTCCAAACGTATTTTTGTTTTTGATGGTACTGGGCTTGTCTCAGCTAAGCCTTAAATGCCATAATAGGTCTCATTATTGTTTTGGATATTCTTTTCTTTGCATCTATTCGTATGTGCATGTTTTTCCAAATAGTTCCATTTAAACACACATTTTATTTGCGTTTGCTACTTGTTTTCTGTTCTCCTTATCGACATTTCTAATGCTGGACAACTCAACACCAAGGTATTTAAACACCAGTACCTGTTTATTAATTTTTCGATCGATTTCCAGTTTGCATCTAATTGGTTCCACAGATTTGGTCGTGTATTTGGTTTTTTGAGTGCAGGTTTCTGGCTGCCACGTTAAATTTACGTAAAAGACTATGCGGGCTGTCTTCACTGTTCGCTAACAGAACTACACCGTGAGCATAACAAATGATTTTTATTTCTCCGTTCCCCATTCCATAAGCATCATCAGTCATATCTTCTTTATTACCTCATCCATGACTATATTAAAAATCATTGAGCTCAATGAGTCAACTTGTCTAATATCCCTATTAACTGCCATGCAGCTAGTTAACCTTGAACCAATTTTCGCCAGGACGTTGGAATAAAGTCGTCATTTGTTTGTGTTAAGTTGGAAGAAATCCTCTTGTTATAGAGCAAGTTTAAAAATTATGTTAACTGAATCCCATTGAAAGCCTTCTGTAATTCAATAAAACGGAGATAAGGTGGTCTGTTGTATCCGTTAGATTTCCCTCCAACCTATCTAAGAATGAATACTGCATTTGCGCATCACTTACAGTGTCTAAAACAATACCGCGCCTCTGCGTGTGTTGAATTGCTTTCTATTTTATTTCTTATCATTTTTATTCTGCGTTTAAGAACTGAACTCAGAAGATTAAACCCTTTGTAGCTGGTTGGATCAGTCTTATCTTCTTTTTTCTACATTAGAATTGTACCAGTTGCCCATTCGTTTGGAATTGTTTTACTAGTTGTAGCGTTGTCAACCAACTCGGTTAGTTGTTCAGTAAGTGGATATTCTCCGTAATACATTAATTCATTGGAAATCCTATCTTTCTTGAAGGCTTCCTATTTTTAACGGATTTATAGCTTCTTTTATATATGTTGTTGTTGTGGTCTTTGTAGTGGACTGACCCGACAGCCAATCCACTATGACTTGTAGCCGAATAGCACGCGTTTAAACTCACGCAGGCTGGCGTGAGGTCTGAAACAGGATACGTAATGAATGCTATAAAGAAAAGTACGTAGCTGCGGGAATACTTAACTTTAATCCATAATTGGTGTACATCGCTCTTGTTGATACAGTATTATCATCTCAATATAACTTGGTGATGGCGCCTTGCTAGGTCGTAGCAAATAACTTAGCTGAAGGCTATGCTAACTATTGTCTTGGCAAATGAGAGCTTATTTGTCGGTGAACTGTTGCTAGCTACGTCGGCTGTACAACTGGGGCGAGTGCTAGTACGTCTCTCTAGACCTGCCGTGTGGTGGCGCTCGGTCTGCGATCACTGACAGTGGAGACACGCGGGTCCGACGTATACTACCGGACCGCGGCCGACCGAAAAGCTACCACCTAGCAAGTGTGGTGTCTGGCGGTGACACCACATTCCTCCCCCGCAAATCGGCGTACGGTTGTGTTATAAGGCTTCCGCCCGCCATGGGGGGGACCCCATGTTGACGGATGCGACGAGGTGGGGAGCCTAACAACAGGCAAGGCTGTGCCACCCGCACCCAGCCATTCGGTCCGAGGGGAGCTAGGAAACGCCTGAAAACCTAGTCCAGGGTGCACGCCAACATGCGGTGTATGCGCCCGTAAAGAGACAGGAGGGGCCGAAGATTCGACCTCCATCGCCTGGAGCAAAAGTAGGTGGCTGCCGCTGCACAGGAACCTGATGCGGCGGATGTAGCAAAGACATCAAGGTTCGATGAGGACGACCGTGGAGCAACTCAGCCGGCGAGCGACCATCTCGGGGCTGAGAGCGATACGAAGACAAAAAGAGCAACAACGCGTCCTCCCGAGAATGCGACTCTCGCAACTTCAACATCTATGACTTGAAAGTCGGGACCAATCGTTCAGCGGCACCGTTGGACTAAGGCGAAAACGGCGCGGATGTCAGATGTTGAATACCATTGGCCTTGCAGAATGACTGAAATTCTGCGGACATGAATTGTGGGCCATTTTCGGAAACAATAGTCTGTGGAAGACCTTCAATACAAAAGGTAACGGATAACGCTTGGATGGTGGCAGATGACGTCGTGGAAGACATCCTGACAACAAAAGGAAAATGACTGAAGGAATCGACAACAACCAACCATCGAGCATTCCAGAATGGACCAGCAAAATCGATGTGTAAGTGTTGCCAAGGGGAAGTGGCTTTTGGCCATGCAAAGAATTTCCGCGGGGGTGCGGATTGTCGTTCGGCACACGCCATGCAAGAAGAGCACATATTCGTAATCGCAGCATCGATTCCGAACCAAGTACAGTGCTGACGAGCAAGTTGTTTCGTTCACACTATACCCCAATGTCCTTGGTGGAGAAGCCGTAAGACAGAGGACTGTAACGAACGTGAGACCACGACCCGGGACTGATCATTATCAGAACGCAACAGCAAAACACCCCGTCGAACAAAAAGTCTCTCCTTGTGAGCAAAAAATCGGCGAACCAACGGATCCTCGATCCGTGATTTCGACAAGGGCCATTGCGTAGCAACAAAACGCAAAACGGTAGCAAGTACAGGTTCAGCAGATGTGGCTGTAGCCACACGACGAAAATCAATCGGAAACGATTCGACCACGTCATCGGTTTCCGAATCAATGAACATGTAAGCAAGTTCGGAAGAATCGAATGCTCTATCCTCAGCAACAGGCAAACGGGACAACGCATTGGCGTTTCCGTGCTTAGCAGTGGACCGATACAAGATATCGTAGCGGTACTGCGAGAGGAAAATAGACCAGCGAATGAATTTCTGCGCTGTACGTGGAGGCACAGGCTTGTTTGGATGAAAAAGCGGCGTCAAAGGTTTGTGGTCGGTGATGATGGTAAAGTGACGACCATACAAGAAATCGTGAAACTTAGTAACACCAAATACGAGAGCCACGGCTTCTTTCTCTATCTGTGAATAATGTCTTTGCGCAGACGAGAGCAATTTGGACGCAAAGGCAATAGGGCGATCATGCGATCCATCTTTGTGCGCAAGCACAGCACCGATCCAGAAATCCGATGCATCTACCATCAACAAAAGGGGTTTCTGGGGATCGAATGGCGTCAGGCAAGTATTGGAAAGCAACGCCGATTTCAACTGGCGAAAGGCGCGTTCGCATTCCGTCGTCCAGACGAACGGAACACCTTTACGGCGTAAGCGATGAAGCGGAGCTGAAATGGAAGAGGCATTGCGCATATAGCGATGGTAGTAATTTATTTTACCCAGCACACTCTGTAGCTGCTTCAAATTCTGCGGCGAAGGCAAGTCTTGTATGGCACGGAGGTGCTCTGGACTAAGATGTATGCCTTGGGCATTGATTTCATGTCCCAAATATGGTAAGTCCCGAGCAAAAAACACACATTTGTCCTTCCGCAAGCGAAGACCATTTTGTCGCAAGACCTGGAATAATGTTCTGAGATTGGCTAAATGTTCTTCTTCTGTCTTTCCGGAGATCACAATATCGTCCAGATAGTTTGCTGCAGTAGGGACCGAGGCACAAACAGTTTGTAGATATTGCTGAAACAATGCAGGGGCGGATGCACACCCGAATGGTAGTCTTTTGAATCGATACAAACCAAGATGCATGTTAACCACTAAGACACGCTGGGATTCTTCGTCCACTGGTAGTTGCAAGTACGCATCTGCTAGGTCCAATTTCGAAAAATATTTACCCGGGCACAGTTTGTCAAAAAGATCTTCCGGGCGGGGTAAAGGAAAAGCTGCAATCACTAGTTGTGGATTCAAAGTAGCTTTGAAGTCCACACAAAGTCTCAATTTTCCAGAAGGCTTTGGCAAAATTACTAAGGGTGATGCCCAGAGAGAAACCTGCACACGTTCAATCACACCTTGTGATTCTAAATCGTTTAATGTTCTTGCGACCTCATCACGCAATGCGTGAGGAACATTGCGCGCTCGGAAAAATTTCGGTTGCGCGTTTACTTTCAGTTCCAAATGTGCTTCATAGTTCTTAGCGCAACCAAGGCCCGGTGCAAAAATGTCTGCAAATTCCTCACATAGACTAGAAACACTGGCTGAAGGCACAGTCTTGTTTACTGATAGGACCTGATTGACTGTAGACAAGTTAAACAACTGAAATAAATCTAAACCAAACAAGTTCTCTGCAGAAGAAGAACGAAGGACGTAAAATGACACAAGTTGAGTTTGTCCCTTGTATGTTGCAAGAAGGCTGCACTGTCCTAACACTGGGATATGCTGTCCTGAATAGCTAGCTAGCTTAACATTTGCGGCACGCAAGGGAGGTGTGCCCAGTTGTTTGTACGTGTCTTTATTGATCAATGAAACTGCAGCTCCGGTATCGAGCTGGAATGGTATCACGTGGCCAAGAATGTCCCAGTCTACAAAAAGTTTATTGTCCTGCTGACGATAAGAGCGACTATCTCGTGCAACGTGAACAGACACTGGTACAGAATCACTTGCTCATTGACGTGATTTCCGGCGACATCGACGCACACTTTTTGTGGGACGAACACAGTCACTGTTAGAGAGATTAGCACTGGGCGGAGTGGAATTAACTACATGAATTTCCATGGGCGAAGGTTCACGAGCCTGAGTATTCTTGGTTCGATTCCGGCGCAAAGCAAAGGGCCTGGAATGGTTGTTAGTGTCCGATCTGAGCTTTTTATGGCAAACACTCTGAACATGTCCTTTTTTATTACAGAAAAAGCAAATAGCCTGGCGTGATGGGCAATTCTCACGCGAATGTCTAGTAGCACACCGTGGGCATGATTTTATCACTGCATATGCGTGCTTGCGCGGCAAACGTAGCGGAGAGCTTGGCGGCAGCTGCGCAGACAAGCGCGAGGGCTGTTTACTGTTCCGTGCAGCATGCCCGGAGGGCCGGTTAACGTGACACACGGCTGGCGAAGTTGCAAATGATTCCTGAGCAAAGTCAAGTGTGTCTTGCCTATCCTATATGTCTATCACTTGTTGAAGGGAGGGATTGACTAGTTTCAAAATTCGCTCCCGTATACGAACATCAGAATTGTTCTGTGCAATTGCATCATGCACCATAGTATCTGAATAAGGGAGTCCACATTCACAGTCAAAAGCACAATCCCTAGTAAGGCCTTGCAAAGTTGCAACCCACTCCCGATTAGTTTGACTGGCCGTACGTTCTGTACGAAAGAACGTATAGCGTTTTGCAACTACATTGACTGATTCCTTGAAATATGCATCCAATGCCGACAAAATTTTTTCGTAGGCCAGAGTTGCTACCTCGCGTCGGGGAAAAATTTCACTATGACACGGTAGGTGTGCACCCCGACGGATGCTAACAAAAATGGCTGCCGCTCGTTACCTTGACTTCTGTAGGCGGCGAGATGGAATCCAAATTGCCGTGACCACTCCGTCCAGCTTTCCATCGCCGCATCAAACGGACGAAAAGGTGGTGCAACTGCATGTTGTGGCTGCGGTAGCGGTGGAGCGGCGGCTGCCGCATCGGTTTGCATTGCACATTGACCCTGGACGAGCTGTCCAAGGGCATCCAATAACGCCTGCGTTTGCTGATTCTGCAAGCGGTAAAATTCGGACAGTACATCTGGAGATTGTGGCGAAGCCATGACACACGTAAACTAGTTATATATAAAGGAGACCGTTTGTATCCGAGTCGCCAATTGTAGTGGACTGACCCGACAGCCAATCCACTATGACTTGTAGCCGAATAGCACGCATTTAAACTCACGCAGGCTGGCGTGAGGTCTGAAACAGGATACGTAATGAATGCTATAAAGAAAAGTGCGTAGCTGCGGGAATACTTAACTTTAATCCATAATTGGTGTACATCGCTCTTGTTGATACAGTATTATCATCTCAATATAACTTGGTGATGGCGCCTTGCTAGGTCGTAGCAAATAACTTAGCTGAAGGCTATGCTAACTATTGTCTTGGCAAATGAGAGCTTATTTGTCGGTGAACTGTTGCTAGCTACGTCGGCTGTACAACTGGGGCGAGTGCTAGTACGTCTCTCTAGACCTGCCGTGTGGTGGCGCTCGGTCTGCGATCACTGACAGTGGCGACACGCGGGTCCGACGTATACTACCGGACCGCGGCCGATTTAAAAGCTACCACCTAGCAAGTGTGGTGTCTGGCAGTGACACCACAGTCTTCAGTCCTGAGACTGGTTTGATGCAGCTCTCCATGCTACCCTATCCTGTGTAAGTTTCTTCATCTCCCAGTACCTACTGCAACCTACATCCTTCTGAATCTGTTTAGTGTATTCATCTCTTGGTCTCCCTCTACGATTTTTACCCTCCACGCTGCCCTCCAATGCTAAATTTGTGATCCCTTGATGCCTCATAACATGTCCTACCAACCGGTCTCTTCTTCTCGTCAAGTTGTGCCACAGACTCCTCTTCTCCCCAATTCTATTCAATACCTCCTCATTAGTTATGTGGTCTACCAATCTAATCTTCAGCATTCTTCTGTAGCACCACATTTCGAAAGCTTCTATTCTCTTCCTGTCCAAACTATTTATTGTCCATGTTTCACTTCCATACATGGCTACACTCCACACAAATACTTTCAGAAACGGCTTCCTGACACTTAAATCTATACTCGATGTTAACAAATTTCTCTTCTTCAGAAACGCTTTCCTTGTCATTGCCAGTCTACATTTTATATCTTCTCTATTTCGACCATCATCAGTTATTTTGCTCCCCAAATACCAAAACTCCTTTACTACTTTAAGTGTCTCATTTCCTAATCTAATACCCTCAGCATCACCTGACTTAATTCGACTACATTCCATTATCCACGTTTTACTTTTGTTGATGTTCATCTTATACCATCCTTTCAAGACACTGTCCATTACGTTCAGCTGCTCTTCCAGGTCCTTTGCTGTCTCTGACCGAATTACAATCTCATCGGCGAACCTCAAAGTTTTTATTTATTCTCCATGGATTTTAATACCTACTCCAAATTTTTCTTTTGTTTCCTTTACTGCTTGCTCAATATACGGATTGAATAACATTGGGGAGAGGCTACAAAAATTTTGCAACATAAAAGATTAGCAGAGAAAACAAAGGAGAAACCCTTTAATAAAGAGGATAACGTAGTGAGAAAATCAAAGGAAACTTGGATGCAGGATGTGTTAAACTGATTGTGCGATAATTCTCGCACTTCTCAGATCTTGCAATTTTCGGAATTGTGTGGATGATACTTTTATATATATACCTCCGTAAGTGAAAAAATTACATCACCATTTACTGGTACATTGATATCTGATTTCTCCTCGTTTTCTGGTAATTTCTTAACCCCATACAACTCTGTTAAATATTGAACCTATGATTCCCCATTTATGTCGTTCACTTTCAAAATTTCATTTAATTCTTCCTCTCCTGTCGTATCATTTTCTAAATTTATTTCTGAGGCCCACAAAGGTCATGTTCTAAATTTTTAGGAAAGATTTCCAAGTGTTCCTATTTAAAACAGTTCACTAGTGATTTTGTAACACTACGAGTTCGTTTGTAATCTTCATAAGATTCTTGTATTTTGAATATTTTATATTTCAAATATGCACAACCCATTTTTTACACATTTTTGTAGTCTCTTCGGAAAACCACAGTGGTCTGCTTGTTTTCCTTTCTTGCTTAATAACTCACGTACCCAATGCTTCTTGACTGCTTCTTCAATATTTCCTTTGATTTTCTCACAAGCCTTATCTGGGTTATCCTCTTTATTAAAGGGTTTCTCCTTTATTTTATCTGCTAATCTTTTATGATGCAAAATTTTTGTGGATTCATTTCCTAATGACTCTATACTAAATTTTTCCATTTTTAGGACTGGTTCTTTAAAAGTCTTGTTCCTTCCTACATGTAATCTCTGTCTTGACATGAGTGGCTATGATCACTTCATCGTCGTCTAACGCATGCTCAATTTTCTTTTCCACTCTTTTGTATATTATTCTTGTCAGCAACTTGGATGCATGATCTGTTAAGCTGATTGTGCGATAATTCTCGCACTTGTCAGATCTTGCAATTTTCGGAATTGTGTGGATGATACTTTTTCGTTAGTCAAATGGTAAGTCGACAGACACGTACTTTCATACACCATCATCAATAGCTATTTGTTGCCACTTAGCTCAATGATTTTGGAAATTCTTATGGAATGTTATTCATCTCTTCTACGTTATTTCATCTTAAATCCTTCAAACCTCTCTTAAGTTCTGATTCTAATACTGGATTCCCTATCTCTTTTAAATCGACTCATGTTTCTTCTATCACGTCAGACAAATGTTCCTTTTCGAGGAGGCCTTGAGTGTAATCTTTCCACCGATCGTTCTCTCCTATGCATTTAACAGTGGAATTCCAGTTAGACTCTTAATGTTACCACCCTTGCTTTTACTTTCATAGAAAGTTATGTAGACTTTCCTTGGGGGCTGAGGCAATCCTTCCAACAATCATTTCTTTATCGATTTCTTCACATTTTTCATGCAGCAGTTTCGTCTTAGCTTTCCCACAATCAATATTTATTTCATTCCTCCGCGACTTGTATTTCTGTATTGCTGAATTTAGATGTTTGGACAACATGATTGTGAAGTAACACCGATTGATATAAAATTAACTTTGTATTAAGGAAACAGTCTTAATCGCGTTTTTCATTTATTTAGTGCCGACCGGTTTCAGCCCATCGCAGGGGCCATCTTCAGGGCGAACATACTGTGAGATTACAATATACATATTAGATAAACTAATGACAACCATCTTATAAATGTGGATTATGTAAATATAATGTTTTACCCGCTGGTCGGCTGCTGGTGTCGTCACGTCTACCAAGGTGTGGCGGGAGACTGTGAAGAATTTACCATATGCCTAGGTTTATGTAGCGAGCTATGAACACGTGAGCGTAAGCAACGCCTCCAGCGGTGACCAATGGTAGACGTCTAGGCTTAAAAACTGAAGTATAAATACGATTTGTGTTAAAGTTAACAACTTAAAGAAACCATGTTAATGTCAAAAAACACTGTTTAACATCGGGTATAGATTTAAGTGTCAGGAAGTCGTTTCTGAAAGTTTTGGTATGGTGTATAGCCATGTATGGAAGTGAAACGTGGACCATAAATAGTTTAGACAAGAAGAGAATAGAAGCTTTCGAAATGTGGTGCTACAGGAGAATGCTGAAGATTAGATTGGTAGATCACATAACTAACGAGGAGGTAGTGAACAGAATTGGAGAGAGGAGAAACTTCTGGCACAACTTGACTATGAGAAGGGATCGGTTGGTAAGGCATATTCTGTGGCATCAAGGGATCACCAATTTAGTATTGGAGGGCAGCGTGGACGGTAAAAATCGTAGACGGAGACCAAGATATGAATACACTAAACAGATTCAGAAGGATGTAGGTTGCAGTAGATACTGGGAGATGAAGAAGCTTGCACAGGATAGAGTTGCATGGAGAGGTGCATCAAACCAGTCTCTGGACTGAAGACCACAACAACAACAACAACATTTGCATATAAGGATGATACTCTTCCTTTCTTGTAATTTTAATTTAAATTATTAAATAAATAAAAAATATCATCCTATACGGGGTGTTACAAAAAGGTACGGCCAAACTTTCAGGAAACATTCCTCACACACAAAAAAAGAAAATATGTTATGTAGACATGTGTCCGGAAACGCTTACTTTCCGTGTTAGAGCTCATTTTGTTACTTCTCTTCAAATCACATTAATCATGGAATGGAAACACACAGCAACAGAACGTACCAGCGTGACTTCAAACACTTCGTTACAGGAAATGTTCAAAATGTCCTCCGTTAGCGAGGATACATGCATCCACCCTCCGTCGCATGGAATCCTGATGCGCCGATGCAGCCCTGGAGAATGGCGTATTGTATCGCAGCCGTCCACAGTACGACCACGAAGAGTCTCTACATTTGGTACCGGGGTTGCGTAGACAAGAGCTTTCAACTGCCCCCATAAATGAAAGTCAAGAGGGTTGAGGTCAGGAGAGCGTGGAGGCCATGGAATTGATCCGCCTCTACCAATCCATCGGTCACCGAATCTGTTGTTGAGAAGCGTACGAACACTTTGACTGAAATGTGTAGGAGCTCCATCGTGCATGAACCACATGTTGTGTCGTACTTGTAAAGGCACATGTTCTAGCAGCACAGGTAGAGTATCCCGTATGAAATCATGACAACGTGCTTCATTGAGCGTAGGTGGAAGAACATGGGGCCCAATCAAGACATCACCAACAATGCCTGCCCAAACGTTGACAGAACATCTGTGTTGATGACGTGATTGCACAATTGCGTGCGGATTCTTGTCAGCCCACACATGTTGATTGTGCAAATTTACAATTTGATCACGTTGGAATGAAGCCTCATCCGTAAAGAGAACATTTGCACTGAAATGAGGATTGACACATTGTTGTATGGACCATTCGCAGAAGTGTACCCGTGAAGGCCAATCAGGTGCTGACAGTGCCTGCACACGCTGTACATGGTACGGAAACAACTGGTTCTCCCGTAGCACTCTCCATACGGTGACGTGGTCAACGTTACCTTGTACAGCAGCATCTTCTCTGACGCTGACTGCACGAAGAATTGCCTCGTCCATTGCAGGTGTCCTCGTCGTTCTAGGTCTTCCCCAGTCGCGAGTCATAGGCTGGAATGTTCCGTGCTCCCTATGACGCCGATCAATTGCTTCGAACGTCTTCCTGTCGGGACACCTTCGTTCTGGAAATCAGTCTCGATACAAACGTACCGCGCCACGGCTATTGCCCCGTGCTAATCCATACATCAAATGGGTATCTGCCAACTCCGCATTTGTAAACATTGCACTGACTGCAAAACCACGTTCGTGATGAACACTAACCTGTTGACGCTACGTACTGATGTGCTTGATGCTAGTACTGTAGAGCAATGAGTCGCATGTCAACACAAGCACCGAAGTCAACATTACCTTCCTTCAATTGGGCCAACTGGCGGTGAATTGATGAAGTACAGTACATACTGGCGTAACTAAAATGAGCTCTAACATGGAAATTAAGCGTTTTCGGACACATGTCGACATAACATCTTTTCTTTATTTGTATGTGAGGAATGGTTCCTGAAAGTTTGGCCGTACCTTTTTGTAATACCCTGTATATACGACATAAGCATTATGTAGTCCTTTGTACTGAAGTCGATAAGATTTTTCGTTACATGACATCGAACTATGACCTTGTGACATTTACTTTTACATAGCTTTATCATAATCCTATATGGCATGTAGCGTGACGGTGCCCTAATGATGACATCCATACCATAAACCAGTAATGCTGATACTCCTCTCAGCATAATGTATAGTCTGACAACTATATAACTACTCGGAAAATATTTTCTTTTATGCAGCGAACAGCAATACAACAACCGGGACATCCGTTAAAATAAAAATCAATACATCGTCACTCACTAAATATCGTTTATAGAATCATATTAAATATAAAGGCAAAATGTTCGTATTTTTGGGTGGACGCCTCTGTACACAACGTAAGCTGCCAATATCTTCTGCACTGTGACGATGGATTCCCTCCGAAGTGTGGTATCGATCCTAGACCTAGACGACGGCCAGCGGCGTGGCAAAGGGGGCAGCCATATTGCAGCGCTGAGATGACAACAGCGTCCAAAGGACCTTTGGACCTGGACTTAGGCAATAGATAAAATCATAGCGGAGAGGACAGCCATGTTGGGCCCCTACCATGGCAGCGGCGTGCATAGTACCTGGACTAGAGGACTCTGTATATAAGATTCCAGATAAGCACACTTAAACTTGTTACGTTATTAAATAATAGAAATCGGATATAAATAAGCACAAAGTTGATGGAATATGACAGGATATTGTTTCCTTCCCCATTGTACATTACGAATGAAGAGAAGATAACTTACTAACGTTCTTTTATAAGTTTGACGCTGAAAAGTTTTTACATACTTTTTAATGTTTATTTATATAACAGTGTTTTTTTGAAATGAGCATGGTTTCTTTAAATTGTAAACTTAACACAAGTTGTATTTATACTTCAGTTTTTAAGCCTAGACGTCTACCATTGCTCACCCCTGGAGGCGTTGTTTACTCTCACGTGCTCATAGCTCGTTATATAAACCTTGGCATAAGGTAAATTCTTCACAGTCTCCCGCCACATCTTGGTAGACGTGACGCCACCACAGTCAACCAGTGGGTAAAACATCATATTTACATAATCCACTCTTCTAAGATGGTTGTCATTAGTTTTGTCTAAGATATATATTGTAATTTCACAGTATGTTCGCCCTGAAAGTGGCCCCTGCGATGGGTTGAAACCGGCCGGCACTATATAAACAAAAAACGCGATTAAGTCTGTTTTCTTCATACTAAGTTTATATTCCTGAATTTTCCTGAAAATTTTTGAATCTCCTTCTTTCGTGTATCCAATGAAGTGTTTCTTCATTTCTTCGCAGTTACCTTCTTTGTACCTATGTTTTTCTTTCTTCTGTGATTCCTCATTTGGAGATGTCAATTCCTCTTCAACTGTACTGCCTGCTGAGCTATTTCTTATTTCTGTATCTATAGCCTTACAGAACCTCAAGGGTATCTCGTCAGTCCTCAGTAATGTACTGTATGCCACTTCTTGCATATTCATTCATCCTAACCAATCTCCTATACTTCAGCCTACTCTTCATCACTCCTACATTGTGATCTGAGTCCAGTTATATTCCTGGGTGCGACTTACAATCCAGTATCTGGTTTCGGAACCTCTGTCTGACAAAATCTAACTGAAATCTTCCCGTGTCACTCTGCCATTACAAAGTATACCTCCTCCTCTCGTGGTTCTTGTACAGAGTATTCGCTGTTAGTAGCTGAATTTTATTACAGAACTCATTTAGTCTTTCTCCTCCAAGCTCATATTCTTCTGTAACGTTTCCTTTTACTCCTTTCCCTACAACTGTCTTCCAGTCCCTCATGACTAATAAATTTTCATCTACGTTTACGTACTGTATTACCCTCTCAATATCCACACTTACTTTTTGTACCTCTTCGTCTTCAGCTTGTGACGTCGGCATGTATACCTGAACCATCTTTGTTGATGCTGATTTGCTGTCGAGTGTGATAAGAATTACCTTACCACTGAACTGTTCACTGTAACACACTCTGTGTCCTACCTTCCTATTCATAATGAATCCAATTCCCATTATATAATTTTCTGCTGCTGTTGGTATTACCCTATACTCATGTGACCATAAATCCTTATCGTCTGTCCCTTTCTCTTCACTGATCCCTTCTATATCTAGATCGTGCCTTTACATTTACATTCAAACGCTTGACTCGGAGAACATTATCCTTTTTCTCATAGTCACCTCCCCGTTGACAGTCCCCTCCTGAAGATCAGAATGGGAGACTGTTCTGGAATCGTCATGACACTCTCCCATTACAGGCCACATGTCCTGTGGATATACATTATGTGTCTTTATCGGAGTGTTTTCCATTGCCTTCTGCATACTCATGCTGTTCACCATTGGTGATTCTTCCGTCTTTATGGGCAGTTTCACACACCAAGAGCGTGCCCTGAACCTCTGTACGCTCTTCCACCTTCTTTGACAAGACCGTTCGCAAAATGGGGTATCTTCTTCTGCCGGAAGTCTTCGGCCGCAATTGTTGATTAGTAATCAATAATTAAGAGCTGGTGGGTTTCGACACCGTGACGGAGGACGTTTGTTTTGATTATGACTCAAAGACGTTACTCCTACACCACGGGGTGTGTGGCGTATGTGGTATTTAACAAATTCCCTTGTAAAACACAAAAATGGCTGTTGGAGGAAGAGTTGAATTAATGGACATTGTTGAATTGACGTTATCGTACAACTATTTCACGTTGAACGCTAAGACCACTAACGTGAAGGGGCTGGCCAAGGGAAATCCTCTAGCTGACATTATGACAGAGACTTACCTTCGTAATTTAGGAAACCAGGTTTTCATAAACAATTCTGCAGTAGCCAGCAAGTTTTCTGTTATTTCTACTATGTCGATGATGCTTGTTTGTTAATTAAAGGAAATCAGAGATGTTTATGACATAGCGCAGAGGTAGGCGATTGGAGGAGGCCCTCAAAATTTTTGTAGATGCGCTGTTAATAATATAGTTTCCTTTCAGTGTCAGGAACCATAAAATCAGAATTTTGAATTTTGCGTTTTTTTTTTTTTTTTTTTGCGTATGAAACTTATTTGTTGAATCTCTAGTCATTTAGATAATCCGGTTTCCAGAGAAAAATTTTCTATTTCATTTACAATAATCTTTTTCACTCCAGTGCTGCCTTTAACCGCCATTATGTCTCTTTAATTTGTAATTTAATTTATGTTCAATGCTATTCCCGGCATTACGGTTACTTTCTGATTGCAACTGTACCTTCAATGTGTCGGTGATTTTGTTACGTCACTAGTGCGTTTGACCTCGACCATAATTCTCTTTATGCCTTTCTGTCGTAATGCTGGTTTGGCATTACAGTTTAAATCATTTGACAGAAGAGATATCTTTTCCTTATGAGGGGTATCCGTAAGATCAACAAGTGTGTCGAAGAACTCTCGTTTTTAGGCGCACTATTATTAACAGGTTTCCTTCCATCTGTCACTTGCTTACGACACCTTTTGTTATCTCATTTTTCACTTTTAATATCAATAAACGTACAAGATTAGTTTACTGGAACTTGTACATGTTACTTAATTTAACTGGGAACGTTTTAAAAATCTGATGGAGCAGGAGTTACAAGCTGGTGTTTATCCACATATGGTTGAAATAGCGTTTATTATCTACACTGTAATATTACATACGGTTAGCATCTTTTCACTTCAAAATTATCAGGTCTGACATAGGTCTCAACGTACAACTCTGTCTCTTGTCTCCAAAGATTCAAATATTTCGTGTCATTCTAATGAAAATTATTCCACATTCTCTCGATAATAGTATTTGAAAACATTTATAGCCCAGCTTGGTACTACAGAACATTCATATAAAAAGATTCAGTTTTACACACCTCGAACAATTCGCCTACTGCCTGAATAAGAAATGTCGTCTTTTGCAGTTCATAAAAGAGCGCACCTTTCTGTTTTCTCGTATGTCACTTACACGGTGAAAGTGATAATTATTACCAGGTTGCATTGCTTTTTCGGGTATTGCAAAAATGGTAGAAAAAGGGAATATGAAATAATCGTTGATGATACACGGAAAGCAACCAGCATCTGTATGAATTTTGCTGAAAAGCCTTCACCAATAGCAACAAACTGTCGACAGAAAAATGTTATTCCAAGGATAATGCTAGGGGACGCGTTTTTAGACTGTTGCTGAGGAACCAAATTCTCAACAGGGAGTTAAATAGTGTTCTATAGAAACTGCGAGAAAAACTGTATTATGTAGATTTTAAATATTCGCGGCCTTTTGCCGCTTTTTAACTCTCATATATTGTGGAGAGGAACATTTGCTGCGAAAGACAGGAAATCGACGTGTCTTGCTACGTGCATTGTACGGCATGGTCTAAATTTCGAAACGATGCAACATGGATTTCTGACGTAATAAGATGCCTTCCAGAAAAAATTGTCAGCATTCATGGAAGACTGCAAAAGGAGGGCGCTTGGAACATTCTGAACAGCGAAGCCAGAAGACGCCTAGCTCCGACTGCGCTTGGTGACACACTGCTAGAAATGCAGACTGCCGCCGCTGCACACGAGCTGTCATGTGTGAAAGTAGCTGAATCTTGCGTCATGCTGAGAAATTTCCCGAACGACTTTTTGGATGTTTTAGTAATGTTGGCTCTGGCTCTGAGCACTATGGGACTTAACTGCTGAGGTCATCAGTCCCCTAGAACTTAGAACTACTTAAACCTAACTAACCTAAGGACATCACATACATCCATGCCCGAGGCAGGATTCGAACCTGCGACCGTAGCGGTCGCGCGGCTCCAGACTGTAGCGCCTAGAACCGCTCGGTCACTCAGGCCGGCTTAGTAATGTTGCATATGTATCATAACAAATTGTTATATTAAATATATGATGCATGACGAAACAATGCTCGATGTTTCTTAACATCACTTAATTTCGTTATGTGGCTTATAATTCTGCCAATGCATTTTAATCTCTGGTCAGTGAATAAGCTGCACATACCGATTAGGCAACGGGAAGATTAAATCGCCGTCTGAGCGTTTTGCTTTTTCCTGCGAGTGTTATCTTGTTATGACATCCACTCATCCTGTCGAGCGGGGTAGCCGCGCGGTCTACGACGTCTTGTCACAGTCCGGGTGGCTCCCACCGTCGGAGGTTCGAGTCCTCCCTCCCCTCGGGCATGGGTGTGCGTGTTGTCCTTAGCGTAAGTTAGTTTAAGTTAGGTTAAGTATTGTGTAGGCTTAAGTAAGGGACCGATGACCTCAGCAGTTTGGTCAAGAATTCACACGCATTTGAACATTTTTTCCACTCGTCCGAATATGACATGACGATTACAAAACTTATTGACTTGTTGACAAAGCACTTTTGCTTGTCGAGACTTGCTATAAACTGGTAACATGGTGGGGAAATATGTATAAATATTACCAGTAGAAAAATATTATTGGTTTTTTTGCTACCGGTACTGTCATCTGCAAGTGTGTCTTGGACTTAGAAAAAAAGTAATTCTAATAAAATTTGTACTTTCCTCATTAATTACTTGTTGTAACTCAAGAAAACAACAAGTTTGTTGTAGTGTCACATCGCTTACTGCCATGTTTTCTTTTGTCCAGGACCGTGCACGACGCCCTCTTCGATTGTCATGGATTCAGAATCATAGACAAACGATTATTTCCAAAGGAACTGGCCATTCAATTGTTGTTTAGTGGTCGAAGTAGTTTAGCTTCTTATTGTGGTTTCATTCTACAAGGGATAGTACGCTACTACGAGTTGTATATACCCAGGGCGAAGTGGTTAATAGAAATTCACCAGCGTAACAGTATGGACTCACCTGGTGTGCCATTGAAGTCTGCGGTCAGTGTTATATGCTCAGTTATTCCGCCTCAGCTGTGCGTCTTTATGAAGAGCCGGGAGAAAATAAAGTGGATTAAAGGCTTGTTACCAGCCTAAGGCGAGCATAATACTGAAGACAAGCCCAGTCTCTCTCTTCCTATACTCGGATCGAAAATCAGTGTTTTGACAAATGCAAGCGGACAGCCCAGTTAAATGTGAAGCTGTTGGAATACTGGTGGCGAGATTGTCACTTGCAATGTTTTTGTAACAAAAATTTGTCTGCATTCCAGCTGAAAATGTGTCCTGACAAGTTAATAGTGATTTTGGCGTATGCGTGGAAATTCAAATAAAATTCATGCCTAGAGTATTTTTGTTGTTTCTTTTTCCTCTCCATCCCCCCCCCCCCCCACCCCCACCCCAATAACGAAATACTGATGTCTCTTACAATTCAAGTTAACAGAGAAAGACAGAGAGAAATGAAATCTGACATAAACACTTTGGTGAAGTCGAATGCAGAGAGATGACAAACACAAATGAAGTTGTAAAGTATTTGGCATAAACATTTTTCAGTGGAGTGTAAAACAGACAAGCAAGGAAGGCAGCATTTTAGATGCTTATGTATTTCCTGTAAATAATATAGATGTGGAAATACAGTGGCACTGTTTAAAGCTTATGGAGCTCAATGAAAAATTATTTTAATAGTTACAGTTACTCTAAATCCCTGGCGAAGTGAGATTCAGTCTGTAGCAAAAACGTTTAAATTTAATTAGTGTTCCCAATGGCGGGGTGCTGCTTGCAACTCTGAACAGAGGAAAGAAAGAAGGAATATATAACAATGATTAAACAAGCAAAACAACATTATAGGCGTTCATTGTTGTCCCAAAGAATCTGCAATAGTATATTCCTATCACAAGTACCATTAGTATAACTGTGGGCTCTAATGGGTTAATACACTCTAAGGCAAAAAAAAAAAAAAAAAAAATACGCACCAAGAAGCAATTATCCGAATGGAGACGAAATCAGTAGATGTTATGTGCGTGTACAAACTAACCAACGATTACATTTTCAAGAAACGAAATGATTTATTCAAGAAAAGAGCTTCACAAATTGAGCACGTCAATAGTGCATTGGCCCACCTCTGGCCCTTACGCAAGCAGTTATTCGGAATGGTGTTGATTGAAAGAATTGTCGGATGTCCTCCTGAGTGACATCGTGCCAAATTCCGTCCAATTGGCGAACTAGGTCGTCAAAATCCCGAGGTGGTGGGAGGGCGCTGCCCATAATGCTCCAAGCGTTCTGGATTGGGGAGAGTTTCAACGACCTTCCAGGGCAAGGCACGGTTTGGCAAGCACGTAGACAACAGTTTAGAATCCCTCGCTTTGCGCGGGCGGTAATTATATCGCTGTGAAATAAGTCCAGGATCGCTTGCCATGAAGGACAACAAAAGGGGGAGGGGGGAGAAGGGGGTGGATATCGTCGACGTACTGCTGTGCTCTAAGGATGCCGCGGACGGCAACCAAAGGAGTTCTGCTATGAAAAGAAATGGCACCGCTGATCTTCGTTCCTGGCTGTAGGGTCGTACGGCGAGGATTGTCAGGCTGGTATCTGATCGCTGTCCGGGGTCTCTCCAGACACGTCTTCGGCTTGGAAATTCGTTGACTGAAGTAGAATTGTGTTCAGCGACAAGCCCCTCCTCGAATTAAGGCCGACGGCCGCTGTGGCCGATCGGTTCTAGGTCCTTCAGTCCGGAACCGTGCTGTTCTTACGGTCGCAGGTTCGAATCCTGCCTCAGGCATTGATGTGTGTGATGTCCTTAGGTTTAAATAGTTCTAAGTCTAGGGGACTGATGACCTCAGAAGTCAAGTCCCATAGTGCTCAGAGCCATTTGAACCATTTTTTGAATCAAGGCCTAATGACTACCGATGACTAGTGTGGAGAACTATATCGCTTGAATAAGACAGCCAGCCTTTTTGAAAGAGCAATGATTTGCTTGTTTGTACATGTTCATCACAGCTATCGATTTCCGTCCCATTCGGATAATTTCTTCATTGTGCTTCTCTTTTTTCAATATAATTTTTATTTTTATTTATTTATTTATTTATTTATTTATTTATTTATTTTTTTTTTTTGTGAGAGTGTCACACAGATAACACAATAAATATAGTGTACACTACCTTTGGTTTATTCAGTTCTTGTATCGATGTAATGCTGTTTATGCATCTTATTACTTATTAATTTTGACCATATTAGCCTCCTAGTAGGTCTACAAACTGCAGTGTCGTCGCTTTTGCGTAATGCTGGATCAAATCCTTAGGACTACTAGTGTACTTGAAAGACTAAATAGGAATAAGATACTATAAGGTGACGTCTTCGTCTCCGTAAAGAGTGTAAAGAATCATATTTCTTCCTCTCGTTCTTTATAATTTTGTGCCACAGATAATATTAGCATATAAACAAAAACATGGCGAGATACGCTCCTCAATTGATTAATCCTCACCCCTATAAGTGGTAGCGGGCGGCCGTATGATGAGTTCCGCCGAGTTAATATTGTTAAAGCAATGATTTTCCAATCGCACATTAAAGAAGTGCTATAGAAAGTCATTAGGAACGCAAAGTTTATTCGTATATTCATATTCTGTTCACCATTTCGTCAGCGCCGAGAATCCTGCACAAGAAGATCGAAGCAAACAAGAACAATTTGAGCAGAGGAGGGGCCTTCCGGAACCAGTATTATCATAGCAATCTCTGTGCACAGTTGCGGTAACAGGAAAAGGATGTACGTAAATTTTCGAATGTTAATCTACTAATGTATTGAATATCGAAGGTCTGTTGATATTAAAGCCAGCTAAAGATCACTCAGGATATGAGTACTTCCCAATTGCTTTCAATTATTCTTTCAAAATTTCTTTTTTAATTATTTAAGCAGCAATTTTTAATCAGTTTCCATTACACATTATATTTTATGCACGCCCCCCTGTGTTCTCCCCGCCACTATTCAAGAGGAAGACAAATCGACGACCAGAGAACAATATAACTCTCTGTAACAGTATCGTTTCCAACTTTCCCTAAGCTGCAGATGACAAAATTATAAGGTATTACAACACCTGAGGCATAATGTTTCGTTATCTACAGAATATAGAAAGTGTTACTCCTACTTGACGTTGTGCGTTTTTACCGAGAAAATTTTTATTTTTTATTTTTTTTAATCTAGTGAGTGCGGCAGTTTATCTTATGACGTCGGAAGTTTCGGAGGATGTCATGTAGCTGGAGTGATTCACTGCCAGCGGTTTTGTTGGCGGCGCCACGAAAAATCTGCATGGGGTGTGGTTGGAGGCGCAAGGGGCGGCAGACTAGTCGGTGCTGAGGGCGCGCTCTGCCCGTGATGAATGGCGGCGCACGTGCGGCCGACGTGCCGGCCACGTCTGGAGCAACTTGGGGGCACGTGCCGCGGCTTTGTTTCTTGCGAGCTTGCGGGTGCATGTGGCAGGTGGAAGGCGGCTGGTGGCAGGTGCTTACCGCCACACTGGCTGCTGCTGCTTCCATGGGGCTTTCCACTCCAAGCACGAAGAACACCCTCTCAGTCTGCTTTGTGAATTCTGATGGATACTCACACGTGGAATAAAGCTTTGAGAAGCACAGGACAAATGGCCTACCGTCGCATGTTATTCGTTTGCATAGGAATCAAGCTGTAAACGTAACGATGGAGAAAAGTGGCATGGAAATCAAAGTTCAGGATAAGGAAATAAAAACTTATACATTTACCGGTGAGACCGTAATTTGGTCAGAGATGCCAAAGAACCTACCAGATTAATTGAACGTGGTAAGCAGCAACTTTAGAAGTGGTTTTAAGGTGAATTCATGAAAAGCAATGTATGGGTAATTAAGTGAAATTATTAGGAAACTAATCATTAAAATTAGTAGTACGAAATTTCCTATAAGGGCGGCAAAATAACTAACAACGCCAGATGTAATGAGTATATACGAGGGTTGGAACTTAAATAGTGGCAACTGTTTATTCAGAACCGATAAAAAAGAGTTACATGTTTCCACCGGTTACTGGTTCAAATGGCTCTGAGCACTATGCGACTTAACTTCTGAGGTCATCAGTCGCCTAGAACTTCCAAACAAATTAAACCTAACTAGCCTAAGGACATCACACACATCCATGCCCGAGGCAGGATTCGAACCTGCGACCGTAGCGGTCGCCCGGTTCCAGATTGTAGCGCCTAGAACCGCACGGTCACTTCGGCCGGCCCCACCTGTTACTGTCCAAAGTAGTCACCAGCGTTGTGTAAAACCTGTTGTCAGCGATGTGGAAAGCGTAGCATACCGTTAGAAGAGCCTGTTCTGTCGACGGTCTACTGCCTGTCGAATTCCTGGAACAGTTCTGAAGCGATTGCCACTAAGTGGATCCTTCATCTTCGGAATCAAATCAAAGTCACAAGGACTTCAGTCCGGGGAGTATGGTGGGTGGTACAGTACCTCCCAGTCCATCGACCGAAGACAACAGCCACAGCGCCCGCGCATTGTCGTGCAAAACGATGGGTGGGTTGCGCAGAAAGTGTCGCCGCTTCTTTCGCAAAGCTGGTCACAGGCGATGCTCCAAAAGCGAACAGTACTGTGCACTGACCGTGGAATTCGCTTCAGGACTGTTCCAAGGATTCTACAGGCAGTAGACCGCTCCATTCGCACCATCAACAGAACAGTCTCTGCTAACGGTATACTATACCTTCCACATCGCTGGCAACGGGTTGTGCACAACGCTGGTGACTACTTTGAAGGACAGTAACAGGTGCAAACGTGTAATACTTTTGTATCGGTTGTGTTTAAATAGAAGCCACTATTTAAGTTCCAACCCTTGTACATGGTCCAGCCACATTAATGTGACCACCCGTCAAAAGCCTGAATGACCACCTTCTGCAAAGCAGACGTGCATGAAGAGATTCAGTGAGGTTCTGGAAAGTACCTACAGGGATACGGGGGCATGTCGACTACAGGGCCGTGGCCAGCTGCAATAGGTTTCTCGGTTGAGGATCCATGGCGCGGACAAACTGATCGAGGTGGTCACACAGATTTTAGATTGGGTTAAAATCCAAGGAGTCAAGCGTTATGCTCTTCCTACCATGCACGTACATCTGTGTGACACATTGTATCGTTCTTTGATAGATGCCATTGTGTAGAGAAAACTGCATGTAGGTCTGTAAATGGTCCCCAAGCATAGATAGATGCTTGTGTTGATCCCCTATGCCTTCCAGGATGGCGAGATCATCCAGAGGATGCCACGAAAACATTCCCCAGATCGTAACATTAGTTGAAGGGTGTTTTCTTTCAGAGATTTCACTCACTACACGTCAATGGTCGTCTGTCCTATGTGGTATACAACGTGATTCATCTGCAAAGGCCATCTATCGGCGTTCAGTGAACGTACAGTTGCGGCGTTGGCGTGCAAATTCCAACGTTCGTTGCCGGTGAACAGCATTTAGCATGGGTGCTTGAACCAGACGCCTGCTGTGGAGACAAACACACAGCAACGTTCGCAGAACGGTCGTTGAGGAGACCTTGGTGGGAGCCCCTTGGTCCATGTGGACGATCAGTTGCCCAAGATTTGCACGTTATTCGCCAATACGCATCACCACAACTGTCGTCCGCATATGTTTCCCATGGTGCCTCACAGTTATCTCGGCACCGGTATTACATAGCCCCATTTTGTGTTGCACAGTATACCATAACCATGGCAGCAGCCAGCCGCTGTGGCAGAGCGTATCTAGGCACTTTAGTCCGGAACCGCGCAGGTTCGAATCCTGCCTCGGGAATGTATGTGTGTGATGTCTTTAGGTTAGTTAGGTTTAAGTAGTTCTAAGTCTAGAGGACAGATGACCTCGGATGTTAAGTCGCATAGTGCCTAGAGCCATAGCAGCATACGAATAGTTTACCTTTCTATCCGTTTCGGAAATGCATCAACCCTTGGTCTGAAAGCCAATGATCATGCGATTTGGGAAATAAGGAAAATCCTTATTACGATAACAACTGCGCAGTTGTCGTCTCCCAACCCCCCCCCCCCCCCCCCCCCGCGCCCTCCCTCCTTCTCTTCTCCTCCTCCCCTACATGCTGTATATTACTGCACGTTGACGTCGAACATGGTGGTGATCACAATAATGTCACTGCATCGTGTAGAATATAGCCACTAAATAGCAAGAAAACTTATTCTGAAGAAACGGAATATATTAATATCTAACTAAACATAACATCTGGCAGATTTTTGTGAAATACTTGTCTTGAGTGTAGCCTTGGGCGGATGTGAGAAGTGGACGGTACAGCGAAGAAGAAAATAGAATCTTTTGGTGCTGCACATCAATGCTGAAGACCAGACCGGTATATTTGGTAACTGGGAGGAAATTAAATTATGACTCAACTTTACTAAGGAGAAGAACAGACAGGTGGACACATGTTGTGTCTGCAAGAAGTAATTTGACAATAGAAGCAAGTGGGTTGCAAGATATATCTATGGGTGTAACTACTCTTCGTACAATGAGTTGGAGCAAGCTGAAGTAGCGACACGTTTGAACAGGAAAGCATCCCCATTGATTTTGCACTGGATGGACTAGAGTGCAGGAACTTTTTATTAGTATCACGAGGTAGAGTTATATACTCGTATGTCGATTTGAGACTTGAAAGAGCAGTTTCGAAGCAGACAAACACGCGTACTTAATTGACGATATCGTAAGGTCGACGTATTGTACAATGTGTGCTGAATGGTATGCTACAATTATGCCTATACCAACACTGTACTCTCTTGTCATGTCTCCCACAGATCGCCGTCCATGCTGCTTCGCATAGCAGCCAAATCTCTGATCTCTACGTTTCGTGATGAGGTGTGTCCACATCAGCACCTAGTCGCCTACTGGTGGTTTCATCATTCTTCAACAACTTCCCAGAGATGCTCACGAAGGTAGCACGCGAACGGAAGACCAGCCTCCCCGTTTCCGAAATGCACCTTCCTAGGCGCCGTTCCATGACTATCTGCGTCTTGTCAAAGTTGCTCACATCAGTGGATTATCCTGTTTTCGGCCTGTACCGTCGCTAGAAGCCTCATTCGTTCAAATTCATATGTGTGTGAAATCTTATGGGACTTAACTGCTAAAGTCATCTGTCTCTAAGTTTACACACTACTTAACCTAAATTATCCTAAGGACAAACACACACACCCATGCCCGCGGGAGGACTCGAACCTCCGCCGGGACCAGCCGCACAGTCCATGACTGCAGCGTCTTAGGCCGCCCCATTTGTCTCTGTTCTGCTTACATACAATCTTTACGTCATACTTTTCTTCTGCTGTTCGTTATGCATAATTCAAAAAATGGTTCAAATGGCTCTGAGCACTATGGGACTTAACTGCTGAGGTCATCAGTCACCTATAACTTAGAACTACTTAAACCTAACTAACCTAAGGACATCACACACATCCATGCCCGAGGTAGGATTCGAACCTGCGACAGTAGCGGTCGCGCGGTTCCAGACTGTAGCGCCTATAACCGCTCGGCCATATGCTTAATTAACTGAACTAGTTTAGCCTTCTACGCAATCAGAAAATTAAGTAGTGGACAGTATACACAATATGACAGTTTATTTTGTATAATTTTTCATACGTTCTAGACAGCATCATGTTGTAAAGAAATGAGTCATCTCTCCGGTCACTATTACACATGGCCTTCATTAACTTTACAACACAGCACGGTCTACAACGCAGAAGAATTTGGTGCAGGCCGACTTTGGCCGAGAGGGCATACGAATACACAACATACACTATGTGATCAAAAGTATCCGGACACCCCCAAAGACATACGTTTTTCATGTTACGCGTATTGTGCTGCCACCTACTGCCAGGCACTCCATATTAGTGACCTCAGCTGTCATTAGACATCGTGAGAGAGCAGAATGGGGATCTCTGAGGAACTCACGGACTTCGAACGTGGTCAGATGATTAGGTGTCATTTGTGTCTTAACGTCTGTACGCAAAATTTCCACACTCCTAAACATCCCTAGGTTCACTGTTTCCGATGTCATAGTGAAGTGGAAACGTGAAGGAACACGTACAGCACAAAAGCGTACAGGCCGACCTTGCCTGTTGACTGACAGAGACCGCCGACAGTTGAAGAGGACCGTAATGTGTGATCGACAGACGTCTATCCAGACCATCACAAAGGAATTCCAAACTGCATCAGGATCCACTGCGAGTACTATGACAGTTAGGCGGGAGGTGAGAAAACATGGATTTCATGGTCGAGCGGCTGCTGATAAGCCACACATCAAACCGGTAAATGCCAAACGACGCTTTGTCTCGTGTATGAACCGTAAACATTGGCCGATTGAACAGTGGAAAAACGTTGTGTGCAGTGACGAATCACGGTACACAACGTGAAGATCCGATGGCAGGGTGTTGGTATGGCGAATGTCTGGTGGAAGCCATCTGCCAGCGTGTGTAGCGCCAACAGCAAACTTCGGAGGAGGTGGTGATATGTTGTGATTGTGTTTTTCTTGGAGGGGGCTTACGCTTCTTGTTGTTTTGCGTGGCACTATCATAGCACAGGCCTACATTGATGTTTTAAGCACCTTTTTCTTCCCACTACTGAAGAGCAATTTGGGGTTGGCGATTGCATCTTTCAACACGATCGAGCACCCGTTCATGATTCACGACCTGTAGCGAAGTGGTTCACGACAGTAACATCCTTGTAAAGGACTGGCCCGATCTACATAACACCTTTGCGATCTTTTGCGTTGCCGACTTCGTGGAAGGCCTCACCGACCGACATAGTTACCTTTCCTCAGGGCAGCACTTCGTGCAGAATCGGCTGCCATTCCCCAAGGAACCTTCCAGCACCCGATTGAACGTCTGCCAGATAAAGTGGTATCTGTCATCAAGGCTAAGGAATGGCCACCACCATATTGAATTCCACCATAACCGATGGAGGGCGCCATGAAGTTGTAAGTCATTTTCAGCCAGGTCTCCGGATATTTTTGATAACATAGTGTATCTGAGACGATTTGAAAAATTCTATGGTAATATCGACAGTGCTAAGAATACCACATAAAAAGTTATCCATTGATGAATGCGTACACAAGTGTATGTTTTTGAATGTTTGCATGAAAAATTTCTATAACGGACATGTGCCACTGGTAAATTGTAGGAGGTATTTTGACGCACAATCAGACTAGTGATGTATAACATTGCCAACTAAACATAGGAAAACTAATCTTGCCATCATTTACAGCACTCATTTCAGTTGCCTTTGGTGGATTTCCGGCTGTCTCATGAGATCATGGTGTTCGTTCATGACGGAAACATTATACACAAACTTATAAACAAGCTTGTAAACATTTTAGCTTGAAACTTTTACACACAACCACTTTGATACGTGGTATGTACTGAAATTAATGCAATCGTGGAAGGGAGGATCCACCAATAAACTCTCTTTTCACACAACCTGTTTATTCAACAATATGTAAACAATGTTTTACAGATAACAAAAAACAGTATATATTAACACTTACCAAGAAAGAGGTTGCAGATTATTAGTGCACTTAATGTATTATGTGTTTTGTCTGAGTAGGCATTTGGATACGTGCAGGCCGCTGCCCAACCCTTGAGAGACGGGTCAGAGATAGAGCTCACAGGCCAACTGGAAACAAATATGGTGTTTTCACGGAAAGCCCTGCAATTTTTGGTAAGATCGCGTCTTGCAGCAAGCCTTGTACTCTTGACCGTTAATTTGGAACTATGTTGTACCCTTTTCGTGAACTTTTTTGTGTAATCCTCTCATACCCAATCCCACCTCTTTCTTCACATTCCGTTTGATTCAGAATACGTGGTGACCTGGATCGGTCTCCATCTTAGGTGCCCGCCTGGGTCTAGGAAGGATTGATTTTGATTAGTCCCTGGTTACACCATGTGGCAAAAAGATCAAGGTGAGCCTGGAGAAGGCGTTGGGAGCAAGGGCAAGGAAGGCGGTGTCATTGGCATACTTCAGGAGGTGGACGGGAGGGAGGGAGGGGCATATTGCCCGTGTACAGGAGGTAGAGGAGAGGGAGAGAACATAGCCCTGGGGCACACCAGTGGAGGGGTAGAAGGTGTGGGAATGGATGGTAATGTAAGAGGGGCGGCGGGAGAGGAAGGAGGCAATCATATGGAAGTTTCATATGGACATAGTTGACAGGGAGGCCGTAGGTCTTGAGTATAACAGGAGATTGGGATGCCTTTGCCAGGTCTTAGGAGACAAAAATGGCGGAGCGACGGGAGTTAAGCTGGAGGGAGAGGATATGAGTGAGGCGTAGGAGTTGGTCATTGGCAGAGAAGGGAGGTTAAAAGTCACATTGGGTGTTGGGGAGGAGGTGGTGTTGGTGGAGGTGGTGATGGATGCGCCAGGTAAGGGTGGATTCTAAGAGCTTGCTGAGCACTGAGGTGAGACATACGGCGATAGGAAGAGGCATCAGATGGAGGTTTGTTGGGTTTGCAGAACATCAGGATACGGGAGGTATCTCAGAGGTCGGGGTAGAAGCCAGTGGCAAGGATTACGTTGTAGTGGGGGGCAAGGACTGCAAGGAAAGAAGGAGAGCAGTGTTGAGATGACGGTAGATAACGTGGTCGTGGCCAGGAGCGGTGTTGCGTTTAGTGCAGAGTGTGAGGCTGATGTCCTGTGCAGTGATGGGAGTGTTAAGTCCTGATGGTGAAGTGTGGCCCAAGTACTGGAAGCGAGGAGCAAGGGGAGGAGTGGAGGTATCTGTACATTTATGACGTCGGGGGAGAGGGAATAAGCAAATTGGGGACCATCTGGAATGGAAAGGACATCGTATAGGTGGGAGGCAAAGTGGTTGGCCTTACTGAGGTTGTCAGAAAAGGGATGGTCATCAAGGGGGAGGGGGTACTGTGGGGAACGGCGGTTCCCAGTAAGGCAGTGGAAAGCAGACAAATACTTGGAAGAGTTTATTGGGAGTGTGGCGTTGAGTTGTGTACATGTCTGTCGCCAGACATGGCGTTTCTTCGCAGTAAGCATGTCGCGGACGTGTCGTTGTAATTGCCAGTGGCGGGTGAGTTTTCCTGGTCACAAGTGCAGAGGAAGGCTCAGTAGAGGTGACGGGATTTAAGAATGGGCAGGATGGCTTGTGGGGGCAGGGCCAGGTGGTGAGGGTGGATGGCTTTGGTAAGGATATGGGTGGCGACGGCGTCAGACAAGGTCTGGTGGAGGAGGGCAGCGGGACGGAGATGTCATCGGGAGATTGGAGGGTAGGGTCGTGGCGTTCGACCTTAGTGTTTGGTGTTTCAAAGTGCACCATATCAAAGATCTATACCATATACAGGATGAGCACGTCTGCTCGGGTTTTCATATAAAATATCTGTCTGATTTGATCAGTAGTTGGTTATCATATTGATGTCCTGGTTCTCTTGATTTAGTTCAGTTTACACTGCTTTCATATTGCTAAAATAGAAACAGATGTCGAACATTTTTCCCCAAACAAGTGCGCTCTGTCAAGGAAAAACCAGTGCACGAACGACATGTGATATCAGAGGCATATCATCAAAGCTAGCATCTTTCACTGTGGTAGGAGTTGTGTGTGTGTGTGTGTGTGTGTGTGTGTGTGTGTGTGTGTGTTCCACTGTGGATTGTTGTACAAATGTGTAGGTGGGACGGGACGTGGGAGATCGCTTGATCCAAAAGCTGAACGTGCTTTATGTTTATCCGAGTGTTTTATTCGTAATTCTTGCAAAAGGAAAAGATTTTCTGAATAAAATTTGTCAGATGAGAGCTGCAAAAATTCCTGAAAGGGATGCAGCTAGTATTACACGTCCACCCAATTTTCTTAAACCAGTATCAGAAGGCCAGGTCACCGTGGTAGCTTACAGCAATGCTCGCCTGTGTCCTTCCCTCCCCATCCCCAGCACAGCTGCTGCTGTCGACCATTCAGGACCTAATGCCTACTTAAAGGGTACTTTAGTGTGAAAGAAGCCTACATTGAGATTAATTCTTTTTACTTTTTGTATATGAAACTAAATAGAAAAATGATACTGTAATGTGAGACAAAATTCCGCATATTACAGTTTGTGTTCACCGTATCTACGCTCTTAAGTCCCCAGTCGTCTCTGATGTTCACCGCTCCATGCACTTCATGGTACTTGTGGTGCGTTTTATTAAATGTGGCAGTTCCTTCGTAGGTTAGTTTCAGTAATATCGTGAGTTAAGCGCTATAGACCTTACTGAGACTAGTGTGTTGCACATTAGGGGTGTCAGTGGAGTAGTGCTTGTGCGAATATGTGATGTTACGGGTAGATTTACTGTGAGAATTGTTTCGACTTTCTTCTACAGAATACTAAAAACATACATCTAGCATGGTTGTTGTAATATATAAGTGTGATTATAAATATTTGATTGCTATGATAATGTTAGGATTCTGGCATTTAAACGAGTGAAACGTCCATCGAAAGCGAATGGATCTGTTTATTTTAAATGGTTGTGTTACACCTAAGTCATCATAAACAACGTCTCTTTGCTAGGAATATCACGCACGATTAAGACACTAAGTACAGGATGAGCACAGGCGTTAGTTATCCATGCACGTCTGTCCTTACCGCATAAGATGAAATGTAAGGCACTCAATAAAATCCCTTAGCAAATCTTTTTGTTGAAAGATATCATATTACATGAATTATATTGATAAGGTTCTCATTCAAACATACATTGCTGAATACCGTTGAACATTCCCTAACTTGTAAACAGTGCAAAATCAGAAGAAGGTGAACTGTGATGTTCTTCACATTGTTGCAGCAGTCAGTGTGAAAACTCCTCTTAACATGTGAACTCCGCTGACTACAGCTTCCGTTGTTTGATAAGAGAGTAAATGTTTCGTCATAGGCATCTATAAGTCAATATGAAAGTAGTGTATTTTGGTTGCCGTTGCTAAGGCAGCAGCTCCACAACTTGAATTTGGAAAACTGTTCATACTGCTGTGTGCTTTGGGTAAGTTAACCCTGTCATATACCGCATGTAGGTACTGCATTTGTTTATAACATTTTTACTCTGGAGGTAATATATTTAAAAAAGTGTAATCGGCAAAGGGGGGGGGGGGGGCTTCGTATATGATTAGGTCTACCACATTATTCTGTTATTGTCCTCTAGCAGAGTTTTTCTCTTCGTAGAGCGTGAAATGAATAAAGGTGGGGCCGCAGCCCCACATCTACACCATGCTGCCATGAACTGTGGATGTGTCTCTCATGTGTTACGTGTGTAAATATGATTATGCTAAGTCAGATGCAATATTATTAATATGTGTATAATTTTTCAACGAATAACGTGTTTACTTTGACAGTTTATGGTGAATGATTTTTCCTTCGCACGGACACGCAGAACAGAAGCTGGTGAAAGGCAATTACTCTTAGAAGCATCGGACACCAGAAGCACCGCCACATCGGTGCCAGGGCCACCACGGTGCTTCGTCAGTGATCAGCTGGTGAACGAGATGAACGCACACCTCATGACATTGCAGCAATTTTCGAGTAAGCTTGAATCAAGATCGCTGTGACGTTGCTAGAGAGCCGGTTACCACCTCTTTTTTTGGTAAGTGTTAATATTTACTGCCACTTCGTTGCATCGTCTGAGGTACGAACCCATGTCGTAAACTGGATGAGTACTAGTCTTTTTCTAGCATTCAGAGCTGTTACTCATGCGTGTGAAGGTGATCACATCCTGTACTAACGTGATATAGCGATAAAAAAAGGACAGTCAGAATCCCCTAATGCTTTTACAACTAGAAATTACTTCAAGGAACGATGTATATCAGCTGCTACGTATCAGTCTCTCTGTTTCATATCTTAATACCATGAACATAAGTAGACCGATTCCGACAACAACGAAACGAGTATTTTCTTTTCATTTACGTTACAAGATTGCTGTATTGCATCGTCAGAAGTTCAGTTTGGTGGGGTTTGACGTAAAGTGATCGTGCTGTGTGTGTCCTTGCCTTCTAGCATTCACATCTGCTAGTCATATGTTTAAGGGGGGAAGTCAGCTTATTGAACGATATTCCTCTTGTCGGCTTGGGAGTCCAAATAAACTTTTATCTCTTCGTGTAGAAGGCTGTGAATACGCACCTATGGACTGTTTAGCTGGGTGATATGTACATTTTTCTGTGGAACACTTTATAATAATTAGAGTTGGTCGAATACTTACTGAAAGGTACTGCTACTCATTGTATTCGATTGCTCAGAATTAATTTGCTATCTTAACTCTAGTACTCCGTCTTCAGGCCACAAGTGGCCCATCAGGTCCATCCGACCGCCGTGGCACCCTCAGTTGAGGATGGGGATAGGAGGAGCGTGTGGTCAGCACACCGCTCTCCCGGTCGTTATGATGGTTTTCTTTGACCGGAGGCGCTACTATTCGGTCGAGTAGCTCCTCAGTTGGCATCACGGGGCTGAGTGCACCCGAAAAATGGCAACACCGCATGGCGGCTGGATGGTCACCCGCCCAAGTGTCGGCCACGCCCGACAGCGCTTAACTTCGGTGATGTCACGGGAACCGGTGTATCAACTACGGTAAGGCCGTTGCCTCATCGTAACTCTAGGTAGACACATATTTGTATTTCAGTCTATGTACGTGGGTTGGAACTTACATAGTGGGAACTATTTATTCACAACCGATACAAAAGAGTTACATCTTTGCACCTGTTACCGTCCTTCAGAGTAGTCACCATCGTTGCGTAGAACCCGTTGCCTGCGATGTGGAAAGCGTAGTATACCGTTAGCAGAGCCTGTTCTGTTGATGGTGCGAACTGAGTGGTCTAAAGTTGTGGTGATTCTCGTGTACGATTGTGATGGTGTTATCTTAACGCACGGCAGTCGGTCAATGCGCAGTATCAGTGTTCGCTTTGGAGCATCACCTGCGACCAGCTTTGCGAAAGAAGCGGCGACTCTTTCTGCGCAACCCACCTATCATTTTGCACAGCAATGAGCGGGCACATACAGCGCATGCTGTGGCTGCTCTGTTCGGTCAGTGGGACTGGGAAGTAGTGTATCATCCCCCATACTATCCGGACTTAAGGTCTTGTGATTTTGATTTGATTTCGAAGATGAAGGAACCACTTCGTGGCATTCGCTTCAGAGCTGTTCCAGAGATTCGACAGACAGTAGACAGATCCATTGGCACCATCAACAGAACAGGCTGTGCTAACGGTGTACTACGCCTTCCAACGAGTTCTACACATCGCTGGTGACTACTTTGAAGGAAAGTAACAGGTGCAAACATGTAAGTCTTTTGTGTCGGTTGTGAATAAATAGTTGCCTCTAGTAAAGTTCCAACCCTCGTGTTTACACAGCGTCTTCAAATGTTAGAGCTCGCAATGAAATGTGTAACCTCATTCAATACACTGCTGACTAGCATAGTACGATGTCAAAAAATGCACTTAATTTAGGTAGTTATTATGTATATCTTAACTGTGGGGCTGTTTGAATATACGCCATTAGTTGCGCACTTCAGGTTCTTGTATTTACTGATTTTATACGCCTTTTTAGGTAGCATATTTACAGAATGAGATTTTCACTCTGCAGCGGAGTGTGCGCTGATATGAAACTTCCTGGCAGATTAAAACTGTGTGCCCGACCGAGACTCGAACTCGGGACCTTTGCCTTTCGCGGGCAAGTGCTCTACCAACTGAGCTACCGAAGCACGACTCACGCCCGGTACTCACAGCTTTACTTCTGCCAGTACCTCGTCTCCTACCTTCCAAACTTTACAGAAGCTCTCCTGCGAACCTTGCAGAAATAGCACTCCTGAAAGAAAGGATATTGCGGAGACATGGCTTAGCCACAGCCTGGGGGATGTTTGCAGAATGAGATTTTCACTCTGCAGCGGAGTGTGCGCTGATATGAAACTTCCTGGCAGATTAAAACTGTGTGCCCGACCGAGACTCGAACTCGGTCCCGAGTTCGAGTCTCGGTCGGGCACACAGTTTTAATCTGCCAGGAAGTTTCAGCATATTTACACTTTGTCTCAGCGTGTTCACAAAAATATTACATTGCTTAGTCAAATATGCTCGCAGTTCAGGTACTTGCTTTATATCATCTGTGGGGGTGTTTTATAATAAGCCTCTCACTACGCATTTTAGGTGGCACATTTACACATGTCATTCGTGCACTGTGGAGGTGTATTCTCACAGGCCCTTCATCGGGCATTTTAGGTGGCATTTTTAGGCATGTCATTTGTTAAATGTGGAGGTTTATTAGTATACTCCTTCATAATGCATGTTAGGTGGTGTATTTACACATATGATACGCAATTTCTTACGCTTTTTAGCTACCATATTTACACCATCGCCTCGGCGTCTTTGCGAAATAATATACCGCTCAGGGTATTATCCTTACAGTCTGATAATAACTGCCTTTTAATTCAGAGTAAATTGCCTGTTGTGAGGCTGTGATCTTCTCACTGCAAATTAAAGACCTCAAATGATCCCTACTGAATGAGGGCAAAGTGTAAAGAGCTAGATACCAATTAGTCATCTCCCATTCCTCTCACCCTCCCGTCTTCTCCCCCTCCCTGTTATTACCTTGACACATGTCATCAGAGACCTTGAATGTAACATTCACAATAGATTACATTAGTTGTAATATTACACTAAAGGCCACCTGAAGGTTATGCAGAATACGCGCTGATACCATACTGGCCTGTCCCACTTCCGTTCAGGGACTAAGTCCTAGTCGGTAAACGCTACATTGTCCATCCTGGCGTATAAACCACTCAGTAGTAATATCTTTGTTTAGGCTCGGCTGCTGATTCCAAGTCGGACTCATCGACGGCAATCGTCACGGTTCCTTCAGCGGTCAGATCGATGCCTCGCCATATGGGCTGCGATCAACTAAAGCCTGCAACTGCCAATTCAGTTATTGAACGCAGCGTACCTCATGGTTTGTGCAGTGACGTGAAACTGTTCACATGACCGCTGACATGCGATGTAGTTTTCGCTGTCTTCGCGACCTCCGCCAGAAGCCGCTCGGGTTGATAGCGGACTCGCTCTGCCCAGCGAGTAGCCTGCCCTCTGCACCCTGGCTTGCTAGAAGGATGGCAATTTTGCAGTGTAGTTGCTACCGCGCAACTCACGGCCACAGTGCATAGTGCAAATGCTATTCTGAGATGAAGAGGCTGGCATAAGAGAGAATTAAGAGCGGGTCTCAGCAAACTAGTCAGAAGACTTACGATACAAAATTCGATTCAGGATGGAAGGGTGCTCTAGGAAGATGCTGTATTCCATTTTCCATAAAAAAAACTCTCCTAAACCTCTAGCGGTAAACAATGTGTCAGCCTCACTTACAGCGGGTGATGGTAAACCTTCTGCTAAACTACTTTCACCTCACCTGTGCTTCACGTGGGAAAATGGTACAGTCATCTACTAGCATAAGTCATTTTACTCCTAAATATGGTCTGGCGTTGTCCAAGGGTATTCTACTCTGAGATCCTGATGTCTTGGGCCGAAGAAAACGTGACTTGGGAGATGTACCAGTAGCTTGATATTTCTTGCGTAGCATACAGTTTTCCTACATGATTTCCATTTTCTTGGTAACAAAAATTTCCCATAACATTTGTGCAAAAATTTTAGGGCTTCTGGTTTAAGCGGTTCCGAAATGGCTATTCTCTTTTTCCTTTCTTCTGAGCGTAGCACGATGGCTCCTTTAAACGATAATAATACTTGTTCTAGATTTCAGAAGTCCGGCAATTCAGGTTGCCTTAGTTACTTCTAAGACAATGACACTTAATTTCAAGAAAATATTTCACTTTCGTTAGTTTCTCATTTTCTCATACAGCTTCCACCCTATAACGTTTGTGCCCGGTGGTACCTCTGCAACCTCTTTGTTCGATAGGGCATCGATGTCAAAACATACTTCTGCCGCCGAGTCAAATTTATATCACTGAAAACTGTTAAATATGATAGGAAAGACGTGTTGTTCTGTTTTAAGGAAAGGCAACATTGTTGTTGTTGTTGTTGTTGTCGTCTTCAGTCCTGAGACTGGTTTAATGCAGAGGCTACTCTATCCTGTGCAAGCTTCTTCATCTCCCAGTACTTACTGCAACCTACATCCTTCTGAATCTGCTTAGTGTATTTATCTCTTGGTCTTCCTCTACGACCGAGCGAGGAAGCGCAGTGTTTAGCACACTGGACTCGCATTCGGGAGGACGGCGGTTCAATCACGCGTCCGGCCATACTGATTTAGATTTTCCGTGATTTCCCTAAATCGCTCCAGGCAAATGCCGGGATGGTTCCTTTCAAAGGGCACGGCCGACTTCCTTCCCCGTACTTCCCTAATAAACCGATGAGACCGATGACCTCGCAGTAAGGTCTCTTCCCCAAAAACAACCCCCTCTCTCTCTACGATTTTTACCCTCCACGCTGCACTCCAATGCTAAATTGGTGATCCCTTGATGCCTCAGAACATGCCATACCAACCGGTCCCTTCTTCTTGCCAAGTTGTGCCACAAACTCCTCTTCTCCCCTATTCTGTTCAATACCTCCTCATTAATTACGTGATCTACCCATCTAATCTTCGGCATTCTTCTGTAGCACCACATTTCGAAAGCTTCTATTCTCTTCTAGTCCAAACTATTAATCGTTCATGTTTCACTTCCATACATGGCTACACTCCATACAAATACTTTCAGAAACGACTTCCTGACACTTAAATCTATTCTCGATGTTAACAAATTTCTCTTCTTCAAAAACGTGTAACCTCCCCCTCACTTATCGACCTTATTGACAGTGAAAAATTAAACCGCGTGTACCTAATGGAAATTTGGGAAAAGCAATCGTCACCGAAGTTAATCTGTCGGTAAAGATGGAGGAAAGGGTTACATCTAAATGAAAGGAAAAATGCTAATGAAACTGGTGGAAATTAATTTTGAAATAGGGGTAAAGTTAATAAGGAAAGTAAATGTGCGGCCGTTACGTTAACAATCAACTAGCGGTAATTAGATATTTGAGATTTGGGGGGAAAATTACGGTCGCCAGTCCTATGGACAATTACTATAATAACTGAAAAAGAAAGGTTATTGCACATATAATTAGCACTAAAAGCGTGGCAACTGAAGGTTGACACATGTTGAGTGAAAACTGAATGTTTGTCTGAAGTAATAAATTTCGCCACATCATGACTTAATTTAGCAAAAGAATTAATAAAACTGGAAAATTGAAAGTTAATTTAGTGACCGAAATTGATAATGAACTTTGTTTCTGAAGCATATCGAAATTCAGTAAAATACAGTTAGTCTTGGGCTACCTCAACAATCATTTCAAAAGCTACTTGAATCTACGCAATTTAGAAATAAGAGATTTAACTTTGAACTTGAATTAAATGATTCTGAACAATTAGCAATAGTAAAATTTAGTACGTACCAAGCTGAGCTGCAGTCACAGGTAAGCTAAAATATGGTAACAAAACTAGCACTCTTAATTTGTGCTTGTGTAATCTAAGTATTGTAGCCAGCTACGAATACTTTAACTGAACTTTGAAATTAAAGCAGTGAAATGGAATTATGCTGGCGTTTGAATTTCAACGACACTCGGGTTCATTTCGGAAAAGGAAGGGACCCTGCTTGGTAATGCAATTGGGACAATGAGCAACAAAGGTTCATGCTAAGTAGCTGTAATTTTGTGATGCAACAATTTTAAAAGTTTGAAAAGCTGAGGTCTGCCATACAGTTCTAAAACTTTACGTGCTTCCAGTCTTCCTTGTTGGTTGATTGAAGGTTTGAAGCCGTCGATCGAGGATGTGGCGACAGTCACTCATTGTCGGCCGTCGCTGTTGCAGAAGCTGGATGTTGGCGCGCCTTCTTCTCCACACGGTCACCAGACGAAACGGGCTCTTGATGTGCGCCAGCTAATGCTTCCTGTCCGCGACACCATGTCAGAAACTATCATCGCAAGTCGAGCGCAATTACATGCTGCCAAACCCCGAAAGCGCGGCAACTCGCGGGAGCTTCACACCACACACCTGCTCCACTCGCTACTCCAGCCAGACCCTCTCATGCTCTGCACGCGCTCCACGGGGCAGAGTTCACTACCAAAGATCCTACACACTTTGATTCTTCACACGACCTATCGATGTAATGGTTCGATAGCAGTTTTCCCTAGGCAAGACCCAGCGTAAAAATACAAATAATCTTTACACAACAAACCAATTATACATCGACATAAATGCATAAATATATATATACAAATAGTAAAACAATTACAATATACGAAGACGCAGAAATGTTATATATTCAGGTAACAAAAATAAGGTAAACAAATTTATAGTACAATAGATGGAAATAGGAGGATATGCATTTCCAGCGTTACAAACGCTTTCCTTCCCATTGCCAGTCTACATTTTAAATCCTCTCTACATCGACCATCATCAGTTATTTTGTTCCCTAAATAGCAAAACTCCTTTACTACTTTAAGTGTATATTTCCTAATCTAATTCCCTCAGCATCACCCGACTTAATTCGACTACATTCCATGATCCTCGTTTTGCTTTCGTTGATGTTCATCTTATATCCTCCTTTCAAGACACTGTCCATTCTGTTCAAGTGCTCTTCCAATTCCTTTGCTGTCTCTGACAGAATTACAATGTCATCGGCGAACCTCAAAGTTTTTATTTCTTCTCCATGGTATTTAATACCTATTCCGAATTTTTCTTTTGTTTCCTTTACTGCTTGCTCAATATACAGATTGAATAACATCGGGGAGAGGCTACAACCCTGTCTCACTCCCTTCCCAACCACTGCTTCCCTTTCATGCCCCTCGACTCTTATAACTGCCATCAGGTTTCTGTACAAATTGGAAATAGCCTTTCACTCCCTGTATTTTACTCCTGCCACCTTTATAATTTGAAAGAAAGTATTCCAGTCAACATTCTCAAAAGGTTTCTCTAAGTCTACAAATGCTAGAAACGTAGGTTTGCCTTTCCTTAATCTTTCTTCTAAGATAAGGCGTAAGGTCAGTATTGCCTCACGTGTTCCAACATTTCTACGGAATCCAAACTGATCTTCACCGAGGTCGACTTCTACCAGTTTTTCCATTTGCCTGTAAAGACTTCGCGTTACTATTTTGCAGCTGTGACTTATTAAACTGATAGTTCGGTAATTTTCACATCTGTCAACACCTGCTTTCTTTGGGATTGGAATTATTATATTCTTGTTGAAGTATGAGGGTATTTCGCCTGACTCATACATCTTGCTCACCAGATGGTAGAGTTTTGTCATGACCGGCTCTCCCAAGGCCGTCAGTAGTTCTAATGGAATGTTGTCTACTCCCGGGGCCTTGTTTCGACTCAGGCCTTTCAGTGCTCTGTCCAACTCATCACGCAGTATCGTATCTCCCATTTCATCTTCCTCTACATCCTCATCTCCATTTCCATAATATTGTCCTCAAGTATATCGCCCTTGTATAGACCCTCTATATACTCCTTCCACCTTTCTGCTTTCCGTTCTTTGCTGAGAACTGGGTTCCATCTTCGCTCTTGATATTCATACAAGTGTTTCTCTTTTCTCCAAATGTCTCTTTAATTTTCCTGTAGGCAGTATCTATCTTACCCCTAGTGAGATAAGCCTCTACATCCTTACATTTGCCCTCTAGCTACCCCTGCTTAGCAGTTTTGCACTTCCTGTCGATTTCATTTTTGAGACGTTTGTATTCCTTTTTGCCTGCTTCATTTACCGCATTTTTATATTTTCTCTTTTCATCAATTAAATTCAATATTTTTTCTGTTACCCAATGATTTCTACTAGCCCTCGTTTTTTTACCTACTTGATCGTCTGCTGGCTTCACTATTTCATCCCTCAAAGCTACGCATTCGTCTTCTGCTGTATTTCTCTCCGCCATTCCTGTCAATTGTTCCCTTATGCTCTCCCTGAAACTCTCTACAACCTCTGGTTTAGTCAGTTTATCCAGGTCCCATCTCCTTAAATTCCCACCTTTTTGCAGTTTCTTCAGTTTTAATCCACAGTTCATAACCAATAGATTGTGGTCAGAGTCCAGATCTACCCCTGGAAATGTCTTACAATTTAAAACCTGCTTCCTAAATCTCTGTCTTACCATTATATAATCTATCTGATACCTTTTAGTATCTCCAGGGTTCTTCCATGTATACAACCTTCTTTCATGATTCTTGAACCAAGTGTTAGCTATGATTAAGTTGTGCTCTGTGCAAAATTCTACCAGACGGCTTCCTCTTTCATTTCTTACCCCCAATCCGTATTCACCTACTATGTTTCCTACTCTCCCTTTTCCTACTCTCGAATGCCAGTCACTCATGACTATTAAATTTTCGTCTCCCTTCACTACCTGAATGATTTCTTTTATCTCATCATACATTTCATCAATTTCTTCATCATCTGCAGAGGTAGTTGGCATGTAAACTTGTACTATTGTAGTAGACGTGGGCTTCGTGTCTATCTTGGCAACAATAATGCGTTCACCATGCTGTTTGTAGTAGCTTACCCGCATTCCTATTTTTTTATTCATTATTAAACCTACTCCTGCATTACCCTCATTTGACTTTGTATTTATAACCCTGTATTCGCCTGACCAAAAGACTTGTTCTTCCTGCCACCGAACTTCACTAATTCTTACTATATCTAACTTTAACCTATCCATTTCCCTTTTTAAATTTTCTAACCTACCTGCCCGATTAAGGGATCTGACATTCCACGCTCCGATCCTTAGAACGCCAGTTTTCTTTCTCCTGATAACGACGTTCTCCTGAGTAGTTACCGCCCGGAGATCCGAACGGGGGACTACTTTACCTCCGGAATATTTTACCCAAGGGGACGCCATCATCGTTTAACCATACAGTAAAGCTGCATGCCCTCGGGAAAAATTATGGCTGTAGTTTCCCCTTGCTATCAGCCGTTAGCAGTACCAGCACAGCAAGGCCGTTTTGGTTAGTGTTACAAGGCCAGATCAGTCAATCATCCAGAATAAGGCTCCTGCAAGTACTGAAAAGGCTGCTGCCCCTCTTCAGGAACCACATGTTTGTCTGCCCTCTCAACACATACCCCTCCGTTGTGGTTGCACCTACGGTACGGCCATTTGTATCGCTGAGGCACGCAAGCCTCCCCACCAACATTCTGTCTCGTAATTCTATGCCGATAGTAACAACGACCAAATTCGCAAACCTTTGTTGGATTTTTACCGGAGGCTGTAGTGGATGACTGAATAGCGTTGCTAAAGGTTTGTGGTCAGTGTGTAGCAAAAACTACAGATTATTATGAAAATTAAGAATTCTTATGAAAATTACCTATGGTAAATATGAGGGCCTGAGATTTATTTATAATTAACAGTAACCCCAATGTGCTGATTCCAAAGACATGGAACTGAAATTAAAGGGTTTATCAACATTTCTCACTCTACGTAATAACACTGCCCTAATTTCTATGGGCACATCAGCTGCAACTATTAATTGCTCATTAGAGTCTTACGTTACTAAGCATTAGTGGAACGGCATGGGGATACAGAAGGCAATGGAAACCACTGCATTAAAGACATATAACATGTATCAACAGGTTATGTGGCAAGCTCATCTTTCCATTGGCAAAAGATACCGGCATAGGGATGCTAGAAAATCTGAAAAGGGAAAAGCAAAGGCTCAGTCTAGATATAGTAGGGATCACTGAATTGAAATGGAGAGAAGACAATAGAGTATAACGGGAGTACGATTCGTTATGTATAGGAGGGTAGAGCTGAGAGTGAGTTACTGTGAACAGTTGAGTGATAAGATTGTTCTTATCAGATTTGACAGCAAACCAACACCGACAGTTCAGGTATACATGCCGACGTCGCAAGCTGAAGACGAAGAGATAAAATAAATGAGGATATTGAAAGGGTAATACAGTAAGTAAAGGAAGATGAAATCTAATACTCATGGGGGACTGGAATACAGTTGTAGGGGAAGGAGTAGAAGAAAATGCTACTGGAGAATATGGGTTTGGGACAAGGAATGAGAGAGGAGAAAAACTAATTGAGTTCTGTAGTAAATATCAGCTAACAGCGTATTCTCTGTTCAAGAATCACAAGAGGAGGTATACTTGGAAAAGGCCTAGTGATACGGGAAGATTTCAATCAGACACTGGATTGTAAGGCTACCGAGGAACAGATATAGACTCATATAGCAATGTAGTAGTGATGAGGAGTAAGCTGAAGCTCAACGGGTTAGTCTGGAAGAATCAATACGCAAAGAAGTGCGATACAGAAGCACTAAGGGATTACGAGATACGCTTGAAGTTCTCTAAGTCTATATATGCAGCAGTAAGGAGTATCTCACTAGACAGTACAGTTGAAGAGGAATGGATGTACGTAAAAAGCGCAGTCACTGAAGTTGGAATGAAAAATATAGGTACAAAGAAGGTAACTGCGAAGAAACTGTGGGTAACAAAAGAAATACTTCAATTGATCTGTGACAAAAGGAGGTACAAAAATGTTCAAAGAAATTCATGTATACAGAAATACAAGTCGCTGAGGAATGAAATAAATAGGTAATGCAGGGCACCTAAGACGAAATGGCTGCATGAAAAACGATCGTCTGAAGGACTGATTCAGGATATAGAGTAATCGCAATAACCTTCGGGGAAATTAAATACGAGGGTTTATACATTAAGAGTGCATTGCTAATGCAATTGTTAAATGCAGAGTAGAGAGCAGACAGGTGAAATGCCTGTCTTCAAGTCCTCTATGAGGGTTAAAATTTACCTGATGTGATAGAAGAAGAAACAAAAGTTGATTCAGAAGAAATACGGGATCCACTATTAGAATTTAAAAGAGCTTTGGAGGGCTTGTAATCAAATAAAGCAGAAGGGATAGATAAAATTCCATCAAAATTTATAAAATAATTGGGTAACTAAACGACTATTCACGTTAGTGTGTAGAATGTATGAGTCTGGTAACAATGCATCCCACTTTCGGAAAAATATTATCCACACAATTTCTAAGACTGCAAGAGTTAACAAGCACAAGAATTATTGAACAATCAGCTTTACAGCTCATCAATACAACTTTCTATCAAGAATAATATACAGCAGAATGGAAAAGAAAACTGAGAATGTGTTTGACGACGATCAGTTTGGCTTTAGGAAAGGTAAAGGCACGAGAGAGGCAATTCTAACGTTGCGGTTGATAGTGGAAGCAAGATTAAAGAAAAATCAAGTCACATTCCTAGGATTTATAGATCTGGAAAAAGTGTTCTACACTGTAAAATGAAGCAAGGTGTTAGAAATTCAGAGAAAAGTAGGGCAAACTGTAAGGAAGAGAGGGTAATATACGATATGTACAAGGGTCAAGAGAGAATAATAAAAGTGGACGACCAAGAACGAAGTGCTCGGATTAAAAAGGGTGTAAGACAGGGATGTAGTCTTTCGCCCTACTCTTCAATCTCAACATCGAAGAAGTAATGACGGATGATCGAAGAAGTAATGACGGAAAAAAGGAGAATGAGTAAGACCTGAAGGCCAAAAACAAAATGCTCTTATTAAAAGATAGTGAGACAGGGACGTAGTTTTTCGCTCTTACTGTTCAGTCTACACACTGAAGAAGCAATGACGGAAAGAAACGCAATGTTCAAGAGTGAGATTTAAATTCAGGGTGAAAAGATTTCAAAGGGACGATTCGCTGATGACATTGCTATTCTCACTAAAACTGAAGAAGTATTACATTCTGATGAATGGAGTGAACAATATAATGAGGACAGTTTACGGATACAGGGTATATCGAAGAAAGACGAAAGTAATGCGAGTAGCAGAAATAAAAACGGCAAGAAACTTAACAGCATGGTTGATGGTCAAAAGTAAATGAAATTAAGGAATTCTGCTACGTAGTCAGCAAAATAACCAATGACGGACGGCGTAAGGAGGACATCAGAAGCAGACTGGCGCTGACAAAAAGGCATACATGGGCAAGAGAATTCTGCTAGCATCAAACAGGCCTTAATTTGAGGAACAAGATTCTGAGAATGTACGTTATGAGAGCAGCATTGTATGGTAGTGAAACATGGACTGTGGGAAAACCAGAACAGAAAATAATCGAAGCATCTGAGATGTGGTGCTGCAGACGAATGTTGAAAATTAGATGGACTGATAAGGTAAAGAATGAGGAGGTTGTACACAGAATCGGAGAGCAAATGAATATATGGAAAGCACTGACTAGGAGAAGGGACAGGTTCATAGAACATCTGTTTAGGGGCCAGGGAATGACTTCGATGGTATTCTGAGATAAAGAGATCGGCGCAGGAGAGCTATTCATGGCGGGGGCGCATCAAAGCAGTCAGAAAACTGACGCAAAAAAAGAAAGAAGTGGATTTTTTACCTTTTAATTCATCAAGCCATTTGACAGTCCTTCAGCGAATTCCAATTTTCATCATTTATTAGCACCTTGTGAACGGTTTGGATAGTTTGGACTGAAGCAGGAATTAATTTTCTGTAGTATCAAATTTGGCTTAAGACCTAAGGCAACTGCTTCACATTTTGTCGTAGTAGAAGTTTTGCTATTAGTTGCGAGTTTTCCGTGGTGTGCGTACAATAGCTTTCGTTAGAATGGCCCTAGGTACTCTATCTTTTTGTGAGAGAGGGAATAAGGAGTCACGGAGTCCTGCTTTTAGTAGTGTTTTAAACAATGTCTCCAAGTTTTCTAAGTACTTGTATCACATTTCATCATAATACTTCGTGACCTATGTAACTTGCTACGCCTGGTATCATCTGATTATATAGTCTAGGTTCCTTGATATAACTCTGGGACAGTATTTATTCTGAATGGGAAAATTTGATGTTTGTAGAGACCAGACGATGTTTTAATAACCATGGCTTTCTCGTTTTGTGCTATTTCATGAAAGGTGTGTGCGAAATCAATGTTCGAAAAATATTTTCCGACACCTAACTTAATCCTTATGTCTTCTGTTCTTGCGAATGGGTACGAATCAATTACGTACTGTGCGTTCGCCGCTGATCTGAAGTAGCTGCATAGTTGTATCTTCCCTTTCGGTCTTTCTGCTGTTTGCTGCTACTAAGGGCGTGGCCACTTCGCTGCTTGTAAAGGGATCAGTTACGCTGCTCCTTTCCATTCTGCTTAATTCCTGATTGGCCCTCTGTCACACTGCTTACGGTATTTGTCTACGCTTGCAAAACTTTGGTATTGCGTTAGGCTTCAAGGTTGTACGCACGTTCTACTCTTTGAGACGTACAGGCATGTCACTAGAAACTCCTTCGAATTTTGTACACAGCTTTGTACATTCCTCTTTCTTACCCTATAGTCTAATCAAATTTACCGAATCATTGACTGTAAACCAAAAGTTCCCAAAGAGGTCGGGTGCTATGGAGTTTGTAGCCGTTGTAGACTGCCCCACGTGCAGTGTGGCTTGTGTGGCAGTGTGGCAGTATGGCAGTGTGTCCTTTTATTTGACTTGGTTGATCAATATACCAGGACCTTGTCAGCGTATACCTATACTGGCTTAACTCATGTGTCCCATAAATTTGTGAGTTGGACAATTTATTATATTTTTGGATGAACTCATGTCTACTTGGAATTGTGCTCTATTCCCATTAATTCGCGCGTTTGCCACTTTACACTACTTAATATATGTTAATAATTAATGAAAATCACAGTAGTTGTTAATCATTAACATTAGCTTGTACATTTTACTTTAGAAATTTTAATTTGCCCTTTCATTTTCTTCTTTACATGTATTTTACAGCAAATTTTTTTGCTTTCTTTTTGTATGCATATTTCTTCCTTTCCCCCTTTGTATCACAACTTAATTTTTTTTACTCTTTGTAATACCATACTTTCTTATCTTTAGGAGCATGTTTAGCATGTCGGTTGCTAAAGTAGTGGTATACGACAGATTACACTCATGACATTCACACTCAAATTTGCAGTGTCGGGTTACACAGCGGAGCATGGCGACCCACTCCCTAAAAGACTAAGGTGCTTTGTAGTAGTGTACCTAAAGTCTCTGTCGTGGTGCTGCTACGAGGATTTTGCTTTCGGAATGTTCTGTTTTTATTTAATCCCTGCACAGTCTAACTGGCTCGGACCCTTGTGAAAAATCACGGTTGAACTAAACTGGTGCGCAAAACTTAAAGAATAAAGCAACTTCCGCATGATGTGTCAAATGGTTAAAAAGGCTCTGAGCACTATGGGACTTAACTTCTGAGGTCATCAGTCCCCTAGAACTTAGAACTACTTAAACCTAACTAACCTAAGGACATCACACACATCACAGGATTCGAACCTGCGACCGTAGCGGTAGCGCGGTTCCAGACTGTAGTGCCTAGAACCACTCTGCCACTCCGGCTGGCGCATGATGTGTTACTTCCAAGCAATATAGATGGACGAAACTTGGATTATACACAGAAAAAAATTGTTACAATACAGTACAGAAGATAAATGAAAGAAATGAACAATGAGACGATCTCAAATACAGTTTTATTCCAATCCAATAACTATAATGGAGTCGCTAGGAATTCTGATGGCCCACTGGGCGTTAAAAAGGCGGGATATGGCTCTTAATAGGGTGTGTGATCACCACGGAGGGCGATGCATGCTCTACAATGTGCTCCCACGCTGGACGCAAGTTTACTAAGGAGTTATTGTGGTAGGGCGTTACACTCTTCCATCAGCACGGTTCTCAACTGTTGGATGGTCGTCTGTGCATGAGGACGTGCTGCAGTGCGTCTTACCAACGCACGCCACACACATTCGATGGGATTTAAATCGCACGAACGGGCAGGCCATTCCATTCGATGAATATTCTCTCATTCTAACAGCAGCCCCACCTACTTTGTTTGATGCATTCGCGCATTGTCATCCACAAACTCCGAATGCACCCATAAAAAGAAGCACGTGGGTAAACAGTAGCGTCACAATGTTGGCCGTTGAAGGCACTGTGTTCAATGATTTGGAAGCCAGTACATTCCTGTAACATTAGCCTCCAAATGCCATACCCCTGAATCGTCAAAATATGTTCTTGGGCGCATTACATGTTTGTTCGTTACGTGTTTCCACCTCCCGCCACAAGAGAGCATTTCCAGAATAACTACTACTCAGACTGAATCTGGACTCATCCGAATATAGCAAGCGACCACGCACTTCGCTGGTCCAGGCACTGGAGTCATGGCACCATCGCAAAAGCTACATCCTTAGAGCTCGTGTCAACGGAACACCAGATACTGGACGTCGGACAAAGTGACCACCCTTTATGCATTCGCCGTACCATTGTCGTGCTTCAGCTGTTAAATACGGCTGCGGTTTCACTCGCTTTTTGATGTCGACCCCTTCTTGCACTCTGCAGGAACTAGCGGTCATCTGCTGCTGTAGTTGATCATTGCTGACAACCTCCTTTGGAAAATAGTGCCTGTGATTCGGAACGCTCCGCATTCATGTTAAGCAATGCTCTGAGCAGTACCAAATACCTGGGGTATACTCTTCACACTTCGTTGACGATTATTCTTCCCCGTGAAACGCCATCCAGATGTTGTCTCTGGACCCTGCCACGGTGAAGATCAGCATCACAGTTCACCGTAACTGCTCGGTGATTGTCACACACTCTCTTTCCCCAATCCTTCAACTGCCTCTTGTTGAGAGGCCAGCCACATTTGGCGTTATAGTCTCGCTGACCTCACACCTTCTGACGTCCAGCTTTCTGCGTACTACTAGTAGTCATCTGGCAATATCCTCCCGCATTTTCACTTATTTTCGCGCTAATATACCGTGTTATTTTTCTGTATGGACCTTCAGTTTTGCATATCAGTGTTTATTATAGACTTGATCTAGTATTAGAAAGGAGAGGTTCTTTGCGTTACTTCACCTAATGTCCTCTCCGCCTTAAAATACAGTTCCATGCGGGAGATGTGGAGGAGGAGGAGATTAGTGTTTAACGTCCCGTCGACAACGAGGTCATTAGAGACGGAGCGCAAGCTCGGGGTGAGGGAAGGATGGGAAAGGAAATCGGCCGTGCCCTTTCAAAGGAACCATCCCGGCATTTGCCTGAAGCGATTTAGGGAAATCACGGAAAACCTAAATCAGTATGGCCGGAGACGGGATTGAACCGTCGTCCTCCCGAATGCGAGTCCAGTGTGCTAACCACTGCGCCACCTGCGGGAGATGTAATTTGTCCAGTTTTCGTTCTTCTGATCAAATGAGTGGAGTGCCACCGATGTTCTCCGTACTTCCTCTTGCGCATGTTCTCTTTCGCCCAATATTTTCAGCAGATTTTTCAGATAGTGACTGACAGGCTACATCAAATGGTGCAGATGACTCTAAGCACTATGGGACTTAACATCTGAGGTCATCAGTCCCCTAGACTTAGAACTACTTAAACGTAACTAACCTAAGGCCGTCACACACATCCATTCCCGAGGCAGGATTCGAACTTGCGACCGTAGCAACAGCGCGGTTCCGAACTGAAGTGCCTAAAATCACTCGGCCACAACGGCCGGCCCTGGCTGCACCATTTGTACTATTATTTGCATCGTGATGGTAAGTTGCTGAGTTATCTGAAAATGTACTCAAAGTAGTTTGCATATCTTTAGTTTCGAGGAAAAAAATTGGTTGGACAGTATAAATCTTTTACGGGCTGGATATCAAATTTCCAAATTCATGCACAAGTTATTGACAGTTTTCTAATTGCACTCACTCCATAGTATTTTTTTCAATAACTTCGTCCAATAAGAATTTGATCGTTATAATTTCATTACTGTTGAAATTGTGCAGAAGTTGAAAGTACCGCTTCAGTTGTGAGGTTCTTTTCATTTAAAACACCGATTTCGAGGCCATATATGCCCATCATCAGGCGTTATATCAAAAATAAACAAGAAAGTGGACCTAATAATATTTATTAGACGCGTAGAACATAAAAAAGCAAGAAGTTCCGTATAACGTTTTAGGAAGCAGCGGTCAGGTACGCGCGGTATAACTTAGATCAATGGCGAAGTGACACCAGATACTACTACGGACGACTGTCTGGCTAAAGGAATCTGAAATGAACACTAGGACACTTACACTTTATGCTGTGACCCCGAGCGCCCCGGTGGACGAGTACAGGGCGCGGTACGTCACCAGCGAGCGCGCAGCACGGAGTTGCGTACGCGAAGGGGGGAGGAAACTGGCGAACCAGAGTGGGAAAAGTGCTACCATCTGTTGACACGAAGAAAAACGCGAGGCGAATTAGCCAGGCCGTTCAGAATTTGAATTATTGATTTACATTGAAAATGAGAAGCAGAACCATTACACAGAAAATTACATAACAAGCGTTAAAAGTACGTTATGAATGGTAAAGGACATGTTGAACAGGTGCAGTACATAACTTTGGTAAAACTAAGTAGAAGCCGGCGACATGAAATTTATGCATAAACCGTAAACCGTAAATTAGCTTACCAGTTTGCTTCCCCATTCGTGTACGCTACTCCGTACTCTGCACTCGCTGGTGATGCTCAGCGTCCTGTTCTCGTCCACCGCGGCGTTCGGATCACAGCACAAAGTGTAAGTGTCCTGGTGTTCGTGACAATATTTTATTACCCAGGCAGTCACCCGTAGTACTGTCTGTTGTCACCTTGCCACTGACTTACGTTTCACCGCACTTAGCCCGGCCGCTGCTTTGTAAAATGTTATATGGAATCATTCATGTAGGCTTTCACGGCCGGCGTCTTCATCAGTAAACACTTCCGGGCTAAGTTGCCGTGGTCGATCGGTAGAACTTCTTCTCCCTGACGTTTCGTTCTCAACTCACCTCGGAAGATGTTCTCCGTAGTTGAGAACGAAACGTCAGGGAGAAGAAGTTCTACAGATCGACCACGGCAACTTAGCCCGGAAGTGTTTACTGATGTTATATGGAACTTCTTTTTCTTTTTGCTTTTTTATGTGTACTATTATTAGCTCAGGTCTCTTGTTTATTTTCAGTATAACATCTGGTGATTGGTATAGAAGAGCCCGAAACCGGTCGCATTTTAAATAAAAAGAATCTTACAATTGAAGCGGTATTTTCAACCTCAGCTATAATGCTCAGTTGCGGATGTTGCTCCGTTAGGATTGTTTATGCTGTAATTTCACTTCACTGCCAACCGATGTGGCTGTTTTGCCTTCTGTACGTCGTCGACAGCCCCCACGATGTCAATGATATGTCTGTTTGATCAGAGACGTTACTCCAATCAAATAGTATCAGGCACGCAGACATGTAAAGCTCAACTATGGAGATAAATACAAATGTTTATGTCCAAACACTGATTAATTAAAAAAACCTCAACTGACATTTGACATTTGGACAAGCAGCCCCTAATCCCTTAGAATGTAGTCAGGGACTAAGCCCACATCGATGAACACTACTTCCTTCTTCCTACGATCGGCTGCTGATTCCACATGGTACTCGGCGTTGACGAGCGTCACCGTTCCTTCAGCAGACAGGTCTATGGTCCTCGTCAGATGAATTTCGATGAACTAAAGGCTGCAACTGCAACTGGCCATTTGGCTGTGGACCTCAGATTATATCCTGCTTTGTGCAGTGATATGGAACTGACCACAACTTGCTCTGCGTAATTGCTGACGTGTAACGTCCATATTGCCTCTGATTGTAGAGTTGCCAACGGACTCGATCCGCCTGTTGTGTAGGCCGACCAGTGAAACTCGGCTTCCTAGAGGGAAGGCTAGCTTACAGTGGAGTTCCGACCATGCGACCCACGGCCATAGCACAGCATAATAAGTGCTACTCTGAGATGTAGAGACTGTCACACGAGAGGAATTCTTGGCGGGCCGCATCGGACCAGTCAGAACGCTGATGAAAAAAAAAAAAAAATTTGTTGTATCTGACGAAACGACAGGCTCTCGCAAAATGAGCTCCACATGCAAACAGCTCGGTACTCGGCTACGGTACTCGGCTCGGGAACGTCATTTTGTAAGTAGTTGTCAGACAACAGTGCTTATCCATTTGAGGTGTGTCCTAGTGGAACCATTATACGAGATTTTCATTAACGGTGTCAATATTATTCGGAAAGATGTTCAAATTATCATGCATAAAATATAGCTTAAACGTCATGTTACACCCCATTAGATGTTATGATCTCAGTAGTTCACGTATAATATTGCTGTAGTTTTCCGGAATATGGTTGCTTCAAAAGTTTTTGCAGACACATGTCAAAGACAGCAATACCATTCATCCAGCGCCACTTTTAAAAAAAAACTGATGTTATTTCCTTGTTGTTCCACGAGTATTCCTTCCTTTATTTTTCTTCACTGATCGTTGGAAAAATCTCTCGCAAGCATATGCACGCACGTGAAGTTTTGTCTCTTGCTTTAAACTGTTAGCTAGACCCAATTTAATAAGCAGCAGAAGGAGTTATATTTCTTTGGGGTCAACCAGAAGAGCGTTCACCACATTCTTCTGTGCGGGCAGCAGTTACGAAAAGTACGCCATTTAGTATACAAAAGAAGAAGATTCCCAGCTTTTAATAAATTACAGTTCGTCCTGTTGAATCACAAATTTAAATCATGAGCAAAACCATTGAAATCCCCTTGATACGAAAAGGGTAGCTCATTTGATTCACAGTGTTCTCGAAATGTTGACTCTTCATCAATAGCTCTATCGCTTTATTTTGCAAGTAAGTCTGTGTCCTCATCTTTACTCACTGACACTCACTCAGGAAGAACTGGCACCGGAAATTCTTCACTGTGACACACAGACCTTTTGGGTGATGGTAGCTTTCCTTGTTCTCGAGGTGCTTTCAACACTTTCTGTTTAACAAAAGTAGTAATCCACTGCGTGAACTTTAGTGTTCCCACCACATTTTGAGAGCAACAAATAATACGTGACATGATCCTTTGGTAACAACCACGACAGCATTATATGTCTTCAACCATGACTCCCAACAGTGCTATCAAATATATTTATTTCTGAACTATCATGTGTGTTAATTCCTTGTAAATGCACTCTAATACAAATAACGACCCACCACAAAGGAATTAACGGAGTGCGACTGATACCAGTAGATGTGATGTACAGATACAGATAACATATGATTACAGTTTCAGAATAATTTGATGGTTTAGAAAAAGAGCTTCATAAATTGAGCAAGTCGATAACGTGTTAGTCCATCTCTGGCCCTTAAGCGAGTGACTCTTCGACTTAAAATTGATTGATCTGTTGGATGTTTCCCGAGGGGGTATCAAGTCAGATTCTGTCCAATTGGCGCAGTCTATCGTCAAAAGACTCAGCTGGTTGGAGGGCCTTAGTGATAATACTATAAGTGTTTTCAATTGGGGAGGGATCTGGTGAACTTTCCGGCCACGGTGGGGTTCGTAAATCACGAAGACAAGCGTTATGAGAGAGCGCGCAATATTTTGCTGAAATGTAAGCCAAGGATGGCTTGGCGTGAAGTACAAGAAAACGAGACGTGAAATACACCCGACGTACCGTTGTGATGCCACGTATGACAACTAAAAGGTCCTGTTACGAAAATAAATGGCACCGCACATCATACTATTGGTTTTCGGGCCTTATGTCTGATGACAGTCAGGGCGTCTCTAGACACGTCTTCTCTGGTCATCGGGACCAGGTGGGCTCGTCGTTATAGAGATGTCTATTCCAATGAATGAGATTCCACACTGAATGTGCCGACACCACTGCAAACGGATCTCTGGCGTACGCAAGTGAATCGTAGTCGATCCAAGGGGCACCTTGGACTCAGCTACCCTTCTGTGAGCCGCATATCAGTGGTCTTTGTGGTCTCTGAAGCACCAGTTGCACGTGAAATCGACGACAATGGTGAATCCGCGGCTCTGAATGGCTATCTGATGTTGTGTCGTCTCTCCATGGCGACCGTTAACTTCTATGCGCTATGTTCGGCCATGGTTCACCCATTCCTGTAACATCGTCGAATAATTGCATCGCTGTTATCCATATATAGAACGACGTCTTTGAGCCCAATCCCCAAATGCTGACACCTGCATATGTTGTTCACGTGCCTGTCTGTGAGACAAAGTTATCGCCAACTGGGTACAACGACTGAAATTTGCAACGATTTTATGCCCTGGTATCGACATGTTCGTTGCTTTCCATCCCTGCCAGCTCTGCTGTAAAATTGCGCTCTAGCGTCAAACATGCATATATCGGGCGCCAAAGTTTGCAGTTTTGCATTTTCCGTCAATAGCTGATAAAACATAACTCCACCCGAACAGGCCATAAGTCCCAACGGTACTTAAAGGCCGCCTTGTCATCCTCAGCCCACAGGTGTCACTGGATGAGGATATGGAGGGGCATGTGGTCAGCATACCGCTCTCCCGGCCGTATTCAGTTGACGAGACCGGAGACAGTAACTGTATGAATATCAATTTGTGTCCAATTAGCGTAACTCCTCCGTGTTGCGTCGTTCTTCTTCCGATTACTTTTCATTGACAAGATGCGTGGAATATATAAACTTAATTCACAGATGATTAAGCAATATGCAGCGCTTTCAACGCTTTCGATAGATAGAAGGCAGTGTGTCGCCAACGAAATTGGCTCCAATAGGGAAATTCCTCGCATTCATCACCCAAGATTTATCAAAGAACACCATTCACTTTATTTGTAACTTGAATGTTGTTGACCCGTGTAATAAGTTTCAAACCGACAGGAAATACAGATGTCTATCTGAAGTAGTTTCCGAGTGGACATTGAACAGGGAACAAAACGTAACTGGCATATTGAGTCGGGTACCTTGCAGAAGATGTTTCTCACAGTTGCAGATTAAGCTGAATATCGCAAATGTGCCTAACAACACAGACACCGTGCAGTAGCTGACTGGAGGCGCGTTGTGTGGCCCGACATGTCGTGATTTCTCCTCTCTTCAGATGTTGAAAGGCGACACGTACTCTCACGACGCGATGAGCAGATATGCGAGCAGTGTGTGGATGGTGTAGCTCCAAACAGAGGCGATTGCCTTATATTTTGGGACCACTGTACGTAGTATTGCTTGGACACAGTGATTCAGGGTAACGTGAACGCGGACTAGGGTTTTGTTTCAGCATTTATGGTGATCAAGTGTTGTGGTTTCTTCTGTATCCTCACAATTGATAGGTCGTGAACGTTCTCGTCTCCGACGCTGGGAATAGCTGTGTTTACAGGGCAACAAGCGTACGCTCGTGGTCTGGCGACACTAAGGTACTCTATCACACGTAGACCGCTCAACGTAACCTCAGTGCAATAGAAAGTTTGGAACATTGCGTGAAACGCAGGAGTCAGCATCCCCACAACCAGGTGGCTCCGTGGAATTTAGTCGTTAATCAGTGCCTACAGCTACTTCTCGGCATTCAACGTAACATCAGCTCCCTAATTCAGTTGTTGCTGGTTATATGTCACTAGTAATGTGAGCAGCACCGTGTAGATTCAGGCTCCCTTTTCGTTTATTTCAGGCTGTTAAAATTTATTAGATTTGAAGTCAAATATTATACAACGTATGTTTCAGTTTCTAAGTGTATGTAGCATTATCTTATAACACTCCCATCTAAATGGCCGTATCACATTAATTCTTTTCTCCTGTTGCAGACAGCCTTGTCCTTTCTCGGGCAACGGGTCAAACTCTCTATTTTTCTTCAGCATCAGCCGCGCGGGATTAGCCGAGCGGTCTATGGCGCTGCAGTCATCGTCTGTGCGGCTTTTCCGGGCGGAGGTTCGAGTCCTCCCTCGGGCATGTGTGTGCGTGTTTGTCATTAGGATAATTTAGGTTAAGTAATATGTAAGTTTAGGTACTTACGACCTTAGCAGTTAAGTCTCATAAGATTTCACACACATTTGAACATTTTTTTTCAGCATCATTATGAAACAGTTTTAATCTGGATCAGACGATAATGCGGACAATGAAGTTACGGATAACAAACTTCATGTTCATATCTTTCTCGTCTGTTACACGAACACCAACAATGGAATTACATAACATCTGTATGTCGCCCGTGCGTCAAAACTTCTAATAAATATTTTGACACCGAAACTTCAGCTCGTCCAAATTTTCTGGCGCCAACAATTAATATAAATCTGAACGTCCTATATGAAACAACAATTAACAGTAAAATGTGCCATGATACAGATATTGGCGACTTTAAAAACGACTGTATTCTTGCCACTAGCGACTGCACCTTAACATGTGACGTCTCACAACAGCTCTCGACTCACGTGCGCTGCACTCTCAACGACGATGATCCCGAAACAGGTTGTGCTGATGGCTACCGATACATATATCACTATACAGGCACCCAGAGAAATGAATGAAATAATAAACTCAACAAAAATTTATAAAAAAGTAGCTACCTCATCTAGCTTGTAAGTGTTAATATCTTCACAATTTGCCACTCTAGGAGACTGGAGTTACCGGAATTTATTAGCTCATTTTCCTCTATTTCTCAGCGTTTATTCCGTCGCACAAGAGTTATACAGTGCCAGAAAGCTACACTCGAAGCGGCTGACGTTCCACGCGGGTCTGCGCCACCCCCTCTCTCGCAAGCTAGAACGCTCTGCGTTCAGTTTTACGAGCAATTATCGGTTTGCCTTATTGAAAAGTATAGCTTGATGATTTCAGTTTCTGTTCTTTACTCAGATCAACGGGAAAGGTATGGTACCCGCGTACAGTCACTTACTATGATCTATGATGACGGTGCATCAATACAGTCTCAATAACGTAACTGTAAAAGTAATAAATTGTAGAACACAATCATATAGATCGAAAAATTAGTATTGTACGATACCGTACACACTTTTTGTCCAAGGACCACAGTCAACTAGGTCCTACCACGACAGCCTAGCCGTCTGTAGTGAAAAAAGATCTGTCATTCAAACAATATATGCCAAAACTGCTGAAATTTTTGGACAGATGCATTTCTTACAACAATTTCAGCTGCAGAACTGTTTCGAACATGTACCACCATGTGACGCTTACGGATACAATGACCCAAGAGAGGAATAACTAGTTTCTTTGTTATGTAATATACTCAGGGACTTCTTTTTCAATATATAAAATGCTCATGACACGATTACGATGTACTCAAATTGTCCAAAGCAAAGTAAACTCTGCTGAAGGACTATCGCGTAGCAGTGGAGGATAAGCACTCCATTAATTATCCACGAAATAAAAGGCAGAGGACATTAATATTCCAGGAATTCTGGCAGATATTTTCCGAGAATTATACATTGGGCATATAAAGCTATTATTAGGAACTCCGAAATAGATATTAATCAAAATGCAGAGTTCCAGGAACTGACTTCAAAAACAAGAGTTATGTGCAAGTATGATTGGCTCTGATAAATTTTTGTTTCATAATTAAGGCAGATGATGCTACATAAATTATAGTATTTTTAAAACTTCATTTAATCAGAGCACTGCGCTCCAGTTTAACCTCTAATTTTAGAAAAGATAATAAGTGTAGATGTTAATTAAGGCTCATCTAAAAGATCCTTAATTTTATCTGTACAGGTAAATAAGAATTAGAGCCTTACTAATTAATTAAATTTTCTATTCCATACTGCAAGACTCGAAGTCATGTGACAATCGTGTACTGATCCATAAGTGCCACTTCTGAAACTCTAAATTTCAACTGCTAATTTTAATGAACATACTTGCCCAGGAGTGTATTACGCTTTCTGAAATTTCAAAAATAACACTACTTAAAAGATGAGTTGGTATCACTGTGAAATTTACATCCCTCTTTTCCGTAGTCCTTAAACAATAACCTTTCTCAATTTCTTTGGGGAATATACTGCAACGTCGGTTATTGACACGTTAGCGAAACGACGCAATACATCGGCTACAGAGATCTACAACTTTTCCGAGTCTCACACTAAATTATATCTATCTGTTCAGACATGCTTTTCTTCAGACTGTTACTGTTTTGATTATTACGAAATATTACTTGGTACGCATTTCTATTTCATTAAATTCTCGGCGTATAATTTCTTCAATGAACTCTTTCAATACTGTGAATTATGACTTGTCTTCTTTATTAGAATTAGTGGGACATTATATGATTTCACCGTATGCTTCTATTAAATTAGAATTTTATAATGATTAAGTGTAACTGATATTAACAAATTACTTGCATTTTTTCTTTATCCCAGTTTAAGTTCTACTTCCTGAAGAAATTCTTACTTCAACAATATGTAGGTTACTCCGATTATTTTTGGTGATATTTGCTGTATGAGCATTAGGCTGTTGTCTAAGGCACATTTTTCTGCCTTACGTTTCGTCTTCCAATGCTGGCCGTATCATCAGAGGCGATAAAGACTCACACGGTAGTTACAATCTCAAACAGCCTCAGCAAGCTGAATCGCTATACTTATCCACGCAACGGTCGGTTTTTGACGGCTTCAGATAGCTGCCAAAGATCGCGGTTTCCAGCCGACATGTTTATGAAGCTCTATTGGGTACTAAGATGCGCAATGTGTCTAACGTCAGACCTTCTTTCTGTTAAAGCTGTTTTCTAATGTCTATGGCCTTTCTGTATAATGTTTAATGATGGTTATCTTGACAAAACCATGGTATCAGAGAAACGAATTAGGTGGTTTGCTGGTCCTAATGCATGGTCTACTCCTGTTCAATTATTCGAGTTAGTCTGACGACAGTTGCTCATGTACCCTTTAAGGCGGGTATTAATGCTTCTTTCTGTAGTTTCATCGTGCACTTGTTCGCATATGCAAAGGATTTTACATAGTCCTGCTGCTGCAAGCGGTGGGCCTACGTTCTTTGCAGTGTTCAAATTTTCGCGCACCTTTGGTTTAAGGAGTGTCTTCTGATGGTGTATGTGACCGTTTATACGAAGTTCCAGATCTTTTGGCTTGTGACGCCCTATTTACTTTTCTTTCTGAGTAGCCGTTTATTCTGGAGGTAGTTCGTAAGCGTCCTCCTGTGGCTCACAGGCTCTTTCAGTCCCATCCATCAATGTTTCGATAACTTATCTTTCCTCCGTGGGATGGTGGCGAGATTCTTTGGAAGTATCTACCCGAGTGAGTGCTTTCTGTACGTTTTGTGCCCTGAAGTTCCTTTGGGCTTTCCGAGCATCTGTACATTTAAAAATTACATTAAGTCGTCTTTCTCCTGTCAATTTTCCATTGTCAACTTCATATTAGAGATAACATCATTGAGAAAATTTAGACATTCTGAAAGCTCTTTTCCTTGTTGAGGCAATGTTACTACAGTCTCAACAACGTACCGAAACCAATATGAGCTTTACTTCAAATTTTTTCCGTACAGAAATCCCCTGCAAATGCAATGAATAGGTTACCAATGGATGAATCATCAGGTTTCTCACTGAATTTGATGTACAACTGAAAGCAAGTTGATGTGAGACGATGTTTAAAGAGAGATGCCATATCCTTTACCCAAATACTCTGATGAGCCTCCAGCATTAGAAGACGAAATGTTAAGTAGAGAATTATGCCTTAGACCACAGCCTAATTACCATGAAACAATTACCACCAAGGACGCAAATACCAACTGTGAAAACCTGTTTTCTTTGATAATTTTTTCCATAATACTTATCTTTCCACTTTAGAAATCTGCGCAACCTTAGAAAGGAGAAGTTAGTACTTAATAAAACACTCCTGTCCTCCTCAGTTGCGTATGGTACTACCGTATGTTGTTAAGTTGTACTAGTGGACCGTCTAATTACAACCGAATGAAACACAATTTTGGTGCCACACGCGTTTATCATGTATTCTTGGCAAGTCGTCTTTAGTGACCTGAAATATGTATATATTTTTGATTATACTATTGGGTCTACATATTAAAATGAAGTATATACAGGTTACAAACAGTTCTGGAACTTTACTTTTCTATGATGTAGTAGTAATTTTAATTTCTACTTACAGGTTTTGCAGATGTTGTTCTACATGTTGTGTGTTTGTTTCATTTATGGTGCTGTTCTTCTTCTTGCAATTGCCACTTCATAATTTTTTTTCCAGATTTCGCAGCATTAGATTAAATTAGAAGTACTTTTCCTTCCAACTGGCCCATAGTGAGGAGACCCTCTGGAACGTGAAACATGTCAGAAAACAATAATACACTATAAATATTGACAAAATAAGAACAGACAAGCTATTTTGCCTTCCACAGTTCCCAAACGAAATCGACATTGTAGATGTGAAATCCGTGAAAACAATAAAATCATAAGCATATTTACATTTAAAAAGATACAAAATTCTTTATCAGATATGGAATGTTCAGTACACTTAGGTGCATATGATAATTCTTAGTAAAAATAATCACAATATCCACATTACATGACATTAATAATAACATACAGGCATCAATCGGTTCTGCCACGATATTCATCAGTGGGTTAAAAGGAGTTTGAGGTGTCGTATTATCACACCGCCACATCTCGTCACATAAAACACTGATTTAAGGAACGAAAGTGGCCAAGAGCGATTTGTATGTCAATGTATAATATTTAACTACGCATTGTAATGATGTATTTTGGCGATTTACAAGGAGAAATGAATCCAGCGCCACTGACGCGCCTAAGAAACTAAAGACTAATTCAACGATCATGAAAAAATATCGATATTAAAGACAGACTCTGAAGACACTTGAATATTAAAAACAAACAATCGTGCATCCCATCGTCCACTGCCAGACGATATCACCCTCTTTTTCTCTCCTGTATAATATGGAAGCACCATTACATAGGCGTCATTATTAGACTTGTAATTTGTTAAACCCTCCAGATAAATACTGTCAATTTGTTGCATGTGAGACTAGCACGTGTGAAAAACGCAGAGTGGTTAATGAATGCACATTTCTACGTGATTTCAAAACTTTTCAAACCACTGAAGCTCTGTCATTGTTATTGACTGAAGTGTTAACATGTTATATGTACGTTAAGTCCAAGTTTGTAATTATAGTGTCAATTACTCTAAATTTATCTTTGCTCAAACATTTACTTTCTATGTGCCAAGTTTTCTACAGAGCCAACCTTGTCCAACGTTACATTGTGCGGACAGAACAGTAGAGGTCAACGTTAACATACTACTTATATTCCCCCCTTGTAATATTCTTCAAACTCTGTTTTAAATTGGCCCTTAGGTACATTTTCAGTGCGATTGACGTCCGGGAATTTCTTAGCAAATTTTACTTCTCCAACCCCACATCGCTTGCACAAAGCCTCACTGTTCCACAGTGGTACGTGGCACTTTCTAAACGGGAAAGGGAGACTTGCAAGTATATGTTGCTTCCCCCCCTCAATCTGATGCTTAATAATAATAATAATAATAATTTCCTTACATCAGAAGTTGGCCATGAGCAGTCCTTTACACTCTCCTGAAATTGAACTTTATTGTTAGTTAAATATTTTATGACTTCCTGAATGTTATTGGCAATATATATTGCTGAATAGCAGACACAATTCTGGACCAAAGCAAATGGCTTTAAGCCTTTGTGATAGTTATTCTTATTTGTTGTGCTGATTCCATAAACAGATCTATTGGTTTGAAAAAATATGTAGTTTTAATGATAAATTTCATTAAGGAATAAATGTACTGGGAAACAGCTGTTAGTATCGTATCTTGAGTTCACGCCACAAATAATTCGTATTTCACGTTCTTGGGCTCAGAAAACTTTATCTTGGCTTGACGAGATAGAAAATTATGAAATCTAAGTAAGGCTAGTAGGCCATCTTCTTTTTATTTTTATGTCACCAATGTCTGACAACATTCGAACATCAAATAGAGATTTGTTTAGGTGCGTCAGCAGTTCGGTGGTGTGCTCCTCCTAGTTAAATTTATCATCAAGCTGTAATCTCAAGAATTTACGGCTATCAACATTTTTCTATCTGCTTGTCTTCATATTTTAGACATACACTGGCAGGAAACATTTTACAAGTTCTGAATTGCATATAGTACGTTGTTTTTCAAGGTTTAGTGAAAGAGAATTGCCTAGGGACATTTATTACCGTCCACGATCTTTGTGAGGCTACACTTGACTTACTATTTACTGAAAATGCTTGTATCATCTGCAAACAAAACGAACTTGGCGTATTACCAGACAGAATGTCACTGATATATACAAGAAAAGGTAAGGGCTCTGAGATGGAACCTTGGAGGACACCACAAGTTATTGATTGCCAGTTGGATGATGCCTGATAGCTTCATACACATCTATTTCCTGTTGACACCCTTTGTTTTCTGTCAGAGATGTAGGTCTGAACCATTTTGCAACATTTGCTTTTGCATCATAATATTCTAATTCACTTAAAAGAATATTGTAATTTACGCAGGCAGATGCCTTTGACAGGTCACAAAGTATACCAGTACATGGTAATTTACTGCCTAACGCATTAAGTACATTCTCACTGTATGTGTAGGGAACATTTTCAGTATCGGAATCTCTGAGAAATTTTGAATAATATTTTTTTTTGTGGTTAGCTGGTTAAGAAGACATATGTATATTATTTTTCCGAAATTTTTTAAGAGAGATCGCAAACGTGAAATCAGACAGAATTTTGATGGTATTTCTTTAGTTCCTTTCTTATGCAAAGTCATAATTTTATATTTCAGCTATTGAGGAAACGTACCACTAATATAAGACTGGTTACAGAATAAACTTAAAATGTGACTAAACTCAGAGGCACACTGTTTAATTAACTTAGTTGATATACTATCAATGCAACTCGATTTTTTTATTTTAATGTTTCCATGGTGGAAATTACTACCACAAGTGTTGTGAGGGTCATATTCATATTATTGTAGTTATTTGTACTGACTGGTCTGAGATATTCCATGGCAGCAGGTGTTGAACTTGACAACATCTTTTCAGTAACAGTTATGAAGAGGTTATTGAAAAGTTCAGCAACACTGCACACATCTATAACCTGTGTACCACTTGCTCTTAGTACTGTGAACTCCTCTTCATCTCTGGCTCTACCAGCCACTTCCTTGACTGTGTCCCATATTGTGTTTTCCTTTGCTATCAGATGTGACTATCCTGTTTTGATAATACATTTACTTTGATGTCCCTATTACTATCTTCAACATTTTGCAGTATGAGATGCCTGATAGCTTACCACATGTCTCTTTCCTACTGATACCCTCTGTTTTCTATCGAAGATATAGGTTTGAACCATTTTTCAGCATTTGCTGTTACATCATAATATTCTAATTTACTCAAAAGATTTTGTAATTTACTCAGTCAAATGTGTTTGACAGATCACAAAATACACAATTCTTTACATCAGAGCTGTTTCTGATGGACAGATAGTTTCCTCTTGGTCTTACAGGGTACCATTGTTCCTTGAATAATCCATGGCCATTTTATAGACTGCAGCTTGATCTGGGTTAGTGCTGGAGAAAACATTTTCGAATAAATTAAAGATATTATTAATAAAAGTGTTGTATTTCTCATTCATTCTGTGAACATTGTATACATCTCTCCTATTTACTCGTATATCTTTGAGGAGTTTCCTAAAAGAATAAAATTTTTAGCAGACTGACTACCCTTTCTGACTCAGATTTTGTAGATCCTATATCCTGATCAGTATTAACATTTAGCAAAAGGAACTGCATGTCATGCTCTGAGAGGCTACTTATTATTGGTTTTATAATGTTGTTCATTACAAATTTCTATAAGATATTATCAATGGCCTTCTATCCTAGTTCGAAAATTAACACTATGAATTAAGATGAATGACAATGCTGCAGACTGCAATACGGTTTTACTGGAAGAGTTTTCAAGAAAATTTACATTAAAATCGCCAGCAACCACTAATGCTTCCTTTTTTGTAGTTAAATGGGTGACAGGAATTTAAAGTGAGGTTAAAATTATCTGCTGATGCTTAGTGTATACTTACTGTTGTGACTGATTTGTTGTGAAATTCTGCTTCTGTTGAAGATGCTGCCATATGCTGCTCTAGGCCAAATTTGTGAATTTGTTTAACTTCTCCATCCTCCATTTCTACCCTACAAAAGTGAGAAACTAACCTAAACCCTGCAACACTTAGCATATTTATACCAGTGGTCACATGGTTTCCAGAGAGACAGATTAAGTCAACTGTGTTGGAGTGACCTAATTCGTAAATGCAGATAAGTAGGTCATTAATTTTATTTTTAGCCCTCCAATATTTTGATGTACCAAGGCCAGGTGGCATTTCATACAGACTGAGATAAAACTGGATGGAAATAAAATTTCCGCTAATGGTGAAAATTTTAAACCAATTTTGCTGATCCAGTGTGCCACAATTATGTTCTTTGGTTTCTTTCACAAACCAAAGGATCATTTCAATCCTGACCTCTCTCAGAACTTGAAATCTTTTTGGCATACCTAACCTAAAACAGGTACCACTCGATCACCTGTATCCAGCAGTATTTTATCATCCATGGTAGTGCCTGCCCCCCTTAAATTTCCTGTCGTGAGGCCTGTCAGTTTACCCTTCCCTTTTCTGTTAAGGTATGGGTCATATGCAGTATAATCCCACCTGCTGGAAAGATCAACAGAACCCCTTCTAACCTAAGCAGCCCTTTCTAACTCCAAATTAACTCTCCTAACAGAAGAGTTCAAATGAGATTGGTCGTGGTGTCTCAAAATAGACTCAGACTCCACATTGGTATCTGTCAATGTTGGTGCAATCTTTACTGGGTCACACTATATATTGTACCCAGGAATTCTGTCAGTACTATTGCATGACCGACCCACAATGACCATGGTGTCACCTCACTCAGACCAGCACTGGCTTTAAGAAACTTGGTGACTAATATTCCAATCCTAGTTCATCCTGTAGAAGTTGGGCTAAACCTCTGGCGTGAGAACTACATAAGAATAACGTTTTCTTTCTCTTTGCTGACTTCCCTACATTCTTACTCATTTTGCTACAGGCAGGTTTTTGTGCCCTATCTACAGCTACCTCCACCTGGGGCTCATCAGTTTGTAACCGAAGTAACAAGTCAAACTTATTTCTACATACACCATGAAACTGTCTGACTGTGTTCTGAGCCTATTTCTTCTGTTACTTGTTGCCACCTCCCACCTCTCTTTACCGTTCGGCCTCTTTAACCTGTTCTTATTTTTCCTAGCCTGATCTGACTCAGCTTGAAGGGCAGCAATGTTTGTGTTCAGCAATGGATTTCTGGATGTAATAGTTATTCTGCATTTCTATAACATATTTGTCATGGCTGTTCATTTCGATTTTTTTCATATCTTGTTCCATGTTTGTAGGATGGTGGTTGTAGTGTTTTAAGTGCTCTGCTAATATGAAATGGTTTGTTTCATACTTCCAACACCCGATGATTTCTTTTTACCATGTTTTAAAATTCCTGTGTGTCACTCCTATGTATACTGCATCACAACTTTCACATACAGGTATGTTGATTCTTGATCCCAGGAATTGGTTCCTCTTAATTGCTGGATGCCTTTGTGTGCGATGAACACGTCAATTGTTGGAAGCATGAGCCTTTAAAACACCACAACCACCTTCCTATAAACAAAGAACATAATACGAAAATAATAAGAATAAATAACCACAACAAATACCTTATACAAATGCACGAAAACTACCACATCTAGAATGACACTGCTGAAACAAATTTGTGATAAACGAGCAAACACACATCGACACAAAGTCTCGACTCTGTATCTCTGTTCACAGATGTACACACACAGACACACACACACACACACACACACACACACGCACACACATACACACGAAGTCACACACAAATACATAAATAAAAAACAAAAAAGAAGGGGGTATATAACCATCACCTAGTCATACCAAAACAAATTCCATGTCACACACACACACACACACACACACACACACACACACACACGAAGTCACACACAAATACATAAATAAAAAACAAAAAAGAAGAGGGTATATAACCATCACCTAGTCATACCAAAACAAATTCCATGTCACACACACACACACACACACACACACACACACACACACACACACACAAATGCACAAGCAAACAGATAAAAAAATCACAAACATTCATTAATTAGTTGGAAATAACATTCGACAGTTGGCAACATCATCTAAAACATAGCATCAAAGCTAGTGTTCAGTTCCCAGTGCTATGACGCTTGGAAAACAAAATTTCGAACATAGAAATAGGAATAGTGCCAAAAGCGGAACAAAAACACATCATGAACAACAAAATGGGTGATACCTGTAACTAGGACTTCAAATTGTTACTACTCCACTGAAAAGGAAATTGCCAGAATTCTTTGCAACCTATACACACATCGTCCCCACTTATAAACTACATAATACAAACAAAGGCATATACATATCATAAGCCACTGAAGATAGCTCTCAAAGAATAAAGGCAAAACGCGTATGGCAGGAAAACTGTGTCTTATTCAACTGTAATTAGACGGTCCAAAAGCGAAAAGCATCACTGTATCATAACTGAGGACCACAGGACTATAAAAGCTGAAGATGTCACTACAGCTCTGTCAAGCATTTCTTGTTAACATATGCAACGAAGTCAAGAAAACGCATCTGAGGCTCCATAGGATTATACAGTGCATAAATTTCAATAAAATTTGCAAAACAAACGAATTAATTTCAAGTTACATTAGCGTAAAGGTTAAAAACAATTCTACAGTGCCACAGAAGTCGACTCAAGGTCATAGTCCTCATGTCACAGAGAGAAAAAGAAAGCAATACAAGACACATGCAGTATGAAACATTTATAAAACAGGCATAACAGAAAATAATAAAACTAACAATGAAAAAGATACAAACATACATTTACATTTGGAATGTGAAACCACAAGAACACCAACACACATTTCACCAACGTTCAGTTATCCTGGAAGAGGCAGGACTGTACGAATAAGAAAAAATGTTCTTGGAAAAAAGGTTGAAACACTGCACCAACAGCAGGTTAAACAACCATACACAGATAATCTTACACACCAAGAACAACAAAATAATTGTGAAATAAAAATAGAATTAGTAAAAAAAAAGAAATAAAGAGTACAATAAACAACCAGAGAAGATGGATAAGAAGAACAACCACAAAGAAGCAGCCACTATGAATATGTTCAAATACAGTCAACAACCGATAACATTGCAATAACGAGAACAGAGAAGGGAAATACAACAGCACTTATGGACAAAGTGCAATACATTACAAAAACGAAGTAATACATCATGGTAATACCATACAAAAAATTAGACCCAGTCACACAATCTCAGGCAAACTTGAAATGAACTCTGAAAAACATTGAACATGCACTCACTGATGAAAACAACACAAAGAACCTATAAGCACCAACACCCCACTGCCAACCAAAGATACATAAACATCATACACCAGTGACAGCAGTTATTGACTTCAGGAAAGCCTCAACACACTACATGGCCAAAAATCTCCAAAAGTTAATCATAAAAGAGAAAACAACAGAACAGTGATAAACACACAAGACCTAATAGAATTCATCCAAAGTATACAGGTACCATACACAGTATCACTCATCTCATTCAACATAGAAAATATGTATATCTCCATACTCATCACACAGGCAATATGAATCATAAAATGTATCCCACAGCAGCCTCATTACAGAAACAATAACAGAAACAAAGGTATGCTCAGATTGATAACCAAAAGAAGTTACTTCCACTTTCAGGACCAATACTATTTTCTACCCACGGGATCCTTAATACAATGAACTTCAGCCATCATTTTTACGCCATTCAGGAAATCAGATATTTTGAAAGATAATCACTGATGAAAGTTTTAAAATCATACATTGGTAAAGATATGTGGATAACATTATTTGTGTAAGAGGTGATCAAAAAGGAAAAAATTGATGAACTCCACTCTGAAAGCATAAAATTCACACATGAAAAAATAAATAAGACCAAATGTATTATCTTGGCATATCAATAATAAAAGAAAATAGGAGACTTTCGTTTAACATTCTCATAAAACCAGTGGCCGCAAACACAATAATACAGTCCACATCTACTCATACCCACAATCAGAAGCTTGTGGCACTAAGACATACACTATATACAATAAAAAGGATACTCCACAGCAAGAGCAACTATCAAAAAGAAATGAGTACAATCATAGAAATAGCTAGGAACAATGAGTGGGACACACATGCACTCACAGACTCAGATAAGAATTAAGAACATAAGTACAAAACAAATAACATATTCAACATTTCCAGAATGAAAGAAAACTCAAAAATTGCAAACTTACAAAAACACAGAACACACATGACAGCATAACAACATTATACAGAAAAGAAGTAAATGGTACACTGTGACTTACACACATAAATTGACACACAGTGGCAAACATAATGAAGAAACAGAGCTTCCAAATAACATATATAACTATGGAAGTCCTCCAATCAATTTTATGCCAATCAACAGGGACAAATTTCAGGGACCAGGAAAACAATGACTTGAATGTCAAAATTGTAATACCATATCCATAAACATGACATGCATGAACTTTAAAACATGGTACACTGAAAACTTCAGTTGCTGTTGGACTGATAGTATGAATCATTCCATTCTACATTTGTGTAGCACTTAAAACATCACAACCACCATCCTGCAGACATGGAAGAAGGTGTGAAAATAATCAAAATAAACAAGTATGGCAAATGCCTTTTAAAAAATGCAAGAAAACTACCACATCCAAAACGCCATAGCTGAAAATAAACGTGTCATAAATCAGCAAACACACCAATAAAGACTCTCTGCAACAGGTAATGAAATAAATAATGAGATAAAAAAATTCAAATTTTACATGCAGTGACATTAAAACAAATATATACCCCCTCTCTCTCCACACACACACACACACACACACACACACACACACACACACACATACATACATACACACACACACACACACACACACACACACACACACATACACACACACTCACACACATGCACTTTTGCACACGAACAGATCACAGATATCACAAAAGCGCCAAAAATGGAACAAGAACACATCACGTAAACCGACATCCACTAAACCTGTAAGTAGAATTTTATATTATTACTATGTTACAAAAAAGGAAACTGCTAGAATTGTGTAGAACCTGTATCTGCGTCGTCCCAAGATGGAAACTAAGTAGTATATCCAATAATCCGTACAAACTCCAGGCTACTGAGGACGCCTTCCAGAGAACACAGAAGCGTATGGCTCGAAAAGTGTAGTTCAGTTCTAATTAGCCTGTTCAAAAGCAAAAATTACCAACAGATCATAAAATCGTTCAAAATGGTTCAAATGGCTCTGAGCACTATGGGACTTAACTGCTGAGGTCATCAGTCCCCTAGAACTTAGAAATAACTAGCCAAAGGACATCACACACATCCATGTTCGAGGCAGGATTCGAACTTGCGACCGTAGCGGTCGCTCGGTTCCAGACCGTAGCGCCTAGAACCACTCAACCACCCCGGCCAGCCATAAAATTATACTGTTAGTCAGTGATCTATTGAAAGTTACATTAAAATTGAATAAAACGCAGCCCCAGTTTTAATTAATATCTGGAAAAGTGATATAATAATTTAACAGATAATAAATTTGTATATTAATTGAAACAAATGATGTACAAATGAGATGAAGTTTTTTTTTTTTTTTTTTTTTTTTTTTTTTTTTTTTTTTTTTTTTTTTTTTTGCAAGTAATGTATCTACGAGTTCAAAGTTCAAATGTATATAGAAAACCCTGTGAAACAGAAAGTGGTAAGTACCTTCGCTTGCGTCGAAAATAAGTTGTTGGTGCATTGTCTGCTGGCCACGGCCGAACACTGTTAGTGCTTACTCACCGTTTAATCCATCAGAATGTAATTCGTACGATCCTGAAATCATTTTTACCGATCTTTTTGTCTCAACCTGCGGGCAGCGTTATTGTACGAACGGTGTAATATTCTGATCGGTTATCGGCCCCCAAACAGTGTCGTCTACCAACGCACTCGTCGGTCTGGTGTACTGACAACGCTGGAAGGCAGAGTTCAGCTTACTTAGAAAAGGGAGTAGAATTGTTCTTGCCACGTGTTATCGTTTCAATAGCACTGCCTTCAGCAATGCAAGAAATATTCATGTGGTGTCCTCAATCGGTACTTACAATGCTTTCTAAAGAGTCGTGTTCACTAGGAAAGGAAAAATACATTAACTTTCCACTTTAATTAACCAATTCATATCTATCTAGCCAGCAATAATAACATAAAATGCATTAGTTTACTTTTTATTATTTTTGTTATTTAGAAAAGCTGCATCTGGCGCTGTCAAAGAGCGCCCCGAACAAAACTGCATGTTCGCAACTAATGATTGTATGTTTTCTTTTTCATAACTCAACTTCATTGTTGGAGTACAATAAAAGTATCTTATATTCTAGTTTTTTATTATTTTTTATTGAGAAACGCTATACCATGTCATTGCAGTACACATAATCGTGTTGGATAACGTTTGTAGATATATGATATAATTATGGATTTTGGAAGGAATGGATACGAACTTTCCACGTCATTTTAAAGTAAGACATTATTAACAAAAGTAAGAAATGTAATTTATTGAGATCTGAGTTACAGCTAGCAATAGTGAAACCCAGTGTACCAGACCAACTGCCGTCAATCGGCAGCGCTGATTCATTGCCGGGCTGGCTCACTTCCTTCTCCCGCGGACTAGTGCAGTGGGCATTAAGCTACATGACATTCTAAAAGTAGCTGTACCACTTTCGGTAGTAGTTTGTATGAGACAGTCGGTCTTACTGAAATAAGTGAGAACTTCATTAGATTTTTTAAACTCAATTACGATACATTCACGTAACTGTTACAGGTATCTGACGATCAGTCTCGCAGTCACTGTTTGTAAGTAGCTTACTGTAAGATGCTACTGTTTGTAAAAAGTTAAATACTCAGAAGCAATAGTCTGCAAAATGCCACGATAAGAGGATATTTGGGGTTACCGCGTAATGACAAGGTGGAAAATTGGCACCTGAGTGCGTTTGCACAGGGAACAATGATTGGTGTCCGTGAAGGAGGTCTGTCGTTTCGTGACACCGCGATTCGTTCAGGGCACGTTGCTTCAACATTGCGGTTTTTGCGGAACCAGTGGAGAGAAGAGGACCGTGCAAAAAAATTGGTTCAAATGGCTCTGAGCACTATGGGACTTAACTGCTGTGGTCATCAGTCCCCTAGAACTTAGAACTACTTAAACCTAACTAACCTAAGGAGATCACGCACATCCATGCCCAAGGCAGGATTCGAACCTGCGACCGTAGCGGTCACGTGGTTCCAGACTGAAGCGCCTAGAACCGCTCGGCCACACCGGCCGGCAGGACCGTGCAATCTGCCGACAATGTACTGGTTGATACAATGAGACCACAGCGTGAGATGACCGCCATAGGGTCCGCTTGGTCTTAAGGGAAAGAATAGCTTGTTGAGGTGACGTTGGAGCAGTGTAGCGGATGTCGACATGTCTGCGTCGAAGGTTCGATGTCGTCTTCTGCGGGCACGCATGCCATTGCGTCAGCTTCCACTGACCAGAGCCTACCAACGCCGCAGAATGTAACGGGCGTGCTGAGTGGCCACATGCGTTGTGTTTGGGAGGATCGCTCTGCAGCTTCTCCTACAGTGATGGTCGCATACACGGTCGGCGCCGCCGTGGTGAACGCAATCGGGCTGATCGTATTGTTCAACGACATAGCGGAACAACGCCATGTGCCATGGTTTGGGGCTCCACTACCTGTAACAGATGATCTCACTGATCTTGCCTACCTCCTGAGGCACTGATCCGCCAGCAGGTCGTTTCACATGCCATATTTCACAAGGACAATTTCCGGCCCCATGTGGCGAGAAAGTGCAAGCCTTCTTCGAAGAACGGCATGCCCTACTCCCCTGGCGGCCCATTCATCTGACACGTTGCCCTGGCGTATGGTCGGTCGGTATCTTGCTGGGTCATGTCCTCCTCCTCCTCCTGCAGCCACAGTTGATGCTCTGTGGACGTCCCTACAAACCGTGTGGCAGAATATTCCCCAGCAGCATATTCAGGATTTCTTTGATTCTGTACGATGGCATCTAACGGCTCTAACTGCAGCACGTGGTGGCGCTACTCCGCCCTGAATTTCCACAGTCACAGTGCATGTACAGGTCGGTGAATCTAATTATTTGTGTAGTTGGAAATTGGTGGTATGGGATCAAACTGCTAAGGTCATCGGTCCCTAGGCTTACACATTACTTAATCTTACTTAAACTAACTTACACTAACGAAAACACACACACTCACGTCCCAGGGACGACTCGAACCTCCGACGCTGGGAGCCGCGCGAACCGTGGCAAAGCCCCTCAGACCGATATCTGTAGTGTCATGTCCCTAATCGGTGGAATAAACGTCATTTTGATCACATCTCTCACTGTAAGTGTTTCGCCCTCTCCAAACAGCAGTGTAATTTACAGCAGAAAATTTAAAGAGGTACAAGGCGAGTATGGGTGTTATTTCCGAAGGGTTTGGTGCAGCAGACGAGCGAGTGCAGTCGCTAAAGAAAAGAAACATTGTGGCTGCATTTCTGATTCTAAATAACAATACCTATAACAAGGAACTGGGAGTAATAAAAATGGACGATCAAAAAATATATGTTCATATGGTGTACGATAGGGATGCTGATCGTAAGTCTCTTCTTTAGCCCTATCAGCGCCTACCCGTAGATTCTACAGACTGCGCTCCGTTTCAAAAGCGGCAAGCTCGCGAGTTCTACGGGCCAGCGTATTTTGCTGATTAAAAATCGCTGCCCGTTGTTTTCGCACCACTCACTTTCGATATACGATGTTTGTGCTGTTAATTATTAATTGCACTGGTAGATGGCGTCTATGTGCGTATTTTTTTCGCGGTATTTCGTTCGTTATGACTTACTGTTTTCGCCTGCGGATAGAGCTCATTATTGGTGTTCTATGTAACAAAAACGGGGAGCTTTAGTCTCTCTGATCAAAAATGGCCGGTCTGCTGAATTCTGGAGACACTATCGATGCTCGAGATGGTGAAGATGACGTGGACGGCACATGTGTCTTTGTAAACGACTACAGCACAGAACAGTAAAATGGCGGAATCTGTTTTTTCATTTGCTCTTACTACGAGTATCGAACACATTTTGGTTACACAGATCATTTTAACAAAGAAAATGGCAATGACTAATTTCATTACCAATCGTACCAACAGCTCCACATAACCATAACGACCTGTAGCATGAGTGACTCAAAGACATTTCCTGCAACATTTACCACCCAGAAGCATAAAATACACCTCCCGTGTATGTCATGTTTGTCCTTAAAATTGAAAAAACGAAGTGTGAAAGTGCCTCGCAAGGAGACACTTTATCAATGCAAACAGTGTGGCGTTGTGTATGGAACGTTGTTTTAAAATATTTCATACGAAAATTCAGCATAAATCTAAGAAGAAAGTATACTAATGTATTTAAGTACTATATTCATCGCTAATTATTAAGCATTCACAAACTCATTCACTCTGTCTATAAGAATTTGTGACTTATTCAATTTGACGGAAACAATGTAATGTACAATTATATAATTGCCGGCCGGAGTGGCCGTGCGGTTCTAGGCGCTACAGTCTGCAACCGAGCGACCGCTACGGTCGCAGGTTCGAATCCTGCCTCGGGCATGGATGTGTGTGATGTCCTTAGGTTAGTTAGGTTTAATTCGTTCTAAGTTCTAGGCGACTGATGACCTCAGAAGTTAAGTCGCATAGTGCTCAGAGCCATTTGAATCATTTTGAATCATATAATTCGTCCATGTCATAAAAGACAGGATTCTGGCCATTGCTGCAAATTAAAGAAGACAAAATGGGCTTAAAATAGTGTTAATTTTATATTTACAATTTCGTTATTTTCCAAGATATAAATTATTCAACATAGCTCTAATTCCCTGGATTCTGTGGACATCGAAAAGTACTGGCCCAGTACTGAGTGTAGTAATTACACAAAAAAGGTAAAACCAAAACCCCGGCTATTTGGTAACTATACGGGATCTTATTATCAAGTAGCAGGCCTAGAGGCCTAGAAGTTTTAGACTGTTAGATTTATGGCTCTTGTAAGTAAAAAAAATGTCTCGTGCGGTTGCTTGTTAGAATATGGTGTGATTGCCGATTTCAATAATCATTCACAAGGTGGGCAAAACGTTTAGGTCGTCATCGTGGTATGAGGTACTGATACAAATGGCGAAGAGCCTTGTGAGCTGAGGCTCTTTTGGGCGTGAGCAGACAGAGGTGGGGAGGGCGGTACACCGCAAGGTAAGCGGTGTAACTTGGCGCTGTCGAGCCGCTACAACAGGTGTTCCATCTAGCTTGTAGCTCCCTTTCGCCCCCACAGTCAGGAAACGCGACCTCGCTACATTGCATAAGTTGGCTGCAGCTTGTTAACTCTGCGACTGCAGGAAGCTCCAAAATTACTAACTACACTTGAGAGACGGCGGTGTACGTGTCGGGAACCAGAAACGGGTTTACAAAACATGTAATACAAAGAGATAACTACAAAATGTCGAATTTTGTAGTAAGAAGATTGTCGAGAAAGGAGGCTGAAGAACAACAGCATGTCCATTGTCCACAGGAGGGAACATTCTTTACAGAATTTCCTGTCACAATTGTAAACTCACCCACTGAAACATAGACTCTAGTAAAGACACGGAGATTCAGGGAACAATCTTCAAATATAGTCAGAAAAATATGTCACTTACACGTGGCTCTGAGAATCCTTTTTTTCCATCTTCAACTCTTCAAAATGCTTTAATCATGAGAAAAGCACAGGTAACCATTTACACGTACATTATCCTGGCGACTTCCTGAATACTGGATGCGCTGATGGACACCCTCTCTTACTGGCTAAATTTCTTCATCAAATAAATTTCCCTACAATTCATCGTTGTCGTCGTAATCATACTCACCATTCCCCATATGCATTTGTCACTCTTCGACGTTCATTATGGAAATACGCTTTTCATCCACTAATTCAATCTTTTCCTCAAATAATTTTCCTAATGGTTTGTGTCGTAGTCATCATCATCATGGCCAGTCTCATCGCCAGACAAATGCATTTGTTTCGGATCTTCGTCGTTTATTGTGGAAACGCTCTGTTCACCCCCTGACTAAATCTTCGTGTTAAATAAATTTCCCACGTGTGGGACGCACGCCAGCATCTTCCCATGTTCCTTTTATTAATTCAGCTCTTTGTCGTTGTGTGACTGCATTTTCCCGTTAGCTAGTTTAGGAAGTAAATAAGGAATGTGAACCCTGATTATGAACTATAAAACAGGCCCACCCACCTGATTTCTCAACAACAAAAAATAGTGATTTCTATCTGTTTTATGTGTTTTGAAACATTTTTTAAATACATGTTAACTTTCGCTGTTTTAATTGGCTCCAGCCTGCATAAGCTTTTGTAAAGATTTGGAATAGCAATGAAAGAAAAAATTTTGATCGATCTCTTGATGATCGTAATAATCGAAACCAGTTATTGCGTTACTTACAGAAATTTGGTATGAAATACTGGTTTGATTTCCACTTATAGCTAAAGAGTGAAGTATTTCTTGTTTTTCATTACCTTTCCTGAAATATCTAATTATAAGTTGTGCAGATACAGCTCGAGGTACTGTATAAAAATGCTTGCTTTAATTTCCAAACTAAGGACTTTCTTGTGTTTTGAGGCCAACTCACTAGAGCTGTCACTGATTGTTTAACCTCGATCCCGCGATTGTCTCTGATGCCCTGGGGCACAACGAACACCATCGATCATGTCTCGGAGCGGAGCGGCTTCTACTGGAAAAGCTTGTTGGAAAGCAACCCTCTGTCTTGGTTCACTAAGTGTATTGTAGCGACACCCATACCATTTTAAAATCATGCAATAACCTGTCTTTTAATATAACCGCAAACACATATTCCTGCTTGCTGATTCCTATTTAGTAATCCCTAATATCATCTCAGTTAAGATATTTGTAAGTTTACTGCAACTGCACTGCGTGGACAGTAAAGAACCGTTTCTTTTAAATGCGTTACAAAACGGCAAAATTTTTTGGAAAATTAACATTTTTAAACCCTTATATGATACTAATCTTTGTTCTGCCAAGTTGTAGCTTCTTTATCTTCGAAAAAAGTGACAATATATCATTTCCGTCTTTTCTTTCCGGCAGCAGAACGACACAGATGTAGATGCGTTCATTTAACGTTTGGTGAAAAATAGTTGGACTATCATATTTCGAATTTTGTTCTATTTTGTAAAACAGCAAACATCTCAGTTTTCCTGTCTTAATCATTTGATGTATGTAATTTCTGGACATAAGCGAACTATTATGAGTTAGTTTATCTTTTAGAAGTCGAAACTGCATTTATTACGAAGTCCAATTAAATCCTTACAAAATAATTTTCTTTGTGTGAACATTGGCTACAAAAACGGTTACTTGTCACCAATTGCACCACTAACCAACAATGATCATTTTGGCGTAAATTTAACTTTCATTAACGTTAGTAAAGCCAATAAACATTATTTCATTCAAACTGAAATAATAATCAGTAGTTATAACAATTTCTCTGGCCGCGGTGACCGAGCGGCTCTAGGCGCTTCAGTCCGGAACCGCGGACTGCTACGGTCGCAGGTTCAAATCCTGCCTAGGGCATGGATGTGTGTGATGTCCTTAGGTTAGTTAGGTTTAAGTAGTTCTAAGTTCTAGGGGACTGATGACCTCAGATGGTAAGTCCCATAGTGCTCAGAGCCATTTTTATAACAATTTCATATGAAAATGACTGTGATAATATATTTCCCAGTTCACCACTTTAAATAAAAGGATTAAGTTCAAATTTTAAAGTGGATCCTTTTGTTTGAGACCTCATGATACGTATTAAAATAAAACTTGATCAGCTTGTATGAAAGGATCTACTTCAAGCGACGCCTGTTCGTCAGTATTTAACTCAAATTTTTTTGAGTTTCCTGTATTTACAATTTTTTTGTCCCATAATTACAAATTGTACGCTTTTTTCATGTTCAACATATGTATATGATGAGAGGATCTGAAGTGGAGGTACAGAGTACATCAGTAACAAATAATAAAAGAAAAATCTAGAAACCGAAAGAAAAATTCATAAAATTGTCAAGATCTGATACTCTGATTTATTCCAGTAATGTGTCGCCACACATTAGATAAGAATGTCTTTTTTAATAGATAATAATTAGATAAGAATATCTTCGTTTATTCCTCTGTCAAAACGTGCTATAAAATTTTGACGATCAGGTAGATAGTAGACAGCCACAGTCTATCACAAACCAGTGATTCAAATTTGTTAATTAGGTTATTCATTAACTTCTCCTCGACAAGATGGCTGGCTCTGGGAAGAGCGTGAACCATATGGAATAGTGTTAACTCCTTGTTTTTGCAGCTCGATTGGAAATTGTCACTTTGAGCCAATATTATTTGTATATTGCTGTTTAAAATGAATATAAAAAATTTATTAAAACCATATCAGCCGTCTGTAGTACAGTAAAGATGAGTAAAATTATTAATAGGGAATCTGTAGAAAACAGTCATCACGAATCACTAGCCAATGACAGCGAATTTGTTGATCCAACGGTTGGTGATATTGAACCTTCAGCTGGCGAAAGCGAAATGGAATTGCAAGCAGAAGGTGACGAGCTAAACCTGCAAATTAGACACACTATACATCCGTTTGTGGAAATGTAAAAGAATAGAATCAATGATGAACACAACATTAGTTTGCATATGAAAAAGTATGACACTTACCGGTCCGATTAAAAAGCGCTGCTCGCTGTTCACCCCCCTCTGACTATCGATATGCGTTGTTTATACCGTTGTTTATTAGTTGCACGGATAGATGTCGTGAATGTGCATCTTGTTTGCGCGGTATTTCGTACGTTATGAGTCATTGTTTTTGCCTGCGTATTGAGCACATTATTGGCAATCTGTGTAAGAGAAATGGGGGACCGTGGTTTATCTGATGAAGAAATTGCGGAATTGCTGAGTTTTGGAGACATTGTCGATGCTGTAGATAGTGAAGATGATTTGGACGCACAGGTGTCTTTGAAGGTAACTACTGTAGAGTAAGTTTAGGCACAGAACTGTAAAATGGTGGCGGAAACTACTATTTCATTTGTTAGTAAGCATTTCGGTTACATTGTTCATTTCTGGCCAAGAGAATGACTAGAACTGATTTCATTACCAATCTTCCCAAGAGCTCCAAGTAACGAAAACGTACTGTAGGCTGATTGACACAGTCACATTTCCTACACCATTTACCACACACAAGCATTAAATATGCCTCCAGTGTATTAATGTTTGTTCATCAAAATCAAAGAAAGAAAGTGGAAAAGCATCTCGCAAGGAGACACGTTATCAGTGCTAACACTGCAGTGTGGCGATATGTATATGAACCTACTTCAAAATACTTCATACGAAAATGCAGTGTAAATCCGAGTTGAAGGTGTTACTGTATTTAAATACGATATTCAGCTCTGATCATTATGTATTTATGAACTCATGTACTCAACCTGTATGAATGTGTAACTTTTTACGAAAACAATGTCATGTATAACAATATAATTTGTCCATCTTATACCATATGGGATTTTCTTCATAATTGCATATTAAAGAAGACAAAATGAATTTAAAAGAGTGTCAATTTTGTATTAATATATTCAACATTTTCTAAGATAAAAATCTTTAAACATAGCTAAAATTGCCTGAATTCTGCGGCCATGGACAAGTATTGGGCCAGTGCTGAGAGTGTTTTGTCCAAACTATAAAACATTCAATCCAAACTCGATGATTTTAAGTCCAAATTGGGCAGGAGGCTTTTCATTCCAAAAAGGACTCTGTTCATCATGTTTTGAGAAAATTATCAGGCGAATGGGTCAATACAAACAGAACAATGTAGTGTAAAACTAACTTTAGAAGCAAACACAAATAACGTAGCCTGTGAACAGGAAGTAAAATTAAAAGAAAGAATTTTTCTCATAAATTGACGAGATGTGCATCAGAGGATCGTGCACTGATTAAGGAAAGCTGGACTCCCAATTAAAATTTGCTATACAGCAGTCTAGTGTTGGAGCATCACCGGATCGAGATGGTTCAGAGGAACTAATTCAATCCAAGTTATGTTAAATTGAAACCACACTAAGTAAGAATCTCCCTGTGTAGCGTAACAGTGTAGGTGTACAAATTAATGATATGAGGCGGGAGTTGTCAGTTGTTAAAGAAATAGTGCGTGACACACCATCCCTTGATTCTGAATCAGTTTGACGTGATACATAGAGATGAAGCAGCCTTTCACCTAAACGTTTGTTATACAAGACGAGGCAGCTCCCACTTTCTTATCTGTACCATTATAAGAACATAAAAGCGGAGACAGTTCGAAGTCGTTTTGCCTGATAAAACAAGCACACAGCAGTCATTCTTATGAAATCCTTTACAGGAGTTTCGCCTAATATGCAGACTAATTTACGGAAAATACAGTTCAATAGAGGATTTAGCCAGGATAAAGCAGCATTCTGGACAACAGAAGTTGTCAAGTGTTGTCTCACATGAACGATCAGAGAAGACTTTCTTGTCCAAGTATTGGTGTATCTGTGTACAGGAAAGGGACAGAAAAGAAGTTTTTAATACAGAGCTCTTCCAGTTAGTTGAAGTAAACATGACGAAAAATATTTCAACGAAATGTGTTAGTGGGCTGATCCCTTCTTAAAAGTAAACTACCACTAAATACCAGAGAAAAATTAGCACATTTTTCCAAAACGATCTCAAAACATATTATGTCCATATTGGAGTTATTTAACTATTTACATGAAGACTAAAATACATAATGACAAACGCACTGCACTGTCCACTCTGCTGCTTAACCATTTCAGTACTCAAATTAGATCGGATACCTGCCATGACACCTGTGTAGCACCAACCGTAGGTCCTCTGAAGAATAACAGTACACAAGAAAATCAGGGTGTACAAGTCTTCAATCAGAGAAGTCACCATAGCAGGTACAATCCCAGATACTTTGTGAATGGCGAAAATCAATTGCGTAATAATAATCACAATAGGTGGAATCCTAATATAGGAAACCATAGTCAGTTAAATGTAAATAACACTCACCATGATAATTATCCAGCGCGAAACAGAGCTGCTGAAACTATAAGAACCCAACAGTTAGTGCAGCTGAGGTGGCGCAAGACAGTCGTTGCGTTATGCCAAACCCACCAAACTAAAAGCGACCTCCTTCGCCCTCTAGTGTCACTCTCAGGTTGGGGAGAGGGCAATGATACCTCTTCCATTTACCTGTTATGATGCAATGATGGAACAGTTATTAGAGACGAATTTCGTACTGATCTTAACATGTGTAATAAACAACATGAGAAACTACTTCACTGTTAATGCAGTAGTGGAAAACTTACAAACTGCAGTCGTACTAGATACTGGAGGCACTGTGTATACGATGTCTGAAACCTCTAAGTGGAATTAGTGAGGTTATAAAAGTGCCTACGTTGCCTGCATTTACTATCTGATAGTTGCAGCACCTTGTATGTGCTGGGTTTCTTTTATTTTCTTTTATGCATCAGGCTTACAACTTAACTACAAGTTCTAATGACAGTAATACTCTATTATAAATTCAAATGACAGTGAAATATCTGTCTTTGTAACACACAGTACTCCACCTTGCAATGATGATTCACCTGCCAGTATCCAAAATTAGAGTACCGACAGCGCTCAACAGTCCAACACTCATTTTTACAGCTATATGTATATCCTCATTTCCAATCGAAAAGCTACCCTGTAGTTACCTAGCAGAGAGTACTGGACATAGCACCCTGACATAATATCATTCTTTGTTCCTCCTGTTGCTTGACGGTGGACAATGAATGAAATGATTTTGGAGAAGTCACATTTCCGTAATTCTCCCATGTCGATCACTGCGATGTTTATTATACGGGAGAGTCCAAATAGATTCTGTGACTTAAATCTTATGATACTTTCTTGTAATTGTACGACTGCTCCTTGATCGTGATACACAAAACCTTTCTTATAGAATCGGAAGATGATTGATAATATGCAGGAAGTGATAAAACAACTCAGAGGAAAACTTCTTTTGTCTTGAAAGCAGCACAGATTTTTCCGCAGCTTTGCCTGATACTGACGGCTCCATTGGCAGCTGAAGTTTCTTCTGCTCACTCGCCGGGAGTTTAATTGCAACAGTGTGCTCGAGGCGAAACGGAATAAGCCGTAGTCGCCACTGCGTGTAAGTTACTGTGCCTCCAAACATGAACAATTTCATTACAGAGTATAATATGGTGCACTTTGTCCTGACGAAAACAGAAAGAATTGTCACTACAATGAACCAAACACAAGTTATTGATTAACCGATGCTGCTGCGAAATGTCATCAGAAGAGTGAGTTAATTAAACGAAAGAGATACAAAAATATATGAAGTCATAGTCACAATTACTTTACAAAGTGAGGTCTGGTAAAGTGAGGTATATCCATGTACAAAAGAATAAGAGAGATTTATATTTTACCATACGCAGTTCGCTTATACAGGGTGAGTCACCTAACGTTACCGCTGGATATATTTCGTAAACCACGTCAAATACTGACGAACCGATTCTACAGACCAAACGTGAGGAGAGGGGCTAGTGTAATTGTTTAATACAAACCATACAAAAATGCACGGAAGTATGTTTTTAACACAAACCTACTTTTTTTTTAAATGGAACCACGTTAGTTTTGTTAGCACATCTGAACAAACAAATACGTAATCAGTGCCGTTTGTTGCATTGTAAAATGTTAATTACATCTGGAGATATTGTAACCTAAAGTTGGCGCTTGAAACCTCCGTCGTTCAGTTGCATGTTGTAACAAACAGCTGCAACATACATCGCGTTTCTACAGAATGATCTGCCAACGTTGTTCGAAAATGTCCCACTGGAAACGCGTCGACGTATGTGGTATCAGCATAATGGTGCACCTACACATTCCGCAATTAACACTAGGCTAACCCTTGACAGGATGTTCGACGGGCGTTTCATAGGACGTGGAGGACGCATAACTTGACCAGCCCGTTCTCTTGATCTTACACCTCTGGACTTCTTTCTGTGGGGTACGTTAAAGGAGAATGTGTACCGTGATGCGCCTACAACCCCAGAGGATATGAAACAACGTATCGTGGCAACCTGCGGCGACATTACACCAGATGTACTGCGGCGTGTACGACATTCATTACGCCAGAGATTGAAAGTGTGCGCAGCAAATGATGGCCACCACATTGAACATGTATTGGCCTGACATGTCGGGACACACTCTATTCCACTCCGTAATTGAAAACGGAAACCACGTGTGTACGTGTACCTCACCCCTCATGGTAATGTACATGTGCGTCAGTGAAAAAGACCAATAAAAAGGTGTTAGCATGTGGACGTAATCTGCTGTTCCAGTCTCTTCTGCACCTAAGGTCCATCACCGTTCCCTTTGGACCCCAACGAATTTCGGTGCTCTCCGATAAACATGATCGAACAGCGGAGGAGTGGTACTCAAGCGTCAACTTTGGGTTACAATACCTCCGGCTGTAATTAACATTTTACAATGCAACAAACGGCACTGATTACGTATTTGTTTATATGTTCAGATGTGCTAACAAAACTAAGGGGGTTCCATTTAAAACAAAACATAGGTTTATGTTAAAAAACATACTTCCGTGCATTTTTTTATGGTTTGTATTAACCAATTACACTAGCCCCTCTCCTCACGTTCGGGTCTGTGGAATCGATTCGTCAGTATTTGATGTGGTTTGCGAAATATATCCAGCGGTAATGTTAGGTGGCTCACCCTGTATTTATTAAGAACACAATTCCAGAGTGTACTTTTGAACTACACAAGTGCCTGCTTTACTGTTAATCCATTCTCAGCACTATAAGCCTTTAAACGCGTTATTAAACACCCTTTTCTGGTAGCATTTAGCCCTTCTGTTAATCATGATGAAGTCGGCCTCTCTTAGTTCTACGAATCTCACGAGACTTAATCGCAGCCCATTGCGCAAGGACGTAGTCCGAATCTGCTCCAAAGCATGTTCATGACGTCCAGTGACGTCCTCGATGAGCTCAAAGGAAAATAAAAACTAGGCGTTATTGACCCGTCGACGATGAGGTCACTAGTAACGAAGTAAATGCTCGGGTTGAGGATGGTGGAAGAAATGGGCTGTGTCCTTTTCAAAAGAACGAACAATGTCACTTCCTTAAAGCGCCCATGCTCTTACAGTCCCTTTTGTGTTTGCAGTGCTGTCAAAGCCAGAAATATTTGAACAGTTTCCCTACCACTTACTTCCAACGATCCTAGAAAGCGCACAGATTATGACTGAACAATGTGCGTCACAAGTATCCTACAGACATCTGAGCCGTTTGGAAAACGTAACAGAATCTTTAAGCTTTACAAATAACAGGGTCGGATGAATACTGCTCTGCCATATGCCATCATGATGCACTGCACTCCCATCTGTCGCACCTGCTGTTTGGATAAAGTGTGCTCGATAGCTGATTTTATGACCGATTATTTACCATATGTACAAAGTGTGAGTAGTAACTGGAGACCACTAAATATCTTGAAAACCACACATCCTACGAACAAAATATTCTGGTGAAAAGTTGGTATTAGTAAAGTGAACATCTGTCTCTGCTACTAACTATCCCTCCTGCAAGGGTGGGATCAACTTTGTATTTTCAAATTAATACTCCCCACCGTCACCACCATTTTGTTGCACAGTCTGACTTTACGCTAAAACAATAGGTACAGTTTACTCAAACCGTTGTTTCCCATTCGTGATGTATGACCCTCTAATCGACAAATATTAAGTGCGTCTGTTCCCTATGGGTTGATTGTGATTAGTCAATGAACCATCGGAGAGTTACATTTCGGTGGCCGGCCTCGAACCCCTCCCTCAGGGTGAAAGATTTCGGTGTGTGGTTCCAACCAAATGCCGTAACTAGAGCTAGCAGCTACATGGCTACCGTCGGAATACAAAATAAAGCCATTGTAATAAGGCAAAAAGTCCCTGAAGTGACAGTGACAAGCGCAACTGCCATGGATATTCACCGAAATCAAGCATATCAATAGTGAGAGGCAAGTGAACTCACCTACATCAAGCACCCCAATAGCACTGCGACATAAACGTCACTGTTCCTGGATATTTTGGGGTCGTCAGTTTTCTGACTGGTTTGATGCGGCTCGCCAGGGATTCCTCTCCTGTGATAACCTCTTCTACTCAGAGTAGCACTTGCAACCTACGTCCTCTATTATTTGCTGGATATATTTCAATCTCTGTCTTCTTCTACTGTTTTTGCCCTCTACACCTCCCTCTAGTACCATGGAAGTCATTCCTTCATGTCTTAATAGATCTCCTATCTTCATGTCCCTTCTCCTTATCTGTGTTTTCCACATGTTCCTTTCCTCTCCGATGCTGCACAGAACGTCCTCATTTCTTACATTATCAGTCCACCTCATTTTTAAAGTTCGTCTGTAGCACCACATCTCAAACGCTTCGATTCTCTTCTGTTCCGGTTATTCCCACAGTCCATGCTTCTCTACCATGCAATGCTGTGATCCAGACGTACATTCTCAGAAATATCTTCCTAAAATTATGGCCGATATTAGTTATTAGCAGACTTCGCTTGGCCAGGAATTCCCTTTTTGCCATTGGTAGCCTGCTTTTTATGTCCTCCTTGCTCCGTCCGTCATTGGTTATTTTACTATCTAGGTAACAGAATTCCTTAACTCCATCTACTTAATGACCATCAATACTGATGCTAAGTTTCTCCCTGTTCACATTTCTACTACTCCTCATTGCCTTCGTCTTTCTTCGATTAACTCTCAATCCACACTCTGTACTCATTAGACTGTTCATTCCGTTCATCAGATCATGTGATTCCACTTCACTTTCGCTCAAGATAGCAATGTCATCAGTGAAAAGTATCGTTGATATCCTTCCAGCTTGAATTTTAATATCCCTCCTGAACCTTCCTTTTATTTCCATCACTGCTTCCTCGATGTACAGATTGAACTGTAGGGGCGAAAGGCTGCATCCCTCTTTAATATGAGCGCTGTCCGCCCCTGCTAGTGGAATGGTCAGCGCGATAGACTGTCAATCCAAAGGGTCCGGGTTCGATTCCCGGCTGGGTCGGAGCTTTTCTCCGCTCAGGGACTGGGTGTTGTGTTGTCCTAACCATCATCATTTCATCCCCATCGACGTGCAAGTCGCCGAAGTGGCGTCAAATGGAAAGACTTGCACCAGGCGAACGGTCTACCCGGCGGGAGGCCGTCGTCACACGACGTTATTATATGAGCGCTTCGTTCTTGGTCGTCCACTCTTATTATTGCCTCTTGGCTGTTGTACATATTGTATATGACACGTCTTACCCTATAGCTTACCCTCATTTTTCTCAGAATTTCGAATATCTTGCATCATTTTACATTGTCGAACGCTTTTTCCAGGTCGACGTATCCTATGAACGGGTCTTGATTTTTTCCTAGCCTTGCTTCCATTATTAACCGCAACGTCAGAATTGCCTTTCTCGTACCTTTACCTTTCCCAAAGCCAGACTGACCGTCATCTACCACACCCTGAATTTTGTTTTCCATTCTTCTGTTTATTATTCTTGTAAGCAACTTGGATGCATGAGCTGTTAATCTGATCGTGCGGTAATTCTCGCACTTGTCAGCTCTTGTCGTCTTCGGAATTGTGTGGATGATGCTTTTCCGAAATTCAGATGATATGTCGCCAGAGTCATACATTCTACACACCAGGGTGAATAGCCGTTGTGTTGACACTTTGCCCAATGATTTTAGAATTTCTAATAGAATGTTATCTATCCCTACTGTTTTATTTCATCTTAAGTCCTCCTAAGCTCTGTGAAATTCTGATTCTAGTACTGGATCTTCTATCTCTTCTAAATCGACTCCTGTTTCTTCGTCTATCACATCTTCCCCTTCACAGAGGTTTTCAGTGTATTCTTCCCACCTATCCGCTCTCTTCTCTGGATTCCCGTTGCACTCTTAATGTTACCAATCTTGCTTTTAATGTCACCGAAGGTAGTTTTGACCTCACTGTATGCTGAGTCTGTCCTCCTGACCAGCATTTCTTTTTGGATGCCTTCACAGTTTTCCTGCAGCCATTTCGTCTTAGCTTCCCTGCACTTCATATTTATTTCATTCCTCAGCGACTTGTATTACCCTATTCCTGAGTTTCCTGGAACATTTTTGTACTTCCTCCTTTCATCGATCAGTTGAAGTATTTCTTCTGTTACCCATGGTTTCTTCGCAGTTACCTTCCCAACTTCTGTGATGGTCCTTTTTAAAGGTCCATTCTTCTTCACGTGTGCTGCCTACTAAGCCATAACTATAGAGAACTTCAACCATATTTCGTCATTCCTTAGTATTTCCGTATCCCACTTCTTGGCGTATTGATTCTTCCTGACTATTATGTTAAACTTCAGCCTTATCTTCATCACTACCATATTGTGATCTGAGCCTATGTCTGTTCCTGCATATGCCTTACAATCCAGTATCTGATTTCGGAATCTCTGTCTGATCATGATGTAATCTAACTGAAATCTTCTCGTATCACCCTGCCTATTCCAAGTACACTTCCTCCTCTTGTGATTCTTGAACATAGTATTCGCTATTACTACCTGAAACTTGTTACACAACTCAATTAGTCTTTCTCCTCTTTCATCCTTTGTCCCAAGCCCATATTCTACTGTAACCTTCTCTTCTACTCCTTCCCCTTCAACAGCATTCCAGTCCCCCATGACTATTAAATTTTCATTCCCTTTTACAAACCGTATTACTCTTTCAGTATCCTCCTACGATTACTATATCTCTTCATCTTCATCTTGCGACGTCGGAATGTATACCTGAACTATCGTTGTCGGTGTTGGTTTGCCGTCGATTCTGATAAGAACAACCCTGTCACTGAACTGTTCACAGTAACACACCCTCTGCCCTACCTTCCTATTCATAATGAATCCTACTCCCGTTATACCATTTTCTGCTGCTGTTGATATTACCCATCTGACCAGATATCCTTGTCTTCTTTCCACTTCACTTCACTGACACCTACCACATCTAGATTGAGCGTTTGCATCTCCATTTTGAGATTTTCTACTTTCCCTAGCACGTTCAAGTTTCTGACATACCACGCCCCGCATCGTAGATCGTTATCCTTTCGTTGATTATTCAATCTTTTTCTCATTGTAATCTCCGCCTTGGCAGTCCCCTCCCGGAGATCCGAATGCGGGACTATTCCAGAATCTTTTGCTAAAGGAGAGATCATCATGACAGTTCCCAGAATGAGATTTTCACTCTGCAGCGGAGTGTGCGCTGATATGAAACTTTCTGGCAGATGAAAACTGTGTGCCAGGCACATACCCAGGTGTGTGCAGGTCACATACCCAGTGTATACACGCTACATGTCTTTAATGCAATGCCAATGCCAATGTCGTAATATGCAGTCAAATTTGCAACACTACAGTACATTTCGGACATAAATGTCAATCGTTTGAACATGAAGTTTACATTTATATCGTTAAGAAATGTAAATCAAATGCGGCGTTTAGTAATCGGAAAAACAAACACACATGGTATTTATCGATTACTGCGCCATGTATCACGAATGGGACACAATAGTTTGAGTAAACCGTACGTAAATTTTTTTGTTCTGTAAAATCCCAAATAGAAGAAAAAATGGGAGCTTTGTACATGAAAATACGAAGCTTACACCACCCACGCAGGAGGGTTGGTTAAGAGATCACCTGCTTTAAGACCGATAAATGTGCGATGCATCGTTTTCGACATATTTTGTTGTATCAAATTGTTTTTTAACTTATATATATATATATATATATATATATATATATATATATATATATATATCATATTGACCCCTGTATAATTTATTGGAGATACGTACGTTTTGTTGCGTTCTTTGTACTTTTCTTAGAGTACGCGTACCATTCACGATCTGTATCGTCCGGATGGGGAGAGTGTGAAGGATTTCGAACAGTATGCTAGTGCACAACACTTCTTACCTGTGCTGTGACATATATCGAAAAGTAGCCAATTCCTTTTGGATACAGCGTACATGTGTTCCTGTGTTTGAGTCTTCAGAAAATTGTAGTTGATCGAGTACGTAGAACTTTACTTCCTGTAGTCCGGTAAACAAAAGGGAAATAAGAAGATCCACGGGAAATATACAACACTTGATATAATGACTATGAACCAGACTTTATCATTAGAGTAGCATACTATTGTGAAACATACATAAGCCGTTAAAATGAAACAAAGAGACAATGGATGCTTAGCGATAGGAACAACATTTCTACTGCCCGTAGAACATACAAAGGGGATGGTTCTCAATGTGTCGTAGTGAGAATAGATGCTTGTAAGTAAACGACTAGGCTGTAATTCTTTCCGTGAGTTCTCAGTCAATGACCCTAAACTTCCTCCGTAAATCTTCCGAGAAATACTGTGATTAGTAAAGGAAATATAAAAGTCACTCAACTGAGATGCGGTGAAGTGCTCTTTTGGATATATTTGGAATGAAAATTGTTGCCGAAGTACATAAAATGTCATAGATAAATAAACAACAGCACATTATTGCAGACAACGTATATCAGATCTGATGTTCCACATGCAAAATAATTCTCTCGTTTGTGACACACTCATTAAAGTTCTACAGCCAAATATAAGTTTACATAGACGGGCAAAGTATGAGAGTCGGAAATAAGCTTCAGTGTGAGTGTGCATAAAGTAAACAGAATAACTTATGTGTAAATGAATATTTGTAACAATATATCCTTTTTTTATCCTGGCATATTTGTTTTTAAGAAGTGCATAGATTACTCAGTAGGTTGTAAGCATCGTTTGGCCAAGAACTGGACGTGAATTCCTGCTAGGACATTTCAGCCTGTCATAGCTCTTTCGTGTAAGTAAAGGAGTGTATCACTAGACGTTTCATTAATACTAAAAGCTTTTCTGAATTTTGTAACTTTTCGGTGAACTGATCGTAGGTGTCTTCATCCTTAAGCAGGTCGTTTGGAAGAAAGCTGTATTATTTAAAAGTGCTTCGATTTACTACAGGACTTCCATTGCAAATGTCAGCTGCGTAGCCATAGAGTATTGCCTTTTCTATCACGAAACACGTGGCCACAATTGCAGTGAAACAGGCAATTCGATGCTCAGCAAATATCGAGACAATTCTTGTTGTACACAAAGCTGAAAAGGACATCTTCCGACGGGTGATAAGTCCTCACAAGCTTTGCACAGACCTGTCATGCAAAGCTTTCGAACTTGCTCTATTAAATTCTCGTATTCATTGTTGAAGTTGCACTAGACTCAAACATTAAGCAAAATCGAGGTGTTCCAGGTATGTTCTATCAACATATACTCGTTGCTCATTTTCCCAGCTTAGGGATCTGTAAACGTCCTCAACGATGCTTAGAATAGTAGTAATGGTACGGAACCTCCCTGATTATCCTCTGAACTCTGAATTTTTGGCTAAGATGGTGCTTTTGTGTTGTAATACTTACGTAGATATTTTTCAGTATGTAAAGATAGGTTGAATCAATGTATTATTGTGAAAGGAGTGTTATAAAGGTTTTGTTGAAACAGATTAAAAAGTTTTCTCAAAACCTAAGAACCCTACACGAACTGGTAATTCCTCCTCACTACCTCGGTCTATAGCATCGTACACAACTTGCAAATGATCCATTACACAGTTTTCCAATAATGTTGATAATAATTCCAGTGAATGACTTGTAATTATGAATAGCTCTTATTTTTCTCTGTTTCACCAATGTTCAACTTCTGAGAAACTCACCTTTCGCAAAGAGTCAGTAAATAATAAACATAATTACGACTGAAAAACCATAATCTTGAGGTATTATTTTCAGAAATTCACTGCACTGATTATTTACATCTGTTTCTGATTCATCGTTAGTACGTAAGTACGAGAATCCCTATAGCCCACTGGAAACTTCCAACCGATGTTTAGTTTATATAATACTTATATTATGTACTGTAGAATAAATACTTTCCTCAACTTAGCTGCATTACCCCAAAAGATTATACAGTAGGACAATATTGATTCAAAATGTGCTGACAATTTCATCTATAGGTCATTATATATCAGAGACTTCTATCTTACACTGCATACTCAACAGTAGAATTCATCGAAGAATTTATTCATTCTGCAATGTTGCTCATAAAAAACTGAAGTAAGTTTGTAAAGGGGTTGCTTTTAAAATTTCTGTATCGTTATTATACTTTTAAAAACGCTACTTTGATTAAACTCTAGAAATTTAATTTCTTTAATTACCTAATACATGACTGGTATACGTAAATAACCCGAAAAGCCCGATAACCAGCCGCTAAAACATAAAAACTACTTTTCATCCCAGTACGACTGTATAAAAGCTTAGAATATTAACATGGAGGCAACTCATTATGGCTGTCTGGATCAGCTTCTTACGCAGCAGATAACTTATCTTTACGCTGTCAACCATTAAGATACTGACACATCTACTAACCGTAAAAATCCTGACACATGCTTCAGAAAACTTATCGAAACTAGTAATAGCGGAGCATTTCCGACGTTTACTGCAAACGTTATGGATCGGACTGCGCGAACTACTGTACACACGACTCGTATAACGACGTCGTAAAGAGACAGCCGGCAGCTGTGCCGCCCCAGACATCGACCGGTCGGCTGATGGCTGCTGGTACCGAATGGGCGATGTAAATTCAGTAACGGCAGCGAGGCACCGTTTCTAGCTTCATATTCTGGCTGCCTGTAGAGGAAATACCAAAAGTGACAACGGGATACTTGCAGAGGAAAGAATTTCATAAACCCTGGGGCAAATGCGGTTCCGACTGGACCGAAGGTGGGAAATGAACGTTTTCCCTATCCAACAACAGCGGTTTCCTGGAAACCATAATCCCAATCATGCAGAATTTGTCGGAATCGATCAACTCCTTAAGGTAACAAGCATGTGTACTGTCATCCAACTACATACATAAAAAAAAAGTTTTGAATCACCTCGGCTCAGAGAGTTCCCAAACCTGTACAGAAAATTGAAATTCAGATCAACATAAATATCATTTCCGTCCTCTTTATTTCTCATGAAAACCACACGTACAGCGAGACCTTCAGAGGTGGTGGTCGAGATTTTTGTACACACCGGTACCTCTAATACGCAGTAGCACGTCCTCACGCGTTGATGCATTCCTGTATTCTTCGTAGCATACTATCCATAAGTTCTTCTAGGCACTGTTGGTTCAGATTGTCCCACTCCTCAACGGCGATTCGGCGTAGATCACTCAGAATGGTTGGCGGGCCACGTCGTCCATAAACAGCCCTTTTCAATCTATGCCAGGCATGTTCGACAGGGTACATGTCTGGAGAACATGCTGTTCACTCTAGTCGAGCGATGTCGTTATTCTGAAGGAAGTCATTCAGAAGATGTGCACTATGGGGGCGCAAACTGTCGTCCATGAAGACGAATGCCTCACCAATACGCTGCCAATATAGTTCCACCAGAAGCGTATGTCGGTCCCATATAATGCCACCCCAAAACAGCAGGGAACCTCTACCATCCTGCACTCACTGGACTTTGTATCTAAGGCGTTCAGCCTGACCGGGTTGCCTCCAAACACGACTCCCACGATTGTCTGGTTGAAGGCATATGCGACACTCATCGGTGTAGAGAACGTGATGCCAGTCCTGAGTGGTCCATTCGGCATTTTGTTGGGCCCATCTGTACTGCGCTGCTCGGTGTCGTGGTTGCAAACATGGACCTCGCCTTGGACGTCAAGAGTGAAGTTGCGCATCCTGCAGCCCATGGTGCACAGTTTGAGTTGTAAAACGATGTCCTGTGGCTGCGCAAAAAGCATTATTCAACATGGTAACGTTGCTGTCAGGGTTCCTCCGACCCATAATCCTTAGGTAGCGGTCACCCACTGCAGTAGTAGCCCTTGGGCGCCTGATCGAGGCATGTCATCGACAGTTCATGTCTCTCTATATCTTCTCCATGTCCGAACAACATCGCTTTGGTTCATTTCTAGACGCCTGGACACTTCCCTTGTTGAGAGCCCTTCCTGGCGCGAAGTGACAATGCGGACGCGATCTAAATGCAGTATTGAGCATCTAGGCATGGTTGAACTACAGACAACACGAGCCGTATACCTCCTTCCTCGTGGAATGACTGGAACTGATCTACTGTCGGACGCCCTCCTTCTAATAGGCGTTGCTCATGCATGGTTGTTTACATCTTGGTGGGTGTAGTGACATCTCTGAACAGTCAAAGGGACTTTGTCTGTGATGCAATATCCACAGTCAACGTCTGTCTTCGGGAGTTCTGGGAACCGGAGTGACGCAAACCTTTTTTTGATGTGTGTATATCTACAAAGTGTTTCCCTGATGGTGACACAGATTTTCGAGTAGTATGGAGAAAAGCAAATGGATCGACACATGGGATCATAGTCCATAAACTAATGAGTCGGAATTATTTATTTTATGTTATTCCCAAGCAAATATGAAATTTTTTATAGAGACCATAGCTGCTTTTCTTTGAGTGTTATACATTGCGTAATTCGTATAGAGGCCGTCATACAGTCAGTCGATGTGCTCTTCACAAATTCTACTTTCATTATATAGTACCCTTGAAAGAACTGTGACAGAGGCCCAAACAACAGGGAACTGACATGCACTGATACTTTGAAATAATGGTATGTAATCTAATGCTAAGCGACACAGATTATGCCACGAGTTATAATTTTTTGTAGTATCGCCTAACCACGTATTTCTTGTATTTTTGGCACTAATAATAGCTGGGAACTAGCCGAAATCTACATTTCGCAAATAAAACCTGCAGAAAAGGACGACTTCTTGCTGTGATCTATCGTTTGTAAACCATATCACAGTCGCTGAATACACCCACGTTCCTAATAGAAGGTAACCTGATAAAAGTGAACTTATGTTGACGCCTCGGCGACCACATTTGCCTGATGTAATTCCAAAGGAATACATCTGGGTCGCTATTGGTCACAATCAACGCGTACGCTAATCAGCGTCCCTTTATTTATCTTAATTACAATACCTTTGCTTTAACATCTGATGTTACAAACCTCCACAAACCTACCAACAAACTGTCGGATCCCTGATAACGCAGAATCAGTGATGTGTTTCCTTTCAAAGACAGATAAATAACCTATTAAGCCGGTAGTAATAATGTTTTGGCTCATCAGTGGAGATTTATCAGCTTCTCCTTGTAAGGTTTCACAAATAAACTTCAGGCTCTTCTTTACCCATCTTCAAGAGCGTACTCTGCGTTCACTGTTAGATGGCCACCTTCTATTCTGAATCTTGATGTTACGATTGTGTAGTTTATGTTAGTGTAATCTTTCCATTTCTTATTTACTGACGCAACTACTATTTGCTCCTTTGTCACTTCCTACATCGCTGTAGATCATTAGGTATCCATCAAAATCTGTAATTCCTCTCAGCATTTTCTTTGTTGCTGTAGTTGTTGCAATAATAATCTTTCTATGTTTTAGTTTTTGTTGCACAAAATATTACTTTAAAATGTTTCGCGACTACACGTTATAAGCAAATTTGTTTGTAATTGCATGTTCTAAATTTTAAAGCTACAAAATAATTTCCTGATTCAGGATACGTACATAACGTCGCTGTATGATCCTATGAACATTATGGTTCTCCTCTCTGGCGCTAGTCACGGGGATTACTGACATACTGCACGGCGCTGAGGATGGTTCTCCTGCTCACATCGCTTTCATATTCACAAGGTTGTCGTCGGATCCTGACCAACGAGATCGGCAATACAGCGGAAATACAAACAGCTGTCACGATAGGCCATGATCCGGCCACTGTCAAATTCTAACACGTGCCAAAGACGTTCCTCCTTGTTACAAGAGCCACAACACCATCTTCTGATAAACACCTACATCCAAATGATAACTCTGAATGAGAAACCAACTACCCAGTCTTTTGTTACACGTAGAATGTAGAAACCCTTTGCGCTGAGCAAAAAAAATTTTTTTTGTCGCCATTACTTATTGAAGTGGCACCCGGAAATGGATTTAATGTCCAAGGAAATGTAAAAAAGACCGTGCTTGCAAATATCTTCGCGTAAGTGTGTTGTAACTCTTCTGTAGATTTCATAAAGACGAGATGATGTTTATGCACATACGAGAGTTCCTGTGGTGTCATCCTGAAGTCGAGAAAGGTTACAACTTACCATCGCAGCTTGCAATGACACTGCAGCCGACAACAATGTTTCAGTTGTTGAAAGAATTGAAAGAATAGTGGGAATGTGCATTTGTCAAAGTTAATAGCTCCAATCTGAAAGATAGTTTCCGAGAGAGAGCTTTTCAGTGCAGTAAATCGTAATCAGAATAGTACTGATGATATATATATATATATATATATATATATATATATATATATATATATATATATATATATATTGCTTCGCTTCTATCCTTCCAAGATAAATTTCAGAGAACCTGGTTTTTTAGTTTCGTGATTGATTAAGTTAGTGGTCACCTAACATGTCATGTGGTGCAGGGAACCTATTAGTACCGAGTTAAAGATTGACGGGGTTGTGTAATTATTTATTGGTACAGAAAAGTACATGATCGTCTCTCCCTTGGTAAACGTTTCCTGACAAGTCGCCCATTGGGATATACGGAAAGAGACTGCCAAGCGGGAGGTGATCATGAGAAAATATTAGAATAATCTACGAAAGCGTAACGTTACACGATTTTGGCGTGGAATATCAGAAGGCTGAACGTAGCAGGGAAGCTAGAAAATCTTAAAAAGGAAACTCTAAAGCTCAGTCTAGATATAAAGGGTATCAATGAAGCAAAACGGAAAGAAAGCGAGAATTTTGGGTCAGAAGAGTATAGGGTAACACCAATAGCAGCACAAAATGGTATAACGGAAACAGGATTCGTTTTGAGTAAGGAGGCAGGGCAGAGAGTTAGTTAGCGTGAACAGTTTAGAGATCAGAGTCGATAGCAAACAAACACCGACCACAATAGTTCAGGTACATATGCCGACATCGCAAGCAGAAGATGGAGTAATCGCGAAAGTATATAATGATACTGAATGGATAATTCAGTATGTAGCAAGAGATGAAAATCTAACAGCCATACAGCGATTCGAATGCGATTGTGAAGGGTGAAGAAAGGGTTACGGGAGAAAATGAGTTTTACAGCAGGAATGAGAAAGACTAATTGAATTCTGCAGTACATTTCAGCTAGTAACAGCGCATACTCTGTTCAAGAATCACAAGAGGAAGAGGTACGCTTGAGAAACGCCAGGAGATACGGGAAGAATCCAGTTGGATTACATCATGGTTAAGGAGAGATTCCGAAATCAGTTATTGCATTGTAAGGCGTAAGCAGTAGTATATATAGATTCATCTCACAGTTTAGTAATGATGAAAAGTAAGCTTAGGTTTAAGAGACTAGTCAGGAATAATTTATCTTCAAAGAAGTGTGATATGGATGTACTAAGGAATGAAGAGATATGCTTGAATCTCTCTGAGCCTATCGATACTGCTGAGTCAATAGCTCAGTGCACAGCTCACTTGAAGAAGGACTGACATGTCTGAAGAGAGCAATCACAGACGTTGGAAAGAAAAAATAAACAGGTAACTTGAAGCAAATCATCGGTAACAGAAAAATGCTCTAGTTTATGGACGAAAAATGTTGTTGTTGTGGTCTTCAGTCCTGAGACTGGTTTGATGCAAGGAAGTACAAAAATACTCAGGGAAATTCAGGAATACAGAAATACAAGTCTCTTAGAATTGACATAAATGGGAAACGCAGGGTAGCTAAGGTGAACTGAGTGCATGAAAAAGTGAAGAAATCGAAAAAGAAATGACGGAATGACTGTTTCAGCATATAGAAAAGTCAAAACAATTTTTGGTGAAATTAAAAACAAGGACAGTAGCATTAAGAATGCAAGCAGAACTCGACTATTAAATGCACAAGTGTGAGAGCATGTGGAATTAGTACATTGAAGGACTCTAGGAAGAGGAGGACGTGTCTAGTGGACAAGCAGGCGTCGAGATAGGACGATCAGTATTAGAAACGGAATTTAAAAGAGCTTTGGACGACTTATGATCAAATAGGCAGAAGGGATAGATAGCACTTCATCAGAATTTCTAAAATCATTGCGAGAAGTGGTAACAAAACAACTCTTCGCCTTGGTATGTGCACTGTATGAGATAAGCGATACTGTATGAGACTAGCGATATATCATGAGACTTCCGGAAATACATCATTCACACAACTGGAAGATTGCGAGAGCCGAAACGTGCCAAATTAACTCACAATAGCTTAACAGTTCGTTTAAACAAATTGCTGACATGAATAATATACAGATGAATCGGAAAAAAGTTAGAATCTGTTAGACGACGATCAGTTTGCCGGCCGCTGTGGCCGAGCGCCTCCAGGCGCTTCAGTCTGGAATCGCGCAACCGCTACCGTCGAAGGTTCGAATCCTGCCTTGGGCATGGATGTGTGTTATGTCCTTAGGTTAGTTAGATTTAAGTAGTTCTAAGTTCACGGGGACTGATGACCTCAGAAGTTAAGTCCCATAGTGCTCAGAGCCATTTGAACCATTTGAACGATCATTTTGGCCTTAGGAGAGATAAAGGCACCACAGAGACAGTTCCTACAACGCGACTGATACTGGAAGCAAGACTGCAGGAATATCAATACATGTTATAGGATTTGTCCACCTGGAAAAAGCGTTCTAGATTGTAAAATGGTGCAAGATGTTCCACATCATATATTGTACGTACAAAAACAAAGAGGGAAAAATAAGACTGGAAGACAAAGAACTAAGTGCTCGGATTAAAAATGGTGTAAGACAGGGCTGTAGCCTTTCACCCATGCTGTGCAATCTATACATCGAAGAAGCAATGACGGAAATAAAAGAAAGGTTAAAGGAAGGAATTAAAATTTAAGATGAAGGGATATAAACGATAAGATTCGCTGATAATAATACTACCCTCAGTGAAAGAGAAGAAGAGCTACAGGACGTGCTGAATGGACTAAACAGTCTAATGAATACAGAACACGGAATGAGAGCCAATCGACGAAAGATGAAAGTAATTAGAAGCACTAGAAATGAAAAGAGCGGGAAACTTAACGTCAGAATTGGTGATCACGAGGTACACGAAATTAAGGATATCTGTTACCTAGACAGAAAATTGTTACCATAACGGACGGAGCAAGCAGGAGATAAAAGGTATACTAGCACTGGCAACTACGACATTCCTGACCGACAGAAGTCTACTACTATGAAACATAGGACTCAATTTGAGGAACAAATTTCTGAGGATCTACATTTGGTGCACAGCATTATATGGAAGTGAAACACCGAGTGTGGCGAAACAGGAACAGAAGAGAATCGAAAGGTTTGAGATTTGATGCTGAAGACGGATGTTGACAGTTAGGTAGACTGGTTTATAAAATTTGTAAAGGTGTTTGTATTATATGGACTGATAAATTAAGGAAGAAGGATGTTGTTCTCCGCACGGTCGGTGACCAAAGAAATACATGTGGGAAACACTGACGAGAAGAAGGTACTCGTTGATAGGACAACTGTCAAGACATCAGGGTACAGCTTACATGGTGATAGAGGGAATTAGCCGGCCGAAGTGGCCGTGCGGTTAAAGGCGCTGCAGTCTGGAACCGCAAGACCGCTACGGTCGCAGGTTCGAATCCTGCCTCGGGCATGGATGTTTGTGATGTCCTTAGGTTAGTTAGGTTTAACTAGTTCTAAGTTCTAGGGGACTAATGACCTCGGCAGTTGAGTCCCATAGTGCTCAGAGCCATTTGAACCATTTGATAGAGGGAATTGTAGAGGGTAAATATTGTAGAGGAAGACGGATAAGCAATAATTAATGGAGGACGTAGGTTGCAAATGCTACTCTGAGATGAAAAAATTGGCAAAGGAGCTTACTTCTTGCGGGCCACATCAAGCCACTCAGTATGTTTCTGGGCTGTATTGACTGGATTTTACATTCTTCCGTGGCGTATTGCTAGTGGTTCTGGAAGCACACACAGCGGTAATAGAGTTGTGACTGTGGTTATTATTTTGTAGTACACTCTACGGACTGAGTTGTTGCTGTTTTTTGTTGTGCACTTATGGATTTTCTAGGCCTTGAGCGAGGTGATGAATCAGGTCCATTGTATTTGAGGTGACAGACTGTAGCATGTTACAGTGCAGAAGATATTTCCTTCGCAGAGTGAAAATTTACTTTTCCGTTCGTGATGTTTTGTCCCGATATACTTAAAGGGAATTCTTCACGTTTTTCATACAGTCATTTCACCTTAGCTGCCCTGCATTTCCCATTTATGTCATTTCGAAGTGACTTGAATTTCTGTATTCCCGAATTTCTCTGAAAATTTTTTTACTCCCTTTTTCCGTCCATGAACGGTAAGGAATATCAGGTATTATGGAACCATTACTGAAGATATTCGTACAGCAAATCTATTACTTTTTATCAACAGTCGATTCATTCACGTAAAGCAAGAAAATATTCGGTTTCTTGTTCGCAGTTTTCAATGCCTGCCGATCGAATTTTTCCATAAAGGAATTCGCTATAACCGGGCTTAAGGGGCTCCCTATAGCGACACCATACGTTTGTTCATAGAACTCTTCGTTCCATTGGAAATACGTGGTTGTGGGGCAGTATTTGACAGTTCTGCAACACTGAGAGGAAAAATCCGACTCAGCTGTTGCTTCATTCAATGGAACCATAGTGATTAAGGACACCACATCAGAACTAAGTAATATGTCCACCGGCTGTACGAATTCTTGATATACGAATCCGATCGGGCCACATATGGTCGTAATAATGTTGTCAAGAACTTAGCAATCGAATGGGTGGCGAACCAGTAGCACTCGCTATAGGACATTGAGGAACATGTACTTTGTGCACCTTCTGCAATTCATAAAGTCTTGTTGCTAGCGCAACTGAACAGACTTTTCTGATTGCTCTGTTCGGTAGAGGAATCTAAGAACTTCGTCTGTGGGGTCTTTAGTTGGATTCCTATATGTTTGGGGATTTAATAAGTCGTTAATTTTACTATAAGAATCCGACACATTCAAAATAATCGTTGCATTTCCCTTGTTAGCGGGGAGAATGACAACACTATCGTCCTCATTCAGCCGATTTAAGGCATTCCTCTCACCCACAGTTAAATTAGTTTTTAGAGGCTTCGCTCGAGACAGTACACATAGAGCTTCTATACGGATTTCTTTAGCCGTAACCTTGTCCACACTGCGAATGTCTGCTTCTACACTGGCTCTTATTTCTTCCATACTCCCGTACTAATGACAAAATTTCCACCCTTAGCAAGTACAGTTCTCAGACGACGATGGTCGGTTAATTTGATAGCCGTACGGGAAGCACCTAAATGGTGGATCCTCTTATTAGGTTGCAAGTTATCAAATTTCTGCTTCTACCTATTACACTTTGCCAACATACGCTACCTAATACTATCGTGCAACAGACTTTCAATTCTATCTGTCACCACTACACAATTTATTGCTGATAGTATTAGGGAGAGACATTAACTTGCAGTCTGTGTTTGCCAGGTCCCGGTGGTCTATTGAATCCTCTCTCGTACTAAAGCCGCCTCCGTCTGTTTGAAAATCCGCTGCGCCTTGCCCGAGCTGCAAAGTTGCTCAATCCTCAAAAACTTTGGAATAACACTGACTACTCTGCAACGAGACAGAAGTGTGAGGGAACACAAAATCTGCACTCTCTTCTTCTGGTGGCCTTCCATGCGTCGTACGTTTCTTCACATCTCCTCCCCGTAGAGGCGTCTAATTGTGAAATGTAAACATTCACAATTATTAAAATATGGCTTGGTCGAAGGGATTTCACTTTAAAACCCAATGTTTCGTCCCTATCTGCGGAGGACATCTTCAAGGGGGAGCGTAGTCGTGTTGAATGTCCAATGAGGATCTAATAAGTCGATAAACTTACTATAAAACTAGGACACATTCAAAACAATCGTTGCATTTCTCTTGTCAGTGAGGAGAATGTAACGCAATCCTCCTCATTGAGGCGTTTTAAGACATTCCTGTCACCCACAGTTAAATTACTTTTTGGAGAGTCATGGCGGTAATTTATACACCCACGCAGAAGATACAAGAACACCTAAAATCGGCCAAGGATGCTCAGCAACCGCCGAAAGAGGCTGGAATTTACAGGATTCCATGTAGGTGTGGGGAGGTGTACGTGGATACTACAAAAATTACTGTCAAAAAACTACTCTAAGACCACAAGGGCAATTGCAAACGATTGGAGACTGACAGATCAGCTGTTGCGGAACATGCTTTACAGCCAGGAGACCACCACATACATACAAGTACTGGCGGCTACGAGCAGATACCACAAAAGGCCATGGAGATTGTGAAACACCCCAGGAAATTAAACAGGAAGGAAGAGGGCGTGAAATTGCATGAAATTTGAATTCCGGTGCTGAAGAAGATTTGTACCAGTTTCCCACTATGGGAATATTGCGCTTGCGTTTTCTATATATGTGACGTCACTCCACTGCACGGGAGCTCGCGAAAGCAGAATTTTGCTGCAGTCAGCAGCGAGCCATAGTGTGAATTGGACATTCAACAAAGCTACACTCCCCCTTGAAAATGTCCTCCGCTGATGGGGACGAAACGCCGGGTTTTAAACTGAAATCCCTTTGACTACGGAATAATAGCCCGGAATATTTTCTTAATTGCGAAAGTCTCATTAGCATTTTAAAGGTGTCGACTGATCTGAAAAAGAGGTATAGTGACCTGAAACAGGCCACCAAACTTCCTCTCGGTAAAACATCGGCGTATATCTTTTAACTGTACTTGCATTCATTAGTTTACTTTGAAAAGATTACAAGAGATAAAATACTACACGATTTGTGGTAAAAGCGCTGGTTTTAAAAATTCTTCACAATATTCATATCACACTTAAGTGAAAAGTAAGGATACATAATTGAACCGTGGCGGCTCAGGTTTGATCTATCGAACGTACCGCGTATAATATTATCGCTGTATCGCGGAGGAAAGAGAGAAGTGGCGCCCCCTCGTGGGGGGAGTCGGCGAGGCACCTGTGACAGTCCAGTAGTTGGATTTTGGAGGGCGAGCAGAAACAGTGGGATAGGCAGTAGTGCGCGGAGCGTGAAGCCGTGTCTGCCGACGCCGTGTGTGGTGGCAAGAGGAAAGTTTGCCACGTTACCTGATTGTGTTTGGGCGTTTGCGGTGGACTTGACGGGTAGAGCCGCCGATGCAGTCGCGAACATACTACTTCCTTGTTTATGATGGATTTACCGTTTGCTTGTAGTGACTACATTCTCGTCTCTATGGCTCTGTGACTGATGTGATGCTATTGCGAGCACAGTTGGTTTGGATATAAGCAGCATTTTGTTCTCAGTGCCATCGTTTCTGGCGATTACTGAGTGTGCTTGCCGTTGTGGTGTATTTACTGAGCAGTGTGCTTTGGACACTTGACCTTACTATTAGGAGTCCATTGCGTAAGGCCGCATTTGTCCTGTGAGGACTTGTGTTCTGCATTTGAAAACTTAGTTGTTGTCAGTCACTGAATTGCTCAAATGCATTCATACTTCTCTGCTTAAGTGTTATTGTTTTACGCCCCTCTGAATGGGAAAATGATAAAGGGCCTTACTATTACTGACCTTCTTGTGTGCCACTGACTTGGTTGTGTTATTCAGCCACGTAATGTGTACGTTTATTGTAACGAACCGATGTCTGTTTCTGATTAATGTTTCCCTGTGACATTGAGTGTTAATCTTGTAACGAACACTGTTTTAGATATTTTAATCAGTGTGTTGCAGGACATATTCTATTTGTGCCTCGCAAGTGGAGAGCGGAGGCGGTTTATTGGCCATGAGGATGTGTTGGTAGATCGATTTCACGAGTCCAGGCCAGTCGCCCGGAGATTTAGAAGTTGTATGTTGTGTTAATACTCATTATTTTAAACGTAGTGCGCTCATGCAGAAAGTTTATGTGGTTTTGCGCAGATTGCGCGGTATGTTTAGATGACTCTGAATTCACTGTGTTAAGTGGTGTCCTCTGAGGAGCTGGAAGTAGTGCATAGACAGCTGTTTTGGGCACGTTGTATATGCAAATAATTTATGTCCTTATTACGTTGGTGAGTTGCTTGCCCTTTGCGTCACAGGTGGGAGCGTGTTGACCGGTTTCTTACGGCTTGCAGTCTGGGAAACCGTGCCTTGGTGTACACGTGGAAGACTTTTGTTTTACTTTCAGTACCTCGGAGTGGCTCTATGTGGGTAATGAGAACGACTTATGTGGTGGCTCAGGCCGAAAGTGGTTCATTTGCTAAACAGAAGGTGTATATGCATTTCTTTCCCATAATTCTGTAATTCTTTAGGTGGTTGTGTTCTTTTTAAGTCAATTGAATTGTTGTTCAGAGGTTACTACGTATGCCCATTAACTTATGCAGACATTTAATGGCAAAGAAGTGTATTGAATTGTGTTGATTACGTGGGGAAATTGCCTTCAACAGACATTTAATTAATTAGTAAACAACTGAATGCTATTTGTGAGTTGAAGTTTACTGTGTTCCTAAACACATTAACGATTATTTTTAGTTGTTCACTTATGCAGTTAGGCGATGTACAAGGCCTCATGTGTTGTTTCCTTTTAAAGGTATTATCAATGTTATTAATAAAGAAGTGTGTTGTAAAAACAATAAACAGTGAATGAAGTGCCCCAAATCCCATTGGTCCACACCTTCCGTCATTCACCCTTGGGTGGTTTTAACAAATCGTGAAAGCCCATTTCAATAATTTCATTATCGCGTATTGCCTGTCACTCTCTCTAGCATCCTGAAAACAATCATTACGAGGCTGTGTAGGGGTTAAACTCTAATTTCTTCACATCTTTCGATCTTTCCATAAAGGGGAGCGAGACAGAATTGTTCCCAGCGAGGAACATTTGTCTTATAACTTTCTGCTAGAAATGAATATAACCGCTTTCCTCAAACGTAGCCAGACGTATAGCCTACTTGCGCATTAAATGAAGACAAAGTAACTTACATGCGTTATCGTCAATGGAACATTAAATGCTTAACCTTCCCCTTCAATTTGAATTAGCAGTGTTGGAGAGCAGTCTCTCTTGATGGCTGACTCTGGAGAGCACTGGACAGCAGTCAGAATTAACCACCAATCCAGCCGTTATCATGTGCAAAAATATTCTTGTTACCGGGGACTAGTGAACTCTCGCCCTGCAACCCGTGCCGCTCCTTCCCCTCTCAAAAAAGATTCAAGGTATTAGATTCAACGTATAGTTCCATTCTCTCTTCCTACTCATTGCACACAGTGTAGTGTTTGTACCACTGTGTATTTTGTAAAGCTGGTGCTGCATTCACTGACTGCTCACGTTTCTATCATGGATGAGAAAGTTTATTTATTTACTAACATTGATCTTCTTTCCGGTCCTCCTTTTAACGAGAGAATATTCAGTGTAATGTAACACTCTGTCGGTCCAAATCGAATTATGTTGAATGGTTTGCAAATACCTGAAAAAATCGTGTGGATACGAGTACATAAAGCATTTGTATCGTCTGTGTTCAAACTAAACACACCTCCAGTATAGCGACGTCTATAAAATTTGTTTTTGCAAAAGCCTCAAGCTCTGCCCCAACGTTGGAATGAGCAAATAACTGTAACGAACTATTTGCGAGCATTTGGAGCAAGTACGGGCCACTGTCGCCCAAAATTATGACTTCCACTGTGATGTTGTAAGCATTAACCCTTTTTGTCATGGCGTCCTCATATACGGTCATGCTAAATAAATGCATAGTATACTAAAATTCGTTAAATTTTACCATTTATGATTGTTGTCCTCATATTGTCACAAGCACAGAGTTTATTGGAGAACAGTGTCGACATTTCCTGTCAATCTGTGGTACCACAAAACAAAACTGAATGTGCACTGTCATATGGAAGCTTCCTAGTAATCTTTGTACCTCTCATCATCCGGTTAATATCTTCTCAGCTTAGGTGACGAAAACCAAATATATCTTTCAGAACGAAAGGAAATTGACAGATTTATAGCTGTACACATGTCTGCAAATGAGGAAATTGTGATTGGAAGGTTGTAAAAGCATAGAAATTTAGGACATTATTTCGCTGTCTTTTTAGTCATCTTACGGTGATTTTACAATGCCCCGAGTCCAAGACAGATGAAGGCCACTTACAGAAGAAGAAGTTATAGAGCACCTTAAGTCATCTGAAACTGACAATCTATCCGATGATCCTGGAAATAATTCTGAACAAGAAGGTAATGATGGAGGTAATTTTAGGCGTTTTATATCATACGGTATATTGGAAGCTGAGTAGCCTAGACACGAAGCCCGCTAACTGCATGATAAGTGACACTCAGGTAATCACGAAACACTCGTCCCATGCGAACGACAATGCATTGGCAGCGAGTATGTTATTGTTGCGTACGAATTTGTTACAGCGCAGCCAACCTAAAGCTGAATAAGAAAAACATCCATTCTAATTGTAACACACTGAAAGGTAGCTTTGAATGTCCAGGTTGGTAAGTCTGATGTCTGTTCGTATGCTTTGCATCATGACATGGCAGGGCGACAGCCACGCGTATTGGGCATTTAGCGGGCTTTGCACCTGAAGGCAACATGCAGTTAGCTGCTTCTGAAACCGAACACGATTTTCGATAGCCACTTTTGATGGCGTATAGCCGATTTTGCAACGTGAAACATATTCCACCATACGGCTGAAAAAATCCATACGGTTGTACGCCCACCCCAGAATCGACATAAAATCAGTTTCGCTGGTTTTTCACCTGGGTCTCGCAGATGTACGTTTTTTATGAGTTTTTCTATTTGTAATAACATTTTTATTGTAGGTTCTGGAGGTCCCCTTATCATCAGAGCGAAAAACAATGATGACAATGAATAACACCATCCTGAAATAGATATCGTGCCTGAAACTGATGTGATGGACGTTGTTGATCTAGAGTGGTATCATAATTATGGACAATTAACACCTAAAAAATATATACGGTGGAGGAAAAGAGGACTCACTTATATATCCCCTTATACAAATGTTTCTCTGAGCTAGTGGATAACCTAGAGTCCCGACCAATTTCTTAAAAAATATTTCGCTGACGTTCTTGTGCAGAAATGTGTGGAATGTAGACATTCTTATGCAGTTTACAGAAGTGTAGGTAACATTGCTCCTACGACAGAGAAAGAAATGCTTTCACTTATATGAATTCACATTCTGAAATACCCCAGGACTAGATGTTATTCTGAGCTCCAGCTATGTATTTCCCAAATTGCAGACACTATGTCATTTAACCCTTTCCTAAAATTGATACAGAACCTCCTCTGTCTTGACATAACAAGTGATTCTGATAAAATAATCGATTTTGGAAAGTCAATCCAGTATCCAATTCATTAAGAGAATGATTGCCGAGTTTGTCAATAAAAGAAGACCTTAGCGTCGATGAGCAAATGGTGCACTTCAAGGGATCATTGAGTGTAAAACAGTATGTTAAGGACAAACCGAAACCATGAGGAATAAAAATATTTGCTCTTTGTGGAACAATTGGTCAAATGTTTGATTTTATAATATATCAAGGCTCGACGACAGAACTTGATAAAGCAATGTTATAAATTTTTGGTCTTGGTGCATCAGCAGTGGTGAAATTAACAGAAAGAATCAATGAAACAAATGTGCTTCTCATTTTCGATAATTATTTCCCAAACTAAAGTCTCCTGCAGCACTTAAGAAATAGGAATGTGTATGCAATACGTACGGTGCGCCAAAATCACTTCAAGAACCCACCATCTTCGAGAGACAGAGACATGAAGAAACGTCGTAGAGGCTACTTCCTTAGGCCTCCAGATAATTATCAGACGCAACAGTATAGAACCGAAACCCAATGTGTAAACTAGCCATCAAATAGTTTTAAGGTTGTGCACTAGATTTCAGGATGATTAGCTGCAACAGATTCTTTCATTTGGTGAATGGCTTGAGCAACAAATAATCAGATAGTTGGCAACCCCTGTACGTTGCACACCTCTACTGTGGCAGGCCAAGTAAACAGGAGACCAGGAAATCAGGGTTCGAACCTCAGTCCAGAACAAAGTTTCAGCTTACTCCACTGATACAAATCAAAGCCCACTGACAGCAAATGTCCTCAATTGCCTTGTATTTTGATTCATATCGGCTTCAGGATCAAAATGGTGTCTTTTCTTTTGGATACATCCAAAACAAAAGACAACACATAAACTGAAGAGCCAAAGAAATTGATACACTTGCCTAAGAAGTGTTGCATGACGACGTGACGTGGACTCGACTAGTGCCTGAAGTAGAGCTGAGAGGAAACTGACAACATGAATCCTCCACGGCTGTCCATAAATCCGTAAGAGTGGGAGAGGGTGGAGATCTCTTTTGAACAGCACGTTGCAAGGCATCCCAAATATGCTCAATAATGTTCATGTCTGGGGAAAAAATGGCTCTGAGTACTATGGGACTTCACATTTGAGGTCATCAGTCCCCTAGAACCTAGAACTACTAAAACCTAACTAACCTAAGGACATGACACGCATCCATGCCCGAGGCAGTATTCGAACCTGCGACAGTAGCGGTCGCGCGGTTCCATAGTGAAACGCGTAGAACCGCTCGGCAACACCGGCCAGCTCATGTCTGGGGAGTTATATGGCCAGCATAAATGTTTAAACTCACAAGAGTGTTCCTGAAGCCACTCTGTAGCAATTCTGGAGGTTTGGGGTGTCGCATTGTCCTGTTAGAATTGATCAAGTCCGTCGGAAAGCAAAATGGGCATGAATGGATGCAGGTGATCAGACAGGATGCTTATGTCAGAGACATATTTAAACGTATCAGGGGTCCCATACCACTCCAACTGCACACGCCCCACACCATTACAGAGCCTCCACCAGCTTCAACAGTCCCTTGCTGATATGCTGAGTCCATGGCTTCATTAGGTTGTCTCCATATCTATACACGTCCATCCACTATATGCAATCTAAAACGTGACTCGTCAGCCCAGTGAACACGTTTCCAGTCAGCAACAGTCCAATGTCGGTGTTGATGTGCCCAGTTGAGGTGTAGAGCTTTGTGTCGTGCAGTCATAAAGGGTACACGAGTAGACCTTCGGCTCCGGTAGCCCATATCGATGATGTTTCGTGGAATGGTTCGTACTCTGACATTTCTTGAGGGCCCAGAATTGAATTCTGTAGCAATTTGATGAAGAGTTTCACTTCTGTCTCGTTGAACGATGCTCTACAGTCGTCATTGGTCCCATTCTTGAAGAATCTTTTTCCGATCGCAGCGATGCCGGAGATATGATGTTTTACCAGATTCCTGATATTCACGGTACACTTGAAATAGTCGTACGGTAAAATCCACATTTCATCGCTACCCCTGAAATGCTGCGTCCCAGCGCTCCTGCGCCGACTATAGCACTACCTTCAAGCTCACTTAAATCTTGATAACCTGCCATTGCAGCAGTAGCAACCGATCTAACAACTGCGCCATACATTTGTTGCCTTTTATAGGCGTTGCGAACCGCAGCGCCACATTCCCTCTGTTTACATATCTTTGTATTTCAACAGGCATGCCTGTACCAGTTTCTTTGGCGTTTCAGTGTATATAATTAGGGTAATGACGGCCAGTGTTCCCTTAAGTACCAAGTTCGAATTGTTACGATAATCGGTGAGATATAGTGATTAATGAGGCTAATGAGCAGGGGCACTATATCAACAGTGTATGGTACAAGTTGAGACTTTGGGTCTGATAAGAGGTGTGCGACGGTAGTCCGTGTGGTTGTGGTGACAGATGTGTCCAGATGGTGGAGACGTCAGCGCAGCTGCGTAGTAAACAGGTGACCTTGGTTCGAATCTTGGCCTGGCACACATTTTCAACTTGCGCCATTGATGTAAATCAATGCCTGCTGACACCTAATCTCCTTAATTTTTTGTCCTCTGATACCTGTGCTAGCTGAGACAATAGATTAACCCAGAGTAAATAAATACAAAAAATACCTTAGTACAAATAATAAATCATGGTTCCAAGCAACTGGTTTCTGAAGATATGTTGGTACAGAGTCTTATGGGTAATTTTCAAGATATTAAAAAATGCTTTGTTCAGTGGCAGCTACAGTTGGAAATCTCCAACAGACCAGAAGTGGTACCTGCAAACCAAAGACAGAGGAAAATTAACGCAAGTGTGAGTTTATTTTCTGTTTAGCTGCCCTTTTTTAAGTCACTAGTGACACTCCAGCTGGACAACTTGTATGGCGTAGTGGCTATAAATTATGTAACCTTCCCCGTGAATCACTCTATCAGTTACTGTAATCAGCATCAGAAGCCCTGTAGTACTTTCTAAGATTAGCTTCCACATACAGACAAAAAACGTGGACTGGAGCTTTAATTTATAACATGTATAGCAGAAGGACATATGTATAGATTCTGGTAACAATAATTTCGTGTGGATTAATAGCCTGATGGATCTCTCTTAACTGTACGCCATCTCAGTGACTTGCGTGTCCCTAATCTACTCCTTTTTATCCAGTCAGCGAAACATGGAATACGAATCCAAATCCGAATCTGAATCACATGTCACTTCCGGGGAATATCCACGTCATGAAAGCTTCATTCCATGCTAAAAGAAGACTCAAAACTCCCGCAACCTTTTGGTTTTCATGCAAGTGCTTTACAACTAGACCACGATGGAGATACGCTGTTCTTTGTAGTTGAGACAGCTGTTTAATTTCCCGGCCACTTACCACCTCCTCTACACCTGACCAGCTCATAGCTCACGTCACCGCCGCGAGACGTTACTCAAAAGGCCAGTTAAATACGGAACAGATAAAAATACATACATTACATTGTCACCATTACTTATTCCCGTGGATCAGTCTGTGCATTAGTGAAAACGTATCGAAGTGCCTACATTAGTTTCTGAGATTATCGTGGAAATTCCGAGATAAACTGGCTTGGGACGCGTTAATTTATAATATGTGTAGATGAGTCGTCTGACTGGTTTCATACTGTCTTCCATCTTTTCCTATTTTATGCTGAACATTTCTTCTCTACACACAATACGTTGTACAAATCGTTTTACACATTCTGATACTTGTCTTCTCGAATTATCTATCTATCTCTCTCTCTCTCTCTCTCTCTCTCTCTCTCTCTCTCTCTCTCTCTCTCCCTCTCTCTCTCTCTTTCTCTCTCTTTTTCTACAGCTTCTTGTTAACTACTCATGGATATCACAGCAGATGTGCAAACAATGAGTCCCATCTTCTGATAAGAGTCTTTCATAGACATCGTTCCTCTACTGACATTCTTAGTATTTTTTCGTTCTGTACTTCTCTAACCACTTGATTTTTAACATACTTCGGTAGCACCATATTCAAAATGTTTCGATTTGCTTTGTGTTCGAATTTCCTATACTCCACTCTACAGTTCCTCACAACGCTATGTCACACCAACTTTAATGAACTTCTTTCCCATTTCCATATCAACATCTAGCATCAGTGTTCTTTTTTTATGAAGGGAAGCCATATTGGCCTGTGATAGTCTATTCTCATATCTTCTTTGCTCCGACTGTCCCTCGTACTCTCGGTTTTTCGATAGAATTCCTTTACTGGATCCACTATTGTGTCATTCGCAGTTCTGATATTAAGAAAGACATCATTGTACTATCCTTTATCATTTTCGGCTCTGTTTTCCGCCTATGTCGTATTCTACATCCGGCCACAAGGCCTCTGTCGTCCGCGGACGTTACCACTCGTGTCTGTTCATGTGGATCTTCTCCCTCCTCCTTGGATGTAATACTCTGCTGGCAAAACTTGAATTGTAACACCTGTCTTTTAAGTAAATGTCTTAGATAGTAACACAATGAAGTATTTCGTAAAACAACGCGTTTTTATCCCGGTGACCGACAGCGGAAAAGTAGCAGCGCATATGATGGTTAGGGGTAAAGACACTTTGCTTTGAGTTATTGTTAAATCCAACAGAGCAGCCGACTGAGGTTTTGTTAACAAATTAGGCTGTGACAGGCTTCTCTAGGTACCAGAAGCGGGCGAGACAGCTGGCCTTCGGACTCCACAATGGCCAGTGGGAACACCTGTTAGCGCTTAGCACTCATGTGTAAACGAATTACGAGTACTGAAGCAGACGCTCTGCAGGTAACAATAGCAGCCCGGCGCGTCGTACTTCACAAAGCAGCGCCCAGCGGCAGCGGCAGCGGCAGCGGCTCAGCCCACAGAGACAAAGAGGCGCCCGTGGCGATGCCTGGCAGCGCAGCGCAGCAGGGCACGTCGACCCACAGAAGCTGCTGGTGAGTAGCAGCACCGGCCCAGCCCTGTATTGCGGGCTGACGGCACTGCCAGGCGCTACGGATCACGGCAGCCCTGCTGGGGCACTGGTCGCCAAAAGCGTTTAATCAAGAGCCAAAACTGACACTGTACGGTGGCACTTCGTGCCACATATTTACCGATCTTTTTATTATTTCGTAACCTACATAAACTATACGTTACGAGCTTCCAATAGACTACACACAATAAGGGCGAGGTAAGTTTTCCGCCGGCCCACAAGTACTGCTCGTGAAAAATCGGCACCATTTGGAACACTTCATGTAGACTGCTTTGTGTAATTTCCATTATATTTAAATGCGTTATGCAATGGGAGACACAAGCACAAATATTAACTCAATATTTCGAACTTCACCTTTTTCTGATTGCTTTGTATTACAGCAGCCTTAATTAATTACACATTCCTTGCTGCAAATATATACCGTATTTTTAGATGATCGTCCCTGTAATGTACATTCACAAATATGTTACATCTGTGTAAAACTGTATACCATAGCAGCTGATTGGTTTGTGGAAAAAAAAGCTTTTGCCAACAGCTCTACAGTTTCATTTATTGTCTATAGGTTTGGGTACGGGCTACCATCTTAACAGAAGATAATAATGTACATCAACTGGTCAGTAATATATCTCTGCCAGATACGGCAACATCATGTATAATTAGTCACATTTTATACTTGATTTTGCCGTATTTGGCAGACATGAAAGTTAATATGCATTATATCTTCTGTGTAGTTGGTAGCCAGTAATCAAACCTGCACAAAATAAATAAACCTGTATAGTAATTGGCACAAAAATGGGTATTTTCAAATATGTATGAGCTGTAGATAACAGCTTAAAGAAAGCTTGATCGGTATGTGTCGCTCATATCTGTGAGTTGTCATTATCGTGAGAGAAACAATGAACATACCCCTCTCAGATCCTCTAAACCCTCAATGACTGCGCTGCTTAACCCCCTGTACCTACGGCAAGCTGCGAACTGCACTTATCATACGGCCCAATTCACCAATTATAATTTAAATTAAGCACGTATTGAAATATTAATGTCCCTGTAAGTATGAGGAGGAGTCAAAGTCTTATAAGGTTTATTTTCTTTTGTTGAGTAAAAGTGAAACACAAGTGTTTCATTTTTCTACACAGTCTCCCTGTCGCTCAACACGCTTCCTCCAGTGCGTGAGAAGTTCATGGATTCGTCTGAAAAAAAAAGAAAGAAAAGAAATAAAAAACGTTGGTCGAGTGCGCAGCCATTCGTGCACCGCCTGCTGCACCTCTCCATCAAAACGAAATTGATTTCCTCCCATCACGTCTCTGAATGGTCCAAAAACGTGGTAAACTCTCGGTGTGAGTATGGTTGATGTGTTAGAATATCAGTCTTGCAGTTGTGGAGCGAACTTCCGTAGCACTTATCTTGCAGACACTTTGCGAAACTTGCGAAGCTCAAGCACTTCATGAATGATGTGAGGTGCTAAGTCATAGTTGAGATTTTCGTCAGTTTCATCCATCGTCACAGAGCGATTTTGCATCACAATGGCTTCAACTGCTGCGGTGGACTCGGTGTCACAATGCAGCGTGTCTGACGGGAGTGCTGAGCACCTGTCACAGAAGTCATGCCATTTCCGAACTTCTTATTTCACTGGTACAGTTGCTGCAGTGATGGACCTTCATTCGCCGATGAATATCAACGGTTTCGTACCTTCACAGCTCAGAAAACGTGACAGAAAGCTGTTCTTCCTTGGTGCATGTCGCAAGCTGGGGCAGCCATTTTCAACTGGTATTGTAGCTGCGTTTCGATTGTATACAGTATGCTGCCTCCGGCATTGGTTACATCACTGGCAACAGTACTGATGACATACAGAACAATGGCGCGAAACGTTGATTTTTAATCACACATTTAAGGCTTTCATTTGACTCCCCCATATTCTTTGTAACTGAGCAGGGAAACTACAATCTTAAGAAGCTCTTTGCGTTAGTTGCCGTTATTGGATTCGGCTGTTAGTTGCTAGATTCGTATTATTATAAAATACAACTGAGAACTGCTGTCCGCACCAGTACTTGACTCCAGGCCACATGCTGCCCGAAAGCTGTTGTTTGGCGACCATAGGTACAGAGCCATGCACAACCCGTCTCGCAAGCATTGTTCTACACACGCGAGTTAATGATGTGCGGGGACCTAACAAGGCAACACGTCTTTTTCTACTTCCTCGCGTAAAACCAGAAATTATCGTCGTCGTCGCTCAGGAGAAAGGAAAGGAGGGAGTGTCGTACATTTTTCACTGAGGCCTTTGCCGCTAATTGGTATGATATAATTCATTGATTGAATTTGTTGCAAAAAATTAGCATACAATTTTCGTTTTGATCACCTTTCTTGATTGGAATCCAGCCTTATCACCACTGCTCAAGATTCGTGAAGGATAACGCTGTTCATTACTGGGTGATTTTAAATCATTTTATTTGATGTTCATTTTATTTGATCTTCCAGTGCAAGCTTTCACTGCCGCTAGTTACGTATTTGGTTATGTCTGTTGTATGGGCATCGGGCTGTTGTCTAAGGCTTGTTTCTCTGCATAACGTTCGTCTCCTGATGCTCGCGACGTCATCAGAGGCTATAACGACTCAGAAAGTATCTCAAACAAGCTTGTTCACTATCTCGTGAGCCGACCTTAAAACGCGCCCGTCTCATTTGCAAAGAAAAATATCACGGGATAAACAAGATGGAAAAAACTACTTCATGCATAAACCCCATTAATTATTTCTGACATAGACACATCTTTCATTGCTTCCTGTTTCTTAGTGTGGTAGATTAGAGGATAGCCCTCAACGCAAACATGATCGCCTACTCTTTCGTGGATACGTGCGTGGCGAGCACGGGGCCCCGAGCCATTGCAGCCTTCTTTCTCTCCCGGGCTGCATTTCCTTTCCCTTCCCCTCCTTTCCCCTCCATACCCCTTTCCCCTCGCCCTCTCCTCTCCCTCTATTAGTGTCCTTGCTTATGTTGGCCCCCGCTATCCTCCTGGTTCTGTTGGTTTTACACTCTGGCTTTGTTGCGTAATCACCTCCTCCTTTTGGCATTCCTTGGTCCCCCTCTGGGGTTTGACCTCCATTCCAAAATTTCTCTTCCGTAGTGTGAGCCATTTGGGGAAGAGCACCTTACCTAGTGTCTCCGACGTGTGCCCTCCTAGTATATTCCACCTTTTCTTCTACGTCGTTGTCTGATGCTAGGGTGCATAGCCAGCACGGTAGCCAGCCCGTGTGGTGGGGTCGCTATGTACCCTTTTGGTTGAGCCCCCTGAACACACAGGGATCACACTTCTGATACCTGAGCTGTGACCTCCTCATGCATGCCTTGGAGTGGTTGCTCGTCATCCTGGAGCATCGGAACTCCCGGCAATGGCCGCCGTGCCAGACGGCCCTTGCTGTGGCTGGGTGGCGCCCGTGAGGAGAGCCCCTGATCGGAGTGGGTGGTATCAGGGCGGACGCTATGCAGATGAAACGCATAAGGGTCCAAACCTCTGGCCGCTCTTCTGCGGCCGTCTCTCTGCGTGGTACTGATTCCTCAAGTGCTGCTTCTCTTGCCCCTTCGGCCTTCCCTTCCGTGGCTACCCCCTGGGAGGAGGGTCAGGCCCGTCGTCTAGGGGCAAAACCTTTCCCCCGTTATCTAGTTTGCACCAGGACTGATGGAGATACTTTCACCAGTGTCAAACCTTTATTCTTTGTGGAACACATTGAAGACAAGTTCGGCGAAGTGGACTCCCTGAGCAAGATGCGGTCGGGTTCATTACTGATAAAAACTGCTTCGGCTGCCCAATCTGCGGCCCTTCGTGCCTGTACCCATCTTGGCACAATTCCCGTGTCCATTACCCCTCACCAGTCTCTAAATATGGTACAAGGTGTGATTTTTCACAGAGACCTCATCCTTCAAACTGATGAGGAACTTCGGGACAATCTCGGACGGCGGGGTGTTCACTTTGTTCGGCGTGTTCAGAAGGGTCCTAAAGATAATCGTATTGATACTGGTGCCTTTATCCTGGCCTTTGAAGGGGATACCCTTCCTGAGAAAGTTAAGATTATGGTCTATCGCTGTGATGTGAAGCCGTACATCCCACCTCCTATGCGGTGTTTTAAGTGCTTGCGTTTTGGCCACATGTCTTCTCGCTGTACCCAGGACCCTCTCTGTGGTGACTGTGGACGTCCACTCCATGAGGGGAGTCCCTGTGTTCCCCCTCCTGTATGTGTAAATTGTCATGGTAGTCATTCTCCACGTTCAGCAGATTGCCCAGTCTATAAGAAAGAAAAAAAGATACAGGAGTATAAGTCTCTTGATCGTTTAAGCTACACAGAGGCCCGTAAGAAATATGCACGATTGCACCCTGTGTCCATGACATCTAGTTACGCCTTGGTTACATCTTCATCCCTTCCTCCCCCTTCCTTACCCCCGTCCCGGACCCCTCTCCTTCCCCCCTCCCCTGCGGCTCCCACACCTTCTCCTCTGGGCGCCGCTCCCCCTCCCCAGCCGGAGAAGTGTCCCACTCCTTCGGCGTCTGCCGGTCAAGGGCGCCTCTCCCGGGATGCCCCTTCCCGGCACCTTCCAGGTCAAAGGTCTGCTGCAGCGCGGCGACCGCGAGAGCCGCGGTCTATCGGCCCCCAGGTCGCCCGGTCTCTTTCTGTTCCTGATCTTGCTGCAGCTGGCTCCATTATGCCACACAGCCCTCCTCGATCTCAGCCTGAAAAGAAGAAGAAACATAAGTCCCGGGACAAAGAGCCTCTGGTGTCACCGGAGGTCCCTTCCCCGGCTTCACAACCGGATTCTGACCTGTTATTTATGGATGTCGCCCCCTCCTTGTCGGTGACGGGTGGGGACCCGGCGGTATGACTGGATTTAGCGTGTTCAGCCCTCATTTAAACCATCGTTCTGTGGTTCTCCAATGGAATTGTAATGGCTACTATCGTCACCTTCCGGAATTGAAATCCCTTCTTTCGTCCTACTCAGCAGCTTGTGTGGTTCTCCAGGAATCTCATTTTACTGATGCTCACTCACCGACCCTCCGTGGGTTCCGTGTTTTCTGTCGAAATCGGGTCGGACCCTTGCGGGCTTCTGGTGGCGTTTGTACGTTGGTCCGTACAGACATTGCTAGCACGTGGATTCCTCTCCAAACTACATTGGAAGCAGTTGCTGTTAGGGTCCACTTAGACTCTGCAGTCACAGTATGCAATCTTTATCTCCCTCCTGACAGGACTCTTACACCTGCTGCCTTAACCACCCTTCTTCAGCAACTTCCTCCTCCCTTCCTTCTCCTTGGGGATTTTAATGCTCATCATCCTTTGTGGGGCAGTGCCTTTCCATCTAGACGAGGTCTTCTTATCGACCAATTTATTGCAGACCACGACCTGTGCCTTCTTAATGATGGCTCCCCTACTCATTTCAGTGCTGGTCATGGTACCTTTTCTGCCATTGATCTTTCTCTTTCTTCTCCCTCTCTCCTCCCTTCATTACACTGGTCGCCACACGACGACCTTTGTGATAGTGACCATTTCCCGTTGATTATCACGCTCCCTTCCCGCTCCCCGATGGAGAGGTTACCTCGTTGGTCTTTCCACCGCGCCGATTGGCCTCTATATACGGCACAGGTCGAGTTTTCTCCCTCTTTGTCGGGTTGTATTGATGACGTCCTACGTGACGTGTCTGACGCGATTGTTCGCGCTGCTAACCTTGCTGTCCCGCGCTCATCTGGACAATTTCGTCGTCGGCAAGTCCCGTGGTGGAGTACGGCCATTGCCATTGCCATCCGTGATCGCCGTCGAGCTTTGCAACACTTTAAGAGGCACCCATCTGTAGCCAGCCTTTCTACCTTTAAGCGCCTTCGCGCTAAAGCCCGTTATTTAATCAAACAGAGCAAGCGGATATGTTGGGAACGATTCGTTTCTTCCCTTGGTTCCACTGTCCCTCTGTCACGGGTATGGGCTACACTTCGCTCTCTCCAAGGTTGCCATCGGCAGTCCACCCTCCCAGGCCTTCACCTCCCAGATGGCATTTGTACGGACCCATTAGTTCTCGCAGAACATCTTGCGACCCATTTTGCAGTGGCATCAGCGTCGGCCTCCTATCCAGCTGCTTTCCTTCATCAAAAACAGCAGGCTGAAGCTGTCACCTTATGTTTCACCACTTGTGAGTCAGAATCTTACAACGAACCTTTCACTGAATGGGAATTTCTTTCTGCTCTATCTGCTTCTCATGATACGGCTCCTGGCCCAGATTCCATTCATAACCAGCTGCTTCAACATCTCAGTGCTCCACAACGGCACCATCTTCTTCGGGTGTTTAACCGTATCTGGCTCCAGGGTGACTTCCCTTCTCAGTGGAGGGATAGCATTGTGGTTCCTGTCCTTAAGCCTGGTCAGAACCCCCTATCTGTTGACAGCTATCGGCCAATTAGTTTGACCAATGTTGGTTGTAAGTTACTTGAACGGCTGGTAGCCCGTCGGCTCACTTGGGTCCTCGAATCTCGGGATCTATTGTCCCCTTACCAGTGTGGCTTTCGAGAGGGACGATCTCCAATCGATCATTTGCTTCGCTTGGAATCCGCAGTTCGGCAGGCTTTTTCCCAGCGCCGCCATTTGGTTGCAGTGTTTTTTGACCTTCGCAAGGCCTATGACACGGCCTGGCGCCATCACATCTTACTAACCCTTCATCAGTGGGGTCTTCGGGGCCCACTCCCGATTTTTATCCGCCAGTTCCTGATCCATCGGTCATTCAGAGTTCGAGTTGGTACTGCTTTTAGTTCTCCACGGACCCAGGAGACGGGCATCCCACAGGGTTCGGTCTTGAGTGTCCTTCTTTTCCTCATTGCTATCGATGGACTTGTGGCCTCTGTCGGTCCCTTGGTCGCCCCTGCCCTGTATGTGGATGATTTCTGCATTTGGGTTAGTTCCTCCTCGATGCCATCTGCAGAACGGCAGCTCCAGGTGGCTATACGGCGTGCCTCTGCATGGACCCTCTCCCACGGGTTTCAATTCTCTCCTTTAAAATCGCGAGTGGTCCACTTCTGTCGCCGTACTACGGTCCACCCTGATCCAGAGCTCTATCTCGCTGCACAAAGATTGCCTGTGGTTCCACAGTTTCGTTTCCTAGGTCTTCTTTTCGACAACAAGCTCACTTGGCTGCCCCATATCAGACTCCTGAAGGTAGGATGTTTCCGTAAACTCAATGTCCTTCGCTTTCTTGCCCACTCCTCCTGGGGTGCGGACCGTTCCCTCCTCCTTCGTCTTTATCGTGCTCTAGTTCTGTCACGTTTGGACTATGGTTGTCAAGTTTATGGTTCAGCTGCTCCTTCCACGCTGCACGTGCTGGATCCAGTCCACCATCGTGGTATCCGTTTGGCCACCGGTGCCTTCCCTACTAGCCCTGTTGATAGTCTCCTGGTTGAAGCTGGGATCCCCCCTCTTTCTGTTCGGCGGTCCCAGCTTCTGGTGTCTTATGCCCTTACTATCCGTTCTTCTCCCGCTCATCCTTCCTATTCTATCCTATTCCCAGACCATGGACGTCGCCCGCCTGACTCCCGCCCTCGGGCGGGTTTACCGGTTGGGCTGCGCCTTGCGTCTCTTACCCGTGATTTTCGGCTTCCTTCTTTGTCCTGTCTTCCTCGCTCCCTCCCCTCCACCCCTCCTTGGTTAGTTCCTCGGCCTCGAATTCGGATGGATCTCCGCCGCGGTCCGAAAGATTCCATCCCCCTGGTGGTGTTCCGTTCCTTTTTCCGCCAAATTTTATGGGAGTTTCGGGATGCTGTTGTTTTTTACACTGATGGCTCTAAATCTGCTGATCATGTTGGGTATGCCTTCACGTCCTTTGTTGGAACGGAAAATCATCTACTGCCACCCTCATGTGGGGTGTTTACTGCGGAATTGATGGCAATTTCCCGGGCCCTTACCTTTATTAAACAATCCCAACACAACCGCGTTTTGTTACGTACGGACTCGATGAGTGGCCTTCTTGCTATTGACCGGTGTTTTTCGCGCCATCCCTTGGTCTCTGCCATCCATGACCATCTCGCTGATCTTCACCGTGCTGCTTGTTCCATTGACTTCCTATGGGTCCCGGGCCATGTGGGTATCCCGGGTAATGAGCTCGCTGATCGTTTGGCTGGGGGAGCAGTTACATACCCCCCGTTTTCTGTAACCCCTCCTGCAGCGGATTTACGGCTTCACATCAAATCCCACTTTGCACAGTCATGGGCCAATTCTTGGGAGGCTACTCCACTGTCTAATAAACTTCGTGCCATTAAGGTGGATACAGGCCCATGGCGTTCTTCCTTTAGCCTCTCCCGCAAGGACTCGACCACACTGTGTCGTCTCCGCATTGGCCATACCAGGCTGACCCATGGTTTCCTTTTGCGTGATGAGCCACCCCCGCTATGTGGTTGTGGAGCCTTCCAGTCAGTGGCCCACATTTTGGTTGAATGCCCCCTTCTTTTGGCTCTGCGTGCTAAGTACAGACTCCCCCACACTTTACCTTTGATGTTGGCTGACGATTCCCGGATGGTCTCTCTGGTTTTAGGTTTCCTCCGGGAGAGTGGTTTTTATTCTCAGTTTTAAAGTTTTTAATCTCCCTCTGGTGTTGGGGCAGGGCGGTGAGTGTTTGGGTGTCTCCCACTGTACGCAGTGTTCAGAGATTCCCGATTCACCTCCCTGACCGGAATCCTCTTTTCTTTCCCTTTTACTCTGTTTTCACCCCTTCTTTTTAAGGCTTGGTTAGTTTTTCTATTCCCATACGTACTTTCTGCATTATAGCAGTTGTACCTTTTAAGTCACAGGTGGTCTTGCCTATGCTGTTTCAGCATAGTGTTGGGTTCGTTCTCTTGCCAACTTCCCTCATTTGTTTTTACTAATGACAACGTGACTGCCCTTTTACGTTTCCCCTTTATCCGTTTTATTTTTCTGACTATACTGAGATGTCCCGTTAGCAGAATGGAGTCTATTTGAAACAAGGGACTGATGACCTTGCTGTTTGGTCCCTTTAACCTCAAACAACCAACCAACCAAGCTTAGCGTGACTTCATGGCAAGGTGATATACAAGGTGATTCCATGATGATGTTACAAACATTCAGGAATGGTGAAGAATGGTATCAATTTGAGGTAAGGGTCCCTGATCCGATAACGACTGAGCCGACAGTTATAAACGAAAATACTTCTGATACTCTGACAGCGGAATACTTATGTTTGTAGTGTTGTAGCTGACAACACAAAAGGTCTAGTAAACAACTCCTAAATGCATACCTGAAGAGCTATGAGCACTTGTTCAGTGGAAGAACATGTTTCACAGTAGCGAAGATGAACAAGTGCTCATAGGTCTTCAGGTATGCATTTCGGAGCACAAGTATACTTGACTTCATTTCATGTTTTCGTCCATACTACCACCTCAGAAATTCTCCTAACCTACAGTCTTAGCAACAACCGTACTGGCACATGCGTTCCACTGTCAGACGCATTAGAACAATTTTCGCTTATAACATTCGACTAGCCGCTTCGGGACGAGGGTCTCTTAGCTCAGTTTGGCCAACACTACAGAGTATTTGTAACATCATCAAAAGAATCGTCCTATATGACAATAATCGAAGTCCAGATTCTTTTCTTCTGTTTATCATAACTTGTAGTATTGCCAGTAAAAGCGAAAAGAACACTCCCCATTAACATGACAGCGATTTAGAGATTCGCTGTTTCTTTACGTTAGTTACAGTATACTAATTGCGATACATGAAATGAAAATTGTTCTCTGGACGGACTTCCCGAGGTACCCACTCATATGGATTGTGTCCGTTTAATAAATCAAGTATTATTAATAATACAAGTATGGTGACCTAACTGTCGTCTGTGCCTTTTCGACATAAGTGACTACCTCCATGCTTTCCATCCTACTAAGGCCTCGACAGGCTGTCTACTGACGCAGGCGATATAATGAATAAGGCTTGTCATCTGCATTACAAAGAGTGGAGATAAACAATTACTCTATGTGGTGAGATATGTCACAGTACATCGGCAAAAGGAAACAAAGATAATTGTTGCTCTGTGTGATGTTCAAGCTGAACCAATTGCGTTTCAAAGACAGTTTTGATTTACCACAGGATGTGAGGATGGGTGTTTTGCTTTAAATTAATACCTATTTTTGTTATGTTGACGGAGCACTATCAATGCAATCTGGCGAAATTTCTTAAGTAATTTCAATGTCTTACTATGGACTTGATGAAATGGAGGCGGAGACCTTAGCAGAATCAGAATCGTCACGTTCGGGTCACGTCCAGGCGAGGCGCCAGCAGCGGTTAAGCTGGGAGCGTGTTCCATCAACACCTACATGAATTCTCTGCAACTCACATTTAAGTGCCTCACAGAGCGTTCATGGAAACACCTTCACAAATCTTTGTTATTTCAATCTGGTATAGCGCGCTGAATGATCGAACACCTGTATCTTTCTGTGCGAGCCCTGATTGCCCTCATTTTGTTGTGGTGATCGTTTCTCCCTATGTAAGTTGGTGTCAACAAAATATTTTCGCATTCGGAGGGAAAAGTTCGTGATTGGATTTCCGTAAGAAGATTCCATCGCAACGCAAAACGCCTTTGTTTTAATGATGTCCAGCACAAATCCTGTATCAGTTCAGTGACATTCTCTCCCATATTTCGCGCTAATACAAAACGTGCAGTCTTCTTTGAACTTTTTCGATGTACGCCGTCAATCCTATCTGGTAAGGATCCCACACAGCGCTTCCTTATTCTTAAAGAGGACGGACAAGCGTAGTACAGGCAGTCTCCTTAGCAGATCTGTTACATTTTCTAAGTGTCCTGATAATAAAACGCAGTCTTTGTTTAGCCTTCTCCACAATATTTTCTGTGAGTTCCTTCCAGTTCACGTTGCATGTAATTGTAATTCCTAATTATTTAGTTAAATTGCGGCCTTTACATTTGACTGATTTATCGTGTAACCGAAGTTTAACGAGTTCCTTTTTGCACGCATGCGGATGACCTCACTCTTTTCGTTATTTAGAGTCAACTTCCAATTTTCGCACCATTCAGATATCTTTTCTAAACGATTTTGCAATTTGTTTTGATCTTCTGATGACTTTATTAGTCGATAAACGGCAGTGTCATCTGCAAACAACCTAAGACGGCTGCTCAGATTGTCCCCGAAATCGTTTATATAGATAAGGAACAGCAAAGAGCCTATAACACTGCCTTGGGGAACGCCAGAAATCACTTCTGTTTTACTCGATGACTTTCCGTCAGTTATTACGAAATGTGGCCTCTCCGACAAGAAATCAGAAATCCAGTCACATAACAGAGACGATATTCCATAAGCACGCAATTTCACTACAAGCCGCTTGTGTGGAACAGTGTCAAAAGCCTTCCGGAAATACAGAAATACAGAATCAATTTGAAATCCCTTTAAATAGCACTCAGTACTTCATGTGAACAAAGAGCTAGTTGTGTTTCACAAGAACGATGTTTTCTAAATCCATGTTGACTGTGTGTCAATGGACCGTTTTCTTCGGGATAATTCATGTTAGGACACAATATGTGTTCCAAACTCCTGCTGCATATCGACGTTAATGATATGGGCCAGTAATTTAGTGAACTACTCTTGCTACCGTTCTTGAATATTGGTGTGACCTGTGCCGCTTTCCAGTTTTTGGGTACGGATCTTTCTTCGAGCGAAAGGTTCTATATGATTGTTAAGTATGGAGCTAATGCATCAGCATACTCTAGAAGTATCCTAATTGTTATACAGTCTGGACCAGAAGACTTGCTTTTATTAAGTGATTTATGTTGCTTCACTGCTCCGAGGATATTCTACATTACTCATGTTGGCAGCTGTTCTTGATTCGAATTCTGGAATATCTACTTCGTCTGTTAATTTATTTGGTACAAATCTCTCAATTTCTTGCCGTCTGGCAAGTATGAACGCAGTATGTCACTTTCTGTCTATACATACAGCCTTCCGTCACACACAGTTACGGTTCCAATACTAAAACTTGGCACTCACATCCTGGATTGCGTTTATGAACTTTCGTCTTGGTACAATGGACTTGACTCGCGACGGGTGCGGTTTTTTCTGGTTTTAAAATTTCCTACTATCTTACATCGGCATTCTACTTTCTGAATGGACTGCCGCCAGCTCCGGGAGCTTGTATTACTGCGGTCTGACTTTTTCATCTCGTGACTTCCACAACTCTGCTGCTCTACGCAACCCGCCAGGCGCAAGTATTTCTATCTTGACCGATGCAGAAGTAACAGATGTGGAGAATTACAGCCGCCGTTATAGTAGTGGGCACGTAAGAAGTCTGCTAATGCGACGATGCACACTGGCAGGTGATAGTGGATCAGATTATAGTCCATTCAATGTTGTCATTCCGTCTCAGCTACTTGTAGCGTTTATTTTTATGTGAGTTTAGACATGATGAATGCATCTAGCCATTGTAATGTTCGTTATGGGCGGCATGGAGCAAAGAAGACAAATATTGCGTTAAAAAGCGGCAGCTAGGTTTTTCCGAGCATATAATGTCTTTAAGGAAGTCAGAAGCAGAAACAGTGGCCCAATGTCACTTATACCCTGAAGTTGACATTTAAAAGAGTAGGAAACGGCTGAAGCGTGCGTCGCGAGATAGATCCTGGTGACGCTCCAATGGCTTCCACATCCCTCTCTGCGCAGGAAGCTCCCACCTTCTTACCTGCAGCGAAGACTGTTGACAAAATTACTTTGCAGCACCGTTCTAACAGCAATATTATAAAAAAAAAAAAAAAAAAAAAAAAAAAAAAAAAAAAAAAAAAAAAAAAAAAAAAAAAGAAACACGGACATCGCAGGCACAGTGTCCTCAAAGAAATCATGTTGCCCGTGCGTGCACATTACTTTAAAACCATGAAATCGGAGGTTGTAAGTGTTCAGAGTCAGAGCAGTTCCTTACAAAAAGGTGCTTCCGCACGATTATTTGCGCAGTATGCCCTTTGGCGTCGCAACAGCAGAAAATAACATGCCGTAGTGCTCGAAAATTAAGTGTAAGATTAAACACTGCCTTATCGTCAAGAACAAAGTCGTCTTATCTTCGCCTCCTATTTCTATATTATGTTTTCTGTTAAATGTAACCATTTTTTAAGGAATGTATCAGAAGCAGAATCATATCAGACAAATTATGTTGGTTAAGGAAGCAAATGTCGCTCCTATTAAATCAACAGTTCGCTTCTACCATGCTGGATTCAGCTGAGGAGAATCCAGGCGAAGGCATACCAGCCCCTGAAGCAGAAATAATGAATGTCTGTCCTCTCAATAACCATGAATTAGAAAGACTTTTAAAAATCTAATACTGCATGCTACCAATGCTATAGGAGATTATGTCTCTTTCCAACTTTTCTGACTGCCATATTTGTGTTTTTCTTGCTGTTTCCCTTCACCCACTGCATGTATGTTGAAGCTGCACTCATGTTTAACGAATCGAGTGAGTCGTGTGTTTGCTCACTTATCGTTCTGGACTATTCTTTTTTGCGGAGTGCCGTTGGGCATGGTCAGTTCCCTTCTCCATATTCATAGAGCTTACGCGCATATCATAAATACTAGATATGCTCTAAGACAAAAAATCTACGCACCTCGAAGGATTTATCCGAATAGGACGGATAGCGATAGTCATGATGTACATGTACAGACATACAAAATAATTGGATGATTTATTCCAGAGAAATAGCTTCACAAATCGAGCAAGTCAATAACGCAGTGGTCCACCTCCGGCCCTTATGCAAGCATCTACTTGGATTGTTACGGATTGAAAGGATTGTTGGGTGTCCTCTTGAGGAATTTCGTGCAAAATTCTACCCAGTTGGTTCGCTAATTCGTCGGAATCTCGAGCTGGTTGGAGAGACCTGCCCATAATGCTGCGAACTTTCCCAACAGGTGAGAGATCCGATGATCTTGCTGGCCAAGGTAGGGTTTGGCAAAAATAATCAGTAGAAACTCTTCACCTTGTGTGGGTGGGCATTATCTCACTGAAATATAAGCCCAGGGTGACTTGTCATGACGTCATTAAAACAGGCATTAGAATATCGTCGACGTACCGCTGTGCTGTAAGGGAGCGGCGTATAACAGCCAGAGGGACCCTGCTACGAAAAAAGATGGCACTCAAAATCATCACTCCTCTTTGTTGGGTCATATGATGGGTGACAGGTTGGTATCCCACCGTTCACCAGGACGACTCCAGACACGTCTTCAGTGATCATCCGGGTTAAGTTCAAAGCGGGACTCTTCACCGAGCGTAATTCTACTTCAGTCAATGAGATTCCATTTGAGATGACCCTGATAGCAGGAGGATGCCAACCTGACTGTCGCCGGCCATACGGCCCGAAAACCAGGATTGATGGACTGGGGTCCCATTCTTTTTCATAGCAGAGCCCCTCCGTTATTCACTTGCTGAATTTGTGAAGCTCTTTCTCTTGAATAAATCATCCAGTGTTTTCGAAATTTTGATCATTTCTTTGTCTGTACATGTAAATCAAGTCCCATTTGAATAATTACTTCGTGCGGCGTTGTTTTTACGTCTTAACGTGTATTTAAGCAAGGTAAAGTAAGTACCTTTACACCTTACAGCATGCTTTTACATTTCACGTGCTCTTATATTTTTAATGATGGAGAAGAGATTCTCCACTGGTATACCATCATATCTTTGAAATGGATATAGTAAATCCAGATATTGATTGTGCTGGCGTGCGCCTTCGCCAGCACACCGGTCAGCACTAGAAAATATTGTATAGCCGGCGCTGAGCTAGGCACGCCTTTGACACGAGAAGACAAAGACACACCCCCAGGTTACACGCTGATAACGCGCCCTGGGTTGGTTGTTTTCGGGAAAGAGGAGGATGGGGAAGGAATTCGGCCGTGCCCTTTCACAGGAACCATCCCGGCATTTGCCTGGAGTGATTTAGGGAAAACCTAAATCAGGATGGCCGGACGCGGGATTGAACCGTCGTCCTCCCGAATGCCGCGCCATGGGCAGCGCGCATATAGGCCGTCGCTGCAGGCCGAGCTCTCTCAGTCTCTGTATCTTAGTACATTGCACTGATACTCAGTTCGCTTTGCACCTCAGTAAGTGCACTGTGCTCTAGCCTTTTACACTGATAGTTGTCGCCTCACACCTTACGTAGCTGTGAGGGAACTTCAGATGGGACCTCAATGAATTTAAGTATTTAATTAGTTCCTGTAATAAAGTGTGTTTTAATCACATGTGCAATTTGTGTTATAATGAGAGGAAACCTTCCAACAACCTATGATACCATCCTGTCCTCATGCAGCCAGGAACCACAAAACATTACACAGGGCACGGCCACAACACTGGTTACTGAGAAAGTGAGGGAGGCGTCTGCGTGTCCTTCAACAAGCTAACGTGTTCCAATGAAAGTATTATAGTCACACAGAGGGAAACTGTTTAAACTCCATGAAATGACGTCTGAGTTTATCGTTTCTTTCTCTCTTACCCACAGTTCTGAGGCATTCAAACGCAACCTATGATAACATATAATAATTTCTAATTTTTCCCGCATACAGATTTCGTCTAGTCGTTCTGACAATGACATAAGTCAAAATCTTATTGTTTTTCTCAACTCTTACCGATAGGTATCTTAATCAAGCCGAAAGATGACCTTCCTTGTTCTTTCTGCGTCCTGAATCAGTGTTTGTATTATACGGTGTTGTTGCTCATGAAGCGCTGAAACCCAGTAAAAAAGAAGCTAAGGTGATTCAAGAAAAGACGAACCGAGAATCTATGCGAGCAATTGGAGATTCGCACATTGATTGTGATGCAGGATTTTAGGGTTTCCTGCGTTGTAATTAACAACGGCCATTATTCGTACAGAAGATGCAGCTGAGAGTGGGCTACTGCGTCTCTGTTATGGCAGTATCCATTTCTCCTGGTTAGCAGGCTTGCGAGTATGAAGCCTTACGCAATTTATGCGCCCGGGTGCAGCTTACCAGTTAAAAGCCACGGTTCTGGGGTGCTGTAAGTTTGGTCTGCGAGCAGCAGGCCGTAATGCGAACAAACCACGAGCGAGGATAAATGTTATTAAAACTACTCTGCTGTTTAAGCTCCTCCTGAAATTACGAGACTTCCACAGAGGCCGTATATTCTTGTTATCCTTGCTGATGTAAAACATATTGTAAAATAAGTAAATTAAATTATCCATTAATTATATCTTCGATATCATGATAAGTTATGGTAAGTTTTTTAATTTTGGTTTTCTACTTCTAAAACAAACTCTTATCCTACGTTTACTTAGCGGACAAGAGTAATTCAAAAATACAATTGTATTAAACGAAATTCCATTGCTACTTACTGCATTTTATCAATAATTTAAAAAACTCAATCTTGATAACGAAGACTGCAGTATATCGCTGTTATAAATTTCTGGACAAATAATAAATATGAAGGAATTTATATTCTAAAGTATTTTTACAGTAATAATCCAATGAAAGTATTATAGCTACACAGAGGAAAACTGCTTAATCTTCGTGAAATGACGTTTGAGTTTATTATTTCTTTGCTATTAATTCTATTCTCAAGTCATTTCTCAGACGATATTCACATATACCCCTGAATATCGTTGTACGCCACACAGTTCAGCTAATATGACATCATAAACGCTAAGATGCTTGAAAAACTGCCACAACATGCGTGACGCTGAAATTTATTACTTCTTTGCTACTAATTCTGTTGTGGATTGGCAAGAGAGCCAACCCACTATGAGAAGAATCCGAAAGGCACGCGTTTTAGCTCACGCAGGCTGGCGTGAGGTCTGGAACAGGACAAGGAAGTTAGACTTTAGCAAAAAAGGACGTAGCTGTTGGAATACGTAACTTTAATCCGTAAATGGTGAACATCGCTCTTGACGGTACATGTTTTACAGCATCAATAGTAACTGGTAATGGCGCTTTGCTAGGTCGTAGCAAATGACGTAGCTGAAGGCTATGCTAACTATCGTCTCGGCAAATAAGAGCGTAATTTGTCAGTGAACCATCGCTAGCAAAGTCGGCTGTACAACTGGGGCTAGGAAGTCTCTCCAGACCTGCCGTGTGGCGGCGCTCGGTCTGCAATCACTGATAGTGGCGACACGCGGGTCCGACGTATACTAACGGACCGCGGCCGATTTAAAGGCTACCACCTAGCAAGTGTAGTGTCTGGCGGTGACATCACAAATTCCATTCGCAATACTTTTCACAACCACTATCCTCATATTCCAACGAATGTACCTACAGGACCGTTTCGTCGTACTTCACGCAGATCAGGAGATGTGATGTTACGAGCTGCGTGAAAATAGAACTGCAGGTGAAATATATGTACAAATATATGTGAAATGTATTAAATATACATGAAATATTTGTGGAATACACGTACGCAGGCATGCCCGGATAAAATGCTCCTCCTAAACACCTTGATCGATTTCAACCAAACTGTGTACACATATTACCTACTATCTGCAAACAATTACTGTGGGGATAAGAACCAGCAAACTCCTCTTGGGAGTGAGGGTGATAATGTGGAGAGAGAGTGGAGGGTAGGATGAGATCCACAGACAAGAATGGAGAAGGAGTAGATAGGGGAGGAAGAAATGTTCAAGGGAATGGAAGGGGAAATGGACACAGAAAGGAAAGGGAGAAACTGAACACAGAGAGGGAGCTGGAGGAGATAGAGGAAGGAAGGAAGAGATTGACAGGGAGAGGGGTGAGGAAGAAATGGACTGAGGAGCAGGGGACAGAGCAGATGGACTGAGAGAGGAGAGGTGGGCAGAGAAGGGAGAGGAAGACGCAGAGAGTGGATACAAAAGGAGACAGACAGAGTGAGGACGTGGTAGAAAGGCAGGAGGAGATTGAGGAGCAAGGAGCAGATGTACAGATGGGGGTCGAGAAGAGCGACAGAGAGAGGAGGAGTAGGAGATGGACAGAGGGGCAGGAGGAGACGGACAGAGAAAGAGAGACATCCAGAGAGATGTGGATGGAGGAGATAGACTAATAGAACTGGAATAAATGCACACCCAGGCAACGCCAGGTACTCAGCTAGTCAAATTTGTAAAAGAATGATTCGTTCCTCATCAACATGGCGTATCACAGAAATTGTTCTTGAAACGGGGAACTGATTATAATATTTCTTGATGCTGTCTCGCTCCATAAAATAGATTTCCTATATGAAACAACACTACATGGGATGAACTGACTAAGGAATGCGGAAGTTGTCATAAGATCCAAGTTACTTAATATATTGTAAAAATGAGACTTGTTAAATTGGTTCATATAAAAAATGAAACGGTCCACAGACATACAAATAGCTTCAGTAAATACCACAACGCGTCATCCAGTCTAGGTATTAAGACAGTAAGACTATTGTTGAATCAGTTCTGAATGAGCCATTCAGGTAACACTACATATAAAAGCTGCAAATGAAGATATGAGTCACCAGTTGCTGACCTATCGAATGAGGTTCAAGGTAACAAACCTGTTGGCAATTACTGAAGACAGAAAGAGGAAACATGTTGCATTCCAAAGCCTAAAAGTATATGTGACTTGATTGGTTCACGTCAGTCTGTTTGTGTTAAAGCACAAACAATAGGGGCCTTCTGTGGAGCGAATGGTTAATGTTATTTATCATTAAACGCCACCAAAGGGACATCACACAATAAGGGCACATTACACACTTGAGCAACAAACCACAACAGATGGCATACAATCAAACCAACTCAAGCTAATTACCATTAAATAGAGCTATTCGTTTACAGACTCCCATTTGGAACAATAGTTACTGCATTAAGATTGGATTTTCAAAAGCAATTTACTCTCTAATAATCTGTCTGTATTTTAAAAAATTTCTCAGAGTAAATCCAGTTTTCCAGAGGTAGTTCAAAGGGAGAAAGAGGGAAGAAGCGGTGGAAGTATAGAGGAGAGGGATGGAGTAAAGCGCAAAGGCAATGGCAGGGATCCGTGAAGAGAGGAGGACAATGGGGAGGGGGATAGAGAGAGGCTAGGGAGGGGGATGGGGAGAGAGTAAGAGTGACCAGGACAGGAAGAGGGAGGGGAGAGGGCAGGGATTGGGAGTTTGTTTGGTAGAGGGTTGGGGAGAGGCTGTGGAGGGGGAGGAGTTTGTGCAGGATGAGGGAGTGGAGTGGTGAGGTGGAGAGTGGAGCCAAGGGAAGGGTGAGAGAGGGAGAGGAGAAAGGAAATAAAGAGAGGGTATTGGGAAAGTGGGGGAAGAGAAAGGGAGAGGGAGAAAGAGGAAGGTGCATGGTAGAAGGAAGAGGAATGACTAGGAGGTGGAGGGGAAGATAATGAAATGAATGAAAAGTCAGATAAAGAACAGGCTGAGGATGATGAAGATGAAGAAGATCGAAAGGAAAATTGAGAGGAGAATGAAGAGAAAGAGGCAGGAAGAAAACGTTGTTAACACGATACCATACATTATGCCAAATAGATATCACTTTTCATGCAATTATGGGTAGTGTTGAATGTTTCGTTAAACATCACAGTTGCATCCTAGGAAGTTTCTACGATGAAACTTCATGCTGGAAACAATCCTGCATGTTGTAGCTATGCTATGTCTCCGTAAAATCCTTTCTTCCAGGAATACTAGACCCACAAGTTACGCAGGAGAAGTTTGGAAGGTAGGAGATGAGGTATTGGGGAAGTTAAAGTCATGCTTTGTTAGCTCAGTTGTTCGCCAAAGCGAAAGGTCCTGTATTCAAGTCCTGTGTTCAACCCCTTCAAGCTAATTCTCTACCGTTCCACTCTCGAACAGCGCGTGGGATTAGCCAACAGCTAAATCTTTCTCCGGTAGCCATGATATCTCTTATTATGATGATCATTCCTCCCATTGTAGGTGGGCGTCAACAAAATGCTTTCACACTCTAAGAAGAAAGTTGGTGATTGAAATTTCATCAGAAGATCCTGTCGCAATGGAAAACGCCTTTGTTTTAATGGTTGCCGTCCCAATTCGAGTACCATATCCGTGGCGTGTTCCCCCCTATTTAGTGATAGAACAAACCAGCTTCCCTTCTTTGAACTTTTTCGATGTCCTCTGTCGATCCTGTCTCATGGGCATCCCACACGGCACAACAATACTCCAGAAGAGGACGTACAATAGTAATGTAGACACTGTCTTTAGTAGATTTGTTGCAAATCCACACCATTATCTATGCGGTTGTCCCAACTTAAATAATTTGTAATTGCAATCCGTACGTATTTAGTTGAATCCATAGTTTTCAGATTTGTGTAATTTATCGTGTAGTCGAAATTTAGCGGATTCCTTTTGGTCTCACACCGCAGACATCACACTTTTCACTATTTAGAGTCAACTGCTACTTTTCGCATCCTACTAATATCTTGTCTAAATCGTTTTGCAATTTGTTTTGATCATGTGATGACTTTATAAGACTGCAAATGATAGTGTCATCTGCAGTCTAAGAGTGCTACTCAGATTGTCTCCTAAATCATTTATCTAGATCAGAAACAGCAGAGGACATACAACACTTCCTTGGGGAACGCCACATACAAATTCTATTTTACTCGATGACTTTCCGTCAGTTACTATGAAATGTGACCCTCCTGACAGAAAATCACGAATTCAGTCTCACAACGGCGACGATAGTCCAAGGGTACCATGGGTACGCAATTTTATTAGAAGTCGCTTGTGACATAAGGTGTTAAAAGCCTTCGGGAAATCTATAAATGTAGAATCAATTTGACATCCCCTGTCAGTAGCATTAATTACTTTGTGAGAATAAAGAGCTGGTTGTGTTTCACAAGTTTTCTGAATCCGTTTCCTCGGAGATAACTGACAATGTTCGAACACAGTACATGTTCTGAAATTCTGCTGCAAATAGACGTAGCCATATGGTTCTGTAATTCACCGGCTTAGTCATATTTCCTTTCTTGGGTGTTGCAACTTGTACAACTTTCCAATCTTCAGCTAAGAATCTTCCAGAGAGCGATCGGTGGAATATGACCGCTAAATATGGAACTACTGTATCAGAATACTCTGAAAGGAACCTGAGTGGTATACCATTAGGACTGGAGACCTCGCCTTTAATAAGTCACTTAAGCAGCTTTGCTACATCGAGGATATCTACTTTTAAGTTACTTATGTTGGCAATTGTTCTCCGTTCGAATTCTGGAATATTAACTTCTTCTTTCTTGGTGAAGGAATTTCGGAAAACCGTATTCAGAAACTCTGTTTTAATGGCACTGTTATCAGTAACACTGTTATTGGGCAGTGAAGGTATTGTTGTGTCTTTCCACCGGTTTCCTTTAAATACGACCAGAACCTCTTTGGATTTTCTGGCTAATTTCGAGCCAAAGTTTTCTTGCGGATTGTATTAAATGCATCTCGCATTGAAGTTTGCCTTACATTTCGAGGTTATGTAAAACTTTGCCAGTCTTGAGTGTTTTGCGTTCTTTTAAATTTGACATGCTTATTCTTGTTGCTTCTGCAGCAGTTCTCCGACCTGTTTTGTGTACCTTGGTGGATCAGAACCATCTCTCATTAGTTTATTTGGCTTAAGTGTCTCAACAGCCGTCGATACTATTTCTCTGAATTTAAACCACATCTGGTCTCCTCTTACATGTTCCGACTGGAAGTGTGGAAACTCTCTCAGGAAGGCCTCAAACAAATTTTTATCTGCCTTTGTAAATAGAAGTATTTTGCGTTTATTTTCGGTGGACTTGCATGTTACAGGATTTAGTCTCGCTACAGAAACCTTGCGGTTACTAATCCCTGTATCCGTCATGATGCTCCCTATTTATTCAGGATTATTTGTTGCTAAGAGGTCAAGTATGTCTTCACGTCTATTTACACTTCGAGTGGGCTCTAACTGTTCGAAATAATTTTCTGAGAACGCATTCAGAACGATTTCTGACGAAGTTTTATGCCTACCTCAGACTTTAAACATGTATTTTCGCCAACGTACCGAGGGTAGATTTGAGTCACCATCAACTCTGTATGAGTGCGGTACCTATTTGAAATAAGACTCAAGTTCCTCTTTTTTTTTTAGACTGTTCAGCAACTGTATCATCTGAGTGAGGGTTCGATAAATAGAACCAGTTTTTAATTTATTCCATTTGTCACCTATAACAACTACGCATACCAACTCACAGGAACTATCTATATATATCCTTTCTGAACACGGTTAGGTCCTTTGTAAAAGTTTTTGCTGAACTTATTTTCCGACTTTAGCCAACTTTCCGTACTTATAACGATTTCATCTTCAGTGGTTTCTATCATCGTTTGGAGCTCTTGTTCTTTATCAACACAGCTACGACACTTTATAACTACAGTACTGATTTTTTCTGTGATTATTCTGCACCCTTGTAGACTGATACCCTTTCTGTAGCTTCCTGAGACCCTCTAACCTAAATAAGCACTCGTTCTCCTTCACATAACCTCTGCCACCGGAGTAGCCGTTTCCTACGTGTAGTGGAGTGCTTACCTATTAAGTGGAACCTGAAAACCCATCACCATGTGGCGTAAGTCAAGGAATCAGCAGCCTCCAAGGTAGCAGAACTGTCTGAAGCTTGGATTGAGATCCTGCACTTGGATTTGAACCAAACCATCTCATAAACAAGACTGTCAGTCTTTACTACTTCAGCTAACCACCCGAAACCAGAGAGAATCTCTTCCAATCCAAAGCCACAAACATGGTTAGTTGCGACATGAGCCACCACCTGCAGTTGGCTGCACCCTGTGCGCTTCATGGCATCCGGAAGCACGCTATCCACATCTGGAACGATTCCTCCCAGTGTGCACAAAGAGTGCACGCTGGATTCCTTACCCTCCTTACAGCCATAACCCTAAGGGGCCCCTTTACGCAAAAACTGAATTCGTGATGTAGCAACAATGAAGAGAAAAAAATTGTTTAACTTAAATGAGAATATTTTAAAGAAATGAATCTCAGTGACTGTCCTATGTGACTTTTCCTGGTTATTTCATTACTAACGTTGCAGTTTTACAATTATTTTAAGAAAATATGTATGTATGAAAATTTGTCTTCAGTCGGTTAATAAAGTATTATTTTTGTTGATTTTCATACGTTTAAATTGTTTTGAATAAACGTCCAGCACTATGCATTAATCCTAAAAAGATTACCATATGACAACACCATTTTTGGATAAATTTTACAAAAATATTGAACGTATCATGGTATGACAGTTTAGGACCAAAATATATATATACTACTGCTAGAAGAAATGTAGAACGAAACTACACTAGAATCACGAAATTACACTAGTAGTAGCGGCAGTAGAATAGAACGAAATTACACAACAATCCATAAGAATTACATGAAAGTTACAAAAGCAGCTGGAATTAAGGGAAAACCAAGAAAAAAGAAGAGAAATTACTGGATTCCGGGCGCCAAAGACCTAGAATTCGGACATTGTCTTCGAATACACTTAAACAACAAGAAAGATAGGGTCACTGCACTTGAAATTGTGGCATCAGATAATTCCGGAACAGGCGGGGTTTCGCCCTGGGAAAACTTCCACTGGACAGGTCATGAATCTTACCCAGTTTATAGAGCATGGGTACGAGAACCGTCTAATTACTGGAGCCGTACTTGTCGACCTCTCATCCGCATTCGACACTGTAAATCACAAACTGCTGCTCACTAAAATACACGCTATGACTAATGATTTCGGGCCGATACAAATTATATCAACTCTTCTCAGCAACAGACGGTTCATCGTAAACCTAGGAGGGATGCGAAGCCGATGGCGTATCCAGAAAAATGGACTACCCCAAGGCAGTGTCCTCGCACCCACTCTTTTCAACATATATGTGAATGATCAACCAGTTGCACCAGGGACTAGGAGCTTTGCTTACGCGGATGATCTTGCAATAGCCGTACAGGGTCGGAACTTTAACGACATAGAAATTAGCCTTACGAATGCCCTCAACGGTCTAACGCCATACTACGAAGCCAACTGCCCGAACGCAGCAAAAACATTATCCTGCCTATTCCATCTTCGAAACCGACACGCCAAACATACCCTAAACATCACGTGGAACAACCAACGGATTGCGTTCAGCAGCACTCCTTGTTATTTAGGCGTCACCCTTGATCGCACATTTACTTACAGACATCATGTAGACAAGGTCAGGGGCAAACTATCAACAAGAAACAACCTCCTGAGTAAGCTCATCTCCACAAAATGGGGTGCCGACCCACATACTTTACGTACGTCGGCACTTGCACTCTGCTACTCGGTTGCTGAATACGCTGCCCCAGTTTAGGAAAGATCAGCACATGCGAAACGAGTGGATCCTCTGCTGAACGATGCCTGTCGCGTAATCACGGGATGCTTAAGACCCACTCCGGTTAGCCAACTTTATTTGCTTAGTGGCATAGCTCCACCCAACATCAGACGAGCTATAGCAAGCGAAGCAGAGCGCCTCAAGCAGCTGCGCGACCAGCGCCATCCTCTCTTCGGACAAAACCCTCCACACACACGTCTAAAATCAAGACGGAGTTTCCTCACCTCAGTTCAACCGATCGAAACCTCAAAACAAAAGGCTAGATTGTCAAAATGGAAAGCAACACTGCCTACGGGAGACCAGGCACCTCTAATCTCACCCAACGAACAATTGGCCTCTGGAAATGAACTAAAATGGCCATTATGGAGAACCCTGAACCGCCTACGAACTGGGGTGGGCAGATACAACGTAAACATGTGTAAATGGGGATACCGAGACGGGACGGACACGTGCCAGTGCGGACAGACCCAAACAATGGACCACCTCCTGGAATGCAGCAACATGGGGGAAGTGTGCAGGAAAGAAGATCTGGCAAACGCTACGGCAGTGGCAGATAAATGCGCTGAATTTTGGCGGGACGTGATATGATATATATACTATGTTTGTCTTTATATTGTCATATGACTCCCCATTTTGGGTTTGTTTTACTTATACATATGTGTGTTGTATTTGTATTTGTGTGTATATGTAATATGTGGGTTGTCTATGGCTTGGATACGATTAAATAAATAAATAAACTTGAAATTATGTAACCAACTAACGGACAGTACGAAAACTGGAGATACTTACGAGACATGAAGCCCTTAAGTCAGCGATACTACTTCAAAATAGCTGTTATCATGTTCATTACTGTGTGCTAAATTTCCTCATCTGCGACAAAATAAAATGTTTATATAGGTTACATGTTTCGTTGTAGATTATATGGAACAATAACGAAAGCCAAATTACATCTAATTTCATCTAAAAACATAAAAAACACAACACATTACCCACTATGTCTAAAGCTGTCTAGAAAGTCCATTGGCGTTCAAAAACATTCGTCTCGGAATGGATAATACATGTATTGTATGATTTTCAAGGGGATTTTACACCGTTCTACCTGCAAAATAGTGGCAAATTCAGATAACGATGGTGGAGGTCGATAGTGATCACTACGCCACCACGGAAACGGTTTGTCGGAACTGGGAAAGGTGGACTTCGCTCCCAAGGCGCTTGATTCCTTTTGTGACGAGAGGCAAATCGAGTTCGGAGTGTGATACTGAGAGGTCACGGGCAGCCTTGGTCAGCTATTGAGACAAAAAGAGCTTGCGAGCACGAAAATTATACTGGGATGGAATGTAAAGTGGTCTGTCGACAATGGTATCATTATTGCCCCTGTTGGGTTAATTTTACGGCGCCAAGAAGAGTTATATAAGGGCGTGTCTAACATCAAGAAACATGGTTGCTTTACCGCCAACTTTGTAGCCACTGTAATTCGTCACAAGCCCCACCACCTTCAGCAGAACTGTTATCGATGTATGTAAGTCCAATGGGGCAGGTGTTATGTACTGAATAACAACTTTTTGTGGAACTTCTAACTTATGTCTGAACACCTGTGACTATCCCCAGTCACATTCCCAGACAGGGTCCTTTCCAAGTGAATTAATTCCGAGTATTTTATTTTCATTAAACTGACAATTTTCGCAGTAAAACATCTTGCAATTTTTATTAAATTTGTGGGATATTAAGTTGATTTGTTTTATGGAGTAGATGATTTACTCCACATAACATTTTGCCTCAAAGTTTCCTAAAGTATGTTCATAAATAAAGCTTTTCATTAAATAAGAAGCTGTGAGTACCGGGCGTGAGTCGTGCTTCGGTAGCTCAGTTGGTAGAGCACTTGCCCGCGAAAGGCAAAGGTCCCGAGTTCGAGTCTCGGTCGGGCACACAGTTTTAATCTGCCAGGAAGTTTCATATCAGCGCACACTCCGCTGCAGAGTGAAAATCTCATTCTGGAAACATCCCCCAGGCTGTGGCTAGGCCATGTCTCCGCTATATCCTTTCTTTCAGGAGTGCTAGTTCTGCAAGTTCGCAGGAGAGCTTCTGTAAAGCTTGGAAGGTAGGAGACGAGATACTGGCAGAATTAAAGCTGTGAGTACCGGGCGTGAGTCGTGCTTCGGTAGCTCAGTTGGTAGAGCACTTGCCCGCGAAAGGCAAAGGTCCCGAGTTCCAGTCTCGTTCGGGCACACAGTTTTAATCTGCCAGGAAGTTTCATATCAGCGCACACTCCGCTGCAGAGTGAAAATCTCATTCTGGAAACATCCCCCAGACTGTGGCTAAGCCATGTCTCCGCTATATCCTTTCTTTCAGGAGTGCTAGTTCTGCAAGTTTCGCAGGAGAGCTTCTGTAAAGCTTGGAAGGTAGGAGACGAGGTACTGGCAGAATTAAAGCTGTGAGTACCGGGCGTGAGTCGTGCTTCGGTAGCTCAGTTGGTAGAGCACTTGCCCGCGAAAGGCAAAGGTCCCGAGTTCGAGTCTCGGTCGGGCACACAGTTGTAATCTGCCAGGAAGTTTCATATCAGCGCACACTCCACTGCAGAGTGAAAATCTCATTCTGGAAACATCCCCCAGGCTGTGGCTAAGCCATGTCTCCGCTATATCCTTTCTTTCAGGAGTGCTAGTTCTGCAAGTTCGCAGGAGAGCTTCTGTAAAGCTTGGAAGGTAGGAGACGAGATACTGGCAGAATTAAAGCTGTGAGTACCGGGCGTGAGTCGTGCTTCGGTAGCTCAGTTGGTAGAGCACTTGCCCGCGAAAGGCAAAGGTCCCGAGTTCGAGCCTCGGTCAGGCACACAGTTTTAATCCGCCAGGAAGTTTCATATCAGCGCACACTCCGCTGCAGAGTGAAAATCTCATTCTGGAAACATCCCCCAGACTGTGGCTAAGCCATGTCTCTGCTATATCCTTTCTTTCAGGAGTGCTAGTTCTGCAAGTTTCGCAGGAGAGCTTCTGTAAAGCTTGGAAGGTAGGAGACGAGGTACTGGCAGAATTAAAGCTGTGAGTACCGGGCGTGAGTCGTGCTTCGGTAGCTCAGTTGGTAGAGCACTTGCCCGCAAAAGGCAAAGGTCCCGAGTTCGAGTCTCGGTCGGGCACACAGTTTTAATCTGCCAGGAAGTTTCATATCAGCGCACACTCCGCTGCAGAGTGAAAATCTCATTATGGAAACATCCCCCAGGCTGTGGCTAAGCCATGTCTCCGCTATATCCTTTCTTTCAGGAGTGCTAGTTCTGCAAGTTTCGCAGGAGAGCTTCTGTAAAGCTTGGAAGGTAGGAGACGAGGTACTGGCAGAATTAAAGCTGTGAGTACCGGGCGTGAGTCGTGCTTCGGTAGCTCAGTTGGTAGAGCACTTGCCCGCGAAAGGCAAAGGTCCCGAGTTCGAGTCTCGGTCCGGCACACAGTTTTAATCTGCCAGGAAGTTTCATATCAGCGCACACTCCGCTGCAGAGTGAAAATCTCATTCTGGAAACATCCCCCAGGCTGTGGCTAAGCCATGTCTCCGCTATATCCTTTCTTTCAGGAGTGCTAGTTCTGCAAGTTTCGCAGGAGAGCTTCTGTAAGGCTTGGAAGGTTAGGAGACGAGGTACTGGCAGAATTAAAGCTGTGAGTACCGGGCGTGAGTCGTGCTTCGGTAGCTCAGTTGGTAGAGCACTTGCCCGCGAAAGGCAAAGGTCCCGAGTTCGAGTCTCGGTCGGGCACACAGTTTTAATCTGCCAGGAAGTTTCATATCAGCGCACACTCCGCTGCAGAGTGAAAATCTCATTCTGGAAACATCCCCCAGGCTGTGGCTAAGCCATGTCTCCGCTATATCCTTTCTTTCAGGAGTGCTAGTTCTGCAAGTTTCGCAGGAGAGCTTCTGTAAAGCTTGGAAGGTAGGAGACGAGGTACTGGCAGAATTAAAGCTGTGAGTACCGGGCGTGAGTCGTGCTTCGGTAGCTCAGTTGGTAGAGCACTTGCCCGCGAAAGGCAAAGGTCCCGAGTTCGAGTCTCGGTCGGGCACACAGTTTTAATCTGCCAGGAAGTTTCATATCAGCACACACTCCGCTGCAGAGTGAAAATCTCATTCTGGAAACATCCCCCAGGCTGTGGCTAAGCCATGTCTCCGCTATATCCTTTCTTTCAGGAGTGCTAGTTCTGCAAGTTTCGCAGGAGAGCTTCTGTAAAGCTTGGAAGGTAGGAGACGAGGTACTGGCAGAATTAAAGCTGTGAGTACCGGGCGTGAGTCGTGCTTCGGTAGCTCAGTTGGTAGAGCACTTGCCCGCGAAAGGCAAAGGTCCCGAGTTCGAGTCTCGGTTGGGCACACAGTTTTAATCTGCCAGGAAGTATCATATCAGCGCACACTCCACTGCAGAGTGAAAATCTCATTCTGGAAACATCCCCCAGGCTGTGGCTAAGCCATGTCTCCGCTATATCCTTTCTTTCAGGAGTGCTAGTTCTGCAAGTTTCGCAGGAGAGCTTCTGTACAGCTTGGAAGGTAGGAGACGAGGTACTGGCAGAATTAAAGCTGTGAGTACCGGGCGTGAGTCGTGCTTCGGTAGCTCAGTTGGTAGAGCACTTGCCCGCGAAAGGCAAAGGTCCCGAGTTCGAGTCTCGGTCGGGCACACAGTTTTAATCTGCCAGGAAGTTTCATATCAGCGCACACTCCGCTGCAGAGTGAAAATCTCATTCTGGAAACATCCCCCAGGCTGTGGCTAAGCCATGTCTCCGCTATATCCTTTCTTTCAGGAGTGCTAGTTCTGCAAGTTCGCAGGAGAGCTTCTGTAAAGCTTGGAAGGTAGGAGACGAGATACTGGCAGAATTAAAGCTGTGAGTACCGGGCGTGAGTCGTGCTTCGGTAGCTCAGTTGGTAGAGCACTTGCCCGCGAAAGGCAAAGGTCCCGAGTTCGAGTCTCGGTCAGGCACACAGTTTTAATCTGCCAGGAAGTTTCATATCAGCGCACACTCCGCTGCAGAGTGAAAATCTCATTCTGGAAACATCCCCCAGGCTGTGGCTAAGCCATGTCTCCGCTATATCCTTTCTTTCAGGAGTGCTAGTTCTGCAAGTTCGCAGGAGAGCTTCTGTAAAGCTTGGAAGGTAGGAGACGAGATACTGGCAGAATTAAAGCTGTGAGTACCGGGCGTGAGTCGTGCTTCGGTAGCTCAGTTGGTAGAGCACTTGCCCGCGAAAGGCAAAGGTCCCGAGTTCGAGTCTCGGTCAGGCACACAGTTTTAATCTGCCAGGAAGTTTCATATCAGCGCACACTCCGCTGCAGAGTGAAAATCTCATTCTGGAAACATCCCCCAGGTTGTGGCTAAGCCATGTCTCCGCTATATCCTTTCTTTCAGGAGTGCTAGTGCTGCAAGTTTCGCAGGAGAGCTTCTGTAAAGCTTGGAAGGTAGGAGACGAGGTACTGGCAGAATTAAAGTTGTGAGTACCGGGCGTGAGTTGTGCTTCGGTAGCTCAGTTGGTAGAGCACTTGCCCGCGAAAGGCAAAGGTCCCGAGTTCGAGTCTCGGTCGGGCACACAGTTTTAATCTGCCAGGAAGTTTCATATCAGCGCACACTCCGCTGCAGAGTGAAAATCTCATTCTGGAAACATCCCCCAGGCTGTGGCTAAGCCATGTCTCCGCTATATCCTTTCTTTCAGGAGTGCTAGTTCTGCAAGTTTCGCAGGAGAGCTTCTGTAAAGCTTGGAAGGTAGGAGACGAGGTACTGGCAGAATTAAAGCTGTGAGTACCGGGCGTGAGTCGTGCTTCGGTAGCTCAGTTGGTAGAGCACTTGCCCGCGAAAGGCAAAGGTCCCGAGTTCGAGTCTCGGTCGGGCACACAGTTTTAATCTGCCAGGAAGTTTCATATCAGCGCACACTCCGCTGCAGAGTGAAAATCTCATTCTGGAAACATCCCCCAGGCTGTGGCTAAGCCATGTCTCCGCTATATCCTTTCTTTCAGGAGTGCTAGTTCTGCAAGTTTCGCAGGAGAGCTTCTGTAAAGCTTGGAAGGTAGGAGACGAGGTACTGGCAGAATTAAAGCTGTGAGTACCGGGCGTGAGTCGTGCTTCGGTAGCTCAGTTGGTAGAGCACTTGCCCGCGAAAGGCAAAGGTCCCGAGTTCGAGTCTCGGTCGGGCACACAGTTTTAATCTGCCAGGAAGTTTCATATCAGCGCACACTCCGCTGCAGAGTGAAAATCTCATTCTGGAGACATCCCCCAGGCTGTGGCTAAGCCATGTCTCCGCTATATCCTTTCTTTCAGGAGTGCTAGTTCTGCAAGTTCGCAGGAGAGCTTCTGTAAAGCTTGGAAGGTAGGAGACGAGATACTGGCAGAATTAAAGCTGTGAGTACCGGGCGTGAGTCGTGCTTCGGTAGCTCAGTTGGTAGAGCACTTGCCCGCGAAAGGCAAAGGTCCCGAGTTCGAGTCTCGGTCAGGCACACAGTTTTAATCTGCCAGGAAGTTTCATATCAGCGCACACTCCGCTGCAGAGTGAAAGTCTCATTCTGGAAACATCCCCCAGGTTGTGGCTAAGCCATGTCTCCGCTATATCCTTTCTTTCAGGAGTGCTAGTTCTGCAAGTTCGCAGGAGAGCTTCTGTAAAGCTTGGAAGGTAGGAGACGAGGTACTGGCAGAATTAAAGCTGTGAGTACCGGGCGTGAGTCGTGCTTCGGTAGCTCAGTTGGTAGAGCACTTGCCCGCGAAAGGCAAAGGTCCCGAGTTCGAGTCTCGGTCGGGCACACAGTTTTAATCTGCCAGGAAGTTTCATATCAGCGCACACTCCGCTGCAGAGTGAAAATCTCATTCTGGAAACATCCCCCAGGCTGTGGCTAAGCCATGTCTCCGCTATATCCTTTCTTTCAGGAGTGCTAGTTCTGCAAGTTTCGCAGGAGAGCTTCTGTAAAGCTTGGAAGGTAGGAGACGAGGTACTGGCAGAATTAAAGCTGTGAGTACCGGGCGTGAGTCGTGCTTCGGTAGCTCAGTTGGTAGAGCACTTGCCCGCGAAAGGCAAAGGTCCCGAGTTCGAGTCTCGGTCGGGCACACAGTTTTAATCTGCCAGGAAGTTTCATATCAGCGCACACTCCGCTGCAGAGTGAAAATCTCATTCTGGAAACATCCCCCAGGCTGTGGCTAAGCCATGTCTCCGCTATATCCTTTCTTTCAGGAGTGCTAGTTCTGCAAGTTTCGCAGGAGAGCTTCTGTAAAGCTTGGAAGGTAGGAGACGAGGTACTGGCAGAATTAAAGCTGTGAGTACCGGGCGTGAGTCGTGCTTCGGTAGCTCAGTTGGTAGAGCACTTGCCCGCGAAAGGCAAAGGTCCCGAGTTCGAGTCTCGGTCGTTCACACAGTTTTAATCTGCCAGGAAGTTTCATATCAGCGCACACTCCGCTGCAGAGTGAAAATCTCATTCTGGAAACATCCCCCAGGCTGTGGCTAAGCCATGTCTCCGCTATATCCTTTCTTTCAGGAGTGCTAGTTCTGCAAGTTTCGCAGGAGAGCTTCTGTTAAGCTTGGAAGGTAGGAGACGAGGTACTGGCAGAATTAAAGCTGTGAGTACCGGGCGTGAGTCGTGCTTCGGTAGCTCAGTTGGTAGAGCACTTGCCCGCGAAAGGCAAAGGTCCCGAGTTCGAGTCTCAGTCGGGCACACAGTTTTAATCTGCCAGGAAGTTTCGTATCAGCGCACACTCCGCTGCAGAGTGAAAATCTCATTCTGGAAACATCCCCCAGGCTGTGGCTAAGCCATGTCTCCGCTATATCCTTTCTTTCAGGAGTGCTAGTTCTGCAAGTTTCGCAGGAGAGCTTCTGTAAAGCTTGGAAGGTAGGAGACGAGGTACTGGCAGAATTAAAGCTGTGAGTACCGGGCGTGAGTCGTGCTTCGGTAGCTCAGTTGGTAGAGCACTTGCCCGCGAAAGGCAAAGGTCCCGAGTTCGAGTCTCGGTCGGGCACACAGTTTTAATCTGCCAGGAAGTTTCATATCAGCGCACACTCCACTGCAGAGTGAAAATCTCATTCTGGAAACATCCCCCAGGCTGTGGCTAAGCCATGACTCCGCTATATCCTTTCTTTCAGGAGTGCTAGTTCTGCAAGTTTCGCAAGAGAGCTTCTGTAAAGCTTGGAAGGTAGGAGACGAGGTACTGGCAGAATTAAAGCTGTGAGTACCGGGCGTGAGTCGTGCTTCTATAGCTCATTTGGTAGAGCACTTGCCCGCGAAAGGCAAAGGTCCCGAGTTCGAGTCTCGGTCGGGCACACAGTTTTAATCTGCCAGGAAGTTTCATATCAGCGCACACTCTGCTGCAGAGTGAAAATCTCATTCTGGAAACATCCCCCAGGCTGTGGCTAAGCCATGTCTCCGCTATATCCTTTCTTTCAGGAGTGCTAGTTCTGCAAGTTTCGCAGGAGAGCTTCTGTAAAGCTTGGAAGGTAGGAGACGAGGTACTGGCAGAATTAAAGCTGTGAGTACCGGGCGTGAGTCGTTCTTCGGTAGCTCAGTTGGTAGAGCACTTGCCCGCGAAAGGCAAAGGTCCCGAGTTCGAGTCTCGGTCGGGCACACAGTTTTAATCTGCCAGGAAGTTTCATATCAGCGCACACTCCGCTGCAGAGTGAAAATCTCATTCTGGTAACATCCCCCAGGCTGTGGCTAAGCCATGTCTCCGCTATATCCTTTCTTTCAGGAGTGCTAGTTCTGCAAGTCTCGCAAGAGAGCTTCTGTAAAGCTTGGAAGGTAGGAGACGAGGTACTGGCAGAATTAAAGCTGTGAGTACCGGGCGTGAGTCGTGCTTCGGTAGCTCAGTTGGTAGAGCACTTGCCCGCGAAAGGCAAAGGTCCCGAGTTCGAGTCTCGGTCGGGCACACAGTTTTAATCTGCCAGGAAGTTTCATATCAGCGCACACTCCAATGCAGAGTGAAAATCTCATTCTGGAAACATCCCCCAGGTTGTGGCTAAGCCATGTCTCCGCTATATCCTTTCTTTCAGGAGTGCTAGTTCTGCAAGTTTCGCAGGAGAGCTTCTGTAAAGCTTGGAAGGTAGGAGACGAGGTACTGGCAGAATTAAAGTTGTGAGTACCGGGCGTGAGTCGTGCTTCGGTAGCTCAGTTGGTAGAGCACTTGCCCGCGAAAGGCAAAGGTCCCGAGTTCGAGTCTCGGTCGGGCACACAGTTTTAATCTGCCAGGAAGTTTCATATCAGTGCACACTCCGCTGCAGAGTGAAAATCTCATTCTGGAAACATCCCCCAGGCTGTGGCTAAGCCATGTCTCCGCCATATCCTTTCTTTCAGGAGTGCTAGTTCTGCAAGTTTCGCAGGAGAGCTTCTGTAAAGCTTGGAAGGTAGGAGACGAGGTACTGGCAGAATTAAAGCTGTGAGTACCGGGCGTGAGTCGTGCTTCGGTAGCTCAGTTGGTAGAGCACTTGCCCGCGAAAGGCAAAGGTCCCGAGTTCGAGTCTCGGTCGGGCACACAGTTTTAATCTGCCAGGAAGTTTCATATCAGCGCACACTCCGCTGCAGAGAGAAAATCTCATTCTGGAAACATCCCCCAGGCTGTGGCTAAGCCATGTCTCCGCTATATCCTTTCTTTCAGGAGTGCTAGTTCTGCAAGTTTCGCAGGAGAGCTTCTGTAAAGCTTGGAAGGTAGGAGACGAGGTACTGGCAGAATTAAAGCTGTGAGTACCGGGCGTGAGTCGTGCTTCAGTAGCTCAGTTGGTAGAGCACTTGCCCGCGAAAGGCAAAGGTCCCGAGTTCGAGTCTCGGTCGGGCACACAGTTTTAATCTGCCAGGAAGGTTCATATCAGCGCACACTCCGCTGCAGAGTGAAAATCTCATTCTGGAAACATCCCCCAGGCTGTGGCTAAGCCATGTCTCCGCTATATCCTTTCTTTCAGGAGTGCTAGTTCTGCAAGTTTCGCAGGAGAGCTTCTGTAAAGCTTGGAAGGTAGGAGACGAGGTACTGGCAGAATTAAAGCTGTGAGTACCGGGCGTGAGTCGTGCTTCGGTAGCTCAGTTGGTAGAGCACTTGCCCGCGAAAGGCAAAGGTCCCGAGTTCGAGTCTCGGTCGGGCACACAGTTTTAATCTGCCAGGAAGTTTCATATCAGCGCACACTCCGCTGCAGAGTGAAAATCTCATTCTGGAAACATCCCCCAGGCTGTGGCTTAGCCATGTCTCCGCTATATCCTTTCTTTCAGGAGTGCTAGTTCTGCAAGTTTCGCAGGAGAGCTTCTGTAAAGCTTGGAAGGTAGGAGACGAGGTACTGGCAGAATTAAAGCTGTGAGTATCGGGCGTGAGTCGTGCTTCGGTAGCTCAGTTGGTAGAGCACTTGCCCGCGAAAGGCAAAGGTCCCGAGTTCGAGTCTCGGTCGGGCACACAGTTTTAATCTGCCAGGAAGTTTCATATCAGCGCACACTCCGCTGCAGAGTGAAAATCTCATTCTGGAAACATCCCCCAGGCTGTGGCTAAGCCATGTCTCCGCTATATCCTTTCTTTCAGGAGTGCTAGTTCTGCAAGTTTCGCAGGAGAGCTTCTGTAAAGCTTGGAAGGTAGGAGACGAGGTACTGGCAGAATTAAAGCTGTGAGTACCGGGCGTGAGTCGTGCTTCGGTAGCTCAGTTGGTAGAGCACTTGCCCGCGAAAGGCAAAGGTCCCGAGTTCGAGTCTCGGTCGGGCACACAGTTTTAATCTGCCAGGAAGTTTCATATCAGCGCACACTCCGCTGCAGAGTGAAAATCTCATTCTGGAAACATCCCCCAGGCTGTGGCTAAGCCATGTCTCCGCTATATCCTTTCTTTCAGGAGTGCTAGTTCTGCAAGTCTTGCAGGAGAGCTTCTGTAAAGCTTGGATGGTAGGAGACGAGGTACTGGCAGAATTAAAGCTGTGAGTACCGGGCGTGAGTCGTGCTTCGGTAGCTCAGTTGGTAGAGCACTTGCCCGTGAAAGGCAAAGGTCCCGAGTTCGAGTCTCGGTCGGGCACACAGTTTTAATCTGCCAGGAAGTTTCATATCAGCGCACAATCCGCTGCAGAGTGAAAATCTCATTCTGGAAACATCCCCCAGGCTGTGGCTAAGCCATGTCTCCGCTATATCCTTTCTTTCAGGAGTGCTAGTTCTGCAAGTTTCGCAGGAGAGCTTCTGTAAAGCTTGGAAGGTAGGAGACGAGGTACTGGCAGAATTAAAGCTGTGAGTACCGGGCGTGAGTCGTGCTTCGGTAGCTCAGTTGGTAGAGCACTTGCCCGCGAAAGGCAAAGGTCCCGAGTTCGAGTCTCGGTCGGGCACACAGTTTTAATCTGCCAGGAAGTTTCATATCAGCGCACACTCCGCTGCAGAGTGAAAATCTCATTCTGGAAACATCCCCCAGGCTGTGGCTAAGCCATGTCTCCGCTATATCCTTTCTTTCAGGAGTGCTAGTTCTGCAAGTTTCGCAGGAGAGCTTCTGTAAAGCTTGGAAGGTAGGAGACGAGGTACTGGCAGAATTAAAGCTGTGAGTACCGGGCGTGAGTCGTGCTTCGGTAGCGCAGTTGGTAGAGCACTTGCCCGCGAAAGGCAAAGGTCCCGAGTTCGAGTCTCGGTCGGGCACACAGTTTTAATCTGCCAGGAAGTTTCATATCAGCGCACACTCCGCTGCAGAGTGAAAATCTCATTCTGGAAACATCCCCCAGGCTGTGGCTAAGCCATGTCTCCGCTATATCCTTTCTTTCAGGAGTGCTAGTTCTGCAAGTTTCGCAGGAGAGCTTCTGTAAAGCTTGGAAGGTAGGAGACTAGGTACTGGCAGAATTAAAGCTGTGAGTACCGGGCGTGAGTCGTGCTTCGGTAGCTCAGTTGGTAGAGCACTTGCCCGCGAAAGGCAAAGGTCCGAGTTCGAGTCTCGGTCGGGCACACAGTTTTAATCTGCCAGGAAGTTTCATATCAGCGCACACTCCGCTGCAGAGTGAAAGTCTCATTCTGGAAACATCCCCCAGGCTGTGGCTAAGCCATGTCTCCACTATATCCTTTCTTTCAGGAGTGCTAGTTCTGCAAGTTTCGCAGGAGAGCTTCTGTAAAGCTTGGAAGGTAGGAGACGAGGTACTGGCAGAATTAAAGCTGTGAGTACCGGGCGTGAGTCGTGCTTCGGTAGCTCAGTTGGTAGAGCACTTGCCCGCGAAAGGCAAAGGTCCCGAGTTCGAGTCTCGGTCGGGCACACAGTTTTAATCTGCCAGGAAGTTTCATATCAGCGCACACTCCGCTGCAGAGTGAAAATCTCATTCTGGAAACATCCCCCAGGCTGTGGCTAAGCCATGTCTCCGCTATATCCTTTCTTTCAGGAGTGCTAGTTCTGCAAGTTTCGCAGGAGAGCTTCTGTAAAGCTTGGAAGGTAGGAGACTAGGTACTGGCAGAATTAAAGCTGTGAGTACCGGGCGTGAGTCGTGCTTCGGTAGCTCAGTTGGTAGAGCACTTGCCCGCGAAAGGCAAAGGTCCGAGTTCGAGTCTCGGTCGGGCACACAGTTTTAATCTGCCAGGAAGTTTCATATCAGCGCACACTCCGCTGCAGAGTGAAAATCTCATTCTGGAAACATCCCCCAGGCTGTGGCTAAGCCATGTCTCCGCTATATCCTTTCTTTCAGGAGTGCTAGTTCTGCAAGTTTCGCAGGAGAGCTTCTGTAAAGCTTGGAAGGTAGGAGACGAGGTACTGGCAGAATTAAAGCTGTGAGTACCGGGCGTGGGTCGTTCTTCGGTAGCTCAGTTGGTAGAGCACTTGCCCGCGAAAGGCAAAGGTCCCGAGTTCGAGTCTCGGTCGGGCACACAGTTTTAATCTGCCAGGAAGTTTCATATCGGCGCACACTCCGCTGCAGAGTGAAAATCTCATTCTGGAAACATCCCCCAGGCTGTGGCTAAGCCATGTCTCCGCTATATCCTTCCTTTCAGGAGTGCTAGTTCTGCAAGTCTCGCAGGAGAGCTTCTGTAAAGCTTGGAAGGTAGGAGACGAGGTACTGGCAGAATTAAAGCTATGAGTACCGGGCGTGAGTCGTGCTTCGGTAGCTCAGTTGGTAGAGCACTTTCCCGCGAAAGGCAAAGGTCCCGAGTTCGAGTCTCGGTCGGGCACACAGTTTTAATCTGCCAGGAAGTTTCATATCAGCGCACACTCCGCTGCAGAGTGAAAATCTCAATCTGGAAACATCCCCCAGGCTGTGGCTAAGCCATGTCTCCGCTATATCCTTTCTTTCAGGAGTGCTAGTTCTGCAAGTTTCGCAGGAGAGCTTCTGTAAAGCTTGGAAGGTAGGAGACGAGGTACTGGCAGAATTAAAGCTGTGAGTACCGGGCGTGAGTCGTGCTTCGGTAGCTCAGTTGGTAGAGCACTTGCCCGCGAAAGGCAAAGGTCCCGAGTTCGAGTCTCGGTCGGGCACACAGTTTTAATCTGCCAGGAAGTTTCATATCAGCGCACACTCCGCTGCAGAGTGAAAATCTCATTCTGGAAACATCCCCCAGGCTGTGGCTAAGCCATGTCTCCGCTATATCCTTTCTTTCAGGAGTGCTAGTTCTGCAAGTTTCGCAGAGAGATTCTGTAAAGCTTGGAAGGTAGGAGACGAGGTACTGGCAGAATTAAAGCTGTGAGTACCGGGCGTGAGTCGTGCTTCGGTAGCTCAGTTGGTAGAGCACTTGCCCGCGAAATGCAAAGGTCCCGAGTTCGAGTCTCGGTCGGGCACACAGTTTTAATCTGCCAGGAAGTTTCATATCATTTTCATTATTTCTCAAGGACGCGTTTCATCTTTTTAAGCACCTTTGGATTGGCCTAAGGAAGAAAAGCAAAATTCCCTAACAGCGATGCGGCCCTATTTAGTGAGACTGGATTACCAAAAAAATATGAAAGAACTTACTGATATTTAGTAACGATGGGTACATGGGATACCGCGCATAAAATATCCTAGATGGTAAATGCCCCTTGTCAGTGCTTTAAAAACACTATGTACTGTCCTATAAAACAGTAATAAACACAAGATGACTGAAAGGTATTTTTAAAAATACTGACAGTCCACACTATAAATGAGAAAGGAGCAGCAGAGTACCTCATTACGACATGTGGCACAGTCCAATGCAAACCAAACGGGATCAGACCTACAACAAATTTTTGCATGATCAACATGCTGGAGGTGCAGTGTATCACGCTGGATATGAAAACGTATAAGGCCCCCTAAGTCAAGAGCACGCAGCTCTCGGCAGATGCCACCTGCAGGCTGTAAGCTACGGTAGTGTTCAATTGCAAAATCTGGTTATAACAACAAACGATGACAACTAGTGTAGATGACTGGTGTACGAAAAACTGCCGGTAAAATGTTACATTAATAGCGAGAGTAAAAATTAAAAGTTAAAGCATATAAAAAAAAGTGCATTGCTATAATGGGAACGCACAAAACTACATGGGGTAGCTCCTAATACCAATTTTGAATGTCCCAAATATTATGGTAGCCAACAACACTGTGAATGTGACTTCTGAAATTTGCCTGGCGTATTTTTCTTCCAGTAATTTTCGGGTTTGCAGCCGGATCCCATCATCATTCTCCCACGATATTTTTGCCCAGAAACGTCCGGCCATCCTCAGGTGAGTAGTCGAAGTACTGAAGAGACCTGATTCAGTCCTGGTATTTATTGCGAATTCCGCACATGCGAATCGCACTGGCGGTTTACGGCGCATGCGTTAAGAGGTGACGTGCGCGAGGCAGCCAAGTTGTGTGTGCTGCTCTCAGCGGTGAAGTAAGAACAAACTAATCGCTGAGTATCGACTGCACTGGGTATCGACTGAGCATGTCGATTCCGTTGTGACCGCATAATTTGAATAGTTTGATTCCAATTTTTATCCAGCTGAAAGCCATTATCACGATTCATTAAATTATCAGCAAGACGTATTTCCACGGATTCTATAATTACAGGGTCCCAGAAGCTGGAAACCGGTGCTAAAATTTTGGTGTTGTTGTATTCCATTGAATCTCCAATGGAAATGCAATGTTCTGCCACTGCTGATTTTAAAGGTTGCCGCAAACGGGTGTGTCTTTCGTGTTCTACACAACGTTTTGTGGACCGTCCGTGTCGTCTGACCTACATGTGCAGAGCCACACGCACAGGGAATTTTATAAACAACCGCCTTCCTCAATTGTAAATATTCTTTAATAGATCCATTTAAGACCCTACTCTTGGCTGGTGGACGGAAGATAACATTAATATTATTCTTCCTAAGCAATCTGCCCATTTTAGAAGACACGTTCCCGGTATATGGAAGGAACGCAGTTGATTTATAGTCGTCATCAGAATCCTCAGAGCGTTGCTTCTTGTTATTATAATTGTGCATGGCCTTCCGTCTTGACGCAAAGTATAGCCATTTTCTTTAAAAACCTTCTCCAGATGCATTAATTCTTCTTGAGGGCTATCAGCATCCGAAATTACATGCGCCCGATGAATTAAGGTACCGAGAACACCGGCAGTTTGTTCGGGATGATGGCAGCTGGAAGCCTGAAGATGCAGATTTGTATGTGTGGGTTTTCTGTACACCGCATGGCCCAAACACCCATCATTCTTACAGCGTACTAACACGTCTCGAAACGGTAAAGTCTCATCTTTCTCAATCTCCATAGTAAAATTGTTTACTGGAACACTGTGAGTACCCGAATCTCTCTAAAACCAGAATCTACACCCCTCCCCACTGCCCCGATGACTAACGGTGTCAACATGTCCGGATGCCTAGCAGGTGTGGGAGCTACGTCGTAAAATACACTTCAGTGGGATGCTGATAAATACAAATAGGAATGTTAAATATAACGCGCAGTCACGTTAACTTGAAAAACTGCCAGTTAACTATATGGCCCAAAAAGTGAAGCACTAATAAAGTGAGAGGAAAAGAAAAGGAACGACATGTCTTGACAGGTTATATGATGTTATTTCGTTAATTACAAAAGTCAAATTGAGGTAGAACTTGGCAGTATGAATTCATTTATAAGTATGACGTTAACCCGTCTTGCCTGGATGCATGCAGTGATTTAGTTGGGAAGGGTGTCAAAGGCCATTTTACCATCTACAGAAGCAAGGTGGCCCAAATACCCAAATACCGGCCAATTATATCCCCGATGCTGGCACTGAGACCGATTTGAGATCTGTAGTGGTCTCACACATGTTTTATCGGGGACAGACATGGGTTTCTTGTTGATCGAGTAGTATCTCATCACCACACAGACAGTTCATAAAAACTCGTGCCAAATACAGATGAGCATTGTCTTCTTGAAAACTGACACACGCAGTCAGTTCATAGAAACTCATGCCACATGCAGGCGTGCATTGTCTCGTTGAAAACTGACACCACAATACTATGATATGAGAAGTGATACTGGAGTATTCTGGACATTCGCAACGCGCTGGTGTGACGTTTGAGTTCCCTCAGTCACTACCAGCCGTCACCTGAAGGCAATCCCGACGGCTCTCTGCCCAATGACTCCAGCAGCAACATTGCTGAGCGTCTCTAAGACATTAGAAGGATGGGACCTCGCCCCAGATCCCCGAAATACTCGTCAATGTCGATTATCTGACGTAGTGCAGAATCCCAATGCATTATAGAGCCGAGTGCGACACAGTTTATCAGCAGTCCATGCTTCCATGTCACGGCACCACTTGTAGTGCTATATACTTATATGGATATGGTGTCTGGCCATGAACTTCTTCTTCTGTGCGGATGCACACATATTCCCCGAACTCTTATGGGACTTGGTAAGAATGTCTTCCACGAGTAATGAGTATGTTGGGGTATGACACTGCGAATGTAGTGTGTGGACATACAAAGTGAGAATGTGGGTCTCGTGGGAGGCGTGCGCGAGATAGTCCCTGCAGTGGCACTGTCCTCTGTGCCCTCGGTGCCTCAGATGGATAGAGCGTCTGCCAAATAAGCAGGAGATCTCGGGTTCGAGTCCCGGTCGGGGCACACATTTTCACCTGTCGCCGTTGATATATATCATCGCCCGTCAGCAGCTGACGGTATTAATATAATTCTAACTTGTAGTGCTAGTCTTCGACCAATGGTGCGGATAACATGGAATGTTGCACAGAGTCCGATACTCGTTCTCTGGTGGCAGGTTTAGATATAAAGACGTTATGACATTCTTGGTGCAAAATACGGCGTTCTACCGTTGTCGTGGTGAGACGCAGCCGAGCAGAACCTTTGATGTCGACTATACGTGCTCTCACATTCCATTTCTGTCCAGCAATGGGCCATGTGAATGCCCCGCAAAAATTGATATTGCATAATTCGACCACTCGGCCAAATGGACACACTTAATGAGGCCCATTCCCAGCTCAGGAGCTGATATCGTTGTCTCACACAAGTACGCGACATCTCTGCGTTTTTCACTGTGATCGCTCAGCATCAGATGCTCTTCATGCCTTTTGTATATCCTACCAGGCCTGGTAACAACCCTAAACAAGAACAATGCTGTTGTCCGTTGGCGGCCATTCGATTTGTAAGAGACACTGCAATTCATTCACATACCCTTCTGGGGGTGCACATGTGTCTGAAGTTACATTGCCATCCGACCGTTCTTTGTGCATGCTTAATACTATTTGTCAGGCGGTACATAAGCTGGACGAAACATGATGTTTTATATATTGAAACTGCAGTGCGAAAATTACTAATTTTTGTCGACATGTTCATACGTAATGAGTATTAAGTGATTCAGTCCACAAGTGATAGCCCTATTAAGATCAGCATGAGATGTAATCTCGTGGGCACGAATACATTCTTGTAGTCGTTGTAGCGTGAAAGCAACTTCTGAATGTCATCTTGAGGAATTTCTCACCACGTCAAGAAAACATGCTATGTCGAAAGTTCCTGGCAGATTAAAACTGTGTGCCCGACCGAGACTCGAACTCGGGACCTTTGCCTTTCGCGGGCAAGTGCTCTACCATCTGAGCTACCGAAGCACGACTCACGCCCGGTACTCACAGCTTTACTTCTGCCAGTATCTCGTCTCCTACCTTCCAAACTTTACAGAAGCTCTCCTGCGAACCTTGCAGAACTATCACTCCTGAAAGAAAGGATATAGCGGAGACATGGCTTAGCCACAGCCTGGGGGATGTTTCCAGAATGAGATTTTCACTCTGCAGCGGAGTGTGCGCTGATATGAAACTTCCTGGCAGATTAAAACTGTGTGAGTACCGGGCGTGACTCGTGCTTCGGTAGCTCAGATGGTAGAGCACTTGCCCGCGAAAGGCAAAGGTCCCGAGTTCGAGTCTCGGTCGGGCACACAGTTTTAATCTGCCAGGAAGTTTCATATCAGCGCACACTCCGCTGCAGAGTGAAAATCTCATTCTGGAAACATCCCCCAGGCTGTGGCTAAGCCATGTCTCCGCTATATCCTTTCTTTCAGGAGTGCTAGTTCTGCAAGGTTCGCAGGAGAGCTTCTGTAAAGTTTGGAAGGTAGGAGACGAGATACTGGCAGAAGTAAAGCTGTGAGTACCGGGCGTGAGTCGTGCTTCGGTAGCTCAGATGGTAGAGCACTTGCCCGCGAAAGGCAAAGGTCACGAGTTCGAGTCTCGGTCGGGCACACAGTTTTAATCTGCCAGGAAGTTTCATATCAGCGCACACTCCGCTGCAGAGTGAAAATCTCATTCTGGAAACATCCCCCAGGCTGTGGCTAAGCCATGTCTCCGCTATATCCTTTCTCTCAGGAGTGCTAGTTCTGCAAGGTTCGCAGGAGAGCTTCTGTAAAGTTTGGAAGGTAGGAGGCGAGATACTGGCAGAAGTAAAGCTGTGAGTATCGGGCGTGAGTCGTGCTTCGGTAGCTCAGATGGTAGAGCACTTGCCCGCGAAAGGCAAAGGTCCCGAGTTCGAGTCTCGGTCGGGCACACAGTTTTAATCTGCCAGGAAGTTTCATATCATGCTATGTCGGTTTACAAAAATTGCTGTCTGGGGTCTAATAAGGAAGTGTAAATCCTACCATTGATTCCAAAACATCCTTTGTGAACCACACAGGTCAGTTAAGACTCCGTACTTTCCTCAAGATACTTCTGATGTAAGTTGGAATGTGGGGTCTTGCAATGTCTTTCTGGAATAAAACATTTGGTTCCCTGGTCAAAAAATGGTGCAAATGGCTCTGAGCACTATGCGACTCAACTTCTGAGGTCATCAGTCGCCTAGAACTAATTAAACCTAACCAACCTAAGGACATCACACACATCCATGCCCGAGGCAGGATTCGAACCTGCGACCGAAGCGGTCGCTCGGTTCCAGACTGTAGCGCCTAGAACCGCACGGCCACTCCGGTTGGCTTTTCCTGGTCACAAAGGATATCGGAGCAGTGTTTACCACTCTTTTCACGTAGTGCCAAGCATTCGGCCTTCCTTCGCACACTTACCAAAGCAATTCTCCTGTCATATCCAGTAGCTCACAAAGCTCCAGGATTTCGAGAAAAAAGGGTGTCGACATCATTGCTACTTGAGGCTTTCACAGGTGTTAGGTCAAACTGGCACCGATCAGCCACAGATAGAAGTGACACTCACGGCTGAACACCACTGAATGTGTCAGTTACCTCTGGCTCTTCACGATGCAAGTCATCTGAGGTACAGTCTGAGTGGTAAGCGATGTATGCAAACTCATGGACTAAACCTCCTAGATTCTAGTAAACTCTTTCCCACTATTCGTGCTGATTGCCTGTAACCTTTGCCCAGAGTTGTCATCGTCGAAGCACTAAAGGAGAACGTTACGATCTAACCTGGTGTAGCCTTTCTGGAAGACCCAGTGCCTAGTCTTCCTGACACGCTGTTGTCACTTATTCAATCCTTTTAAGTGTCCGAAACATGGTAACATGCTGTGCGTGCAGTTTCTGTGTGCATGCTGTTTTGCGGTCACCATCTGAAAAATTTCCAGTAACTAGACACAACCATCCTTCATCTATGGGGATGGCTTTTTCTTCACTCAAAATAAGCTCACATAAGGATGAAATTTTAACCAATGTATCCCATAGCCGTGTAAATACTATAGTATAAGTTTGGCAGCGTTCGCTGAAGGTGTTCTAGGTGTAACACCTTGCATTTCCATCATCATTTTAATACGACTTCGGGGGTGGATCCTTTAGAAAAATGAGTTGTCCGATTTGCTGTCCGGAATCAGTTGCGTCTCCAGTGACATTGTCTTCAACGAGACACAAAACATTCCTTCATTTTTTCCAAAATAAGCGATTGACAGGGCTCTCGTCCTTGAGTTACACGGTAAATTAATAAGATGTGATGAGTTTCTTTGGTGTAAATGAAAGAGAATAGAAAGAAATAGTAGTTGGGACATCAAAAATTTTGTTCTCAAAAATCCTGTTAGCAGTAACGAGAAATTATGCAACTTATCAGTAAAGTAATACCTAAGTATCATCATAACATGATTGACAGAAAGTGGTAAATTCAGGGTGGCGCAAATCCAACTCTCAAATGCCTTCAGTAGGGTATTCAAGTAGCCCCTAACGTCTAACCAACCCTCGTCCAGGCACTAAAGTCACGCCTCGGTTTTCTCGCTGCCACAGCAAAAAAAAAAAAAAAAATATGGCGACACGCCGTATCCTGTTGACTCCCCAAGGCGAAATACATAATGCTGTCTTGTTTATCAAAAGCGCGGAAAACAGCTCCTGCGTCATTTGTCTCGTCCCATTTCCACAGACATATCTCTACGGGACATTATCCACCGCCTCCCCTCTGCGCAGTGGCTGTTATCTTAATGGTTTCTACGGCAAAGAAATTCATGCGCGCTATCACAGAGACACGTCTCCTTTTGTACTTAATTTTTCCACGCGTATAAACTCATGTAAATAACAATTAATGCAGCTGCAATAACTCTGAGGATCTGTCACTGTTATTTAGCTTTATAACAAATTCTTATAAGCATAACGCGTTATTCTTGCATGCTCATAAAACAATTAGCAACGCTTATGTACCGTATAAGACATTGATGTTTAGGTACAAATGCTCGGAGCTGTTGGAAAAACAGGATATAAAAGTAATATAGTTAGCTGGCATTTGTAAACTTAGAGAAAGCTTTTGACAATGTAGACTGGAATACTCTCTTTCAAATTCTGAAGGTGGAAGGGGTAAAATATAGGGAGCGAAAAGCTATTTACAATTTGTACAGAAACCAGATGGCAGTTATAAGAGTCGAGGGGCATGAAAGGGAAGCAGTGACTGGGAAGGCAGTGAGACAGGGTTGTAGCCTATCCCCGAAGTTATTCAGTCTGTATATTGAGCAAACAGTAAAGGAAACAAAGGAAAAATTCGCAGTAGGAATTAAAATCCATGGAGAATAAATAAAAACTTTGAGGTTCGCCGATGACATTGCAATTCTGTCAGAGACAGCAAAGGACCTGGAAGAGCAGCTGAACGGAATGGACAGTGTCTTGAAAGGAGGGTATAAGATGAACATCAACAAAAGTAAAACGAGGCTAATGGAATGTACTCGAATTAAATCGGATGATGCTGAGGGAATTAGATTAGGAAATGAGACACTTAAAGTAGTAAATGAATTTCGCTGTTTGGGGAGCAAAATAACTGATGATGGTCGAAGTAGAGAGGATATAAAATGTAGACTGGCAATGGCATGGAAAGCGTTTCTGAAGAAGAAAAATTTGTTAACATCGTATAGATTTAAGTGTCGGGAAGTCGTTTCTGAAAGTATTTGTATGGAGTGTAGCCATGTATGGAAGTGAAACGTGGACGATAAATAGTTTAGACAAGAAGAGAATAGAAGCTTTCGAAATGTGGTGCTACAGAAGAATGCTGATGATTAGATGGGTAGATCACATAACTAATGAGGAGGTAGTGGACAGAATTGGAGAGAAGAGAAATTTGTGGCACATTTTTACTAGAAGAAGGGATGGGTTGGTCGGGCATATTCTGTGGCACCAAGGGATCACCCATTTAGTGTTGGAGGGCAGCGTGGAGGGTAAAAATCGTAGAGGGAGACCAAGAGAGGAATACACTAAATATATTCAGAAGGATGTAGGTTGCAGTAGTTACTGGGAGATTTAGAAGCTTGCACAGGATAGAGTAGCATGGAGAGCTGCATCAAACCAGTCTCTGGACGGAAGACCACAACAACAACATAGTTAGCTGATATCCCTGAGACTTATAAACATCTACAGTTTCCGTGACAGCGACTATAAACTTCCTATTTCGATCTTGCCATTTCTTCTTGTAATTATGTAGGTGTAGTCTACATACCAAACAATACGGTAATTTTGCGGCCAGAAGAGGTCTGTCTCACATATGAATGTTTTGATTTCTAGTGAATTTGCTAAATCGTAAAAGGCAAAAGCGAGGGTCTTCGCATCCAAGTAAAAACCGACGTAGTACTCGTGATATTATCGTCAAACGCACGTTATGCTAATACTCAAAATGAGAATGAGAGCATCCATGATGGATATGAGGATCCACATTTTCCTAGCATTCCATGTTTCCCTGTTTAACCAGAATTTTGTAGCGCTATAATGTGCGTATTTTCAGTCTCCCCTGGTAATTTCACAGCAGCCTCTCACCAATTTAATATTGAGCATGAATGTGTTATAAAGTTGTATCTAGCTAGGTTTTACAATTTCCTTTATTTGTTTTGTGGCCTTATGTATCAATTCTGTATCAGTTTGTTACATTAATCTTTCATTGTAATTACATGCAATTCCTGTCTCCATTTGTTGCTTTAAATATGTGAAAAACTGCCAACGCAGAAGTAACGAATACTGGGCTGTCAGTCTACGGCGAAAATTTGGTGTATTAGCATTGATGAATGTAGCATGTCTGTTTTTTTAGTGGAAAATCAATAGCATTTTGTAAGAAAGATATTTTCTTGGTAGAAACGAATGGAACGTGAAATTTCGAAACTATATTTCGAAGTATTAAAAGGAGTGTAGTCCATGCTATGATTAAGACGTGTGTGTGAGTGGTCGGGTGCTAACTCAGAGTTAATTAGCGGAAAATTAATTATTATGTGGAATATAGAATAGTTTTAGTAGCGTTGGAGATGGAAAGAGCTTAAGAAAATCACAGGGATAGTGCATGGGGAGAAATAACGCAATAAGAACGTGAGGAGGAGAGAAGATTTCAGAATTTTCTAGAACGACATTGCTTCACCATTAATACAAACGCTTACCAGTATTCCGAGAAAATTTATTCCTAAGCTCAACGCAGAAAGATTCGCTGAAGTTGAAGAGACACTAAGAAAGACCCGGTTATTTTCGGCACTATATTAGACATTTACCCGTTCTGTGAACTGTGGCACGTGTGGAGACGAAGAGTTATTATTTTATGTGTTCAACCAAAACTATTTAGAAACTTACCATGATCCGTGTTAAGGGTCAAAGATTACAATTTTTAAGTGAAAGTTAATAAACAAAATGACATGTCATTTTAACGCCCAGCCACACAGTTATTATTGTTGAGAGTGTAAAACAGTGTCTTCAATATTCAACCCGGCATATCCAGTCCTGCCTCCTATTTGGAAATAGTTTCAAAAAATTTTACAGTTATTTCAGCCACAAGACGATTCGCCGGAGCAACGGCGGAAATTTATCCTGCATTCCTTTGTTAATTAACTAAAGGCCACCGCAATTTTGTTGCGGTCCAGTATTCCTTAGAAGAAGCAGCAGCACGACGGCAGCGAAGAACTTCCTTCACTGCGAGATGAGACTTACGAATGTTTCAGCTACAAGACTGCCACCACTTTCCTTCTGAGTCGAATGAAAACAGAATTTTGACAAACTATAAATTAAACGTCGACAGAGATAGGAGAACAGTGTCTGCCTCTCTAATAAAGATAATGAACATAATTTTATTGGAAAAAAATGTTCAAATGTGTGTGAAATCTTATGGGACTTATCCGCTAAGGTCATCAGTCCCTAAGCTTACCACTACTTAACCTAAATTATCCTAAGGACAAACACACACACCCATGCCCGAGGGAGGACTCAAACCTCCGCCCGGACCAGCCGCACAGTCGACTGCAGCGCCCTTAGACCGCTCAGCTAATCCCGCGCGGCTAATTTTATTGAAGATCAGTTACATTGAAGATCTCTCTCTCTCTCTCTCTCTCTCTCTCTCCCTCCCTCTCTCTCACGCGCGCTGTTAGAATTTGCAGTCATACCTCAAAATCGGAGCTGTGTAAGCGCTGGTGTTTGTGTGTACATTATACTAACTATGGTCGAAAGTTGTAAACCGTAAGGATCAACAGTAATTTACATAGCAAAGCGAAACTTAATTTTGGACATAATGTGACGTATAACTAAATTAACTAAAATGTAACACCCTCATTTCAAAACCTTGATTTCTGATTTTTATGCAGAAGTGCTTTTCACATTCAGTGTAGTGTCATTGTGCACTGAAATAGGCTAACTGTTGTGATGCATGCACGTTCATACGCCACAAACATTTTCAACAGTCATCGTTCTCTGCTAATAATTAATTTCGATCTGAAAATCTTACGCATTATCGAACAGCTAGCACACGTCAGTAGTGCACATCTGTTTATTTGGTCTTCGTGTAATCCTACATCAGACATAATTGAAATACTTTATCACATGGCCGTTTTCAGTAGCAAATAATTAAACGTTTTTTATCATCCCAATAGGTCTTCTGATCAGTGTGATTAAAGCAATACGTATCAAGGTGAGTCTGTCAGATGGAGCGTTGTACACTAAGGCCTGATGCATATGAGTGATTTAACGAATGCTTACTACCGATGCGCTACAAGCAGTGAGGCGAGAGCGTTAGATTCCGTTATAATTGTCATTTACAGTAAGAGGTATTTTATTTTACCTCAGCAATGTATAAGCTTAAGCTTGTGATACAGTCTTAACTAACACAATAGTGATAAGCACTTGTCCGATAAGTACAGTTAAGACCATTTTAAAGTTACTATTTGCTGTGGTAGGAAATACTAATTCAGGCTCTTTTCTGACTCGAGTTCTTTGGTGTTTCGTTTCTGGTGAGTGAATGATAATTACTTTGCTTGAGTCTCAGACCTGTGTTGGACCTATGAATCTGGATGCACTGCATTTGATTTTTATATGCAGTTATTGACTTTCTGTGGTAGACATCCAATCCTTACAGAGACCTCTGTGAAAGTAAGTTGTAGCGTTACGTAGCAGATTCTTTCTGTGTTCGAGATAGTTGATCACCTGAAGACTCACTAGAAATAGATATATTATCAATAGCCACAGAGAAAATTTTCAGATCTCTAAACTGGTACAAACAGAAGGAATACATTTAATGGGTCTGAATCAGCATCGTTTTGCTGACATTTTTCTCTTATCTGTACTGGACATTAATTTTAAGTTCGAAATAAATAAGTATATAAAGCACGTTTGAAAGTAGTCTTGAAAATCAATTCTAATAATTATAATTCCAGTATACAACAATATACTAACAATTAAACAAAACATGAAGAAAATTGTGTAAATTGATAATGAACTGACAGAGAAAATTATTGGCAAATGTGTTCATGGCAGCACCAGGAAACAGCTCGATGGACGGCGAAGGAAATAAAGAGTAAAGGTGATCAGAAGTTTTTCTAAGTAAACTAAATAGAGGTTCTGAAATGAAGCTACCATTGTGTCTTAAACAGAAGGTATTGAATCAGTATGTATTGCTAGCTGTTACCTTTGTGTCATTAACTTTTAATTCAAGAAATATTCAAAACTGATGACTGTTCAGCGAACAATGTAGAGCTGCGTAAGGCGGGAAAAGGATAATAGTAGTGTGGAACACGTCGTCTGACCTCATAAGCGCAGCTGTCGTCCTCTGAGGTTTTTTTTTTCTTTTTTCTTTAGTATCTTGTGCTCTAGAACTTTCTTCATTTATCATTCACTTGCTTCACTGCATCTTATACCTATCTCCATACAAGTATAATTACATATTAACGTTTAACATTCAAGTAATTTAGGTATAAAAGTTCACAATAGATACAACAATTTTCCCCTCCTAACTGTTATCACTAAATATGTATTTTCTAATTTTCAGTCATTAAAGATCCTGTTGATCATCGGGCAGATATCGTGAAATACATAGTGGGCAAAGTACAACTGCCATGGAAAATATTTACAATGAGACTGACGAGCGACTGGCTGTTGCTAATGAAGTTGCCACCGTCGACGTCGTTGCAGCACTGTGGTCGATTTATCAGACTGTGAGACACTCGTAGCAGCTTTTGTATGAGGGACAGCAATAATAGCTTTTCAAGAGTTTTTAACCCTTCAATTTGT